>NC_072421.2:21907500-22621000 GCF_028858775.2 Pan troglodytes
CTTTCTCTCTGGCACAGGCAAGATGGAACGTTTGGGTATTTTTAGGTCATCATCCTCAAAATATAAGAAACATGTTCCCAGTTGATCCTAATCTGCCCTGGTAATCCACTATGATTGTAATTAATAAGTTTTGTGCTATCTATGTTCATTTTCAGCCACTACCTCTTATCATTCACTTCTAAAGTTTGCTATATTTTATAATTCGAGTGATATTAAATAGGACTCTGTATGTTTTCTTTAATTTCTTGAGCTTAGTTATTCTCAAACATGTTTCTGAACACAAAAATACATGTATAACAATGACAATTACTGTTTAATATTTGTTGAAAGCTACAATCAACCAAGTGCCAAGTGAAATATATATAGTTGATTGTTTCTCGCATTCTAAAGAGAATAAGGTTTAATTTAGAAGAAATTTGTTTGTTTGTTTCTATATAGCCCTTTATGCTTTCAGCATGTTGGACAATCATGTTCATTAGTTATTTCTCAAATAATACATATAAGTACTTTAGTACTCTACACATATTTTAGAAATGATAAAATAGACTAACGGGGACTAGAGTTCCTGGCATATGAGTATAGGATGTCATCTACCCAAAAATCCCTGAGACAGACTAGGATTTTCTGAAGTCAGGAACAACCTTGGTTCTGTGAACGATGTCTTAACACCCTAGGAAAAGCAAGCTTTCTACACATCTGCACAGCAATTATTCACAACTTCTGACACATCCTTTTCTGGGGAGTAATCTGGGAAACAGACAATCCTTATTCCTGTTATCTTGACAAATCTGTGTGTTTTATTTCTGGGCCAATGAAGTAGCTAAACGGGATATGTAAAATTTGTACGTTTTTGATAGTAAAGTTCATGCCATTAGGACAATGAGTTAGTCATGTCATGACTTATTTGGTCTGTCTTTCTCTTTATTTATAAACATTCTGCAGGCCCTTAAGTTGATTCATAACCAATTAAGATTATAACTATTGCAACTGCTTGTTGTGCAATAAGAAATCAGGAAAAAGTACAATCCTAATTACAAGAAAAAAGCAATTCTGATGACATCCTAGATAGCAATTAAAGCAACAAAGTGACTATTAAATTATTATAAAATGTATGCTATAAACCTAAAATCTAGTACTTTATTCACTGACCTAATTATAGCAATTCCAGAATATTATCCCACAGATACAATCATATAAGTGTACACAGATATATATATAAGAATTTTTCACTGTAGATTTTTATATAAATAAAATATTAAAATCTTAAATAACCTTCAATAAAGGAATAATTAAATAATAGTACATTCATAAAATTGAATATTGTGCAGTCATCTTAAAAATAGAGACTTTGAAAATGTCCAAGATACATTTTTATTGAATAGCAAAGTATTATACATGGTATGACTAAACACACACGCACGCACACACAGTATAATTTTCATAGCAAAATATTAAAAGAGTTTCTCACTAAGTGATAGGATTATAAGGGAGACTCAGATAAACATTACTTTTACTCCATAAAAAGAAAGAGATTCTATGCCAAAAGCCTACTATGGAAAAATTAGGAGATTCAGAAAGAGAGAAGAAAGAAAACAGAGGAGAAAAAATTGATCAAACAAATAATACGAAAAAATTTCCCACAACTGAAGAACACACATTTCTAGAGTGATAAGTATCCAACAAGTGCTCAACACAGTATATGAGACCTTTATCAAAGCATGTTATAGAACAATTTCAAAACACTGGGGATAAAAGGATGATTTCTCAAGCTTCAAGGGGAAAATACAGTGTACTTACTTACAAAAAATCAGAATTTAGACATTTAGAATGGCATTGTAGTTCTTAAAACAACACTGGCAGCTAAAAGACATTGCTTTCAAAATTCTGAAGAAAGATTATTTCCAACCTCGAATTCTATGCATAGCAAATCAAATGTGACAGTTGTATAAAGATATTTTCAGACATGTAAGAACTCAAAAAATTAACCTCTCATGTGCCCTTTTTCCAAAAGCTACCAGAGGGTATGCACCACCAAAGCAGAGGAATAAACCAGGAAAGAGAAAGACATGCGGTCCAAGAAATGAATCTGCACAGGAGAGAAAATAAGAAAATTCCCAGAATGATGGTAAAGATTAACAGGTCTGTTAATTTCTTTAAAAGTTTACTTCAGACTAGACCAATTTCCTTTAGAATTTTTGCCTAATAGGGAAATTATGTCATCAACCAAATGGCATTTACTTTGCTGCCAGATGTATATTCTTTGAATGTTTTATTCTATGGTGAGAGAACTAAGGATTGGAAATGGAAAATAGTCTATGCTTAGAGTTACCTTCTGCTTTTCTGGTTTGAAACTGCAGTGGACTGGCAAAGCTGAGGATCTTCCCATGCCAGTACAAATTTATCCCTAACATTGAAAAATCAAAACTGAGTGTTTTGTCTTGTTTTCTGAACTGAATGACAATCATGCTCATTGTTTTTAACTGTGTATGTTGGGGAGGGGGCAGCGTTCAGAAAAAGAAACAATGCTTGATAAACAGTACTTTCTCTGGCTAGGGTCTACAAAAACTGTTCTTCAATTTTCAGCTGTAACAAATGAATTTTAAAATGTAAACAAACATATGGATGTATATTTATGTGTATATGTAATTCACACACATATATGTGTATATATATATGTGTGTACACGTGTGTATATATATGTGTGTGTGTATATATATATATATATATACATATGTATACACTCAAAAAACAGCAATCTGACAGTCAGTGAGCTACAGAGAGAATAGCCAATTGATCTCCCCTCATAGATTTTACTGTCAATGGGAAAAGTGGTAATACATTACTATAAGCTTGACGAGTATACTAAAAGAGGAAGAGCAAATAACAAAATGATTTAACCTAATCTAATCATAAATGCAGAACCTATTGCTATTCACAGCTGTCTCTTTAACTAACATATCTACTTATGGAAATAGCATGCCATGAGTCAGCAAACAGCGCTACAAATTTTATCTACTTTCACTGCCTAGTTTAACCATGCAGTGTGTCTCAAAGTAAACATATTGACCATTCAGAAATACAATATTTGTACTCACTTCTGGGTGACCGTGCTTTTCACTCCATGTAGGTATAGCCTAAGACCCATCACTTTCCTTATGCATGTTTAAAATAATCAAGCCTAGAATTCTACACCTAGCCAATCAAAGAATCAAACCAGCACACAAAAATCTTTCCATACGTCTAATTGCAACAACCCAGATTTATCTGTCTCTCTTGATATCTCACATTTCACAGTTATGCTGCCTCATCATTATAATTTGTGATTGCATATCCATTTGAATAATATGTGATAGAATAAACCTTCTTAGTATGACTGACATTAGGTAGAATTATTTATTAAGCCAGATTCTGCTAATTGTTCCATTTAAGAAAGGTATTCTGAGGGATGTGGCAATTTTATAATGGACAGTATGTAGTCTGACTTACTGCAAACTATAAACCAAAAGACTTTTAAAGACGTGATAATTAATATAAACAAAAATTGTGATAGTACTGACCATCTCTTCTGTCTCAGAAAATGTTAATTGACTCCAAATGTTAAAATCAGTTATGAAAACCAGAGAGATTATTTGAGAATAAAGACTTGGGACTGCCTTCATAAATTTCAACTCAAAAAAATTTTGAAATTTCTTGTCTCAAGATTTTCTATTTCCATCAATGACTTTGATATCCAAGCTAGAACTTAGGAAGAAAAGAATAAAGCTAAGGTAGTCCTTCAAATTAATGAAATACATGAAACAGTTATTTCTCAGAATAGTTAAGGTGTCACTACTGTAATTGTATAATGACAGACACTTTGTTTTCATCTTAAAGCTATCATCCTGAATGAATGAATGAATGAATGAGTTCCCAGGGTAGTCAGATAGCAGACTAGTTACCCTAATCATTGTCTCAATCAAAAAAGAACACTTTTTTTTTAACATACTGCTGTGCTGACTCAAAAGGAAGAATTATGCTGAAGTCAAAGTGAAACCTAGGAGATAAGTCAACACCAAAGTCAGCCTCACCCTGAGACATTTTGTGAAATCCTGGAGATTTCAGCTTCTGCAATGATAACTGTGTGGATATGAAACGGGAATCAACAGATAAAGCCTAGCTGCCCAAGGTGTGGAATACAAAAGAAAACCCCTCATAAAGATGAGACTCAAAGGTGTAAGGGTAAATAGGAAAGAAACATCAAATCAAATGAAAGCCAAACAATACAAAGAACAATATACAGAAGGAACAGCAAAAAAAAAATAAAAAATAAAACTTGCTGATCTCGACCTTGATACTGAATAGAATGGAAAAAAAAATCTCCCCTAAGAATACTCATTTATAACCACAAGCTGGTTCCTCCCAGGAATTTATAGTCCAAATTCATACTACCTGCATGGCCAGAAAATATCTTGAACAAAGAATATAATTTAAAGTGCTTCAAGGCTGGAAGTGGCTCTAGGCAACTGGCAAATCCTCTTTATAATAAGGCAACATCAACTCAGGTGCAAAGAATTCTCACAGATAAAAATAAAACTCAAGGTAAAACTATCAATCTCATCAATTCCAAAATACACATATTTTCAGGTTATACATCTCTGAAATTGAAGTGAATTTCACAATTCAAGTATTTAATAATGTATATCAAACTGGCAGTAGTTGGAATATAGCTGTGATTCCTTATTCATGTATGAATACCAAAAAGTCCAACATCAAATTTTATAGAAAGAGAGTCAGAGACTTGGAAGAAAATCCTACAGGCAATAGTAAAACACTCTTTTAACCCTTCCAAACTGAATGGTTGTACAGGGGGAAGTATGGAATAAGAGTATTTCTGAAAATTCCCAAAGCAGAAATAAATAGATGAGTTATTCGTGAAGTACTTCTAGCTAAGTTGAATCTCAACTACTTTATAGTATTTGTTGCTTTTATGAATAATTTCTTATTTCTAATATCAATGTAAACCTAGCTAACAAGCACAGCAACAATGACTTTTAGTTATTTTATGGATTTTTAAAAAAATTTTGACTTTACTAACATTCCTGATGACCAAATTATAATACTGTGTGAGAAAGCATAGTTTTATCACTGTTACATAAAAAGTTATCGAGAAGAGTTATCCTCTTAATATAAAGAATTTTGGAAGACCTTAACCATTTGTTCATCAGGATTTTCTTTGTATTATGCATATAATATATAATAGAAACCTGTGTCTAATTAACTCTAAATGAATATGCTTTCAATAAAAATGTAAAATAAAAATTCAGAAGAAAGTACAGGGTCACAGTTTAATTGTGCAGCATTTTTCCTAGGAAGTGGTACATAAAATAAGAATAAATCTTACAGTCAATGAGGTCTTAAACTTCCTCATGAAATGTGATGGTATTGGAGATCCTGATTCACATAATAAAGAAATAGAAAGAAATATGATGTATATCAGTCAGGGTCCAGTCAGGAAACAGAACCCATGCCAAAAAGTTCAAAGAGGGAGTTTAATATAAAGACAAATAGCAAAGGTATTGGAATAGCTGACAAGCCAAACAGCAGGAAGGTTTGGGAGGACGTAAGAGCAGGAAGCTTCTACCACTTCTAGGGCAGAAGGTACCAATGGAAGAGAGTGTCATGCAGCAGCAGGATTTCTTTATAAGATACCTAAATTTATGACCTAGGAATTATGCTCCTATTTATATATCCCACCTATGTCCAAGGGATGATTAATTCCAAGGGTATTAATACAAAGGGGTTCCTCTGAAGGGAAAAATATATATATTCAGGGAAGGTATATGTCAGGCCTATAAGGTACTGGTAATCCTATAGTATTTCTCAAGCTGAGGAGTTTGCGAGATAAACGCATGTTGGGTATAAGAATGACTGACTCATACTCCTTGCTATATAGTATTTCAGTTATAAATGTACCAGAATTTATTCATTTTTTCAACTGTTGATGGATGTATAGAGAAAAATAACCTATCCATACTTACAGGTCAAAGCATATGGAAATATATCTTTCTGTGCTTTTGAAGGTACCTACCACTGAGATCATCTGACAGGGAAAAATGCCTTAAATATAATTATCGTAGGGAGGAAATAAAAGAAGCAAATTTTGAGCTTTTCTAAAATCCACAGAAATTACAGTTTACTTTTAGTTTTGTTTATTTGTTATTGTTGTTGTTGTTTAAGAGCGACTCAGCTCACAGGCATAGCAAAATCACCTCACTAGTAATTCAAAGAAATTTAAGATAAGGTGAAAGAAAATTTGCAAAACATTGAGAGTGCCATCGTTTCACCACTGAATTGACAAATGGCTTTCCAAGCCTAATGTTCATTAAGTTTTGGAAATAAATCTTCTCTAGACAAATTTTTAAACCTGTATGAGGAAATGCTCAAATCTGAGGAGGAGTACACACAGAAATGTGATAAAGAGTAAAAGTCAACAGAAAACCTAGTACATCTCCATAGAAAAAGAATGTTTCACTTATTTAAGAGTATTATTCTTTTTCTTTACAAAAACATGTTAAGGCCAGGGGAATTTACACTGTTTTTTAAAAGTAAAACTGAGTCATTTATAAGCCTCTGATCACACTGGTATATGATTTCAACTTCAAACACTTCAACTAAGATGTAGAAAAAATAATGCAAATAAAGGTATGTGCATTATTTTTTCTATATCTCAGTTGAAGTGTTTAACTTTTCTTTCTGCTACCTATATAGTGAAATATGAAGAAAGTTAAACTAGAAGTATAAAGAAACACACTTTATTGAGAAGAAAGATTAAATTTTTTGAAAAAAATCATTATATCATCTTACATAATACTGGACCTTAACTTTTGTTTGGCGGAAAAGTAAGCAGTACAATTTGGTGTAAATGGCATATATGTTCTGAAGATAACACTAGAAAAGTAATTTCAAGTAAAATTGGAAATGGCTTGCTATACAAAGGATTTTAAACTTTACATAGATGAATTGTGGGAACAACTGGAATTTAGGAGCAGGGTTATAAAGTTACATGATTAAAATTGTAGTTTTAGGGGGATACATTGGCAGCAGTGTATAGGGAATTTATGGAAGAGGTACAGAATAGAGAGAAGAATGGAAGAGGATAGAGAAAGGGTGGCCTGTTAGTTTACCTTACCTAAAGTGAGAAGTAATAAGGCCTGAAATAGGACAGCAGCAGCGGGAATAGAGACAATGAAAATATGCCAATTATATATGTAGTCTTATATCATCATTACATATACCATGGACTAAGCAAATATCTAGTTACTATCCTACATGATATGACCTCCTCAAACATTTCCAGGCAATAAGTTATTTTGTCTAAATTCTCCCAAAGTTAATTGAATAAATATTTCCTATAATGGCAAAAATATATGTTAACCAACATCAAAGATAGATGAGTAATACTCTATTTGCTCCTGAGAAGTTGGTAGTCTAATGGAAGGAATGTTCTATATGCAACTGAATAATAGAAGACAGGTGGGAAAAGATGCTGTAGCATAATATTAATTATTTCTGAGGCTTATGTTTAAACTTCCATGACATATTTTTATACCTGTATGCTGTACATGCATTTCTCTGGAAGGAAACACAAATAACTGATAACAGCTATTATCGCTGAGGAAGGAATTTGGTGGCTGGTGAAGGGTTGGAGAGAGACTTGCTTTTCACCATATATTATTTCATAACATTTGAATTTTGGACCATCTGAATGTATTATTTATTTTTAAATGTTTTTAAATATATGATTCTTTAAATTCTTTCTTGTAGAAAAGTATTAGCACTTTAAAAACATAGCACATTCTATAAATGAGAGGTAATTATTATAATTTTGATTTATTTAATCATTGAATGTTTTATTTCAATCTTTGTTATTTCCCATTCATAGTTAAATACATTTTTTTCAAGGTGAAGAAACAAAGTTGATTTACTCAAAGTTTGAAATTATGCTCAACTCTAAGGTATATTTTGTAAAAAATTATCAAATTAAGGAGAGTAAAATTCCAAGAATCTCAGTGTCTAAGAGCTGGTCTAGTCTCCAGCACTTATAGCTTTATGTCCATGGCATAGTCCTTTACACTCTCTGAGCCATAGATTACCTCTCTATAAATTGTATAAAATGGGGGAAGTAACACATGCCCTGTTTATTTTATAAGATCATGTGTGGTAATATCCATAATAATACATACAGTGTATATAAAGTGGCTAAAAATGCACACAGTTACAGAACTCAAGTATGTGAACATGAAACTTCATTTACTTTTCTAAAACTAAACAGAATCTAGATTTCTAGTTCTACAGTTTCATTGATGGCATAAAACTTAATCTTGCTAATTCAATTGCTTTCAGATTTTTCTTAACTTCAGTTCTTCATTCTCCCTCTTCCCCTTCTTCTTACATCTGGTTCAGAGTGATTAAAGAAGCTAGTAATGAAAGGAGATGATCTAAGTTCTTGGAGAAGGTGAAGGAAGGGACATATATAAATATGATTTTAGTATCAGAGAGATATTGTACATGTGATCCAAAAACCATCCTTTGTCTTCACTGGCCTCTGCTTAGTTATACCCCATGTCATTTGGTCTTCTTCAAAGGTGGGCTGGCAACTTTGATGTCTGTCTGCTCACCATGACACCTAATCGTTAGGTCTATCCATGTATTCTATGTCCATGTCTGATATCAGACTCCTGTCAGCAATTTAGAGCCCCCCACAACTACGCTAACATGCAGAGAAATCCTGGGCAGCTTTACCACACCAAGCAGGAATGCTTGTGACTCAGTGAGGCTGCCTATCCTGCCAAACCCCTCAGCCAATACTCTCTTCCCTATCAGCACCATGCTACACTGATCTCTAGGACAGTTGCCAGAAAATCACGACCCAGATTTCCTGTATTCTGGGCCCAATCAAACTTACCTGTGTTTTTATCAATCCTCTTAACTTGGAGGGGGCAGGATACAAGAGTCCCATATCCTCATTGTGTATAAGAATGCAAACCCAAAACTAACTCTCATTTTCATCTTTTTATTTTATCTCAATATCAATTTCATCTTCTCTGTCAGTGGTAACCAACTCTTATGCTAAATTCCATGCTGAGTCCACAGTCTTTTAGACTTTTGACATTCAATCCCTCCCCCTTTTTTCCACAAAAATTCCAGGCACCTGCCTTGGCCTTCAAGATTATTGTCATAAGTTAAACAAGAAAATGTAGGTAGTCATTAAAACTGTACACAAATTTCATTTCTTTTAGAAATATGGTACCATTAAATTTAGTCACCCATTTCGATATTAGGCCTAACATGTGGCCTACTTTGGCCAATGAGATGCAAAAGGAAGTAACATGCCACTTCTGGGCAGGAATAAGACCTGGTGTGCATTTTGCTGTGCTCCATTTCAACAGCCTTAATTATAGAAGCATGTTGAGATGGAGCTTCTATCAAACTGGATCCCTGATTGCAATAAGCAGATCTCCCCATCAGTTCACGTTCAACATCTAGTATCAACAAGAAATAAGCTTTTTCTGGATTAAGCCACTGAAATTTGAGGGATTTTTATCACTGTAGCATAATCTAGACTATTCCAATTGGAAAACTTAATTTAATCTGGATTTATACCCCTACTGAGGCTATAAATACTACTGATAAAGAGCCACAGGGCAAAAAAAATGTGTAGCAAAAAAAATCTTCAGTTGTTTGGAAATATCACTTATTTGTATGTTTAAGGTATTATGATCAGTCACATTATTTTGGCAGGTATAAACTTCACTGTATAGGAAGAAGGTGCTCATTTATAAAGGAAAGTTGAAACTTGTTCACTAGGCTGAAGACCTAGGCTGGTAGTTAGAGGTGAATAACTAAGGGGAATTTAAGCTGAGCTAGGGAGAAAGAGTAAGAGCAGAAACTTCAAAATAAAGTAACAGTAGATGGGACACAATGCTTGAGTAATGCTAGAGGGACAGTATGCTGCATTATAAATCCTCTCTGAAAAATATGAAGAAGAGTCTATGCTTCTCCCTTATTAACATAAGACATTTGAATTAATGATGGCTATTTAATTATTGTCATTCAGTCCCAAATTTATTCCTTTATACATTGTTTTGTGAAGGTGGATTCTGCAATCTACATTTCCCAGATTCCCATTCCAGCTGAACACTGGCTATGGGACTTGTGATGGTTACTATTGAATGTCAACTTGATTGGATTGAAGGATGCAAGGTATTGTTCCTGGGTGTGTCTGTGAGGGTGTTGCCAAAGGAGATGAACATTTGAGTCAGTGGGCTGGGAGAGACAAGCCCACCTTCAATCTGGATGGGCACCATCTAATCAGCTGTCAGCACAGCTAAGATAAAAGCAGGTAGAGGAATGTGGAACGACTAGACTGTGAGTCTTCCAGCCTTCATCTTTCTCCTGTGCTGGGTGCTTTCTGCCCTAGGACATCAGACTCCAAGTTCTTCAGCTTTTGGACTCTTGGACCTTCGACCACAGACTGAAGGCTGCACTGTTGGCTTCCCTACTTTGGAGCTTCCTTGCTCCTCAGCTTGCAGACGGCCTATTGTGGGACTTCACCTTGCGGTCCTGTGAGTCAATACTCCTTAATAAACTCCCTTTCTTATATACATCTATCCTATTAGTCCTGTCCCTCTAGAGAACCCTGACTAATACAGGGCACCTGCCACCAAAGGTCCAAACCCCATCCATAGGTCATCCTACTCAGAAGTCTGGACAATAGTTGCCAGGTGCTCCTGTACTAAGGTTTGGGTGTTAAAACTGGAGTGCCCTCCTCAGAAGCTCAAACATCAATCCCATGTGGGCTTGTCTTCTCAGTTTTTAGGGGTCCAGTGGCCTGAGGCATGACAATATATCTCATTCAAAATGAGACACAAGTTGCTGTACCTAGCACCTCCTACAACAAAGAAAAAGGCACAATGCTTTGGATTTGAGAGAATATATATATATACGCCACATTTGAGTGTGCTGCTCCTGCCGATTTATTGTGTAACCTGTAAGGCTGTTATTCTGAATAGGACCCCAAGCAAGAGAAGTCCCTGAAGAAACCGTACTGCTGCCCAAGCTGCTCTGCTACTTGAGCTAAGCTTATGACCCAGAAGATCCAATGATACTATAAGTGTCTGTGGTAAATAGGAATGCTGCATAGACCAACAGGATAACTAGAGCCTTGAGCAAAACCAAGTGCCCCACAGATAACCAATCTCCTTTCAAGAAACAACTCCTAGTTTGCTACTCAGCTCTGGTAGAGACCAAATACCCAACCACAGGCCAAAAAGTAGCCATATGACCTAAGCTGCCCGCTATGAACTGGATGTTATCTGATCCATCAAGCTGTAAGTTTGGATATGCGAAGCAGCAATCCATAATCAGGAGAAAATGGTATGTAAGTCCCAGCAGGTCCTGAAGGTACCGATAAGCTGCATGAGCAGTTGGCTCTGACTCCACTGCATCGCCAACTGTCCCTTAACACACACAATTACCTATTTCCAGTTGGCTGAGGAAAATAAATTAGGGCTTGGCTGATAGATGATTCTCCATGTTATCCTGTCAAACCAGAAACAGACTGCTGTAGCATTATGTCCCTGGTTATAGGGTGCCTCTTGAAAGACAGAGGTGAAGGGAAATCCTTCCAGTGGCCAGAACTTTGATCAGTACTTTAGCTTTTCTACTCTGCCTGGATGGAGAAGTGGCCAGAAGTATTGATCTAAACTGATTTGTGGACAGTGGCTAATATTTTGACTTAAACGATCAGGGGCCTGGAAAAAACATGACTGGTAGATTGGTGATGAGGAGATCTTGGAGAAAATTATGTAGATGAAGTTTCCCAATAGTAGATGGTCAAGGTCAAGATAGCCTGTCCTGTGGATTTCAGTCTGCCTTTTCACCAGACACCCAGATACTTGCTCAATGAGCTTATACACATAATGTCCATGGTGGCAGAAATGGAGGTTATGGATGGGTGCAACAACATGGACTTGTTTCTCACTGATGCTGATCTGGCTACCACCATTACTGAGTGCCTAACTTGCCAACAGCAGAAACCAATGCTGAGCTCCCAACATGGCATCATTCCTCAGTTGAATCAGCAAGCAGGTGATTATATGAGACCATTTCCATCAGGAAAAAAAAGCAGCAATATTTCTATCTGGAATGGAAACTCTAGATATGGATTTGCCTTTTGCGGTAGGCAAAATTCTAGGAAATCTCCCAATCCCCACTTCCTGATGTACACACACTGTATAATCTCCTGGACTGTGACTATGACAGATTTTACTCATATAATTACTTATGTTATATGGCATGGCTGACTTTAAGAAAAAGATATAAGCACGGTGGGCCTGACCTAATTACCCCCTTTAAAAGCAGAGAGTTTTCTACCACTGGTGGCAGTAGAGGAAGTCAGAGATTCAAAATATGAGGATGTAACATGTAGTTGCTGACTTGAAGATACAGGGAACCACATGGTAAGGAATTCATGCAGCCCCTATGGGCTCAGAACATCCTCAAGCTCATAGCCAGCAAGGCAATAGGGACCTCAGTCTTACAGCTGCAGAGATTGAATTCTTCCAACAACAAGAATGGGCTTGAAAGTAGAAATTTCTAGTTCTAGATCCCTGAGGAATCGCCACACTGACTTCCACAATGGTTGAACTAGTTTACAGTCCCACCAACAGTGTAAAAGTGTTCCTGTTTCTCCACATCCTCTCCAGCACCTGTTGTTTCCTGACTTTTTAATGATTGCCATTCTAACTGGTGTGAGATGGTATCTCATTGTGGTTTTGATTTGCATTTCTCTGGGGACTGTTGTGGGGTTGGGGGAGGGGGGAGGGATAGCATTGGGAGATATACCTAATGCTAGATGACGAGTTAGTGGGTGCAGCGCACCAGCATGGCACATGTATACATATGTAACTAACCTGCACATTGTGCACGTGTACCCTAAACTTAAAGTATAATAATAATTTAAAAAAAAAGAAAGTAGAAATTTCCCCAGAGCCTCCAGCTGAGAACTCAGTGCAGCCAACACCTTGATTTCAGCCTGTGACACCGTTAACAGAGAACTGAGTCATTCCCTGCTAGCTTTCTTATCTACAGGATGGTGAGCTAATAAATGGGTACTGTTTTAAGCCTCTAAGTTGTGATTGTTTGTTTGAAAGCAATAGAAAACTAATATGCTTTACCTGAATGCAATGACCTATTGAAGACTACAGCACCAGTTGGAAGTTACAGTGCTAGCTGGACAAAAACACCTGGCGAAATTAGTACTCTAATCTACAAGATATGAACTATGCTTTGAACCAGTCACAAATACATGGCTTTTTCTTCCATAGCCAAAAATACATGGATCCAGGAATCACAACAGGTGGCAATTAGAGTAGATCCTATTTCTCTTACATCTAATAACATAACTTTGTGTTCTGCTGCTTAGAAGTCTAAGATCCCGAGGAAGAAATGCTTCCACTTGAGAAGATGATATTTCCATTTAATTGGAAGCTGAGGTGATCATCTGTTCATTTGGGGATCCTCATACCATTGAGCCAAAAGGCAGATAAGGGTGAGGGTGATCGATCCCTATTATCAAGGGAAATTTGGGTTGCTTCTACAAAATGGGGGGCTATATCTAAATCTCAAGGGAGTCTCTGGGGCACCATTTCATATTTGGATATCCAATAGTAAAAGTTAATTTAAAAACTAGAGTAATGCAAATAAGAAAGGACTACTAAGGACTCAGATCCTTCAGGAATTAAGTTTGGGATCACCTCACCATGTAAAGACTCAATGAACTGATTTTCTGTCTGACAGTAAAGCAAACATGGAAAGGATAGTAGAAGGAAGACATTAGAAAGATCAACTATGGCCTTGTGACCAGTTATAGAAACAAGAATGTAGCAGCTCTGCATATTACTTCCTTGATTGTTACGAGTATATTAACTGGTTTATCCTTTGTTCTTCTTTTCTCTATTATTTTAATTAAAAAGTGTTACTATTATCTGAATGGCTATTTCTACATCCCATTGTGCTCTTTCAGCTTTCCAACACCTATGTTAACATTTTTCTATATTAAATCTCCAGTTTAAATATGTAGCATAGTTTCTGTTTAATTCAGTGAACCCCAGCTGACATATCATTCTCTCCTCTCCTCATCAGACCTCGGTCACTGACTATAGTTTTGCATTATACTTCCACCACCCCTCCCCCAAGCTATGTATCTATTCTGTGTTAATTTCTTATTAACAATAAGAAATTCACTATACATATTGCTTGTCAATTTTCAGAAACTCCGAATTTCATGTGGTAGTCTTCCCAGGACTTCAAGAACTATAAATGATGGTAGAAAGATGGTGGGCAAGTGGTAAGGAGCCACAGTTGCTTTGGAGGCTATATGGGAGGGAAGATGTCACTGTCTGATATACTGGCATAGCTATTTAAACGTGGGCAACAATAAGGGATTTAAATGCTAACCTTTACACATAGGAACTAAGGGATCTGGATGGCTACCAGAATGAAACTTTCTTCCTTACCGTAAAAATACACTTTTAAAAAGAGATTTAATAAAAATTACCTATGCACAGCCAATATAAAAATAAAGGTAAGTTTTCAAAGAGTCCCAGTAGTTTTATTTAGAACTAATTAAATAAAAAGTCCAATGGGTTGCTTGTTCTAATAAAGAAATATATTATAAATCAAATTGCCTGTTTGATAGAGGCAGATTGTTTGACTTGGCATAAATTATATTTTTAAAGAAATACATTTTAATGGAAAAAATTGTCTGGCATATAATAACCTTATTTTCTTCAAAATTAAAACAGAGGACTAGAAAATGAAAAGATTATGCAACCATTCTGCAAGTTTATTGGCAAAATGAATGAATGTGTGTTTTGGTTGTTCTGCAGAGAATTGACCTAATTGAAAGAGAAATGTGATGCCTGGTGACAGAGCTGAATAATTGTCTTTTAGAAAAAAGGAGTCAAATAATTATTCATCTTCTGTATTTCTTCCACATAGAATTTATGATGACTGTTTCAACCCTGAGAAATAACTCATACCCCCGAAAAAAGTCCAAACCAGAGACTCTAATATTTGTAGTTTAATTTGGGGCTTTTATTAGCAAAACCAGCATTTCTTTATCACTATAATCTCTGATTAATCAGAAACTGTCCTTCATCCAAAAAGGTAATATTGCTGACTCACTACCTATAAGACATGAGTTCTAAGGTTGTTGGGGTGGGGAGTTGTTTTTGGTTTTGGTTTGTGGGGGATTTTTGTTTGTTTTTCCAGAAGAAGTTTAAATTTTTTTCTGATACATCCATAATCTCTGGCTGTTTTCCTCCTGACCAAAGCATGGATTTATTGTGGTGGGTCTGTAGCTAGAAACACATTAATGCTAAATAGGCATACAATAAGGAAAAAAAAATCTATCAACATTGCCTCCCTACCCCATAGCCAAAATAAGAAAATCTTCAAAATTTGCTCATTTCTCTTAATTACCAGGAAAGTGTGAGCTCCTTTGAGAAGTAATCTTGTTTTTCTTTGTATTCCTAGTTTCTAAATAATGTACTCAATAAATGTTGATTTGTACAATGGATCACCTAAGCTTCAGAATAGACTGTTTATGGAGCAATACCAGTTATTTGACCAGGCTGCTAAACCATGTTCTTAGAAAAATATATAAGGTGAAAATACTTTCTTAATTGAGTTTTTACTCTTATTGCCATTTAGAATAGTAGTGTTCACAACCTTAATTTCAAAACCACTATCTTATGCTTTATATCCCTTAATGTCCAAGAAATGAGACCTATTATAGGATAATGAAAGTTGTTAAGGGTTCAGTTACTCTTATAAATCAGCTTCTCAGAAGTAAAATAAACAACCACTCTTTTAATTCATTTGACATTTATTGAATAACAAGTTGTGTGCTAAATGTTGTGAATACAAAGATGAATAAGAGAAAAGTCCAAGTCTTAAAAGACTACACAATTTAGTTGATCAAACAGATTTCTGTAATGCAGTATAGAGTTATACTGCAGGATATTATGAGACAGCAAACAGAGGGCCCCTGTTCCAGCCCAGAGAGCTCAAGGAAAGTTTCCTAGGCCGAGTCTTAAAGAAAAAGTAGGAGGTGGTCAGGCAAAAGGACAGTTTAAGCAAAGACAGAAAGAGCAGAAAGAACATGGTGTGTAGGAGGAAGTACAAACATTTTTGTGTCACTGAAGCATAGTGAAGAAAAGAGTAGCAGAAGATGGCAAAAAAAGGTATGCAGTAGCTAGATAACAGAGAAAAATGAGAGCCAAGTGAAAAGGGAAACCCCTTATAAAACCATTAGCTCTCATGAGACTTATTCACTACCACAAGAGCAGTATGGGGGAAGCACTCCCATGGTTTAATTATCTCCCACCAGGTCCCTCATATGACATGTAGGAATTATGAGAGCTAAAATTCAAGATGAGATTTGGGTGTGGACACAGCTAAGCCATATCATTCCACCCCAGCCCCTCCCAAAATCTCATGTCCTCACATTTCAAAACCAATCATGCCTTCCCGGCAGTCCCGCAAAGTCTTAACTCATTTCAGCATTAACCCAAAAGTCCACAGTCCAAAGTCTCATCTGAGACAAAGCAAGTCCCTTCTGCCTATAAGCCTGTAAAAGCAAAAGCGAGTTAGTTACTTCCTAGGTACGATGGGGGTACAGGCATTGGGTAAATATGGCCATTCAAAATGGGAGAAACTGGCCAAAACAAAAGGGCTACAGGCCCCATGCAAGTTCGAAATCCAGCAGGGCAGTCAAATTTAAAGGTCCAAAATGATCTCCTTTGACTCCATGTCTCACATCCAGGTCACATTGATGCAAGAGGTGGGCTCCCATTGTCTTGGGCAGTTCTACCCCTGTATCTTTGCAGGGTATAGCCTCCCTCTTGGCTGCTTTCATGGGCTGGCATTGAGTATCTGCAGCTTTTCTAGGTGCATGATGCAAGCTGTCGATAGATCTACCATTCTGGGGTCTGGAGGATGGTGGCCCTTTTCTCACAGCTCCACTAGGGAGTGCCCCAGTGGGGACTCTGTGTGGGAGCTCATGCCCCACATTTCCCTTCTGTCCTGCCCTAGCAGATGTTCTCCATGAGGGCTCTGCCCCTGTAGCACATCTCTTCCTGGACATACAGGCATTTCCATATATCCTCTGAAATCTAGGCAGAGGTTTCCAAACCTCAATTATTGACCTCTGTGCACCTGCAGGCCCAACACCACGTGTAAGCCTCCAAAGCTTGGCGCTCGCACCCTCTGAAGCAACAGCCTGAGGTTTACATTGGCCCATTTTAGCCAGGGCTGGGATGCAGGGCAACAAGTCCTGAGACTGCACAAAGCAGCAAGGCCCTGAGCCCAACCCACAAAACCATTTTTTCCTCCTAGGCCTCTGGGACTGTGATGGGAGGGGATGCCGTGAAGACTTCCAACATGCCCTGGAGACATTTTCCCCATTGTCTTGGTAATTAACGTTTGGCTCCTCATTACTTATGAAAATTTCTTCAGCCAGCTTGAACTTCTCCTCAGAAAATGGTTTTTCCTTTTCTTTGGCATTGTCAGGTTGAAATTTTTCCAAACTTTTACACTCTGTTTCCCTTTTAACACTTAATGCTTTTAACAGTGCCCAAGACACCTTTTGCTTTGCTGCTTAGGAATTTCTTCCACCAGATACCCTAAATCATCTCCCTCAAGTTCAAAGTTCCACAGATCTCTAGGGCAGGGGCAAAATGCCACCAGTCTCTTTGCTAAAACATAGCAAGAGTGACCTTAATACAGTTCCCAACAAGTTCCTCATCTCCATCTGAGATCACCTCGGCCTGGATTTCATTGTCCATATCATTATCAGCATTTTGGTCAAAGCCATTCAACAAGTCTCTAGGAAGTTCCAAACTTTCCCACATTTTCCTATCTTCTTCTGAGCCCTCCAAACTGTTCCAACCTCTGCCTGTTACCCAGTTCCAAAGTTGCTTCCACATTTTTGGGTATCTTTACAGCAGTGCCCACTACCTGGTACCAATTTACTGTATTAGTCTGTTCTCACACTGCTAAATAAGACATACCCAAGACTGGGTAACTTAGAAAGGAAAAAGGTTTAATAGACTCACAGTTCCACGTGGCTGGGGAGGCCTCATAATCATGGTGGAGGGCAAAAGGCATGTCTTACATGGCAGCAGACAAAAGAGAAAATGAGAACCAAGTGAAAAGGGAAACCCCTTATAAAACCATTAGATCTCATGAGACTTATTCACTATGATGAGAACAGTATGGGGGAAACCACTACCATGATTCAATTACCTCCCATGAGGTTCCTCCCACAACACATTGGAATTATGGGAGCTACAATTAAGATGAGATTTTGGTGGGGACACAGCCAAATGATATCAATGTCCTTATTTCTTTCATTGGTGTTTTATAGTTTTTAGCATACAGATTCTGCACACATTCCGTTAGATTTAAATCTATACATTTCAGTATTTTGGTACTGTTCTTTCAATATTGTATTCCAATTGTTGATTTTTAATATATAGAAATAAAATTGACTTTTTAGATTTATTGACTTTGTATCCTGCAAACTTGCTAAACTCATTTATTATGTCTAGGTGTTTCTTTGTAGACTTATTGAGGATTTCTGTATAGACAACCATGTCATTTGAGCATAGAAATAGTTTTGTTTCTTTCTTTCTAATCTGGATGTCTTTTATTTTTTCTTCTGGACTTACTGCACAAGGATAAGACTTCCAGTAAGCTGTTGAACAAGAATAGGGGGAGGAAATATCCTTGTCTTGCTCCTCATTGTATAGAGAAGCATTAGTCTTTCATCATTCAGTATGATGTTAGCTGTGGGTAACTCAGGTAAAGGGAGTTGCCTTCTATTCCTAACATGCTGAGATTTTTTTCAAAAAATCATTAATAGATGTTAAATTTTGTCAAATGCTTTTTCTGGTTCTATTGAGATGATATGTCTTCTTTGATCTCTTAATATAATTAATAATGTTAATTACATTGGTTGATTTTTGAGTGTTGAGCCAGTCCTAGATTCCTGTGGTAAATCCCACTTGGTTATGATACATGATTCTTCTTATGTATTGCTGGATTCAATTTTCCAACATTTTAGTAGAGGATTTGTGTATCTTTATTCATGAGTAATATCAGTTTGTGATTTCGTTTTCGTGTAATGTCTTTATTTGTGTTTCATATCAGGATAATGCTAGCCTCAAAATTGAGATGAAGTGTGTGTTCTCCAATTTTATTTCTATTTTTCTAAATAAGTTTTGGTGATTTGTATTTTTCTTGGTATTTGTTCATTACACTCAATTTGTCAAATTTATGGACATGGAGCTGTTTTTAGTACTAATTCATCATTTTAACATCTATAGGGTCTATAGTGTTCCTTCCTTTATTCCTGACTTTTTTTGTAGCCATTCTGATAAATGTTTAGTGGTATGTCATTGTGGTTTTAATTTTCACTTCTTTGATGACTAATAATATTAACCATCATTTCATTGCTTTTGACTTCTGTGTTTTTTCCTTGTTGTCTTCATATATCTGCCCATATTCTAATTTCATTGTTTGTTTTCTTACATTTGACTTTTGAGACGAAGAGAGTTCTTTATACATTATAGATATTAGTCTTTTGTTGGATATGTGCTTCACAAATATATTCACACAATCTGCAGCTTTGCCTTTCCATCCTCATCACATTGTCTTTCACAGATCAAAGTTTTAATATTGATGATGCCCAATTTATTAATTTTACCTTTCATAAGTCTTGCTTTTGGTGACAAGTCCAAGAATTCCTTACTCAACTTGACATTCCAAAGATTTTTAAAAGATTTATAGTTTTACATTGTACATTTAAGTCCATCACACATTTTGAATTACATCATGTATTTATCATTATAGTATCAAACAGAATACTTTCACCACCTTAAGAATGCCATGTGCTCTACCTATTCATTCTCTCTTTCCTCCCTCTTCCTAAATCCTTGGCAACCACTGATATTTTTACTGTCTCTATAGTTCTGCCTTTTCCAGAATGTCATATAGTGGGAATCATATAGCATACAGCCTTTTCAAACTGTCTTCTTTCACTTAGTCATATGCATTTAAGGTTCATTCATGTCTTTTCATAGCTTGATAGTTCATTTGTTTTTATCACTGAGTAATAGTCCATTGACCATGATTTGTGTATCTTCATCTATTGAAAGACATCTTGGTTGCTGCTAGGTTTTGGCAAGAATAACAGTGCTATTAATATAAGTATTTGAGTGCAGTGTTTTATGTGGACATAAGTTATTTTTTAACTCATTTGGGTATATACCAAAAAGTATGACTGCTGAATCATATGGCAAAAGTATGTTTAGTTTTGTAAGAAACTTTCCATCTGTCTTTCAAAGTGGCTATACCATTTTGCATTCCTACCAGCAATGAATGCTAGTTTCTGTTGCATCTTTGTCATCATTTGATGTTGTCAGTGCTTTCGATTTTAGCCAGGTGTGTGATGATAGCTCATTATTGTTTTAATTTGCAATTCCCTAATGACATATGATGTTGAACACGTTTTCATTTCCTTATTTGCCATTTGTATATCTTCTTTGGTGAGGTATCCTTTCTTTCTTTCTTTCTTTCTTTCTTTTCTTTTTTTCTTTTTTTTTTTTTTCGAGACAGAGTCTCACTCTGTCACCCAGGCTGGAGTGCAATGGCAGGATCTCAGCTCACTGCAGCGTCTGCCTCCCAGGTTAAAGCAATTTTCATGATTCAGCCTCCTCACGTGGCTGCGACTACAGGTGCACCAACAACCCCAGCTAATTTTTTGTATTTTAGTAGAGACGGGGTTTCACCATGTTCCCCAGGCTGGTCTCGAACCCCTGAGCTCAGGCAATCCACCCACCTCGGCTTCACAAAATGCCAAGATTACAGGCATAAGCCACTACACCAGGCCAAAAATTGGGTTGTTTTCTTATTGTGGAGTTTAAGAGTTTCTGTGTATCTCCTTTTATTATTATTATTATTATTTTGAGATGGAGTCTGGCTCTGTTGCCCAGGCTAGAGTGCAGTGGCACCACCTCGGCTCACTGCAACTTCTGCCTCCAGGGTTCAAGCCATTCTCTTGCCTCAGCCTCCCCACTAGCTGGGATTACAGGCATGCACCACCATACCCAGCTAATTTTTTGGATTTTTAGTAGTGCACCATGTTGACCAGGCTGGTCTAGAACTCCTGACCTCAGGTGTTCCTCCCACCTCGGCCTCCCAAAGAGCTGGGATTCCAGGCATGAGCCACTGCACCCAGCCTGAGTTTTTGTGTATTTTCAATACAAGTCTTTAATCGATATTTTCTCCAAATCTGTTTATTTTCTTTTCTCTTCATTGTGTATTTCATAGAACAGAAGTTTTTAATTATAATGAAATCCAACTTATCAATTTTTTCATTCAAGAATCATGCATTTGATGTTGTATCTAAAAAGTCATCAGCAAACCCATGGTTATCCAGATATTTTTTCTGTTACTTTTCTAGATACTTTACACTTTTGCACTTTACATTTAGATCTATAATCCATTTTGAGATAATTTTGTGAAAACTAAGTTCTGTGTCTAACTTTTTTTTTTTGCATATGGATATCCAGTTGTTCTAACATCACTTGTCAAAAAGCCTATCCTTTCTCCTTTGAATTGCCTTTGATCCTTTGTCAAAGATCAGTTGAGTATATTTTTGTAGGTCTATTTCTGAGCTCTCTACTTTGTTCCATTGATCTAGCCATGCATTCTTTTGCCAATACTATACTGCCTTGATTACTGTGGCTTTATAGTAAGTCCTGAACTTGAGTAGTGTCAGTCCTTTGACTACATTCTTCTTCAGCATTGTGTTGACTATTCTGGGCATTTTGCCCTCCTATTAAACTTTAGAGTCAGTTTGTCTGTATGTACAACATATTTTGCTGGAATTTTGATTGGGATTGTGTTGAATCTATAGATCAGTTTGGGAAGAACTGACCTCTTAAGAACATTGAGTTTTCCTATCCTCAAACATATAATATGTTGAAGTATTGAAATCTACTATATATAATGAGAGACTTGTCTATTCCTCTTGGCAGTTCTATCACTTTTGGCCTCCCATATTTTGATGCTTTGTTCTTAGGCACATACATATTAAGGATTGTTTTGTCTTCTTCGAAAACTGTCCCCTTTGTCATTATGTAATGCCCCTCTTTATCCCTGATAATTTTATTTGCTTTAAAGTCTGCCTTGTCTCATATTAATGTAGCCACTCCAGGTTTATTTTGATTAGTGTTAGCATGGTATATCTTTCTCTATACCTTTACTTTTAGTCTATCTGTGTCTTTATATTTAAAGATTTCTTATAGCTAACATATAGTTGGTTCTTACTATTTTATACAATTTATAGTCGCAGTCTTTTAATTGGTATGTAGATTATTTACAGTTAAAGTGATTATTGATATGGTTACATTAATATTGACCATATTTGTAACTCTATTCATTGCCATTATCTTTTGTTTCTTTTTTTGTCTTCCACCACTTTTCTACATTCCCTGGTTTTAGTTGAGCATTTTATATAATTCCATTTTCTCTTCTTTCTTAGCATATAAATTATACTTTAAAAAATTTTGTTAGTAGTTGCCTTGGGGTTTGAAATATATATTTACAACTAACCCAAGTATTGGCTAAAATAACTCTATGCCAATTCTCATGTACTGTGGGTACCTTATAACAGTATTCTCAATTCCTCCCTCCTGTCCCTTATAACATTGCTCTCATTTATTTCACTTATCCATAATCTATAGTCATCCAATATATAGTTGCTGTTATTACTTTAGGAAAATGCTATAAGTCAGATCAATTAGGAAAGGAAAAATAAAATAATTAACCCTTAATTATTCCTTCACTAATACTCTACCATTCTTTATGAAAATCTGAGTTTCTGACCTATATCATTTTTCTTCTTTCTGAAGAGCTTCTTTTAACATTTCTTGAAAGGCAAGTCTACTGGCAACAAATTCCCTCGAACTATTTTTGTCTGAGAGAGCTTTTATTTCTTCTTCACTTTTGCAAGACAATTTTGCTGAATACAGATATCTAGATTGGAGGAGTTTTGTTTTTTCAGCACTTTAAGTATCTCACTACACTCTTCTTGCTCGTATAGTTTCTGAAGAAAAAGTTTGATATAATTTACACCTTTTACTTCAATAGTAAGGATTTTTATCCCTCTGGCTTCATTCAAGATTTTCTCTGTCTTTCATTTTTGGCACTTTGACTATGATATGCCTAGGTGAAGATAATCCTGCTTGGTGTTCTCTTAGTTTCCTGAATGTGCAATTTGGTTTATGTCACTAATTTTAGAAAATTCTCAGCCATTATAGCTTCATATATTTCTTTATCCCTTTCTCTCCTTCATCTTTTTCTGGTATTCTCATTTTGTACATGTTACACTTTTTATAATTGCCCCATATCCAGTTGGATTTTTTCATTCCTTACTGTCTTTGTTTTTGAGTTTAGGAAGTATCTATTGACAGATGCTTAAGCTCACTGATTCTTTCCTCAGCCGGTTCCAGTCTACTGATGTGTCCACCAAAGGCATTCTTCATTTTTCTTACAGAGTTTTGATTTCTAGAATTTCCTTTTGATTCTTAGGGTTTTTATCTCTCTACTGACATTACCCATTTGTTTTTGCGCGTTGTTTGCTCTTCTGTTAGAACCATTAGCATATTAACTATTGTTATTTTAAATTTCCATTTTAATAATCCCCAGATCTCTGCCATATCTAAGTCTGGTTCTGATGCTTGGTCCAATTCTTCAGGCTTTTTGTTCTACCTTTTATTTAGCATGTCTTTTAATTTAAAAAAAGTTTCTTTAAAGCCAGACATGATGTATCAGGAAATGTACTGAGAAAAATAGGTCTTTAGTGTGAGGTTTTATGTTTATCTGGGTAAGAGTTAGGCTATGTTACTGTTTGTCATAACTGTAAATGTCAGAGACTAAAATTTCCTCTAGTGTCCTTGTTTTTGTCTCCCACATTGCTTTTGGGTTTCTCCTGAAATTTATTCTCAAATGCAGCCTAGATCTTGTAGTTCTATTCAACTATAATCCTCTATTATTATACAAGAGGCTTGTTGAATTCTTATAAGATGTGGCAGAAGAGGAAGCATTTTACATTGCTATTAATAAGTCTCCATCATTTACTTGACCAGTGCTTCTGTGCTGTAACCTTCACAAGTGCGTCTCAGCTTTTTCTCTTCCTTATGTGAGAAAGGAAGGCTAGAGGCAGCTAGAGTTGTGTATTACCCCTCCCCCATTATAAAGGCTAGATGGGGTTACAGATGGGTATTTCCCTTCTTCCACACTGGTTAAGCTCTCATAACACCCGCATGGGTTAGGCTTTGATAAAATAGTTTCTCCTTGGGTTAAAAGATTTTGTTTGCAAGCCCCATAGTAATCTCAAGTCTAAAAACCTACAAAACATACACAAAACATAAAAAGCAAGAAATAAAACCATACCACCAGAGAAAATCATCTTCACAAAAAGGAAGGAAGGAAGGAAAAGAGATCACAAAACAACCAGAAAACAAATACCAAAAGGGCAATAGTAAGTCCATATTTATAAATAATAACACAGAATGTAAATAGACTAAACTATCCAAACAAGACATAGAATGGCTGAATGGATTTAAAAAAAAAAAGACCCACTAATTTGTTGCCTACAAGAAACACACTTCTCACCTATAAAGACACACAAAAACTGAAAATAAAGGGACAGAAAAAGATATTCCACGCCAATAGAAACCACAAAACAGCAGAAGTAGCTAAACTTATATCAGAAAAAATATATTTCAATACAAAAACTATGAAAAGAGACAAAGAATGTCATCATATAATGATAAAGGGGTCAACTCAGCAAGAGGCTATAACAATTTTAAATATGTATGCACCTGACACAAAATCACCCAGATATATAAAGCAAATATTGTTATAAATAAAGAGATACACAGACCCCAATACAATAACAGGAAACTTTAACACCCCACTTTCAGCATTGCACAGATCTTCCAGACATAAAATCAACAAAAAAACATCAGATTTAATCTGCACTATAGACCAAATGGATCTAATAGAAATTTACAAAACACTTCATCCAGTGGCTGCAGAATACACATTCTCTCCCTCAGTACATGAATTATTCTTAAGGATAGACCATATGTTAGGTCATAAAACAAGTCTTAAAGCATTCAAAGTAGAAATTTTATCAGTTATCTTCTCTTACCACACTGGAATAAAACTAGACATCAATAAGAGGAATTCTGGAAAGTATACAAATGCATGAGGACTTTATAATATACTATGGAATGACCAGCGAGTCAATGAAGAAACTAAGAAGGAAAATTTAAAATTTCCTTCTTAATTTTATTGTGACAATGGGAACAAAACATACCAAAACCTATGGCATGTAGTGAAAGCAATACCAAGAGGAAAGTTTATAGCGATAAGCTCCTGCATCAAAAAAGAAGAAAAACTTCAAATAAACAACCTAACAATGCATCTTAAAGAACTAGAAAAGCAAGAGCAAACTAAACCCAAAATCATTAGAATAAAAGAAATAGTAAAAATCAAGCACAAATAAATGAAAGTGAAATAAAGAAAACAATATAAATGATCAATGAAATGAAAGGTTGGTGTTTTGAAAACATAAATAGAATCAACATACCTTTAGTCCAACTGAGAAAAAAGAAAAAAAAATCCACATAAACAAGATCAAAGACAAAAAAGGAAGCACGGGGCCACAATGCACTGGGACTTGTTCCTTTCCCCCAGTGACTCCTGTGGAGGGGGTGAGTTGAACAGGCAAGGAGCAACCCAATCTCACCACAGGCCTCTGAAATTCTGGCAGGAGGAGACCCCTCAACCACCATGGACACTTGAGTTGGCAGAAAAAGCTGGCTAGAGAAGTGATAAGGGCAGAACTCCAGCCAGAGTGAAGCCCAGAGGGTTTGCTGTGAGAATACCTATAGTGGAGCATGGCCAGGGATGCCCAATCCCCTAGGCTCAACTTGCTCCCATAGGAGACTTCAGTCCTAGGGGAACTGTCAGACCTGAACTCTGCAAGGTGGTCCTGCCCAAGAGATGGGGCTGGTCCAACCTGAGCACTCCTTGGTCTGCTGGCCTCTCCTAGGGCCGCAGTCTGACCATGCCTTGCTTGCAGTGCAGCCCCAGGTACTTCGTGCACATGACCAGCAGAGTGCTTCAGCAAAGAGGCCCCTAGGAACATGTACCAACCTGCCTGTGCCCTCCCTGCTCTGCAGCCTCCCCAGTGCTGTTTTGCCTGCAGGCACTCGCCCATGGCCACCTCCCACATGTGCCAGCACATTTGTGTGCAGGCAGACCTTGCTTTCCCTTCCCACCCACCCCATGCCCACCAGTGCCCTGCACCTGTGCCAATGCTGCTGCCAGTGCAAAACAAGGCATGGGAAACTGTAAACCCACCCACAGAACTGAGCAGCCACTACCACCAATGTGAACAAGCAGAGGGCACACACAGTCCTGTGCACACAAGCACCCTTCCCGCATGCTAACACCACCACCAGTGTGAATGCATGCACAGTCACTGGCAGAGGTCCCCCGCCATCCCATCAATATGTACTGCTACTGCTGTTGCTGCAAATGCTTGCAAAGAGGCCAGCAACCCAGCACCCAATAGCACCCTGCTGCAGCTGACGAGTATGCATGCTGCTATGCTGCCACTGCTGCTGGTATGTGTGAACGAAGATAAGTCCTGCTGCCATCACTCTATGAAATGTGTTGGCAGGCACCACCAATTGGAAAGTTGTGACCAGCAGTCTGGGAGCACCTTGATCCCTCCAGCACAGCAAGTTCCTAACTTCAAGAAGCCAGAGAACAAAGCTGGGACCCAATACTAGTCCCCCAGAGTTAGAGCATATATTCCAGGAGTCCTAAGCTGAGCCTTGGCCCGCTAAAACCTTCCAGTAATGAAGTCAGTCAAATGAACACTCATTATACCACAATCAAACACCTAATAGCATCAAATAGGGTAAAAGAAAAAAAAAACATCCAAAGAACAGCAACTTAAAAGACTGAAGAATCATCAGCCCACAAAGATGAGAAAGAAACAGCTCAAGAACTCTGACAACTCAAAAATCCAAAGTGTCTTCTGTCCTCTAAACTATTACACCAGTTCTCCAGCAAGAGTTCTTAACCAGGCTGAGATGGCTGAAATTACAGAAATATAATTCAAAATATGGATAGCAACAAAGATCATCAAGAATCAGGAGAATGTTGAAACCCAATCTAAGGAAGATAAGAATCACAAAAATCTATACAAGAAATGAAGGACAATATAGCCAGTATAGAAAAGAAGGTAACCAACCGACCTGATAAAGCTGAAGATCGCACTACAAGAATTTCATAATGCAATCACAAGTATTAAAAGCAAAATAAACCAAGCTGAGGAAAGAATTTCAGAGCCTGAAAACTTGCTTTCTGAAATAAGATAGTCAGAAAATAATCTTAAAAACAATGAAAAGGAATGAACAAATCTCAGAGAAGTCTGGGATTATGTAAATAGACTGAATGTACAACACATTGGCATCCCTGAAAGAGATGGGGAGAATGGAAGCAACTTGGAAAACATATTTCAGGGTATCATCCATGAGAACTTCCCCAATATAGCTAGAGAGGCTAACGTTCAAAATCAGGAAATGCAGAGAACCCCCACACACACACAAAAAAAAACACTTAACAAGATCATCCCCAAGACATCTATTCATCAGCTTCTTCAAGGTCAAAATAAAATAAAAAATATTAAAGGCAGGTTAGAGAGAAAGAACAGATCACCTACAAAGGGAAGCCCATCAAACTAATAGTGGACCTCTCAGCAGAAACCCTAAAAGCCAGAAAAGATTGGAGGCCTGTACTCAACATTCTTGAAGAAAAGAAATTCCAATCAAGAATTTCATATCCAGTCAAACAAAGCTTCATAAGCAAAAGAGAAATAAGAGCCTTCTCAGACAAGCAAATGCTGAGGGAATGTATTATCTACCACCACACCTGCCTTACAAGAGCTCATGAAGGAAGCACTAAATGTGGAAAGGAAAGGCCATTACCAGCCAATACAAAAACACACTTAAGAATGAAAACTAGTGACACTATAAAGCAACCACACAAACAAGTCAACATAATAAACATCTAATAACAGGATGACAGGATCAAATTCACAAATATCAATAATAATCTTAAATGTAAACAGGCTAAATGCCCCAATTAAAAGGCACAGAGTGGCAAGCTGGATAAAGAAGCAAGACCCAGTGGTACGCTATCTTCAAGAAACCCATGTCACATGCAACAACACACATAGGCTCAAAATAAATGGATGGGGGAAAATCAAACATGCAAATAGAAAACGAATAATTAGTTGATGCAGTTTCTTCCTAGCCTTGATGGTCTTTACAATTTGGCATGTTTTTGCAGTGGCAGGTACCGGTTGTTCCTTTCCATGTTTAGTGCTTCCTTCAGGAGCTCTTTTAGGGCAGGCCTGGTGGTGACAAAATCTCTCAGCATTTGCTTGTCTGTAAAGGATTTTATTTCTCCTTCACTTATGAAGCTTAGTTTGGCTGGATATGAAATTCTGGCTTGAAAATTCTTTTCTTTAAGAATGTTGAATATTGGCCCCCACTCTCTTCTGGCTTGTAGAGTTCCTGCTGAGAGATCCGCTCTTAGTCTGATGGGCTTCCCTTTGTGGGTAACCCGATCTTTCTCTCTGGCTGCCCTTAACATTTTTTCCTCATTTCAACTTTGGTGAATCTGACAACTATGTGTCTTGGAGTTGCTCTTCTCGAGGAGTATCTTTGTGGTGTTCTCTGTATTTCCGGAATCTGAATGTTGGCCTGCCTTGTTAGATTGGGGAAGTTCTCCTGGATAATATCCTGCAGAGTGTTTTCCAACTTGGTTCCATTCTCCCCATTACTTTCAGGTACACCAATCAGACGTAGATTTGGTCTTTTCACATAGTCCCATATTTCTTGGAGGCTTTGTTCGTTTCTTTTTATTCTTTTTTCTCTAAACTTCCCTTCTCGCTTCATTTCATTCATTTGATCTTCCATCACTGATACCCTTTCTTCCAGTTGATCGCATTGGCTCCTGAGGCTTCTGCATTCTTCACGTAGTTCTTGAGCCTTGGCTTTCAGCTCCATCAGCTCCTTTAAGCACTTCTCTGTATTGGTTATTCTAGTTATACATTCGTCTAAATTTTTTTCAAAGTTTTCAACTTCTTTGCCTTTGGTTTGAATTTCCTCCTGTAGCTCGGAGTAGTTTGATCGTTTGAAGCCTTCTTCTCTCAACTCGTCAAAGTCATTCTCCATCCAGCTTTGTTCCGTTGCTGGTGAGGAACTGCATTCCTTTGGAGGAGGAGAGGTGCTCTGCTTTTTAGAGTTTCCAGTTTTTCTGCTCTGTTTTTTCTCCATCTTTGTGGTTTTATCTACTTTTGGTCTTTGATGCTGGTGATGTACAGATGGGTTTGTGGTGTGGATGTCTTTCACCACACACACAAAAAAAAGAAAACAATAAAACAGGGGTTGCTATCCTAATTTCGGACAACACAAATTTTAAACAAACAAATATTAAAAAAACTCAATTAAGGACGTTACATAATGGTAAAGGGTTTAATAGAACGAGAAGACTAACTATCCTAAATATATATGTGCCCAACACAGGAGCACGCAGATTCAGAAAGCAAGTTCTTAGAGACCTTCCATGAGACTTAGACTCCCATGCAATAATAGTGGGAGAATTCAACACCACACTGACAGTTTTAGACAGATCATCAAGGCAGAAAAAAATATATATTCAGGACCTGAACTCAATAGTGGACCAAATGGATTTGATAAACATCTACAGAACTCACCATCCAAAAACAACATAACATACATTCTTCTCATGTGCACGTAAAAATGATCTAAAATCAAAAACACAATTAGATGTAAAACAATCATGGGCAAATTCAAAAGAATTAAAATTATACTAACCACTCTATCAGACCAAATTGCAATAAAAATAGAATTCAAGATGAAGAAAATTGCTCAAAGCCATACAATTACATAAAAATTAAACAACCTACTCCTGAATGACTTTTGGGTGAAAGTGAAATTAAGACAGAAATCAAGAAGTTATTTGAAACTAGTGAGAACAAAGATACAACATACAAGAATCTCTGGACACAGCAAAAGCAGTGTTAAGATGGAAATTTATAGCACTAAAATCCCACATCAAAAACTTAGAAAGATCTCAAATTAACAATCTAACATCACAACCAAAAAAAAAAAAAAAACAGAGAAGCAAGAGCAAACCAGCTCCAAAGCTAGCAGAAGACAAGAAGTAGCCAAAATCAGAGCCGAACTGAAGGAGATCGAGACATAAAAAGCCATTCAAAAGAGCAACAAAGCCAGGAGCTGGTTTTTTGAAAAAAAAAAAACTTACCAAAATAGATAGACCACAAGCTAGAGAATATTAAGAACACTTCTATGCACATAAACTAGAAAATCTAAAAGACATGGATAAATTCCTGGACACATACACCCTCCCAAGACTGAAGCAGGAAGAAATTGAATCCCTGAACAGACCAATAAAAAATCCTGTAATTGAGGCAATAATAAATAACCTACCAACCAAAAAAGTCCAAGACCAGAAAAATTCACAGCCAAATTCTACCAGATACACAAAGAAGAGCTGGTACCATTTCTACTGAAGCTATTCCAAAAAAAAATGAGAAGAGACTCCCCCACTAACTCATTCTATGAGGCCAGCATCATCCTGATACCAAAACCTGGCAGAGATACAAAAAAAGAGAAAACTTCAGGACAATATCCTTGATAAACATCAATGCAAAAATCCTCAACAAAATACTAACAAACTGAACCCAGCAACAAATCAAAAAGCTAATCCACCATGATCAAGTTGGCTTCATCCCCAGGATGCAAGATTGGTTCAACATACACAAATCAATAAATGTGATTTCTGAGATAAACAGAACTAAAGACAAAAACTACATGATTATCTGAACAGACACAGAAAAGGCTTTGATAAAATTCAACATCCCTTCATGTTAAAAACTCTCAACAAAGTAGGTATTGAATCAACTTACCTCAAAATAATAAGAGCCATATATGACAAACCCACAGCCAATATCATACTGAAAGGGTAAAATCTGGAAGCATTTCCCTTGAAAACCAACACAAGACAAAGATGCCCTCTCTCACCACTCCTAGTCAACATAATATTGGATTTCCTGACCAGAGGAATCAATCAAGAGAAAGAAATAAAAGGCATCCAAATAGGAACAGAGGAAGTCAAATTATCCCTGTTTGGAGAGGACATTTTATATCTAACAAAGCCCATAGTCTCAGCCTAAAAGCTTTCTAAGTTTATGAACAATTTCAGCAAGGTTTCAGGAAACAAAATCAATATACAAAAATCACTAGCATTCCTATACACAACAACAGTCAAGCTGAGAACCAAATCAGGAATGCAATCCCATTCACAATTGCCATAAAAAGAATAAAATACCTAGAATACAGCTAACCAGGGAGGTGAAAAATCTCTACAAGGAGAATTACAAAACACTGCAAAAGAAATCAGACATGACACAAACAAAAGGAAAAACATTCCATGCTCAGGGATAGAAAGAATCGATATTGTTAAAATGGCCATACTTCTGAAAGCCATTTACAGATTCAATACTATTCCTATCAGACTACCAATGACAGTCTTCACAGATCTAGAAAAAAGTATTTTAAAACTCTTATGGAACCAAAAAAGAGCCTGAATACCCAGAACAATCCTAAGCAAAAAGAACAAAGCAGGAGGCATCATGATGCCTGAGTTCAAACTATACTACAGTAATCAAAATAGCATGGTACTGGTACAAAAACAGACACATAGACCAATGGAACAGAATAGAAAGTCCAGAAATAAGGCCATACACCTAAAACCATCTGATCTTTGACAAGGCTAACAAAAATGAGCAATGGGAAAAGGACTCTTGTTGCGGGAAGTCAGGGGCCCCGAACAGAGGGACCAGCTGAAGCCATGGCAGAAGAACATAAATTGTGAAGATTTCATGGACATTTATTAGTTCCCCAAATTAATACATTTATAATTTCTTACGCCTGTCTTTACTACAATCTCTGAATATAAATTGTAAAGATTTAATGGACATTTATCACTTCCCCAATCAATACTGTTGTGATTTCCTATGCCTGTCTTTAATCTCTTAATCCCATCATCTTTGTAAGCTGAGGATGAATGTCACCCCAGGACCCTGTGATGATTGCATTAACTGCACAAATTGTTTAAACAATATGAAATCTGGGCACCTTGAAAAAGAACAGGATAACAGTGATGTTCAGGGAACCAGGGAGATAACCTTAAAGTCTGGCTGCCTGTGGGCCGGGTGGAACAGAGCCACATTTCTCTTCTTTCAAAAGCAAATAGGAGAAATATCGCTGAATTCTTTTTCTCAGCAAGGAACAGCCCTGAGAAAGAGAATGCGTTCCTAGGGGTAGGCCTCTGAAACGGCTGCTCTGGGAACGTCTGTCTTTTACGGTTGTAAGGGATGAAATAAGCCCCAGTCTCCCGTAGCGCTCCCAGGCTTATTAGGACGAGGAAATTCCCACTTAATAAATTTTGGTCAGACTGGTTGTCTGCTCTCAAACCCTGTCTCCTGACAAGATGTTATCAATGACAATGCGTGCCCGAAACTTCATTAGCAACTTTAATTTCACCCCGGTCCTGTGATCTCGCCCTGCCTCCATTTGCCTTGTGATATTTTATTACCTTGTGAAGCATGTGATCTCTGTGACCCACACCCTATTCGTACACTCCTTCCCCTTTTGAAAATCACTAATAAAAGCTTCCTGGTTTTGCGGCTTGGGGGACATCACGGAACCTGCCGACATTTGATGTCTCCCCTGGACAACCAGCTTTAAAAATTTCTCTCTTTGTACTCTTTCCCTTTATTTCTCAGACCAGCCGACACTTAGGGAAAATAGAAAAGGACCCATATTGAAATATCGGGGGCTGAATTTCCCCCGATAGACTCCCTATTCAATAAATGGTGTCATGATGAGTGGTAGCCATATGCAGAAGATTTAAACTGAAACCCTATCTTTAACTGCATACAAAAATTAACTCAAGATGGATTAAAGACTTAAATGTAAAACGAGAAACTACAAAAACCCTGCAGCCCTAGGGGGGTGGTGTTAAACCATTAGAACCATAATCCAATCACCTCTCACCAGGCCCCACCTCCAACACTCAGGATCACAATTCAACATGAGATTTGGGTGGGGACAGAGAGCCAAACCATATCACTACACATCTGACAAAGGTCTAATATCAAGCATCTATAAGGAACTTAGACAAATTTACAAGACAAAAACAACCACATAAAAAAGTGAACAAATGATATGAACAGACACTTTTCAAAAGAAGACACAGATGCAGCCAACAAGCATATGGAAAAAGCTCAATATAACTGATCATTAGAGAAATGCAAATCAGAAACATAATGAAATACCAACTCACATCAGTCAGAATGGCTATTACTAAAAAGTCAAAATTAACAGATGCTGGCAAGGTTGTGGAGAAAACAGAATACTTATAAACTGTTGGTGGAAGTGTAAATTAGTTCAAACATTGTGGAAAGCAGTGTGAAAATTTATCAAAGAGCTCAAAACAGAACTACCATTCAACCCAACAATCCCATTACTGGGTATATACCCAAAGGAATATAAATCATTCCATCACAAAGACACATGCATGGGGATGTTCACTGCAGCACAATTCACAATAGCAAAGACAAGGGATCAACCTAAAGGCCCATCAATGGAAGACTGGATTTTAAAAATGTGGTACATATACACCATGAAATGCTATGCAGCCATAAAAAAGAATGAGATTATGTCCTTTGCAGAAACATGGAAGAAGCTGGAAGCCATTATACTTAGAGAACTAATGTACAAACAGAAAACCAAATATTGCATGTTATCCCATACAAGTGGGAGCTAAATGACGAGAACACAGGGACACAACGAGTGGAAAAAGAGCCACTGGGGGCCTACAAGTGGGTGGAGAGTGGGAGGAGGGAGAAGAGGAGAAAAAATAAATATTGGGGACTAGGCTTAGTACCTGGGTGATAAAACAATCTGCACATCAAACTTCCATGAAATGAATATACCTATATAACAAGCCTTCACATATAGCCCTGAACCTAAAATAAAAGTTTTTAAACAATAAAAAAAGAAAAAGGAGACAGGACAACTAATACCACAGAAATTCAAAGGATCATTAGTGACTACTATGAGCCACCATATGCCAATAAATTGGAAAACCTAGAAGAAATGGGTAAATTCCAAGACACATAAAATTTATCAAGATTGAACCATGAAGAAATAAAAAACCCAAAGAAAACAATAATAAGTGATGAGATCACAGCCATGATAAAACATCTCCCAGCAAAGAAAAGCCCAAGACCCAATGGCTTCACCACTGAATTCTACCAAATATTTAAAGAAGTACTAATGCTAATCCTAAGCAAACAATTATGAAAAAGAAGGAAGGAATATTTCCAAAGTGATTCTATGAGGCCAGTTTTATGGATACTAAAACCAAACAAAGATACATGAAAAAAAGACAATTACAGGCCAACATCCCTGATGAACATTGATACAAAAATCCTCAACAAAATACTAGCAAACCAAATTCAAAAACACATTAAAAAGATCATTTATCATGACCAAGTGGAATTTACCCTTGGGATGAAAGAATGATCCTACATATGCAAATCACTCAATGTGATACATCATATCAACAGAATTAAGGGCAAAACCCCTCTGGTTATTTCAGTTGATACTGAAAAAAGCTTTTGATAAAATTCAGTATCCCTTCATGGAAAAAAAAACCCTCAGAAAACTGGGTGTAGGAGAAACATATCTTAACACGAAGAAAGCCATATATGACAGACCCACAGCTAGTATCATATTGAAAAATTGAAAGCTTTTCCTTCAAGATCTGGAACAGGACAAGAGTACTCACTTTATGGCTGTTTTTCAACATAGTACTGGAAGCCCTAGCTAGAGCAATCGGACAAGAGAAAAAAAGAAACAGCATCCAAATTGGAAAGGAAGAAGTCAAATTATCCTTGTTTGCAGATGATATGATCTTATATTTGGAAAAACCTAAGTCTCCACACACACACATACACACACACACACACACACACACACACACACACGATTAGAACTGATGAACAAATTCAGTAAAGTTTCAGGATACAAAATCAACTTACAAAAATCAGAAGCATTTCTATATGCCAACAGCAAACAACCTTAAAAAGAAATCAAGAATGTAATTCCAGGTACAAACACTACAGATAAAATTAAATACCTAGGAATTAAGCAAAACAGTGAAAGATTTTCTACAATTAAAACTAGAAAACATTGATGCAAAAAATTGAAGAGGACAAAAAAAATAAAAAAAATTCCATGTTCATGTATTCAAAGAATCTATTGTTAAAATGTCTATACTACCCAAAGCAATCTGTAGAGTCAATGCAATCCCTATCAAAGTAATAATGACATTCTTCACAGAAATAGAAAAAATCCTAAAATTTATAAGTAACCAGAAAAGATACTGAATAGCCAAAGCTACCCAGAGCAAAAAGAACTGAACTGGAGGAATCACATTACCTAACTTCAAATTATACTGCAGAGCTATAGTAAGCAAAACAGCATGGTACTGGCATAAAAACAGACACATGGACCAGTGGAACAAAATAGACAACCCAGAATTAAATTCAGACATCTTCAGTGAACTCGTTTTTGACAAAAGTGCCAAAGACATACACTGGGGAAAAGACAGTCTCTTTAATAAATAGATATCCATATGCAGAAGAATGAAACTAGACCCCTATCTCTTGCCATGTACAAAATTCAAATCAAAATGGATTGAAGACTTAATTCTAAGACTCCAAATTATGAAACAACTCAAAGAAAACTTTGGGTAAACTCTACGACGTTTGGATAGGCAAACATTTTTTGAGTAATACCCTACAAGCCCAAGTAGTCAAAGCAAAAATGGACAAATTGGATCACAGCATGTTAAAAAGCTTCTGCACAGCAAATGGAATAATAAACAAAATGAAGAGACAACCCAGAGAATGGGAGAAAATGTTTGGAAAGTATCCATCTGACAAGGGATTAATAACCAGAATACATTAGGAGATCAAAAACTCAACTAATAATATGATTCTAAAAATGAGCAAAAGATCTGAATATACACTTCTCAAAAGAAGACACACAAATGGAAAATAGGTATATGAAAAGGTGTGCAAAATTATTGATCATTAAAGAAATGCAAATCAAATGTACAATGAGTTGTCATCTCACCCCAGTAAAAATGGTTTTTATCTGATATGGTTTGATTCTGTGTCCCCACCCAAATCTCATCTTGAATTGTACTCCCATAATTCCCATATGTTATGGGAGGGACCCGGTGGGAAATAATTTGAATCATGGGGGTGGTTTCCCCCATACTGTTCTTGTGGTTGTGAACAAGTCACACAAGTTCTGATGGTTTTATCAGGGGTTTCCGCTTTTGCATCTTCCTTATTTTCTCTTGCTGTCATGATGTAAGATGTATCTTTCACCTCCCACCATGATTCTGAGGACTCCTAAGCTATGTGGAACTGTAAGTCCAATTAAACTTCTTTTTCTTCCCAGTCTCGGGTATGTCTTTATCAGCAGTGTGTAAATGAACTAATACACTATCCAAAACATAGGCAATAATAAATGCTAGTGAGGATGATCAGAAAAGGCAACCAATACACACTATTGGTGAGAATGTAAATTAGTATGGACACTATGGAAAACAGTATAGAGTTTCCTCAAAAACTAAAAATAGAGCTACCACATGATCCAATAATCCCACTACCAGGTATATACCCAAAAGAAAGGAAATCCATATATTGAAACAACATCTGCAGTCTTATGTATATTGCAGCCCTATTCACAATAGGCAAAATTTAGAAGTAACCTAAGTGTCCATAAACAGACAAATGAATAAACAAAATGTGGTACATATGCACAATGGAATACAATTCAGCCATAAAAAAGAATGAGATCCTGTCATTTATAAAAACATGGACGGGGGGGGGAGCCAAGTCGCCCGAATAGGAATGGCTCCAGTCTACAGCTCCCAGCGTGAGTGATGCAGAAGACGGGTGATTTCTGCATTTCCATCTGAGGTACCGGGTTCATCTCACTAGGGAGTGCCAGAGAGTGGGTGCAGGACAGTGGGTGCAGCGCACTGTGTGTGAGCGGAAGCAGGGCGAGGCATTGCCTCACTTGGGAAGCGCAAGGGGTCAGGGAGTGCCCTTTCCCAGTCAAAGAAAGGGGTGACAGATGGCACCTGGAAAATCGGGTCACTCCCACCCTAATACTGCACTTTTCCGACTGGCTTAAAAAACGGTGCACCAGGAGATTATATCCTGCACATGGCTCGGAGGGTCCTACGCCCACGGAGTCTCACTGATTGCTAGCACAGCAGTCTGAGATCAAACTGCAAGGCGGCAGCGAGGCTGGGGGAGGGGCGCCCACCATTGCCCAGGCTTGCTTAGGTAAACAAAGCAGCCGGGAACCTCGAACTGGGTGGAGCCCACCACAGCTCACAGAGGCCTGCCTGCCTCTGTAGGCTCTACCTCTGGGGGCAGGGCACAGACAAACAAAAAGACAGCAGTAACCTCTGCAGACTTAAATGTCCCTGTCTGACAGCTTTGAAGAGAGTAGTGGTTCTCCTAGCACGCAGCTCGAGATCTGAGAACGGACAGACTGCCTCCTCAAGTGGGTCCCTGACCCCCAAGTAGCCTAACTGGGAGGCACTGCTTTCGCAGTGGTTCTCCCAGCACGCAGCTGGAGATCTGAGAACGGGCAGACTGCCTTCTCAAGTGGGTCCCTGACCCCTCACCCCCGAGCAGCCTAACTGGGAGGCACCCCCCAGTAGGGGCAGACTGACACCTCACATAGCCGGGTACTCCTCTGAGACAAAACTTCCAGAGGAATGATCAGGCAGCAGCATTCGCGGTTCATGAAAAAATGCTGTTCTGCAGTCACCGCTGCTGATACCCAGGCAAACAGGGTCTGGAGTGGACCTCTAGCAAACTCCAACAGACCTGCAGCTGAGGGTCCTGTCTGTTAGAAGGAAAACTAACAAACAGAAAGGACATCCACACCAAAAACCCATCTGTACATCACCAGCATCAAAGACCAAAAGTAGATAAAACCACAAAGATGGAGAAAAAACAGAGCAGAAAAACTGGAAACACTAAAAAGCAGAGCACCTCTCCTCCTCCAAAGGAATGCAGTTCCTCACCAGCAACGGAACAAAGCTGGATGGAGAATGACTTTGACGAGTTGAGAGAAGAAGGCTTCAGACGATCAAACTACTCCGAGCTACAGGAGGAAATTCAAACCAAAGGCAAAGAAGTTAAAAACTTTGAAAAAAATTTAGACAAATGTGTAACTAGAATAACCAATGCAGAGAAGTGCTTAAAGGAGTTGATGGAGCTGAAAGCCAAGGCTCGAGAACTACGTGAAGAATGCAGAAGCCTCAGGAGCCGATGCGATCAACTGGAAGAAAGGGTATCAGTGATGGAAGATCAAATGAATGAAATGAAGCGAGAAGGGAAGTTTAGAGAAAAAAGAATAAAAAGAAACGAACAAAGCCTCCAAGAAATATGGGACTATGTGAAAAGACCAAATCTACGTCTGATTGGTGTACCTGAAAGTGACGGGGAGAATGGAACCAAGTTGGAAAACACTCTGCAGGATATTATTCAGGAGAACTTCCCCAATCTAGCAAGGCAGGCCAACATTCAGATTCAGGAAATACAGAGAATGCCACAAAGATACTCCTCGAGAAGAGCAACTCCAAGACACATAGTTGTCAGATTCACCAAAGTTGAAATGAAGGAAAAAATGTTAAGGGCAGCCAGAGAGAAAGATCGGGTTACCCACAAAGGGAAGCCCATCAGACTAAGAGCGGATCTCTCAGCAGGAACTCTACAAGCCAGAAGAGAGTGGGGGCCAATATTCAACATTCTTAAAGAAAAGAATTTTCAAGCCAGAATTTCATATCTAGCCAAACTAAGCTTCATAAGTGAAGGAGAAATAAAATACTTTACAGACAAGCAAATGCTGAGAGATTTTGTCACCACCAGGCCTGCCCCAAAAGAGCTCCTGAAGGAAGCACTAAACATGGAAAGGAACAATTGGTACCAGCCACTGCAAAATCATGCCAAATTGTAAAGACCATCGAGGCCAGGAAGAAACTTCATCAACTAACGAGCAAAATAACCAGCTAACATTATAATGACAGGATAAAATTCACACATAACAATATTAACTTTAAATGTAAATGGACTAAATGCTCCAATTAAAGACACAGACTGGCAAATTGGATAAAGAGTCAAGACCCATCAGTGCGCTGTATTCAGGAAACCCATCTCATGTGCAGAGACACACATAGATTCAAAATAAAAGGATGGAGGAAGATCTACCAAGCAAATGGAAAACAAAAAAGGCAGGGGTTGCAATCCTAGTCTCTGATAAAACAGACTTTAAGCCAACAAAGATCAAAAGAGACAAAGAAGGCCATTACATAATGGTAAAGGGATCAATTCAACAAGAAGAGCTAACTATCCTAAATATATATCCACCCAATACAGGAGCACCCAGATTCATAAAGCAAGTCCTGAGTGACCTACAAAGAGACTTAGACTCCCACACAATAATAATGGGAGACTTTAACATCCCACTGTCAACATTAGACAGATCAACGAGACAGAAAGTTAACAAGGATACCCAGGAATTGAACTCAGCTCTGCACCAAGCAGACCTAATAGACATCTACAGAACTCTCCACCCCAAATCAACAGAATATACATTTTTTTCAGCACCACACCACACCTATTCCAAAATTGACCACATAGTTGGAAGTAAAGCTCTTCTCAGCAAATGTAAAAGAACAGAAATTATAACAAACTGTTTTTCAGACCACAGTGCAATCAAACTAGAACTCAGGATTAAGAAACTCACTCAAAACCGCTCAACTACACGGAAACCGAACAACCTGCTCCTGAATGACTACTGGGTACATAACGAAATGAAGGCAGAAATAAAGATGTTCTTTGAAACCAACGAGAACAAAGACACAACATACCAGAATCTCTGGGACACATTCAAAGCAGTGTGTAAAGGGAAATATATAGCACTAAATGCACACAAGAGAAAGCAGGAAAGATCCAAAACTGACACCCTAACATCACAATTAAAAGAACTAGAAATGCAAGAGCAAACACATTCAAAAGCTAGCAGAAGGCAAGAAATAACTAAAATCAGAGCAGAACTGAAGGAAATAGGACACAAAAAACCCTTCAAAAAATCAATGAATCCAGGAGCTGGTTTTCTGAAAGGATCAACAAAATTGATAGACTGCTAGCAAGAGTAATAAAGAAGAAAAGAGAGAAGAATCAAATAGACACAATAAAAAATGATAAAGGGGATATCACCACTGATCCCACAGAAATACAAACTACCATCAGAGAATACTACAAACACCTCTACGCAAATAAACTAGAAAATCTAGAAGAAATGGATAAATTCCTTGACACATACACCCTCCCAAGACTAAACCAGGATGAAGTTTAATCTCTGAATAGACAAATAACAGGCTCTGAAATTGTGGCAATAATCAATAGCTTACCAACCAAAAAGAGTCCAGGACCAGATGGATTCACAGCCGAATTCTACCAGAGGTACAAGGAGGAACTGGTACCATTCCTTCTGAAATTATTCCAATCAATAGAAAAAGAGGGAATCCTCCCTAACTCATTTCATGAGGCCAGCATCATCCTGATACCAAAGCCAGGCAGAGACACAACCAAAAAAGAGAATTTTAGACCAATATCCTTGATGAAAATTGATGCAAAAATCCTCAATAAAATACTAGCAAACCGAATCCAGCAGAACATCAAAAAGCTTATCCACCATGATCAAGTGGGCTTCATCCCTGGGATGCAAGGCTGGTTCAATATATGCAAATCAATAAATGTAATTCAGCATATAAACAGAACCAAAGACAAAAACCACATGATTATCTCGATAGATGCAGAAAAGGCCTTTGACAAAATTCAACAACACTTCATGCTAAAAACTCTCAATAAATTAGCTATTGACGAGACGTATCTCAAAATAATAAGAGCTATCTATGACAAACCCACAGCCAATATCAAACTGAATGGGCAAAAACTGGAAGCATTCTCTTTGAAAACTGGCACAAGACAGGGATGCCCTCTCTCACCACTCCTATTCAACATAGTGTTGGAAGTTCTGGCCAGGACAATTAGGCAGGAGAAGGAAATAACGGGTATTCGATTAGGAAAAGAGGAACTCAAATTGTCCCTGTTTGCAGATGACACGATTGTAGATCTAGAAAACCCCATTGTCTCAGCCCAAAATCTCCTTAAGCTGATAAGCAACTTCAGCAAAGTCTCAGGATACAAAATCAATGTACAAAAATCACAAGCATTCTTATACACCAATAACAGACAAACAGAGAGCCAAATCATGAGTGAACTCCCATTCACAATTGCTTTAAAGAGAATATAATACCTAGGAATCCAACTTACAAGGGATGTGAAGGACCTCTTCAAGGAGAACTACAAACCACTGCTCAAAGAAATAAAAGCGGATACAAATAAATGGAAGAACATTCCATGCTCATGGGTAGGAAGAATCAATATCGTGAAAATGGCCATACTGCCCAAGGTAATTTATAGATTCAATGCCATCCCCATCAAGCTACCAATGACTTTCTTCACAGAATTGGAAAAAACTAAAGTTCATATGGAACCAAAAAAGAGCCCACATCGCCAAGTCAATACTAAGCCAAAAGAACAAAGCTAGAGGTATCACGCTACCTGACTTCAAACTATACTACAAGGCTACAGTAACCAAAACAGCATGGTACTGGTACCAAAACAGAGATATAGATCAATGGAACAGAACAGAGCCCTCACAAATAATGCCGCATATCTACAACTATCTGATCTTTGACAAACCTGAGAAAAACAAGCAATGGGGAAAGGATTCCCTATTTAATAAATGGTGCTGGGAAAACTGGCTAGCCATATGGAGAAAGCTGAAACTGGATCCCTTCCTTACACCTTATACAAAAATTGATTCAAGATGGATTAAAGACTTAAACATTAGACCTAAAACCATAAAAACCCTAGAAGAAAACCTAGGCATTACCATTCAGGACACAGGCATGGGAAAGGACTTCATGTCTAAAACACCAAAAGCAATGGCAACAAAAGCCAAAATTGACAAATGGGATCTAATTAAACTAAAGAGCTTCTGCACAGCAAAAGAAACTACCATCAGAGTGAACAGGCAACCTACAAAATGGGAGAAAATTTTCGCAACCTACTCATCTGACAAAGGGCTAATATCCAGAATCTACAATGAACTCAAACAAATTTACAAGAAAACAAATTTACAACCCCATCAAAAAGTGGGCAAAGGACATGAACAGACACTTCTCAGAAGAAGACATTTATGCAGCCAAAAGACACATGAAAAAATGCTCACCATCACTGGCCATCAGAGAAATGCAAATCAAAACCACAATGAGATACCATCTCACACCAGTTAGAATGGCGATCATTAAAAAGTCAGGAAACAACAGGTGCTGGAGAGGATGTGGAGAAATAGGAACATTTTTACACTGTTGGTGGGAGTACAAACTAGTTCAACCATTGTGGAAGTCAGTGTGGTGATTCCTCAGGGATCTAGAACTAGAAATTCCATTTGACCCAGCCATCCCATTACTGGGTATATACCCAAAGGATTATAAATCATGCTGCTATAAAGACACATGCACACGTATGTTTATTGCGGCACTATTCACAATAGCAAAGACTTGGACCCAACCCAAATGTCCAACAATGATAGACTGGATTAAGAAAATGTGGCACATATACACTATGGAATACTATGCAGCCATAAAAAATGATGAGTTCATGTCCTTTGTAGGGACATGGATGAAATTGGAAATCATCATTCTCAGTAAAATATCGCAAGAACAAAAAACCAAACACCGCATGTTTTCACTCATAGGTGGGAATTGAACAATGAGAACACATGGACACAGGAAGGGGAACATCACACTCTGGGGACTGTTGTGGGGCGGGGGGAGGGGGGAGGGATAGCATTAGGAGATATACCTAATGCTAAATGACGAGTTAATGGGTGCAGCACACCAGCATGGCATATGTATACATATGTAACTAACCTGCACATTGTGCACATGTACCCTAAAACCTAAAGTATAATAATAATAAAATTTAAAAAAAAACATGAACGGAACTGGACCACATTATGTTAAGTGAAATAAGGCAGGCACAGGAAGACAAACTTCACAAGTTCTCAAAAATTTGTTTGAGCAAAAAATGAAAACAATTGAACTCATGGAGATAGTAAAATGATCATTACCAGAGGCTGGGAAGTGTTGTAGGGGGTGTGGGGGAATGAGGATTAATAACAGGTACAAAAATATATATAGATAGAATGAATAAGGTCTAGTATATGGGCATCACAACAGGGTGATTACAGTCAACAATAATTTATTGTACATTTTAAAATAAAAGAGTATAATTGGATTGCTTGTAACATAAACAAATGATGAATGCTTGAGGTGATGGATACCTATTTACCCTGATGTGGTTATTATGCATTGTGAGCCTTTATCAAAATATCTTACATACTTCAGAAATATATACACCTAGTATGTACCCATAAAACTTAAAAATTAAAAAAATTAAAAGTAGTTTGTCTTTAGGACAGCTGTTCGTTAATGAGAACAGAATACTCTTGGCATATTTTGAAATACTTACTTTCCCCTTGCCCTGCTAAAAGCAACAGTGGATTTTCTCTGATCTTCACCCTGACAACTTACTGGGGCTTCTGGAGGTATAAGTCAATCACAAAAGTAGGAAACTTCCCAAAGGCTAGGTGCCTAGGAATGTTTTATCTCTCAAGCTTAGCCCATACTCAGTTTCAAACAATTCACCAATTACAATTTATATGTTTCTACCGGGTTCCACCTGTAGCTTCTGCTCTGGTAAATTGTGATTCGCTATATTTCCATCTTTCCAGTTTTCAGAGCATTGGTTTTCCTTGTGATCACAATTTTCTAATGGATCTAAGAATTGTTGATTTTCTGTTTATTCGGCTTTTTGCTTGTGATGAATGGATGATGACTTCTAAATTCTTTACATGTTGGACCAGAAACTACAAATAAGTGGATTTTGTGGGGTTTTTTTTCAGTCACTCTGCCAATCTTTCTTTTAATTGGTGTAGACAAACCATTTACTTTTAAGTTAATTATTGTTATGTGTGTCTTATGTCAGCGATTATATTGTTTTCTCTTTGTTTTCTGTTTCTCATTCTTCTTTTTCTCTTTTCTTATCTCCCTATGGGTTTTAAATATTTTAAAGATTATATCCTGACAAACATATAGTGTTTTTGAATAAATTGGTCCATATAGTTTTCTTACAGTTGCTCTAGGTATTATAATATAAATATGTAAATATAATAATGTACTGGTTTTAGTATTATACATTTTTAGTAAAATATTGAAACATGAACTCCATTTATGTCCTTTTATCCTCCCCACTTAAAAAATATTTCTTTCAAGTATGTCCTCTACCTATGTTAAGCACCACATCAACTGGTGTTATAATTTTTGCCTCAACCTTCAAATATAATTTTAAAAACTTATGAGGGCCAGACATGGTGGCTCATGCCTGTAATCCCAGTACTTTGGGAGGCTGAGGTGGGTGAATCACCTGAGATCAGGAGTTTGAGACCAGTCTAACCAACATGGTGAAACTGCATCTCTACTAAAAATACAAAAAAAAAAAAATAGCTGGGTGTGGTGGCAGGTGCCTTGTAATCCCAGCTACTCAGGAGGCTGAGGCAGGGGAATTCCTTGAACTTGGGAGCTGGAGATTGAAGTGAGCCGAGATGGCACCACTGCAATCCAGCCTGGGCAATAGAGCAAGACTCCATCTCAAAATAAATAAATAAATAAATATGAAAACTTATGAGGAGTTGGATAATCTATTATAGTTACTCCTACTTTTACACATTCCAATTTTCTTTCCTTTCTGAAGTTGAAAGCCTTCTGTTATTAGCTTTTTGAATACAGAATTTTCTTTAGCAATCTGTAGTAGGACTGCTGCTTGCACATAATTTTTAATTTTCCTTTGTATCAGAACATTTTTACTTCCCCTTCATTCATAATATATATTTTCTCCAGATATAGAACTCTCTGTAACAGTTCTTTACATTCAGCACTTGAAAACTGTTGTGCCATTTACTTCTGATCTCCATAATTTCAGATGAGAAATCCACAGTCTTGGCAATCAGTGTTCCCCTATGAATAATGCAGCATCTCTCTCTGGCTGCTTTCAAAATATTTTTCTTGTCTTTAATTTTCAGAAGTTTAATTATGATTTCTGTTAGTGTGGACTTCTGTGAATTTATCCTATTTAGAGTATGCTTAGCTTCTTGAATCTGTAGGCTTATTTCTGTGGTCAAAATTTCAGACCCCAATAAAGAGAACAGTGGGACCAAGATGACCAATTAGAAGCAGCTGTGGTCCATGGCACTCATGGAGAGGAATGAACGGGATGAGTGAAATCAGCACCTTCTACTGAAATATACAGGTTCTTGCATTCAGACTGATTGGGCAAACAACTCAATCCACAGAGAACAAAGAAAAGCAGGGTGGGGTGACGGCCCACCCAGGAGCAACACAGAGCCAAAGGACCTACTACCCACAGCCAAGGGATGTGGTGAGTGACTGTGCAACCCTATCTGGGAAACCATGCTTCTCCCATGGATCTTTGAAACCCATGGGTCAGGAGATCCCCTCGTGAGCTCACACCACCAGGGCCTTGGGTCTGATACACAGAGCTGTGTGGTGTCTCCACAATGCAGCCATTCAGGCACACACAAAGACCCAGGAATTTTATATACTCTGTCCCTGGGATCCCTGGCAAGGTGGAAGGTCCATCCGTATATACCCTTAGGATGGGGCTGAATCCAGGGAGCAAAGCAGCATCATTGTGCAGGCCCCATTTCCAAAGTACCTCAAAAGATAGCACCCATTGGCTTGGAATTCCTACCAGCCAACGGCAACAGGCTAGAGTCTGCCTGAGATGGGATGGAGTTCCCAGAGGGAGGGTTGGCCACCATCTCTGTGGTTCAGTCAACTCAGCCATTCCAGCCATCCAGCTTTGAAGAGTACAAACAGTCTGGATGAGGAAGGGTCCCCCACCAATTCAGCACAGCTGCTTTGCCAGATTGTGGCCAGTGGCACAATCTCGGCTCACTGCAACCTCTGCCTCCCAGGTTCAAGCGATTCTCCTGCCTCAGTCTCCCAAGTAGCTGGGACTGCAGGCACGCACTACCATGTCCAGCTAATTTTTGTATTTTTTAGTACAGATGGGGTTTTGTCACGTTGACCAGGATGGTCTCGATCTCTTGACCTCATGATCTGCCCACCTCAGCCTCCCAAAGTGCTGGGATTAAAGGCGTGAGCCACTGCGCCTGGCCCAGACTGCTTCTTTAAGCAGGATCCAGATCGTGATCCATTCCTCCTCACTGGGCAGGACCTCCCTGCAGGGGCTCCGGCCACTTCAGCCAGGATTATACACACAGAGCTGTGATCTCTCACTGGGATGGAGCTCCTGGACAGAGGAGCAGCTGCCATCTCTGTGGTTCGGTCAACTCAGCCATTCCAGCCTGCTGGCTTTGGAGAGTTCAAATGGTTCAAACAAGAAAGGGTCCCCCAACAAAGCAGTACACCTGCTTTACCAAAAAGCAGCCAGACTGCTTCTTTAAGTGGTTCCCTGATTCTGCCCCTCTTGACTGGGTGAGACCTCCCAACAGGGGTCTCCAGACACCTCCTACAGGCATGTTCAGGCCAGCAACAGGTCAGTACCCTGCTGGGACGAAGCTTCCAGAGGAAGAAGCAGGCTCCCATCTTTGCTGTTTTGCAGGCTTCACTGGTGATACCTCCAGGTACAGGAAAAACTGAGGAAACTAGGGTCTGGAGTGGTCCCTTAAAAAACTGCAGTAGCCCTATGGAAGACTGGGCTGACTGTTAAAAGAAAAATGTAAACAACAACAACAAAGACTCCACAAAAGCCACATTCAAAGATCAGCAACCTCAAAGACTGAAGGTAAATAAGCCCACAAAGATGAAAAAGAATCACTGCAAAAACACTGAAAACTCAAAAAGCCAGAATGCCTCTTCTCCTCCAAATGACTGCAGCACCTCTCCAGCAAGGGCACAGAACTGGGCCAAGACTGAGATGGCTGAATTGACAGAAGTGAGCTTCAGGTGTGTAATAATGAACTTTCCTAAGCTAAAGGAACATGTTGTAACCCAAAGCAAAGAAGCTAACTATCATGATAAAACAATACAGGAGCAGACAGGCAGAACAGCCAGTTTAGAGAGGAACATAACTGACCTGATGGAGCTGAAAAACAGACTATGAGAACTTCACAATGCAATCATAAGCATCAATAGCAGAATAGACCAAGCAGAGAAAAGAATCAACAAGCTTGAAGACTATCTTTCTGAAATAAGACAGGCAGACAAGGATAGAAAAAAAAAACAATGAAAAGGAATGAACAAAACCTTCAAGAAATATGGGATTATGTAAAGAGATTGAACCTATGACTGATTGGGGTAACTGAAAGAGACAGGGAGAATGGAACCAAGTTGGAAAATTCTTCAGGATATCATCCAGGAGAACTTTCCCAACTTAGCAAGACAGGCCAACATTCAAATTCAGGAAATTCAGAGAACCCCAGTAAGATAGTCCATGAGAAGATCAACCCCAAGACACATAATCATTGATTATCCAAGGTCAAAATGAAAGAAAAAAAGCCAGGTCACCTAAAAAGGAAAGCCCATCAGACTAACAGCAGACCTCTCAGCAGAAATCTACAAGCCAAATGAGATTGGGGGACAATATTCAGCATTCTAGAAGAAAAAAATTTTCAACACAGAATTTCGTATCAGGCCAAAGTAAGCTTCATAAGTGAAGGAGAAATAAAATCCTTTTTCAGACAAGCAAATGCTGAGGGAATTTGTCACCACCAGGCCTGCCTTGCAAGAGCTCCTGAAGGAAGCACTAAACACGGAAAAGAAAAGCTGTTACTAGCCACTACAAAAACACACTGAAATACACAGACCAGTGACACTATGAAGCAACCACATAAACAAGTCTGCAAAATAACCAGATAGCATCGTGATGACAGGATCAAATCCACACATAACAACACTAACTTTAAATGTAATTAGGCTAAATGCCCCAATTACAAGACACAGAATGGCAAACTGGATAAAGAGCCAAGACCCATCGGTGTGCTGTCTTAAAGAGACCCATCTCATGTGCAAAGACACATATAGGCTCAAAATAAAAGGAAGAAGGAAAATCTATCAAGCAAATGAAAACAGAAAAAAAGTAGGGGTTAGAATCCTAGTTTCTGACAAAACAGACTCTAAAACAACAAAGATTAAAAAAGAAAAAGAAGGGCATTACATAATAGAAAAGGGTTCAATTCAACAAGAAGAGCTAACTATCCTAAATATATATGCACCCAATACAAGAGCACCCAGATTCATAAAACAAGTTCTTAGAGACCTACAAAGATACTTAAACTCCTACACAGTAATAGTGGGAGACTTTAACACCCCCTGACAATATTAGACAGACCACTGAGACATAAAATTAACAGAGATATTCAGGACCTGAACTCAACTCTGGATCAAGTGAACCTGATAGATATCTACAGGACTCTCTACCCAAAAACAACAGAACATACATTCTTCTCATCACCACACAGCACTTACTCTAAAATTGATTGCATAATTAGAAGTAAAACACACCTCAGCAAATGCAAAAGAACTGAAATCAGAACAAAGTCTCTCAGACCACAGCACAATCAAATTAGAACTCAAGATTAAGAAATTCACTCAAAACCACACACCTACATGGATAATGAACAACGTGATCCTGAGTGACTCTTGGGTAAATAACGAAATTAAGGCAGAAATCAAGAAGTTCTTTGAAACTAATGAGAACAAAGAAATAATGTACCAGAATCTCTGGAACATAGCTAAAGCAGTGTTAAGAGGGAAATTCATAGCACTAAATGCCCACATCAAAAAGCTAGAAAGATCTCAAGTTAACAACCTAAAACCACAGAGAAAAGAAGTAGAGAACCAAAAGAAAACAAATCCCAAAGCTAGCAGAAGACAAGTAATAACCAAGATCAGAGCTGAACTGAAGGAGATAGACACACACACACACACACAAAACAACTTCAAAAAATCAATAAGTCCAGGAACTGCTTTTGTTTTAATTAATAAAATAGACTGATAGCTAGACTAATAAAGAAGAAAAAAGAGAAGAATCAAATAAGCACAATCAGAAATGATTAGGAGGATATCACCACTGATCCCACAGAAATACAAACAACTATCAGAGAATATTACAAACACCTCTATGCACATAAACTAGAAATTCTAGAGGAAATGAATAAATTCCTGGGCACATACACCCTCCCAAGGCTGAAGCAGGGAGAAATTGAATCCCTGAATAGGCCAAAAACAAATTCTGAAATTGAGGCAGTAATAAATAGCCTACCAGCCAAAAAAACAAAACAAAACAAAAAACCTCGGGATCAGACAGATTCACAGCTGAATTCTACCATATGAAAAAACAATAGCTAGTACCATTTCTACTGAAACTATTCCAAAAAAGTTGAAAAGGAGGGACTCCTCCCTAACTCATTCTAAGGCCAGCATCATCCTGATACCAAATCTTGGCAGAGATATGATAAATAAAGAGCACTTCAGGCCAATAACTTTGATGAACATGGATACAAAAATCTTCAATAAAATGCAGGCCAACCAAATCCAGTAGCACATTAAAAAGCTTCTCCACCATGATCAAGTTGGCTTCATCCCTGGGAGGCAAGGTTGGTTCAACATATGCAAATCAATAAATGTGATTTGTGAAATAAACAGAACTAAAGACTAAAACCACATGATTATCTCAATAGATTTGAAGAAGACTTTGATAAAATTCAACATCCCTTCATGTTAAAAACTCTTAATAAATTAGATACTGAAGGAACATACCTCAAAATAATAAGAGCCATATATGATAAACTCACAACCAATATCATACTGAATGGGCAAAAGCAGGATGCATTCACCTTGAAAACCAGCACAAGACAAGGATGCACTCTCTCATCACTCCTATTCAACACAGTACTGGAAGTTCTGGTCAGGGAAATCAGGCAAGAGAAAGAAAGTAAAGAGAATTCAAATAGGAAGAGAGGAAGTCGATGACATGACTTGCAACAACATGCAAGTTGTTTGCAGATGACATGATCCTATATCTAGAAAACCCCATTGTCTCAGCCCAGAAGCTTCTTAAGCTGATAAGCAACTTCAGCAAAGTCTCAGGATACAGAATCAATGTGCAAAAGTCACTAGCATTCTTACACACCAACAAAAGGCAAGCAGAGAGCCAAATCATGAATGAACTCCCATTCAAAATCACTACAAAAAGAATAAAATACCTAGAAATACAGCTACAAACCACTGCTCAGAGAAATCAGAGAGCACAAAACGAATGGAAGAACATTCCATGCTCATAGATAGGAACAATCAATATCATGAAAATAGCCACATTGCCCAATGTAATTTATATATTCAATGCTATTCCCATTAAACTACCATTGACATTCTTCACATAATTAGAAAAAACTATTTTAAAATTCATACGTGAACGAAAAAAGAGCCTGAATAGCCAAGACAATCCTAAGCAAAAAGTACAAAGCTGGAGGCATCAAGCTACCCAACTTCAAGCTATACTACAAGGCTACAGTAACCAAAACAGCACAGTACTGGTACAAGAACAGAAACGTAGACTAGCGGAACAGAATAGAGAACTCAGAAATAAGATGGCACACCTACAACCATCTAATCTTCAACAAGCCTGACAAAAGCAATGGGGAAAGGATTCCCCATTTAAAAAATGGTACTGGGCGAACTGGCTAGCCCATATACAGAAAATTTAAGCTTGACCCATTCCTTACACCATATACAAAAATTAACTCAAGATGGATTAAAGACTTAAATGAAAAACCCAAAACTATAAAAACCCTAGAAGAAAATCTAGGCAATACCATTCAGGACATAGGCATGGACAAATATTTCATGACAAAAACACCAAAAGCAATTGCAAGAACAGCAAAAACTGACAAATAGGATCTAATACACCTAAAGAGCTCCTGCACATCAAAAGAAACTATAATCAGACAACTCATAAAATGGGGTAAAATTTTTGTAATCTATCCATCTGACAAGATCTAATATCCAGAATCTATGAGGAACTTAAACAAATTTACAAGAAATAAACAACCCCATTAAAAAGTAGACAAAGGACATGAACAGACACTTCTCAAAAGAAGACATTAGTGCAGCCAACAAACATGAAAAAAGCTCAACATCACTGACCATTAGAGAAATGCAAATCAAAACTACAATGAGATACTATCTCACATCCATTCAGAATAGCTGTTATTAAAAAGTTATAAAACAACAGATGCTGGTGAGGTTGTGGAGAAAAAGGAATGCTTTTACATCGTTGGTGCAAGTGTAAATTAGTTCAACCAATGTGGAAGACAGTGTGGTGATTCCTCAAAGGCTTAGAGGCAGAACTACCATTTGACCCAGCAGTCCCATTACTGGGTATATACCCAAAGGTATATAAATTATTCTGTTATAAAGATACATGCGACTGGGCGCAGTGGCTCACGCCTGTAATCCCAGCACTTTGGGACACCGAGTCAAGTAGATAACCTGAGGTCAGGAGTTCCAGACCAGCCTGACCAATATGGTGAAATCCCATCTCTACTAAAAATACAAAAATTAGCTGGGCGTGGTGGCACGCACCTGTAACCCCAGCTACTCAGGAGGCTGAGGAGGAAGACTCACTGGAACCCCAGAGGCAGAGGTTGCAGTGAGCCAAGATCAGGCCACTGCACTCCAGCCTGGACAACAGAGGGAGACCTTGTCTCAAAAAAAAAAAAAAAGATACCTGCATGCGTATGTTTATTGCAGCAATATTCACAATAACAAAGATATGAAATCAACCTAAATACCCATCAGTTACAGAATGGATAAAGAAAATATGGTACATATACACCACGGAATACTATGTGGCCATAAAAAGGAACAAGGTCATGTCTTTTGCAAGGACATGGATGGAGTTGGAAGCTATTATCCTCAGCAAACTAACGCAGGAACTGAAAACCAAACACCACATGTTCTCACTTATAAGTGGAGCTGAATGATGTGAACACATGGACACCTGGCGGGGAATAACATACACTGCAACATGTCAGAGGGCATGTGTGGGAAGGGACAGCATCCAGAAGAATAGCTAAGGGATGCTGGGCTTAATACCTAGATGATGGGATGATCTGTGCAGCAAACCACCATGGCACACCTTGACCTATAACAAACCTGCACATCATGCAGATGTACCCCTGAACTTAAAATAAAATTTGAAAAAAAAAAAAAAGGGAGACCACTGAATGAAGGCACCAAGGCTAGGATTGTAAATATGCATATGAGCATGGCTCGTTGGGGTGGGGCAAAGAAAGGCTGAGTCCTTAACTCCCTTCAGAAAATTGCAATCCATTGACAGTGAAATGTGGTATCAGGAGGCAGCTTCTCCCCAATCAGGCTTGCTTATAACCGGGCCTGAAGGATCACACATAGGATTTTTACCTGGAGCCGGACTCCTCAATAAATAATAACAAATTGCCAAAACAAATTCAGCCACTATTATTTTTTGTTATTACTTGAATAATATTTCACTGCCATTATCTCTCTCCTCTCTTTCTGGAACTCTGATGATAGAAATGATCTGTTTTGCTATTGTCTCATCAGTCCCTGGGACTCTGTTCATATTTTTTTCAATCTATTTTTTCTTTGTTGTTTAGACTGCATAAATTCTATTGATCTTATTCTAGTTCATTTATTTTGTTTTTTATCTTCTGTACTACTGAGCCATTGAGCAAGTTTTTCATTTTGATTATTTTAATTTTATATCTATGATTTCTAGTTATTTATCTCTTATAGCTTTATTTCTTTGGTGAAAAACAGAAAATTAATTTCTTTCCATTTTTCATTATTTAAAATAATTCATAATTTCTTGTTGAAACATTTTTATGATAGCTGCTTTAAAAACTTTGTCAGATAATTCCAATACTTAATTTCTCTTGGTGTTGACATCTATTGCTTTTTCTTGATTATGTTTGATTTTCCTGGTTTGTGTTATAACGGATAGTTTTTATTGTATCCTGGACATTCTGGATATGATATTATGAAACTATGCATCCTATTTAATCTTCTTTATTTTAACAGACAGTCCATCTGTTTAGGTGTAGCTGCCATGACAGCTGGGGTGAATGTCCTGCCAACACCACCCAGGAAAAAGTGGGCCACTTACTCACACTGCCTCATGGAAGATGTGCGAATAAAAGCTCCTCCTCAGCCCCCACAGATAACTTCCTAGTGAAAGTGGGACACTGACAGGTGGGTATAGCGACTCAGCTTCCTACACGACCACTTTGACATCTTCAGTGAAGGAACAGAAGAGCTGTCTAGCCTTCCTTAATACCACATCATTCAGTCTCATTATTGCTGGGCAAGTTTAGAGGTTCAGCTCTGCACTGGCCTTGTCGACACCACGGGTAGGCAGAAAGTGAGTGCTTAGTAGTCCTGACTAGCACTGCCTTATTCAGTCTTATTTATCTCAGGTGGGAGTGAAAGTGCAGCTCCTCACTGGGCCCTGTGACATGGAGAGGGTGGTGGGTAGTGAAGCCTACTGGTGGCAAGCACCAGCCCCGACCACCTCATTAAGTCTTATTGCTGCTAGGTACAACTCAAGGTTTAGCTCACCACTGAATACCACTGAAGTGACTCTAGTGGGGAAGTCTGAACATTACGTGCTCCTGCCAGGCGGGGAATGGAAGTTCCTCTCTCACATCCCAGCACAACCAATAGTATTCCAGTAAGGGAATCAGAGCACTACATGCTTCTACCATGCAGAGGGTAGAAGATCAGCAGCCTGCTTGGTCCAATTAATACTACTTTTACAGGGGAATCAGATAACTGCTGCCTGCTACTACTGGGCAGGGGATGGAAGATCAGATCCCCATTCAGCTTACTGACAGTGCAGAAATTAGAGTGCTAGTCACTTGCACCAAACGGAATATCACTGAAACGATGGTGGAGTGAGGTGTTGTTTCTCTGTTGTTGTTTGTCTTGTATAGCATAGGTATTGATAAAAAGGTTTTCTGATGTTAGGCCACACTTTTCCTGATCGTTTGGCTTGGTGGGAAGGGGAGACTGGCTTTTCTTGGAACTTATTTTGTCTTTGCCTGTTGGCAGTTCTGGATAGAAGGATTCTGCCTTACTCTGTCCAGGATATATAGGAAGTAATAAGGAAATTCAGGAAACTCACCACTGTGTATTTCCTCAAGTAACAAATTACCTAGGCTGTCAACCTGTTTCTTTCAATGTTTCAGAGTCTTCCTATGCCTGTTTATATTGTTAGATCTAGGTTATTTAGTTGTGAGCGGAGGACCTAGAAGGAATGGGGCTATTCCATCTTGACAGAACCAGAAGTCACCCAAAAGATTATTTTGACAAGGCAATATTTTTATTATAACTTATTGGCATTTTAAAATAGGGATTTGTCCTAATGCTATCCCTCCCCTTGTACTCCACCCACCAACAGACCCCGGTGTGTGATGCTCCCCTCCCTGTGTCCATGTGTTCTCATTGCTCAACTCCCACTTATGAGTGAAAACATGCAGTGTTTGGTTTTCTGTTCCTGTGTTAGTTTGCTGAGAATGATGGTTTCCAGCTTCATCCATGTCCCTGCAAAGGACACGAACTCATTCTTTTTTATGGCTGCATAATATTCCATGGTGTATACGTGCCACATTTTCTTTATCCAGTCTATCTTTGATGGGGATTTGGGTTGGTTCCGAGTCTTTGCTATTGTAAATAGTGTTGCAATAAACATACATGTGCACGTGTCTTTATAATAGAATGATTTATATTCCCTTGGGTATATACCCAGTAATGGGATTGCTGGGACAAATGGCATTTCGGTTTTAGATCCTTGAGGAGTCACCACACAGTCTTCCACAATGGTTGAACTAATTTACACTCCCACCAACAGTGTAAAAGCATTCCTATTTCTCCGCATCCTCACCAGCTTCTGTTGTTTCCAGACTTTTTTTTTTTTTTTTTTTTTTGGGGATGGAGTCTCGCTCTGTCACCTAGGCTAGAGTGCAGTGTTGTGATCTGGGCTCACTGCAACCTCTGCCTCCTGGGTTCAAGCGATTCTCCTGCCTCAGCCTCCCAAGTAGCTGGGACTACAGGCATGTGCCACCATGCCCAGCTAATTTTTTGTATTTTTAGTAGAGATGGGGTTTCACCATGTTAGCCAGAATGGTCTCGATCTCTTGACCTTGTGATCTGCCTGCCTCAGCCTCCCAAAGTTCCGGAATTACAGGCGTGAGCCACCGCACCCTGCCTGTTTCCAGACTTTTTAATGATCGCCATTCTAACTGGCATGAGATGGTATTTCATGGTGGTTTTGATTTGCATTTCTCTAATGATCAGTGATGATGAGCTTTTTTTCATACGTTTGTTGGCCACATAAATGTCTTCTTTTGAGAAGTGTCTGTTCATATCCCTCACCCACTTTTTGATGGGGTTATTTTTTTTCTTGTAAATTTGTTTAAGTTCCATGTAGATTCTGGATATTAGACCTTTGTCAGATGGATAGATTGCAAAAATTTTCTCCCATTCTGTAGGTTGCCTGTTCACTCTGATGATAGTTTCTTGACATGATTGTATATGTAGCAAACCCCATCGTCTCAGCCTCAAAACTCCTTAAGCTGATAAGCAACTTCAGCAAAGTCTCAGGATACAAAATCAATGTGCGAAAATCACAAGCATTCCTATACACCAATAATAGACAAATAGAGAGCCAAATCGAGTGAACTCCCATTCACAATTGCTACAAAGAAAGTAAAATACCTAGAAATACAACTTATAAGGGACATGAAGGACCTCTTCAAGGAGAACTACAAACCACTGCTCAAGGAAATAAGAAAGGACACACACAAATGGAAAAGCTTTCCCTCCTTATGGATAGGAAGAATCAATATCATGAAAATGGCCATACTGCCCAAAGTAATTTATAGATTCGATGCTATTCTCATCAAGCTACCATTGGCTTTCTTCACAGAACTAGAAAAAACTACTTTAAACTTCATATGGAACCAAAAAAGAGCCCGTATACCCAGGACAATCTTAAGCAAAAAGAACAAAGCTGGAGGAATCATGCTACCTGACTTCAAACTATACTACAAGGCTACAGTAAACAAACTAGCATGGTACTGGTACCAAAACAGATATATAGACCAATGGAACAGAGCAGAGGCCTCAGAAATAACACCACACATCTACAACCATCTGATCTTCAACAAACCTGACAAAAACAAGCAATGGGGAAAGGATTCCTTATTTAATAAATGGTGCTGGGAAAACTGGCTAACACATGTGAAGAAAACTGAAACTGGACCCCTTCCTCACACCTTATACAAAAATTAACTCAAGATGCATTAAACACTTAAACCTAAGACATAAAAACCACACAAACCCTAGAAGAAAACCTAGGCAATACCATTCAGGACATAGACATGGGCAAAGACTTCATGACTAAAACACCAAAAGCAATTGCAACAAAAGCCAAAATTGACAAATGAGATCTAATTAAACTAAAGACCTTCTGCACAGCAAATGAGTGAATATTTTTGATTTCTCATTTTGCAAACAATTATACTTGGTTATTTTGTGCTCTACTTTAATTTTTTGTAGAGTAGTATTTTAAACCAAACATATAGACTGAAGATAGAATAATCTAGGAACTTATGCAGATATATTTGTAAAATGCAGATAAATTATTGTGAGAAACATAACCAAAGAAATACAATCCATTGGTGTTAAGCACTCAAAATTGTCATTTTTGGAATGTTGATATAATTCAAAATATTCAGGAACTTTTAAACATTGTCTTCAGTAATTTGAACTGGCATGACTTTTAAAATGTCTATTTTATAGCTATTCTTTTTTTTAAGTTAACCAAAAACAGTGTTAGCTAGTTGGAGCATCAAATTTACTGGGTAGACATGACTTCAAATGAGTTTTGACTACCAAAGATAATCTTAAAGATTACCTTAAAGAGTATTCAATCTTGAGGATATTTTGGTATTTTATACTACGAATGCTACACAACTTGCATAACAGCTTTACTACACATTTGCATAGTTTACAATGATTTTTGATAAATTTTCTCACTTGAGCCTCATGACAATTCTAAGAGATGGGAATCCCCATATCTCCAATGAAAATTGCAAGGATTACTGGGGTTATGTAATTTACCCAATATTATAGAGCCCTAAACTTGAAATTAGACATAAGTTCCAACTCTTCTCACCCTTAATTTAGCTCTCTCTCTAAGTATATCACATTGCTTTGCAATTCTACATGTTCTGGTGAAATTGTGATTTTTTAATACAAAATTTATTTTCATATAAGTTATAAGAATGCAATTTATGCAGCTAGCTCTATGAGATAATTTTGATGAGGACATATACTTCAATGAAAATTAAGAAGTTTTGCTACTAAAACCATCCTTAATTTTGCCTTTTGAATTTACACATTCAGATTAATAGCTAGGCAGATGTAAAGCCATAAATCTTTATTTCCAAATTGCCAGACATCTGGTACCCTAAGAGTCATCGTATTAGAACAACCAATCATTGATACCAATTTAAAAATCTAGACACGGTCAAAGGCAAATAAGTAGTAATGCACCCCTTCTCATAATGGCCATAATCTGCCATGAAATAAAACAAAAATAAGATTGTTTTGTTGAAAATTAAAAGTAGCCAAATGTTAATGGAAAAGAGCTTGGTAATTATGCCTTCATATAGGATTTTTGCAAAATTATTTGCCTGGAAAGCAAGAAAATGCTGTAAAATTTTCATTATCAACCAGTTTCTATTTCTTCTATCAGATTGCAAATCTCATAAAAATTGGATTAATTTATAATTGAATGATATGGGACATTTTGTCTAATGAGAAAAGATGTGCTGCTTCAGACAAGCTTAGAAATAATATATTGTTCTGAAAATACGGTTTCTGACTTAGGAGACATATTGTGAATTTTCATGAAATCAGAGAGAGAGGAAAAGTTGTCATAAAATGTGATCCATTAGAATTTCCAGGGATCAGACTATACTTTCCTACTAACAACCCTTTTTAAATATGGATGTCGTATATTTTCATATTATATGTACAATTCTTGTGCTTCTTACCTATGAATATGTGAAACTTTTTCTATTTTGAATTCAGAGTTCATGTTCTATTTTACTTCCATTCAAAAAGTATACTGTATACCCACTGCATATAAAAATGGAATGAAAATAAAACATACTCAAAAGCAGATAAGAATTCTACCCTTGGAAGTGAGTGAGTGGTTGATTTGGAAAAGATTCCATAGAGGAAGATACATTTCAATAGATTCTTGATGAGTTAAAATGGTGCTTGAGTGACAGATAAACAAGAGAAGCAAGACCATGTTTTTTGATGTCGCTAAAACATAAATCGTGCTAAGAGTATGGTTAGAAATAGAGAGGTAAAGCTAGATTGAGGTCATCCTGTAAATGACTTGACGACCATGCAAGGGACTTCAGTCTTTATGCTCTAGTAAGTCACAGTAGAGACTTCTTATTTATTTAAAATATTTTTAGGCCAGGCGTGGTGGCTCATACTTGTATTCTCAGTGCTTTGTGAGGCTGAGGTGGGAGAATTTCTTAAGGCCAGGAGTTTGAGACCAGCCTGGGTAACATAGCAAGACCCTGCCTCTACAAAACAATTAGCTGGGCATGGTGCTAAAAAAATTAGTTGGGCATGGTGCATGCCTGTAGTCCTTGCTACTCAGGAGGCTGAGGTGGGAGGATTGTCTGAGCCCAAGAGTTCAAGGTTACAGTGAGCTATGATCATGCCACTGCACTCCAGCCTGGGTAACAGAGCAAGACCCTGTCTCTCTAAAAAATAAAATAAAACATTTAAAAGATGTTTACTAAAGTAATACATACGAGTTAATAATCAAATGGTTTATAAGGACTTACAATGAAAAAACCATAGTCCTCTGCCCCATCCTTATGCACTTCCTTTTTACCTCATTTAAGCTGATTGTATTAGTAGATTTGTTAATTTAGGGCATTATCCAAGGACTTTTTGTCATGGCATAAGAGTATTTAGCTAATTTACATCATACCTCTACTGCTTCATTCATTTCCCCCATGTCATTATTTTTTTTTTATTTTCAGCCCCTTTATTGCTTACCATTGTAACTTTAAGGAATATATTTAGATGATTTTTTCCATCAACTATGTAAAGTATCCCTTAACTCTCCACCACATAAAATGAGTATATCAGCCTTCTGTTTTACCCCTTTAGTTTTCTTCCCCTTTGAAGTCTACTTTATCTGATGTTAATATAGTTACTCCTGTAAAAAATATATTTGCACAGTATATATTTTCCATCCTTTTACTTTCAACCTATATCATTATATTTGAAGTGAGTTTCCTGTAAACAACATATAGTTGGGTCATGTTTTTAAATCCACTCTGCACTCTTTTGTGTACTTGGACCATTTATATTTGAGATAATTACTGACGTGTTGGAGCTTAAGTGTGCCATTTTATTTTTCTCTGTTGTTTTTCATCCATTTTCTTTTTTCTGCCTTTCTATGGGTTATGTGAATATTTTTTAGAGTCTCATTTTACCTACAGTGTTTTTGAGTATATCTGTTTTATAGTTTTTTAGTGGTTACTCTAGGTATTATATTATATAAACATAACTTATCATAGTCTACTAGTGTCATTATCAGTTCAAGTGAAGTTTAGAAAGCTTACCTTTCTTTACATGACTTTACTTACCCCATTTATACTCCCTAGTCATATATATCATCTACATATATTGAAAACCACATCAGACAATGTTATAATTTTTGCTGAAACCGTAAAACATAATTTAAAAAATTCAAGCAGAGAAAGTCTATATTGTATTTATTCATATTTTTGCTTCCTATGTTCATTCTTCCTAATGTTTCATTATTCCTCCTTTTATGATTTCTTTTCTATGTAGAGAACTTCCTTTACCCATTTTTTATGATATTTCTGCTGGCAGAATTTCTTAGTTCTTCTTCATCTGAGGATATCTTGATTTACCTGTCATTCTTAGAGAATATTTTTGCTGAATATAGAATCCTAGGTGGACAGTACTTTTTTTTTTCAACACTTGAAAAATGTGCCATTTCTTTCCATGGCTTCCTGCTTTTTGCCTTTTTTAGTATTTTTTTTATTTTGGTAAAATGTACATAACAAAATTACCATTTTACATGTAAAATGTAGTGGCATTAAGTATGTTCACAATGTTGTACAACCATCTGCACTATCCCTTTCCAGAACTTACCCATTAGGCAAAACTCCCCATTTTCCCTTCCCCCAGCCCCTGGTAACCACTATTTAACTTTTATCCTTGTCAGATAATTCTAATATTTCTGTAATCATGTTGGCCTCTATTGATCATCTTCTTTCATTCAGTTTGAAACTTTCCTGGTTATTAGTCTGACAAGTGAATTTCAGTTGAAACTTAGATGTTGGGGGTATTATGTTATGAACCTTTGTATCTTATATAAACCTTCTTTTAATTGTCTTTCTGTAATACAGATCCAGCAAGAGAAGCAAGGGCACTGCCTTCTTTCAGCCAGGTGTGGTAAATGTCCAGGCTCCCCACTCAGCCTTCATTGACACCTAAGGTGGGGCTTTTCATTACTGCTGAGTTATATGAACTACAGTTGGAGGTCTGACTTTCCTACAGGCTTCCACAAATACCTCCCTGGCTAGGACGGGTAAGAGTGATTCATTACTTAAGGTCACTATTTGGTTTCTGCTGACATCATGGGGTGGGAGGTGGCCTAATTACTGCTTGGCAGTGGTCAAAGTCTTAACTCTCCACAGGGACTCCTCTGACGCCATCCCAGTGGAGAAGGGGGCACTCCATTGCTGCTGGATGGAGGTAGAAGTCCAGGTTCCATTGACACTGCAGGTGAGTAGGTGGCTAATTACTGCCTGGCAAAAAATCAAAGTCCCAGCTCCTACTTGTCCTTCTCTGACTCTGTCCACCATGGTGGTGGTGTTTGGGTGCCTTGATATGGCCTTGCAAAGGTGGAAGTCTAGGCTCCCTACTTTGCCTTTGCTGGCATGGGTGGGAGTAGGGCCACAGTTTTTTCTGTGGTTGGAGTAGAGTGGTTATTGTCTGAACATTTCCTATCTTTCTCAGCTGCCCCTTTCCTGATTACTTTGATAGAGAGAGCAGGCTTTTCTCAGGCCCTTTTTGTCTGCATCTTTGGCATTTCCAGGTTTCTGGCTTCTTCAGCTCAAAGTCTAATATATATGAGGCAAAAAATAAAAAACCTGAAGAACTCAGCACAATGTTATTCCTTGGTTCTGAGTTAACTTCTTGGTCTGCTTTCTTCTCTCCACCTTTCAGTCTTCTTATGTTATACATATATATAATGTCCAGGGTTTTTAGGTGTACTTAACAGAAGGAATAGGGAAAGGTATGTCTACTGCAACTTTATAAAAGTGGACCTCCTTATATAATTAAAAAAAATAATTCATATCATGTTTCTGACCTGCTTACAATCCTCAATGGCTTGTCACTGCACTTTAAGATAGTTATCACAAAGATTACAACCCTGTTTTCTCTAACTTCAGCCTACTTCTCTAGCCTCTTTTTATGCCCTTTGCCCATTCACTGTTTCAGCCACACTGATGTCCTTTCTGTTCCTCAGTCATCTCAAATTCTTTATGCCTTAGAGATTTCACACATGCTTTTATTTCTCCCTTGAATGAGCTATTTCTGGTCTTTTCATGCCCATATTCTTCTTATATCCCAAAACTGTGCCTAAAAGTCAACTACTCGGAGAAGTATTTTCTGATCATCTTAGGGAGTTTCCTCTTTCCTTCACTCCAGTTGTTTTCTATCACTATACCTTGTACATTTCATACCAGTGCTTTTCATAATTTGAGTTTATATATATATATATATATATATTGTTTACTAGTATGTTGTATGGTTTGTAAGCTCCATAGGGTCAGGAACCATGTCCATTATATTTACTGATTTACCTATGGTGCTTAGCCCAGTACGTGGTGCACAGTAACCATTTAACATTTGTTGAATGAATGGAGATGAAACATTATACATGGTACACAATAACTGTTTAATAAATGTTTGCTGAATGAATGGAGACAAAACAAAATACATAAATTACATTGCCATCTTCTTTTTTTAAATTTCAACTTTTATTTTAGATACAGGGGATACATGTGCAGGTTTGTTACATGGGTATATTTCACCTAGGTAGTGAGCATGCTATCCAATACATAGTATTTCAACCCATGCCTCCTCACCAGTAGTCTGCAGTGTCTATTGTTCCCATGTTTATGTCCATGTGTCCTACTTATAAGTAAGAACACGCAGTATTTGGTTTTCTGTTCCTGCATTAATTCACTCCAGCTCCATCCATGTTGCTGGAAAGGACATATTTTTTGTGGCTGCATAGTATTCCATGATGTTTTATGAAAAACATTTTTTTCTTTATTCAATCCACCAATGATGGGCACCAAGGCTGATTCCATGTCTTTGCTGTGTATGGCTTTATTTCTGAGTTTTCTATTCTGTTCCATTAGTCTGTGCATCTGTTTTTATACCAGTACTATGCTGTTTTGGTTACTGTAGCATTACAGTATGGTTGGAAGTTGGGTAGTGTGATGCCTCTAGTTTTGTTCTTTTGGCTTAGGATTGCTTTGGCTATACAGCCTCTTTTTTGATTCCATATGAATTTTAGAATAGCTTTTTCTAATTCTGTGAAGAATGATGTTCATAGTTTGATAGGAATAGCATTGAATCTGTAAATTGCTTTGGGTAGTATGGCCATTGATTCTTCCAATCCATGAATGTGGAATGTTTTTCTGTTTATTTGAGTTGTGTTCTTTCAGCATGGTTTTATAGTTCTCCTTGTAGAGATCTTTCAACTCGTTGGTTAGCTGTATTCCTAGGCATTTCATTTTCTTTGTGGCTATTCTAAATGGGATTATGTTCTTGATTTGACTCTCAGCCTGGACATTGTTGGTGTATAGAAATGCTACTGATTTTTGTGCATTGATTTTCTGTCCTGAAAACTTGCTAAAATAGGTTATCAGTTCTAGTAGCCTTTTGGTGGAGTCTTTAGGGTTTTCTAAGTATAGAATCATATTGCCAGTGAAGAGAGTTTGACTCCTTCTTTCTTATTTGGATACTTTTCATTTTTTTCTCTTGCCTGATTGCTCTCCATTGCCATCTTCTAATATAGAGAGATAGATGCTTTTTTATTTATTAATTTGGTATGCACTTATATTTTCATACTGTGACATACGCTCATAATACTTTTGTATGTCTCTGTCATTTCACTTGCTACATTATATCAAAAATATATATTTGTATGATTTTTTGGTTTACAGGCTTTGAGGACAGAACTCATGTTTTACTCGTTTTTGTATTGATAGTGCTAAGCACAGGGCCTATACAGAGTAGATGATCACTTTGAAAAATCAATAAACGACAGCTTGCATTGTACTATAAAATATTTGAAATAGTTCCTAAGAGTAACTAAACCAAAATATTTTCATTACATTACCGAAATCACTGTTTTCTTTCAAAACCAAGAAAATGTCAAAAGCAATGACACACTTACATGCCTCTCTCTCTTTCTGGATACAGTTCCTGGTCAGTAGGAATAACTGATTTTGTTCCAACTTGGTATGAGCATCCTAAGTTACCCAATCTTCCTAGAAGTAAATAAGACCTATTTGAGGAAAAAAAAAAACCTATGGAGAAGGGAAACTATCTTTCCCATTCTCCATCTCTCATACACTGTAGTCTATCAATTATTAGCCAAATATTAAACAATTGCTCTCTTACCTTAAGCACTTTTTCATTAAAATTTTTGATCTGTCTATAGAGATGTACCAGTTAACCTATAAACAGGACCTTTCAACTTATCTAGCATGAATTTTGCCAGTTTACATTTGCCACTTCCAAGTAGGACTGCTAAATGTTCAGATGAAAATGGATCTATAGTCTTGAATGTGACAGCATTCCCTAAATTTCTGTGTTTTGTAAATAATATTAAAGCTCAGAATAAAGGCTTTAGATCAGGGTCTTTCCTTTGTTCCCTATCCTGCAATATCAACACAGGATTTTTATTAATTATGGGTTATCTTAGGAAGCCCTAATGATTAGGAAAAATGTAGTCTTTTCAAATCTGAAACAGTTGCTGCTGCTACTGCTGCTGCTGCTGCTGCTGCTGCTGCTCCTGCTGCTCCTGCTGCTCCTGCTGCTCCTGCTGCTGCTGATTTACTAGGCCACGCTGGACTGGCCTAGTTTATCCACAGGCAGAGGTTCAGCAGATCTGACTCCTTTTGGGCATATTTATGAGCTTCCTAGGTCAGATCTGTGCCAAGTGGTCAAGCAGTACCTATGCAGCAGCATGGTGGCAGCTGCTAAGTTGGCTTGTCACACTTCCATAGATTTGGCCAGTAAAGAGACAACTCCGAATAGATTGAGAAACTTTATTATTTACACAGACAGCAGTGCAAAATCAGCATGGTGTTGGCTTCCCATGTCCCTAGTCCCATAGGATAACACCAAATCCTAAGGGACAGATGATAGAAGACACGGATGTTGGGTCACTCTGTTGTTGAAGAGCTAACTCTAAACTACAGCTAAACCATTTTTAGTCTGAAACTGTATCTGAAGTTTGGGTAAGATAGAAAGTCCCATGCCTCACTGGAACCAGGGTGGCATGACTTTCCACCCTGGAAATGAGAAATTGACTTTGATAGTTCTTCACTAGACTGTCTTGCCATGTTCCAGGCAGGATTGTAGAGCATTCTGCCAAAACATGTGTCACAACGCAATTGATCTTTGCCTACAGGGCTCATTTGGAGATGTGTAATATCCCAGGGTGCCACGGCAAAGCTGTTCCCCTACAACTGATGGAGGGGGGATTTCAAAGCCGGTCCAGTTTAAAGAGTGTCATCATACTACTAGAAGTGGTAAAATATAATCGGATAAGAGTAGGTGTCATTATTAGTGTCTGGGATTTCATTAGAAAAGATTAATACAAGTGGTAGTGGGTAAATTGGAGAAGAATTGTAGTCATTCATTGTGGATCGATCTGAATAAAATATGCACATAGGTAGGCTATGGGGAAAGATAGAAGGAAAATCAACTGTGAAAAAATTAATGCCCTATATACCAAGCCTCCCTATTCTGACATCCACTTCTTTCACAGACCTTAATAATGCCATAAAGGATATAAAAACTGACAAAACTACCAGATTCTTTTTTTCAGTTCTTATTGGAACAGCATCATTTTTGCACTTCACACAATTTTTCACTTCTTTCTACCTGAAATTCTTTGTTCATTGGGGTATCATGACACTACATTCTCTTGGTTCTTCTTATAATTATTTTACATACCTTCTCTTTCTCTTCTGTGGGCTTCCTCAATGGGGCACCTGACATCCTCCCTGTCTCATCAATATTCTTGTTTTAGTAGTAACTCTCAAACATGTATCTTCAGCCCATACTCAGCTTCACATTCCTATACATGATCACAGAAGCTACCTACTGGAAATCTCTTCTTGACTGCCCTATAGGTATTCCATCTTTAGAATGTCCAAGACAGAACTAATACCTCAGATCACTTTCCCCTCCCAAGTCAGCTCCCTTTATTTTTTATGTTGTATGGAGGAGAAACAATTTACTCATTTACCCAAGCTAAAATCCCAGGAATCATTCTTGATATTGCTCTTTTTCTAATCTCCTGTATCTAATCGAGAACCTATTTATTAAATATATCTTCTTCTCTCCATCCCCACCTCCACTGCCCTATTTCTGACCTGAGTCATCTCTTCACTGGTCTATTGCCACATCCTCTGAATTGCATCCTATCTCTCTTGAATCTGTTTTCTCCACGGTTGCCAGAGTAGTCTATATAAAACATAAATATATAAATATGACCAAGTCACTCCATTTCTTAAAATCCTTAGATGGCTCTATCTTGGACAGTTTGATTTTTTCCATAATCTGGCTGTTGCCTATCCTTCCCATCTCATCTCCTCTCACCTCTTGCTTTGGTTTTTAATGCCAGCAATCCAGGTACTTATACATAGTGCTCTATAACTTTGATTGCACTGTCCCTTCTGCCTATAAGGTCGCTTCCGCATTAATGCCTGGCTGTCGTCCTTTAAAATCTAAACCAGGCGTTATCCTTTCCATATAGTCTTCCTCCCAGCTGCTAGGTATTTCTCTTCACATATCACTGGACACATCTATCATTGCACTTATCACATTATCTTATTAAATTAACTACACGTTTCTGTTTCTGCTACCAGTCTATGAAAATCTTGGTCATCTTTGCATCCACAAAATCAAGCTAATTTTTCTGATCAAAGGATACAACTTGAGCAGCACATTGTGCTCAAAGAAATGTTTGTTGAATAATGAGTTTATATGCCTGTCATTTATGGCTGACAAGTGCATTGAAAACTTCCCTGGTGGGCTAGGGCTTTATGTGTTAAGAAAACTAGGTTTCCTAATCTTGGTGGGCTCTGGGATTTTTATTAGATTGTGATTAATGCAGCAATGAAGGGCCCTGGAAAGGGCCCTATTAAACCCTATTGGGATAACCTCAACTCAAGCCAATTTCTCTTCACTCAGAGAGTATTGCCATATATCTCGGTCAAGAAAGGACATGGCTGGATTTAATACAGTTTACCCTAGAGGCAGAACAGCAAAGAAAGAATTCTACTAATTTAATTATCCTCTCTGGGTGCTTCTCCCTGTTAATCTAGAGGGAGATTTGGCCCAGGGCAGTGCACTGAAGGCCCATTTACAGTTAAGGTCTCTGATGATTGGAAGCTTAGACAGATTGCTATCAAGTGGTTGGGTATATCAGAGGTTTTGGTACTTAATTCATAGCTGTTAGTTGGATTACACTGCAAAGAAATTGTTTCAGAAATTTTGCTGAGATTTCCCTGGAGCAAGTTTTACATATTGTTCTCGGGAAAAATGTGTTTTGTTTACTAGTCTTACCAGAAATGCCTAATTTTTTCTGATCAAGGGGTATAGTTTGGGCAAGCATAGAACACCAGCTTTTGAAATGATAGGAAAGGTCTGGGCAAAAATAAGTGGAAAAAGGAGGTTCCTATCCTTTCCTCTAGTTTAGATAATGGACTACCCTCACAGCTGTTCTGTGTTGTCACTTCTCACTACCCGTTAAAAGACAACAGATAAAAGAGAGAAAATAGTTTGATAAAATATTACTCATTAAAATGGCAAGAATTCTAAAAATCAAACAGCTATAGCAAAAAATACTAAATCTAAATGAACTGGGAAAATTACCAGAAAGGACTCTACAATACATCTTGTCTAAATGTTAAGTAACTAAAAATATTAAAATCTGTCTTACATGACAAGTCTGAGGTCTGATGCAGAGCAAGCATTTTAGCAGGAAAAAACGCTAAGTGAAGATTATGGCCCCTATAAGATAGCCTAGGTGGGACAACGTAGGGGTCAGAGATACTAAGCTTGCAGCTCAAGAAGAAACATTCCTATTTTTAACTCCTTTCTTTGGTCCCAAAGGGACAAAGGCTTGAAGGTCTTTCTTCCAGTGGAACGCTCCCTCCCTATCTGACCTAACCTCTGAAAGTCAGATCCTTTGAGCCACCCAGCTTCTATTTAGGAAACCATTTGTAAATTCCATATCTGAAGCTAATTAGACTCACTTCTTTTACTATAAAACCTTAAGAGAATATTTTGATCAAGAGAGTCTTTTAGTGAAATCTAGAGGGAGAAGATTAGAAAAGACCAAACTATAACAACTAGTGCCATAAACTGACGCGAGATTATTTTTAAAATAAAAAGATCATTTAAAGTGATTCATTTTGATATGGGTACAAATATCTCACAAGTTATGTTTCCAATTAATTTAATATTTATACTTTGTCTGCTTCCAAAAAGAATCTAAGGCTGCTTCCAAAGATCAGTTTTGCTTTTATATCTAGACTATTGAAGTAAGTGTGACATCATACTATTTATGCATTATGTTTTAGTATGTATTTTATGACAACACACTTTCTCCTAATCTTTGAGACTGTATTTTGCATTAGGAGAAGGCAAAATTAAGCTGCTAAAGTCTGTATGTAATCACATTACACTACACTTACAAAAATGGAGCCAGACATTAACATTTTGACTAACAAGCAAAAAAAAAATAAATAAATAAAACCTAGTTTATTTGAAAAGTTGTGAAAGGAAAAATGCAAGAAAGTTTTAGCTGAGTCATTTGTAGTTAAGAATAAGAATGAAGGCAATGAAGATTTCATCCTTTTATTTTAGGATTTCCCCCAAATCAAGAATATTTGAAGTAAAAAGCCACTTATGTTCTGAACAAATTAGATGAAGTAATTAATGCCCATTGTATTGTCAAAATCAAAGGCAAATGCTATGTTTTGTAGGGGAAACCTCAGGGAGAAGGAATTAGGGCAAATATTTAAAGCCTTGGTAAAATCTGCTAGATAGTATAACTCCACACCTACATTTTGTTTCAGTCGTTACTAGTTCTTAGATTTATTTTTTTAAATAATCTCAGGTGATTAGACCAAATGAACTCCTCACTTTAACATAAATAAGAGGAGAACATATATGACTGAATTCTGATCTAGGGTCTTCCTCAAAATCTTTCTCTGGGATCTTGTTTTCCCATCTTCTTTGGCACTGGTCTTTTCATGAGACACACATCTGTTTTATTTTTACTGCATCCTGGTCTTTGACATTTGTTTTGATATTCCACTCATTAAGCAAGCAATATCTCACTTTGAACCTTGCTTGTCCTGCAAGTCCAGCCTCAAGGTGCAGTTTGGTGTGTCACTCAAATTTAGTCATTTTCTACATTCTCAGAGTTGCTGTTTAGGTTCTGGTCGGGAATACTCAGGGTGACTCTCACACTTTTTTGTAGTTACTTCTGATGAGACATATTCTGTTAACGCTCAATGGGCTTTCCATCACTCATACTGTTCGTTTTGTGACACTGATACAACTCTTTTTACTAGTTTTAAAAGTTCACGTTCTGGAATCACCTTAACTTGGTGCATCATGACATCAGACAAATTACCTTTTTAAGCCTTATTCATTAATTTATCCAACATTTATTGCATTATGTGTAATAGGTTTGGAGATAGGAAGTGAATATGATAGGTAGGGTTTTCCTATCTGTAATATGTGGCTAATGATGAGCTGTTTTGGAGGATAAAACATATGTAACGTACTTAGCACCATGCTCAATAAATATTCATTGTTATTATTAGCGGTATTATTTTGATAAAATTACTTTTAGCATCTCCCTATAACTGCAGCCCCACAATGTATCCATTACATTTAAAATATATATACACATATATATACACATATATACATATATATACACATATATACACATATATACACATATATACACATATATACACACATATACACACATATATACACACATATACACACATATATACACATATATACATATATACACATATATACGTATGTATACACATATATACACATATATACGTATATATACACATATATACATATATACACATATATACATACATATACACACATATACACATATATACATATATACATACATATATACACATATACATATATACACATATATACACATATATACATATATACATATATACACATATATACATACATATACACACATATACACATATATACATATATACATACATATATACACATATACATATATACACATATATACACATATATACATATATACATATATACACATATATACACATATACATATATACATACATATATACACATATACATATATACACATATATACACATATATACACATATACATATACATATATACACACATATATACATATATACACATATATACATATATACACACACATATATACACACACACACACATATATATATATAAAGCTACTCCTTCAATTACTGACACTGAAAACGGTCTTTTCTAGAAACATTGATGTAATGTTCTTAGACTCTACTGGAATGTAAGCACTCCAAAATACAATACCTTTCACACCTGGTCGGCCAAGAAAAAATTGTAAGTCACAACCACGATCTGGATTGTGAAAGTAAGGTGTTGTATTTGTGTCCTCTGAATGTAGGCTTGTCTAGATAATTTTCTAAATGTCTTTCCAAAATTCTGCATAGACTTCTAAGTTTGGATAGTTAGAAAAATAAAGAAGCCTAAATACAGGCCATCTTAAATTTTACTTGTTCTCTATCACTAGCATTGAAATCAGCAGTTAAAAACGTCACAATATTTTAACTACCGTGGTTTCAGCTGTTTGTGTGTGTGTGGGGGGGGAAGGGTGCCGTCAACTCATGCCGGTTAAAGAACGTGACATTTCTGCATCTTATAAAATTGGACTAGAGAAAATGGGTTACCACAGGAACTGGCAAAACCTATTGACATTACTGGAATGCTTATTTAAAAAGTTTCTCTTTTACTTAATGGACCTATTTAAGAATGATACAGAGAAAACACCTATAACGGTGGTAGAGAGTTTGCATCTACACTCTAGGAATATTTGTCTTTTAAAGTGAAGCCTCATTAGGCAAACTGTATTTTACTAACCGTTGCATAGTAGCCTGTGTATGGTTTTTGAAGAAAATGAGTTTTGAAAAATCATGTCTACAATTTGTCACTCATTTTAAATCCCATTGTTGCCCTTCGGTTCTTATTAATATATAAGAATATCAAACACAAAATGACATTCTCTAAAATAGGTACTTTAGAGGAGTTGGCCCAAAACCTGAAACAGAGCCCTTTAAAATGGTACTTGGGGCAGAACCTGTCTCAGGATCACCACAACCAGCAGCTGGCAGGTGACAGCCTCAACGCCTGACTTCCCAGGACCCGCTCATCACCCGGGGAAGATCCGACAGCACTAGCCCTCCTGCCTCATCATCGCTGCGCTTCTGGCAGGTGGAGCCCCGTTCTCGTCCACGGCAGTCCACACCTCCGTCTCTGCAGGCGTACGCGGGTCTCGGGAATCACCTCCGGAGCCCACTCAGCAGCGGGGAGGGCGAGGGCGAAAGCGAGAGCCAGGAAAGCCCGGGCTCTCGCTGTAAGCCCCGCGCTCAGTGGCGTCCCCCTCCCCTCGGTCGTGGGGCCGCGGATACCTCCTCAGCCGCCTCAGCTGTCGGAGTTCAACTGGTGGGCGGCCCGTCCCGCCGTGGCCGCCACCGCCGGGTCCCCTCAGAGGCCTCACAAAGCCATGCTCCAGCCGCCCGCACCTGATTGACTGACCCCGGGCTCTGGCTCTGCCTCGCGCCGCCACCGCCTCCGCCGCCGCGCACGCGCACTTCGCGCGCCTCTGTTCCCGGACGGCCCCCAGAGCGGGAACGCCAGGCTGCGAGCTGCTGGCACCTGTCTGCCTGCCAGACAGACCCTGGGCTCCGGCCTCGTGCCGGCACGCGCACGCGCACGCGCCTCGCGCGCCTGCCGTCGGCCCTGGGGGCGGGACCGCGCGGCAGCGAGCGGGCGGGGGGCTCGTGGCGCGCGCGCCCCGCACCCGAAGGCTGCGGAGAGATATTTTGGGTGGCAGGAGGCCCCTCGTCATTTCCGCCGGGCAGCTAGTCGTGCTCGGGGCTTCATTCCCGCGCGTGAGGCGAGCGGGCAAGTTGGCTGAGGGCGTGCGGCAGAGGCTGCTTCCCTCGGCGACGCGACCCCTCAGCAACTCAAGCTATGAACTGAAGCTCCCTAGGGACGGAGACCGGAGCGGAGCGGCGGAGGCAGCAGCAGCAGCAGCAGCAGCAGCAGCCGCCGCCGCCTTAGCGGGAACTGAGCAGACCCGGCGCGGAGCCACGACTCCTGCACGTTTACCTCCCTGTCGCCGTTCCTGCCGGCGGTTGGCTAAAAGACGTTACAGCCGCGAGACCCGACACACAAAAGCCGCTTTCTCCGCGCCGCCCGCCCAGGGAGGCTGCGGCCAGCAAGGGACCCCACCTGAGAGCAGCTCGGGCTGCTGAGTTCGTTTTGTGTCTGAGCTCTGCGCTCTGCACGGAACCGACCCCGTACCCATGGCTCTGATAATGGAACCGGTGAGCAAATGGTCTCCGAGTCAAGTAGTGGACTGGATGAAAGGTAATGCCCGCTGCGGGGAGGGTGAGGCGGCACTGGGGCGCTGGGCACCAGTGCGAGGTTAGGAGGGGGCGCCCGCCGCGCCAGAGCCCGCCACCGCGGCTTCCACTGGCGGATCGTCGTACGCGTCGGGGCGGGGGTCCTCCAGGACTGGCAGGGGCCTGGGGTCCCCGGTCTCCTTTTGTCTCCAGCTAGAGGGGCGCGGAGCGGCCAGAGAGCTAGAGGGCAGCGGGCGCCACCCGGTTGGAGGCAGGAAGTCGGGAGGCAGAATACCGGCGCATCTTGCGTACCCCCCTCTCCCCTTACTGCCCCCGGGCCAGGAGGACGTGGCGACCCTTATCTCCCAGCTCAGGGTGGACTCCCCCAGGACCTGCTCCCCTGATCGCCCTTCCCTGGCCCCTTTGTTCCTGGGAAAGCTGACGCCCCCTCGGCGGCCGCCCTTGCCAGGTGCCTTCCCCAGCGCCAACTCTCCCAAGCAACTTTTAGCCCACATGATGGGGTCAGGACGCGGCCGCCCCCATTCGGAGCCTGGCATCCCCCCACACCCAGATTTGGCTGAGGATGCCCAGGGTGGGGGTATGTGCTACTTTGAGGGTGAGGACATCATGCTTCCCCTGGGACAGCATCCTTGCTGCTGTCTCTGGGCTGCCTCCAGCGCATCCCCTCGCATCCTTTGCCTTCTCTGCTTTCTCCCTTTCAAGCCAGTCGAGGTTTTGGATCTCACGGCTTTTTATTAAGGGCTCAACGCCAGATGTAAGGTGATGCGCATTCAGGTACCTTCACATTTCTTCCATCTTGAAGGTTCCCCCTTTTTGTCCCTGGCGATTTATAATAACCACAGTTATAGACACTCACCCTCCTAATCGCAAACGTGAGCTTTTTTTCTGATCCCTGGGCTTTCCTGTCTCACTACCTCCCTCTGTTGTCTGAGTTAAGGGGCTTGTAGAGGACTCCCCCACCCACCAACCCCTTGGATCCTCAGGCCTAACTCTTCCCTAAGATTTTGGGAATTGAAGAGGGGATGGATGGGATGGAATGGAATAAAGGATGCGTGGCCACACTTGGGAAATGTTAGCGCTTTGCTCGAGGTCATACCTGAGCAAACTCTAGGTAGATCAGTCAGGGACCAAAGGCTTATTATCGCTGAAAATGCCCGTTCCTACGATGAAGGAGCCCCTTCTTGGGCTTACTTAACAGTCAGACTTTCTAAGCTCCAGATAATTTAGAACGAAAGGTGAGGTGATTGGGAGGGATTGAGAGTGACAGGGAGAAACTGATTTTTTTTGCTCATTCTTTTCCCCAGCCTTTTTGGCCGCTTGCTTATTCTTGTGGATTTTTCTTTATTTTGCTTTCCTTTTATTCCCTTACTTGCCCCTTTATTCCTCATTTACTTTGCTTTTCTTTTCTAATATGTGGAAACTGCTTTGTAACTGCTAAGCAGTACAAATGTGAGTGAATTGAATTAAACCTAATACATTATTTATCGACTGCACCCCTGTGTGCAGTGCATTGTGCTAAGGTGCCATGGGGGATATAAAGATGACTAAGACAAAGTCCTGCAGTGGCTCATCTTTGCTGCTGCTTTTTCTCTTTATATATTTGCTATTGAAATTCCAATATCTTAGATTCCCACCAATTCTCCTCACTCTCCACCTTCTCCGTTTCTCAGTGATGGAAGAAAGAGCCAGAGTATATGCAGGAAGCAACAATGCTTAAAACCCCGTTCTTTGAATTTGTCTAAAAGGTTACTTTAGTTTGAGTCTGTTGCTGAAATATTAAAAGACAAGCTATCTTGGCTCCATGGGAGTCTGATTACCTTCATAGACTACCTTTCGCAAATTCCCGTGATGCCTGTAGTGAGTGCTGCATACTCAATCTCCACCTCCCACCCTCCCAGTTATATTCTTGCAGTTTCCCCTCTCTCCATAGTTTAGGTCCACTGAAGCAAGTAGAATATATGATGCACCTATTCTGACACACATTATTAGTTGTCCAGTACACCAGTCCTTTAAAAATCTTTCCAGCCTAAAATGTGGCTTCTTTGAAGTTAGGTTAACATTGTTAGCTGTGATTTGAAAAATTTTTTTAAATGTAAGTCCAATACCTTGTTTTCATACCTGTTGGTGACGCATTTTAGAGCTATTTGAAAAGATCAATTGGGTAGCCAAGATAGTTTGTGTATCGTGTATACATATGACTGGAAGAGAATGAATGATATAATTACCTGTATATTTCAAATCCCAAACTACTTACTGCTGAAATTTCCTTAATATTCATATATATTTGATTTGAGATATTATCAGAAAATGAGATTTTAAAAAATAGTTGGATGAAACAAACATTTCCTCAACTTGTAACTTACACTGTTACCTTAATTTTTCTCTTTGCCCTTTTCCCCAAATAAAGTTAAACAAAGGACATTTTAAAAATATTTTTCATCCTGCAGTAATATTTAAAAGTCAACTGCTAATTTAGGCTGTAGCTTTGAGATGGCTAAACCTCATTTAGTGTTGTATAATATGTAGTGTTGTAAAGGCAGTACCAAAGAATGAACAAGACTGTTGAACAACTGCAATGTGGGGGTTCTTCAGAGGATGCTCCTAATGAGACAGTTTCATCATCCTTAGCATTAAAAGCATATAGTATATGCTTTCAGCTGGTCACAATCATAAATAGTTATAACTCTGTTTAGTAAGGTACATTCTTTATGTACTTTTTAGGGTATTTTTCTCTTCACTAAACAGAAAAAGAATCGCTAAGTGTATAAGAATAGGAATGGCCATATATTTATGATTCTACACAATTTGTAGAAGTTGTATAGAAACTCAGTCCCAGAGAGGGAAATGAAGGGGGAAAAAAAGCTGACAAGATTATTAAGCTTTAGTGGCATATATTCAAGATTATTTATGAGGGACAATTTTTACATTGCAATTTTGATGCAATGTATAAATGGATTCATTTTGATTGATCAATTTTTATTAAAATATTTGAGGGAGATGGAAATATAAAATGTATATATTGTTAGTAGTAAAGATATAAGGAAATCCTTGTATTCTTTTGCTCACCAACTTCATTATTTGTAAAATCAAATACTCAACTAAATTTTCTACTGACAGTAAAAATTGGATATGACACAGTGTCAATGTTATTTCCAGTAAGTACATGAACTCCTTATGAGTCAGTGAAATAAGTAGCTATATCCCAAATTATCCTGATAGTACTTCTGGCTATTTGGAGATATCTTATTGACCTTCAAATTAATTTTTAATATTAATCTTATAAAAATATTTTTGGAGAAAATCAAATACTCATAATTTAGTATTTGAAACTGACCTTCTTCAATTGGAAATTACATCCAATCCTCTTGTAGTTTTTATATTTTAAAACATAAACTATTTTCAAGGTAAATAGAGGCAAATGAGTTATTGGAAAAAGCCGTAGGCAGAAAAGTAGGCCAATAATTGTTCTAATTTTTCCTCCATCTGTTATTCTAAAATAAGTTATTTCTCAGCTCCTACCTGTTCACTTGCAGGGCCTGGAAATATTTCATAATCTGCAGTTATTTGAGTTCCCAGACCATCTCTACTTTTTTGCCCACTGAAATATAACAAAAACCCCTGAATGCTTTAGGGCCCCTGTTATTAACTTTATTATTAATTTTCCTAGTCCGTGTCACACCCAGTCATTCCATTTTTTTTCTTACATCTTTTCCAACTCTGAGACTCATTCAAAATATCCACATGACTAAGTTATTTTTCTAGGACTCAGCTCCCTACATTACATTCTTCCAGTAATCTTTAATCTCTCTGGGTCAAATAAAATGATTATGACTTTTCAGAGTTAACCAATAGGCCCCATTTTGCTTGTCTTCTCTTACCATCTCTGTGATTTAGCTCCAGCCACTTTTGTATTATGATGATTCTTAAAATAATCTAAATTTTTAAGATAGCCTTTTCTCAACCCATTCCACAATCAACTGCTCTACTCTTTCCTGTTTACTATAAATCATTTCTTCAAGAGGCATTCTCTGACTTCTAATTTCTGTCCTGATGACTCAGCCATCTTGAGGATAGAAAATAAAATACATTCTTTTAGGTATAAAAAGCAAAACCAATGTTTTGTATACAGTCCTGTAATAGAGGAAAATGTAGTGATTATATAAAGTCTAGTCAGTATAAAAGTTAAATGCTGTAAAGGAGAATGTGTTGGATAAGGCAAAGATGTTTTGACAGGTACAATACTCTTTAGTAATTCTTTTTTCCCGTCATAGGACCCAGAGCTGAGGTTGAAATTTGTCTTTGTTACATAAAGGAAAATATCAAAATTTTGAGTTAAACTGTCAGAGAGATTGGAAATAATTTTCTGGCAGGAACTACAAATAAGCTTAAGTGATCAAATTGTATCACTTCCTTTTGAAAACTTAGGGTTTTTTTTCAATTGAAAGGTGACTAAATTGGCACCAACAATTGTCTACTTTGGATTTGACTTTTTGGGGGAACAGGAATTCTTGTCATTTTATGTAAAGAAGAAATATATCTTTTCCATATGTAGAATTTCGTTCAGAAGAAATGTTATTTTTCTTATAGTGTTATTAACATTTGCTCCTTAATGTAACACTCATGATTTAGTGCAGATTAGGAACAAGGAGTATATTTATGTAGATATATTTGCTCCATAGATATTATTTTCTCAGTGCTTTTGCATGGAGGGTGCTTTAATGGGTTGTTTTAAATTAATTATTCTCTGCTTTGGGGAAATTAGCCTCTGTAAGGGATGGTAGTGACATTGACAAACTTAGGCAAAGACAGAGAGAGGTGCCAACTAGCACATGTAGTAATTTTTTAAAGGCTGTATATGAGCACCATTGGAAAGAGAAGATGATAATTTTATTGAATCAGGAAGGGATCTGTGAGGAGGGTGGGGTTCTAGCAACTATTTAAGCTACTTATTTAATTAAGGCATAATCTAAGAGGGATGTATACTAAATGTAGCGGCACAGTAAGAAACTCTACAGTTGAAATGGGGTTATTAACTAAAGGGGGGTTGTATATAGGTTTGTCTGGATGAAGGAGAGAGGTGGGCAGTAGAGGGAAAGTGAGGGAGGAGCATGAGTAGGTGGCACAAAAGTACAAGAACAAATCTGCATTTCACAAAGACAATAAAACTCTCATCATGTCCTGAGTTTAAATAAATGCCACATTATAAAACTTTAGCTGCCAAAAATAAGCCCACAAAGAATGTGTATTGAATTGGTACAGCTGTTTCAAATCTGTTTTTCAGGAATGATTTGAAAATAATGTTAAATTATTTTGAAGACAAATCATTAACATGTTGTTAGATATTTCGAATTTTACTGAACCAAGTTCTTATATGAAGAATGGAAATAGACTTTTAAGTATTAATACTGTTCTTAAAGCAATGATAAATTATCATTTTTATTTATAACAGAGCAACCCTAGATTAGGGCTCAATTTGTTCTTCTTTTTTTTTTTTTTTTTGAGATAGAGTCTTGCTCTTTCACCCAGGCTGGAGTGCAGTGGCACAATCTCAGCTCACTGCAACCTCCGCCTCCTGGGTTCAAGTGATTCTCATGCCTCAACCTCTCAAGTAGCTGGGATTACAGGCACCCACCACCACCCCTGGCTAATTTTTGTATTTTTTAGTAGAGACGGGATTTCACCATGTTGGCCAAGCTGGTCTTGAACTCCTGACCTCAAGTGATCCACCTGCCTCGGCCTCCTAAAGTGTTGGGATTACAGGCGTGAGCCACCGCACCCAGCCTCAATTTGTTCTTAATGACTTTTAGCTTTCTATGTGTCTTCCCTGCAGTACCTCACACATAAGGGTTATTGTGAAGAATAAAGTTATTAGCTTCTAAAAAGAGTACTAAAAGAATGGATCATGTGTACTAATTTTTAAAAAGGGTGGGGGAAGGGAGTATAAAGTAATTTGAAAAAAATTGAGTCTAAAAGTTTTAATTGTTCATGGCTTTTTATTGTTTAGTGTCTGATTAAAAACAGCAAGTATAGTCTTCAATGTGGAATCATTGTGTTGAATTACATTCGGTGAGGGAATTCACAGTTTTCATGTATAGCATAGGCCTGTATTCCTCAAAATGGTATATTTTTGTGGTTGTGGAAGCCAAATGATCAAAAGAAGCCAAAGAGTTGGTTTTTTTTGTTTTTTGCTAAGCTTTTTAAAACATTATATTAAAACAAACATGGATATTATATTCATGATGTAGAAAGCAAAATTGGCATTATTTCAAAGATGAGACCAGAGACTTAACAGGAATTTTAGGCTTGCAACAGGCTGTTTAAAGCTGTATTCTCCAGACCTCCCAGGGCTGAGTACACTCTTTTGAGCAATTACAGATGCATCAGTGGAAAAGTTGGAGAAGTGGTGGTTGAGTTTAAAAAAGGTAAAATTAATGTACTCTGTTTCCCTTTTTTTCCTATTACCACAAGGCACAAAATATGACCATTTTCAGTCGAGGTCATGATAATTGTAGCATCTTAATTTTGTTTATTTGATCCATACACCTGCAGTCAGGATGAATTCCTTGAAAATAAATCTCATCCGATCTCATTCTCTCACTTCTTACCCTCATCAGTTTAAAACAATTTAATGACTTCTCATTGTTTTTAGGATAAAGGTCAAAGTCCTTAACATGGCCTATAAGACCCTTGAAGGTTTGGTCATTGCCTATGAGGTAAGCGTCATGCCCAGCACCAAGTATACAGGCTGCCTCACCGTCCTTCCTGTTTGCCTACCACTGGACATTTGCACTTAATATGTTCCCTATCCCTCTTCACCTAGTTAAGTCTTACTCACCCTTCACGTCTTAGGCTTTTTCTCATCCACCTTAGGAAAGCCTTTCCAGATTTGTTAAATCACATCAAATCCTCAGTTATATGCTGTCCTAGTACCGTGTATATCTCCTGTGTCCCATTCACCAGTTTTATTTTTATATTAATTTGGATGGTTATTTGATCTCCAACTCCCCCACTAGATGAGTGCAGGGACCCCATCTATTTCTTGTACCAGTGTGTAAAAAAGTATCTGGTATGAAATAGGCACTTAGAAAATACTTGTTGAGGGAAGGAATAAATTAATTTATTCACAGATTACTGGTCTGTCAGCAAATCTGCTTTCCTAAATGACAATGCACGTAAAGTCCCTTATAATGCTCTAATGGATACTTCAGTGCCAACTTGTATATTGTGTGCCAGAATACAGTAGAAGTAGGGTTGCTTTATCCATTTCTCATAGTTGTAGTGCTCTAGCCAATTCAAAGATACGAATCATGGTTTAAACTTATTTTGTTATAAAATATTAATAATTTCAGGAAATTAATAACACTTTGGTGTTTATGCCATATTATAAATAGTATAAATATTACTTACTAATATCACTTAATAAGACAACATGATAAGCAAATACTTATTAAAACATTAAAACACACTCCTTCTCCTAAGCATTTATTTCCCTTCATTCAAATTTTCTAATTGTTTCTTCATTTGGGTATTTTTTAAAGAACTCTATATATCTTAGAATGCATGATGGAGTGAAATTGATCAGATGTCTTAATTTTGTCCTCATAAAAATAAAAACAAAAAGCTCATATAAAAAATTAAAATGCATTATTCTGTTGTGAGGATATCCTTTATTTGTTAATTGGGATGATAAAATGGAAAAACAACCCTTGGGCTTAATGAAACCATTATCTTATTTATTATATTTAGTGTTCAATTTGCATTTTTATTAATAGGAATACAATTAAGGTATTTAAAGGTGCATCTTAAATCAGCATTTTCTTGTGTAATTTTTCACCGTTCCCTCTGATTTTGAAAAAAAGAAAACTTTAAAAACTAGATGTAAGTTTATCATTACTAATTTTTGAAGGGCACTTGTTAAGAACATACGTACAGAATTATTGCAAAGCATAGTTTGCTAAATACAGGTGCCTCAAGTGGATTTTCTATGAATTACATGCTGCTAGATAATCACTAGTAGGCAACTTACCAAAATTTTTCTAATAAAGCCTGCCTCCTCCCAATTTAGAATCATTAAAATACAAATCAGAGTAAGTGAAATTGTAAAGATCTTAATAGGCATGCCAGTTTGTTAACTCTTTATAAAACACCATCAGGCTTAAATGCTCTAGCTAGTACTGCAAAACAATGGATTGCAATTGTGCCCTGATTTGACTTGCAAACAACTATTCTACAAGATGGAATTTTTAAATTTTAAAGATGTATTTAATTTATTGTTTGATTTTAATTTAAATCACAATCATTAATTCTAATGGAAGTTTTCATTATCTTACTCTTGCAATTTCAGGAAAAAAGAGTTTGTTGCTATTTGCATAAATGCATTGAACTTTAAATTTTACTAAAGTGCAGTAATAACTGTTTTAGCTCTCTTTGTTCATCTGTTGACTATTTTACCACAACATAAAATTGTTTGAAAAATCAAAATTTATTTAGTAAACCAAAACTTGCACGGACACCAATATATGATAGTTTGTCATGATAAAAATATTGTTACATAACTAATATCAAGTATAGCATACATGACTCTTATGTGTTTACTTGGCATTAATGTTCTTAGAAGTTAAGTAGGTTGGATGGTCTTTAGATACAGTGGTAGATAAGAAGAAACCTCATTAAATTAGTTGCGTTTTTAAATGTTGCTCCATATCTTTTTTTTTTTTGGTGTTTGTTTGAACTTTTTATTTTGTTCCAGATACATCTGCTATTTTTAAAACAGGCTTGCAACATGTTTTCTTAAGTAATAGCTAGAACAAATCGATGGAAGCCTGGCTTAGATCCTAGATTTTCCTTTTTTCAACTTATTTACCAAAGATTGTAAAAGAATCTATTTTCTAGTAAGTTGTTAGTTATACTTAGCAATGTAATTTATTAGTAAAAACCTTTAACAATGCTGGCATTAAATAATACAGCTGAATGATTAATGTTAACAGTGGCTGAATTTTTGTTTTAATTTTGGTGTGTTTTTTATGTGTATATAGGAATTTATTTTGTATATTTTTTCAGAAAATTGATATTTTAATTTTGTGAAAATCATTTATATTTTGGTTTTCAAAACAGGCCATTGGGATATTAAATACATATAACAGAGAAAGTGTAGAGATTTTGCTCATGATGCTCAAAACAGACATATAGTAGTCCAGTGGCTAGTTTTCCTCCTGGCCTGCTGGAACTTACGTAGAAACCAAGTTTGATGTGGTATAGAGCTAGCATGATATGGCAGGGCTAGGTGCTCTTTCCCCATTTCCTATTATATTGGTGTCAGGATGAGCTTTGTGGCAGTCTCTGTTGGCACCAATGTTACATTAAATCAAAGGAACAAGGCTTCCTTATCCAGAAGCCTGCTCTGTTGCCTTCTAGCTGTCAGACCGGAGACTTTCAGTTTGATGTTGAATTGACACACACAGAGTAGTTAGTTCTGTGAAATATTTGGGTTAGATGATTTTTCTTTCCAGTGGCCCTAGACATAATGCTTTGAGTTTATTTATGGTAAAAACCTGTTAATTGAGATTCTGTTTATTTGGGATTTGTGATAATTTCACTGTGCTCCTATTGAAGATTACTGTTAATATGTGAAGGAAAGGTTTGCTGATCAATCTAATAATGCAAACAAGATTGGAAAGAAATTGTTTGACCTGGGAGAATACAATGTTTTTGTACTATACTTTGCCAGGAGCCACTTACATACTGAAAATATGCTACTTAGAAAGGAGCTGTATTTTTACTTAGAATTTCTGTATACTTAGAATTATCAGTCTTTATTTTTTGGAGTATTTTGCAAACATTATTTAATATAGCTTGGTTCTTCTCATTCACCCAAATTGGAAAGGTCATGTACTTCACATTATATTATTACTAGTAACCTTTAAAGTGAGATAAGGAAGAGTTATTAACACCTTTTTATAGGTAAAGTACAGAGAAGTTAAGCAGCTCAACAGAGATTGTACAGCTGTTCAGTGAAATTAGGTTTGACGTCAACTTTTCTCCTACTGGATTGGATTTACAATTTAGTGGGCAAAGGACACAATTCAGATAGGTACACAATGGTTTTCAGAATTGACCTTTTAAAATTTTTTTCTGAATTTTCTACCCTTTAAAAATTGGCATAATATGTAATATAGTACAGGTAAGAGCACTTTGGAATCATGATACCTGGGTTTGTATCCTGACTTTATCACTTCTTAGCTTGTGTGATCTTAGGGAGAGTTTAAGTAATTTTCCCAAGTTTTCTCCTTTTTATAAAATGGGGATGCTGGTATTACCTACAATTACCAATCTAAAAGATGTTTCTACATTTTGCCACATTTTTCTGTTGTGGTATACTTAAAACAATGCCTTGTATATAGTAAGCACATATAAATGTCAACTTTTTTAAAGGAAGAGATTATATTCTGTTGGCAATATTCAGAGGCAGAACTAATAATAGATTATATTTATTAAGTGCTTACTACATACTGTGTCCTGTGCTAGGTGCTTTCCCTGCATTACATTTAATGCCTGTCTTAGCCCTGAAAGGTTGGACTTAATCCCTATTTTACAGATGAAGGAACTTTGGCTTAGAGAGATTTTTACTTAGAAATGTTGAATGACTTGTCCTATATACCTGTATATTTATTAAGCAGGTGTTTGTTTTAAGTATTGATTTCTGATTGGTTCCAAAATACCTAATATTTCCACCTTGCTTTTCTAGCAGAGGTAGATGTGACGTGAGAGGAATCCTGGGAATACTTTTCAAAGATGTGTATGTCCTCTCCATCAGACCTACCTTCTCTAGTATCTGGTAAGGTGGGCTATAGTTTTTGTGTCCTTTGGGCTTCTAGTGAGATGTGCGTGTGCGCGTGTGTATGCACGATGAGTTGTTTCTACTTCTCAGGATAGGGCTTTCATTAGTGACAAAGATGCCACATATTACTGTAGTCTTGGTGACAGCTTTTGTATTTTGAAGTGACCCCTAGAGTTTGATGTTCCCCTCTGCTGAGTCTGGATGTAGGCAAAAAAAAAGCCTACTCTGAGCACTACTGCCAAGAACCCAGTGCTGAGATGTTTTGTTATCAAAGGATTGTTAATATGTGGTGCCTGATAATAGACATTCATAAGTATGTCACATTTTACCAAAAATAATGATGTTTTGTTAATATTTACTCAGCAGTGGTTAGCCTTGCTACCTGCATTTCATTAGTGTTTCTTTGAACAGCAGACATTTTTTGGTGCGTTCCTATGGATCCGAAACCCTTATATACCTACAAAATGTTAATTCATCTCCTCAAATTGTTTTGTTTGGAGACATTTATCATAGACCAAATTGTGATATGATAGGAAAGCTTAGTGAATCACGAAAGCAATTTTAATGCTAGAGGAAATTTAATCATAATTAGTTAAAAAACTATTGTGAAATAAATGCAAAATATGGAGTGGTCAAGTTGAATTAGAGATATTTGACCAATGGAGTGCTTGTAAAATGGTAATGAAAGGCACAATTCCATCTACATTATATTTGAAAGTGATACACATAATTTTGTATATGTTTTAAAAATATATATTCTAGTATATATGTGGAAACTTAAGTAGGATTTGTTCAAAGTTATGCAAACATGATATTTTCTGTTTCTCCTTGCTTTCTTTTAATAGAAAGAGTTAAGGTGAGTTTGCTTCAGACTGGAAGTGTTAAAATAAGTGAAAATAACTTAAATTGTTCTTTACTTGTGGAGAGAATAGTTTGAAGTTTCTCACTTTTTATAAAAGCTATTACAATACCCAGAACAATAGAACCTTAAAAAAAATTGTGAACTGTGGTAGATTACCAACCACTTTGAAGTTACCTTAGTCTTGTCTCTCTGACTCTGTAAAGCACCTTTTTCTCCTAAATTGCTCATTATCCTTTAAAATTCATATGAATTAAAATTAATTTTGTTTGGGGATGTTTTTGAGAATTTCATCACTTTCTTTGAAATAATTGTTGACATCTTGTTTTAAAAAACAATCTGGTTTAAATATGGTAATACTGTGAATCTCCATCTACATTAATTTTAAGATGTATCTGATTTGATGTTTAAAGGCAGTGGTTTCTTATGTTTCAGATTTTCAAATGAAGCTGCTTATTCTTAAACATATGCATACTGGAAACTAATGCATGCACATAGAAAATAAATACAGCGGCGGGCTGGATGTGGTGTCTCATGCCTGTAATTCTAGCACTTTGAGAGGTTGAGGTGGGCAAATCACTTGAGCTCAGGAGGTCGAGATCAGCCTGGGCAACATGACGAAACTCTGTCTCTACAGAAAATACAAAAATTAGCCAGGCATGGTGGGGCACGTCTTTAGTCCCAGCTACTCAGGTGGCAGAGGTGGGAGGATCACCAGAACCAGGAAGGTCGAGGCTGCAGTGGGCTGTGGTCGCGCCACTGTACTCCAGCCTGGGTGATAGAGTGAGACCTTGTCTCCAAAAAAAAAAAAAAGAAAAAGAAAAAGAAAAGAAAAGAAATACAGCAGAATAATAGCTGAGGAACTATAACACTATTATCACGCCACCGTCCATTCATTCCTTAATATCAATATCTATATGTACAAATTTCTAGTTTCGTAAATGTCAAACACTTTTTTTTTCTTCAATCAGAATCCAAATCAGGTGCACACATTGTAGTCTAGCTCATTCTTTTTTCCTATGTCAATCTTTTTGGATGTTTTACATAACAGATGTTATGTAATATCTCCTGAAATAAAATTCAGATAATATAACCTACCTAGTCACATAATTTTTTTAAAACTCACTAAAATGCCCTTATTGTAATAAAAAGAAAAACACATAATAAAATAATATGGGTTTCTATATGTACATACTCAGTATGACTATACAAGAAGAAAATAATTGATATTTTTCCTACTTTTTTTTTTTTGAGATGGAGTCTCGCTCTGTCGCCCAGGCTGAAGTGCAGTGGTGTGATCTCGGCTCACTGCAAGCTCCGCCTCCCGGGTTCACGCCATTCTTCTGCCTCAGCCTCTCGAGTAGCTGGGACTACAGGCGCCCGCCATCACGCCCGGCTAATTTTTTGTATTTTTAGTGTACACAGGGTTTCACTGTGTTAGCCAGGATGGTCTCGATCTCCTGACCTCGTGATCCGCCCGCCTCAGCCTCCCAAAGTGCTGGGATTACAGGTATGAGCCACCACGCCAGGCCTATTTTTCCCTACTTTTAATGAACATATCTGGATTTAAAAGAAGCGTTAAAATCGGAAGTTGTTCCATAGAGTGTACACGAGAAAATGGAAGAACAGATGAACTAATAGACAGTGAAGTAAAAACAAATATTAGGAGAAGTGTTAATGGACCAGACTCATTTGATGAGCCATTCTAGTAATTCCTATTGAACATTTGAAAGTCATGAATGAAGGAAACAGCTGTTTGGAGAATGTTATATTCTAGGGCTGGGATAGGGAATATGCGAGAAGAGCCTGGAGCATCCTGTAGTGCCATAAAGTAAGGAAGTGTTCAAAAAACACAATGATGAGGGCATGTAAAAGACTGAAAAGCCAATCTGAAAGAGCTTCCAATAGCTAAAGCTGGAACAATTTGAACAATAAAGTATTATAGTATTGGATTATAACCCAACATATAAAATAAATATATTCATGGATCCATCCTGATAGATAGAAATGTCTAGATAAGTAGAGAAATGGAGGAGAAGAGACAAATCATCCATGTAGAGAATTACAAATCATTTATATACATATTCCCTAACTCCCACCACAAAGAGGTGGCACTTAAATCCCCACTCCTTGATTGTAGGTTGCATTTAGTGACTTGTTTCCAGAGAGTAGAGTATGAAAAAGGGGAAACATACAACTTTATAGTGGAGAAACCTGGCAGTTGCTACCTTGGCCAAGTGATCAAGGTTAACATCATCAGTGATAAGTCATGTTGATAGCATGTACCCATGATACGATGTGATATGATGTGATGTGATATGATTGATATGATAGGATGAGAATGGTTCTTTATCTCTGTGGTCTTTCTTTACTCCCCACAAACCCATAACCCCATTCTAACCATGAGAAAAACGTAAGAAAAGCCCACATTTAAGGACATTTTTCAGAATACCAAACCAATACTCCACAAAACTGTCAAGGTCACCAATAACAAGGAAAATGTGAGAAACTTAAAAACCAGAAAAGGCTAAGGAGACATGATAATTAGTTATATTATGGCATTCTAGATAGGATCTTGGAATGGAAAAGTACATTAGGAAAAATAATGAAATCCAAATAAAGTGTGGAGTTTAGTTTATTATTAGCAATATAATAAGGTTGGTTCCTTAATGTAGTGAATGTACATAGTAATGTGAGATATTAATAATAGGAGAATATGGGTGAAGAGTATACAGGAACTCTTTATACTATTTTTTGCAGCTTTTCTGTAGATGTAAAACTATTCTGAAATTTTTAAAAAGTTGTTCAAATAAAAAAGTTACAGTATTTTTCAAATTTGGTAATACCAAAAGATAAGCTATGTCTCATATATGAATAGTTTTGTTTTGCCTCTCTGGAAGTATTAATAATGAAGTCTTTCAAATAAAAAAGGGCACTTGGGATATAGAGTTGTTCTTCACTATGTGGGATTGTTCCATCCATGGATCTAGCAATCATTCAGTAACCTAATCATTGTGATAACCCAGTACTACTCATAATTCTCAAAATGCTCCCAGGAAACAATATTGGCCCTGGCCTGGCATCAGGATCCCTGGCCTTACCACTTTTCTTTTTTGTAAACCTTATAGTTTTCCACATGTGAACATTTTTTAAATTTTATGAATACATATTGTTGTGATTTGAAAAATAATTTTATTGAATGAATGTTATACTTTGTTTTCATTCTACTAAATTTAATCTTTTATTTGATTAGCATTTTTTACCTTTTGCTAATCAGGAAATATGTTTAAGAAAAGGAGATTAAATGTACATGGATAGGATGGAGACCACCAAAAGTTAGCTCCATCTTCTCATTTTACCTTAATGCTAAACAATTTGCAATTAAACTCTCAGACAGAAGAGTGTGCTATTCTAAACATTGTTAACAAAGCTTGACTCCCAGTGTTCCGTCTAATTGTAGTTTCTGTTTCCTGTAGGCAATTTGTGTGGGAATGTTAAGCAAGGCATGATAATTTTTAAGTAAATAAATCTTGTGGTTTATAATTGATAATCAGCTGTATATATAAACGTGTGTATAAATATGCACACACATTTACTTAGGGCAGATATTTACTTACCTAGGGCAGTATATTAGTCTGTTCTTGCATTACTGGCATAAAGACCTACCTGAGACTGGGTAATTTATAATGAAAAGAGGTTTAATTGGCTCACAGTTCCATAGGCTGTACAGGAAACATGGCTGGGGAAACCTCAGAAAACTTTCAATCATGGCGGAAGGTGAAGGGGAAGCAGGCACGTCTTACATGGCTAGAGAAGGAGGAAGAGAGCAAAGGGAAAGGTGCCACACACTTTGAAACAACCAGGTCTCATGAGCACTCACTCACTATCACGAGAACAGCAAGGGGGAAATCCACCCCCATGAGCCAATCACCTCCCACCAGGGCCCTCCTCCAACATTGGGGATTACAATTCGACCTGAGTTTTGGGTGGGGCTACAAATCCAAACCATATCATTCTGCCCCGGCCTCTCCCAAATCTCATGTCCTTCTCACATTGCAAAATACAATCATCCCTTCTCAACAGCCTGCCAAGTCTTAACTTATTTCAGCATTAACTTAAAAGTCTACAGTCCAAAGTCTCATCTGAGACAAGGCAAGTTTCTTCCATCTATGACACTGTAAAATCAAAACCAAGTTAGGTACCTCCAAGATACAGTGGGGTTACAGGCATTGGGTAAATACACCCATTCCAAAAGGGAGAAATCAGCCAAAAGAAAGGGGCTACAGGACCATGCAAGTCTGAAACCCAGCAGGGCGGTCATTAAATCTTATAGCTCCGTAATTACCTCCCTTGACTCCATGTCTCACATCCAGGCCACACTGATGCAAGGGGTGGGTTCCCAAGGCCATGGGCAGCTCTGGCCCTGTGTCTTTGAAGGGTACAACCCCCTTGGTGGCTATCCCAGGCTGGCACTGAGTGCCTACGTCTTTTCCAGGTACATGGTGCAAGCTGTTGGTAGATCTGCCATTCCGCAGTCTGGAAGATGGTGGTCCTCTTCTCACAGCTCCACTAGGCAGTGCCCCAGTGGGGACTCTGTGTGTGGGCCCCACATTTCCCCCCCACATTGCCCTAGTAGAGGTCATCCATGAGGTCTCCTCCCCTGCAGTAGACTTGTGCCTGGACATCCATACATTTCCATAGATCCTCTGAAATCTAGGCAGAGGCTCCCAAGCCTCAACTCTTACCCTCTATGCACCCGCAGGCTTAACAACATGTGGAAGCTGCCAAGGTTTACAGCTTGTACCCTCTGGAGCAGCAGCCTAAGGTGTATCTGGGGTCCTTTTAGCCGCAGCTGGAGCTGGAGTGGCTGGGGACACAGAAAGCAGTGTCCTGAGGTTGTACAGGGCAGCCAGGCTCTGGGCCCAGCCTACAAAAACCATTCTTCCCTTCTAGGCCTCTGGGCCTCTGACACGAGGGGCTGCTATGAAAGTTTCTGAAATGCCTTTGAGGCCTTTTCCTCATTGTCTTGGCTATTAACTTTCAGCTCCTCTTTACTTATGCAGATGTCTACAGCTATCTTGAATTCCTTCCCAGAAAATGGGTTTTTCTTTTGTACCAGATAGTCAGACTGCAGATTTCTGAACTTTTATGCTCTGCTTCCCTTTTAAATATAAATTCCAGTTTCATACCATCTCTTTGGTCATGCATATGACCATACACTATTAGAAGCTACCAGGCCACTTCTTGAATGCTTTGCTGCTTAGAAATTTCTTCTGCCAGATACCCTAAATCATCACTCTGAAGTTCAAAGTTCCACAGATCCCTTGAGCAGGGGCATAATGCTGCCAGTCTCCTTGGTAAAGCATTGCAAGAGTGACTTTTACTGCAGTTCCCAATAATTTCCTCATTTCCATATGAGGTTACCTCAGCCTGGACTTGACTGTCCATATCACTATCAGCATTTTGGTTACAATCATTCAACAAGTCTCTAAGAAGTTCCAAACTTTCCCTCATCTTCCTGTCTTCTTCTGAGCCCTCCAGACTGTTCCAACCTCTGCCCATTACCAAGTTCCAAAACTGCATCCACATTTTTAGGTATCTTTATGGCAATGCCCCACTCCTACATACCAATTTTTTGTGTTAGTCCGTTCTCACGTTGCTAGTAAAGAACTACCTGAGACTGGGTAATATATAAGGAAAAGAGGTTTAATTGGCTCACAGTTCCACAGGCTGTACAGGAAGCATTGCTGGGGAGGCCTCGTGAAACTTTCAATCATGGCAGAAGGCAAAGGAGAAGCCGCCATGCCTTACGTGGCTGGAGAAGGAGGAAGAGAGCAAAGGGGAAGATGCCACATACTTTTAAACATTCAGGTCTTGTGAGTATTCACTCACTATCACAAGAACAGCAAGGGGGAAATCTGCCTCCATGATGCAGTCACCTCCCACCCTGCCCCTCCTCCAACACTGGGGATTACAGTTCAACATGAGATTTGGGTGGGGACAGAAATCCAAACCATACCAAGCAGTTTTGCTGAAATCGAATATAACTCAAAGACCTTTTCTGATTGTTTTTAATCAAGGAAGTCAATGCTTTTCTTCTTGTCATTAAATGTGGTACCTTATTTTCATCTTATAATGAGTCCATGTAGTGCATTTAGTAGATGAGTTTGGGTTATGAGGGGTTGTAATTTAAGACCTCCTTTGGTCACATCTCCAAGAAATTACATTAAGTTTCAAAACTTCATACTTGCCCTTAATTCTTGTGCCTTTCTGATTAAGATCTTCCTTGTTTTTTAGTTTAATGGTGTGAAAATTCTAAAAAGCTCAGTCTTTGGTAATCAGTAGATAAAGAAACTGACAGAAAACTTAATGCATTAACCTGATACTTCTTTTCTTTCCACAAAAAATTGAAATGTTATAATTGTCACAATTTCAACTTACTTGATTCTTTGTTATTAATACCTCTCTGTAAAAATGTGAAGTTCTGTTGACATTGTTGAGGTGAATGTCTTAAAAGTGTTGCCCTGATTTGCTGCCAAATGTCTTTTTCTGATTTATGCTCTATGAGTACCAGCCTAGCTATGCATTAATGTGCTCTCTGTGAAATGCTTCTGCTTTTTGTACAAACTATTCTTAAGCTATGCTCACGGGAATGAAGGACAGGTTGTTTTATTTCAGTAAGGTAAGAATGCTTTACATTTAAAGAAAGCTTCAAAAAACAACCTGTGTCAATTATACATTAAATATCAAGGGTTTGAAACTAGTTTTGAATATGTGACCAGAAAGGATGGTTTGACTTTTCAAAAGAATTTCCAATATCTTAAAACTTTAGAATTTATCTTGGGTTAGGTGGGCAATGTTTAGACTAAGTTGTTTCAATGCTTTCCAATAATACTTTTCATAAAATTTCACAGATTTAGGGTGGCTAGCTATTGCAGTAATACAGTCTTATAATAATTAACGACAGAATGTTAGAAGCAAATTGTGTGATTTGCATGACTTATGAAATGCAGATGGTGAGAAGTAGACTTGGAAGCTTTTTCAGAGTGCAGATGGACACAAGTTCTTCAGTGAAGTTAATTAAAAGTAATCATTGTATAGTAACCACTGTCTTGTAGGCTGCTAAGAAATTAGTATTCTACTTTCCCAAATGAAAATGCCAGATGATGCCTTTCCAGGCTGTGGGAAATATCTTTATCACCTGTAGTCATGTCAAAAGACGCATTCCTCTTCCCCTTTCTTCCTCCATCTCTAGATTTCATACAGATGAATAAAATTAAAGGGACAAATACTAGTAGGAAGCACTGTATATAGAAGACAATACAAATTATCTGTAGTACTAAGTTGGGATTGGAGGTTGTGGTCCATTCCACATCCTGTCCTGTATTTGTATGTGTGTTTAATTCATGTCTTTACTTCTCAAACCCTTTATTTTAAAATGGAGATAATTAAAATGTGTTTTATAGTGAATAGCTGAGGAATAATTAATATATAGTCCAGGCAGAAATGGAATAACATTCTGACACTGGCAAAAAAGAATTTATTACTGTACAGGATTTAAAATGATCTTAATGGAAAAGAATTTTTTAAGTATTCCAGTTTAGAAATAAATTACTAGATATAGCTCACATGTGTTTGCCTTATGATATGGCATGAAAATAAGATTATACTGATTTAAAAATGCATCTGGGTTATAGATTTCAGGTGGCTGGCTTTGTTTTGGGAACTCTTTCCCTTTTACTAACTTCTGTCATGTAGCCACTTCTTTTTCTAACAGCTGTATTGGAGTGTTTCTCTTCGAGTCAATGTTTTTACTTATTTGAGTCAAAAGACAACTAATTTTGCCTAGTTATTAGAATGGTATATTCCATTTTTCCTGCCAGGGAACTCAATACAAAGGTCCTAAAGCATTGTTGTTGATGGCTCCACCAAACCTGGCTAAGTCCTGAATCAGTATAGACCTCATCTCAGTAGTAAACCGTGTATATCACAGTCCCCTAATACTTCTCAGCATTATTTTATCACAAAGTTTATGATTATTTAAATTTTATTTCTCGAATCTTGTCAGAAGATTGGAATGTAAGAGTTTTATTATAAAAGGTTTATTATTATACATAGTGATCAAAATTATTATTAAACACTGAATCTGTGCAATGAAAATGATAGGTACTTAGCACTAGAGCTCCATTTAAGTGACAGAAATGTATTGACTTTTCATAGGAAAAACAGTCAATTGTAAGAAACAAATGAACCAATTCGTTTCAGCTTGGATCACTGAAAACAAGAGAGAATCATTGGCAAAACAATGCCTTCTCATTCATGTGTCACAAGTGGTACTTGGATTGAGGACAATTGAGAAGCATTAAGACTGCAAATTAGTTCCCAAGTTGTGTAGAATAGTTGTTTGAAAGTGTACTTTCCCAAAGCTCCTATGCCAGCTTTTAATTTTCTTATTACCAGCAGTTTTGTTTTTCTTAGGTTTTACATTTTGGTCTGCATTTGTGTTTTCCTTATAAAAATGCTCTATATATCCAACTAGTACATCTTGAGTAAATGATGTCAACTCATATATAAGACTTCATTTTGAGGAATTTTAAAAATACACAAATTTATTAAGAGCTTTCTTTTAATCCGTATAATAGTGTAACAATGTTGACGTTAAAGCTTTTCAGAAATATTCACCATGATTTTGTTATTACTACTTCTTCAATCTTTTTGATATTGACATGTTTCTAAACGACAGTGGATAGTAAGATGTCAGATTTTATACTTTCATTCAAACTTTGAAGACCATTTGGATTTTTTGGGATGATCGGCTCTGAGCCATTCATAACTCATTTGTTAAAAACACATAAGTCTTCGAGTAAATGAATGCCTTGAAAAAAAAAAGAGATCATGTGGTTGAGACAGCTTTACTTCTGTCAGGGTTACCTATGGTAGGGCAAATTATTTGGGTTTCTGGTTTTCTTTCCTATAAAAGAAAGTTGGATGGTATGATCTTAAAAGCTGTAAGATTTGGTGATTATAAGCTTTTAAATTCATGTTCATACTTGGTTTATAAGTGATGAATGATAAACATTCTTGATTTTCTTTACATCTACTTTTATGACCACCAGTGACAGTTGGGCCCTCTGAATTTTTCAGTTTAAGTTTTTTTCTACCCAGTAATTAAATGCCAAACACGAAACTGTATGTGCTTTACACAAAGATTTGCTATATAACAAAAGTGGAAGATGTATTTTTTATGTTTTAGGTGGATTTGAATGCCCACAGATCTAGGCCACCAATGCCAGTTTACCTTTACAGATTCTGTTTGGCAAATTCCTAAGACATTAGGTTACAAATCTTTCTCCTTTCTCTTTTTTCTTTCTTTTTTCCTTTTTCTATAATCTTTCACCACGGAAAACTTTTAACAGTTACAGGTTAGCAAGCATATCATTGAGCAAATGCCCTCCAGCCTCTTGGAGAGTCTTAACTATTCACACTGTCTTCTCTGCCTGCCCCTTGGTAATATACAAAAAGTTTCAGGTGGCTGAAGCCCTAATATATTAAAAACAAAAATTTGAATTCTAAATACACCTGTAAGAGCAAGGAAAACATAAATTAGAATATGTGGTATATGTAAATTGATATGGAGTATCTGAAAAAAACAGTACTTTTTGTTCTTGGTGGTCATATTTAAATCATACTTTTAAAATCAAAAGTCTGTGTAATATGATAGTTCTGTAAGTTATATCTAGATGTCTGTGAATGCATCAAACAGATTTTTTTTAATGCATGGAGTACAAGTACAACCCTTAAGTTCTTAGTGAAATTTATGCCTATTTTTATCAAACTTTAACATGTATGGTTTTATTATATTTAATGGGCAAATTTGAAGCACAAACTCAAATACAGTTCTTGTGTCCGTTATTGAAACACATCATCATTTAAAACAGTTTGTAACATTTTCTTTTATAAAAGAACATGCTTTATACACTGACACTCTTGTTCTCTGCACAATCTATGAGATGAATTGATAGCTAGAATGAGAACAAACTTTTAGAAATCTCTTGGCCCTATGCCCTCATATTACTTGTAAGCATCTGAGTTCAGAGAGGTTAAATGACTTCTCTAAATTCATGTATCTTTCTAGTAGCAAAATTAGTATGGCAAATAACTCAATATGAAAGCCCAGAAATAGTATGTTGCATAGATCTTTTCATTGTGAGGACATCCTCTATTAGAAACAAGAGAATGAGTTCTTTTGAGCACTGGTGTCAAAGTTAGAACACGTCTTTATTAACACATGCAACAAACCTACTTCATAGAATAATCCCCTCATTAGAAATGTTTGTTTTAGATTTCATTTTATCATAACTGAATGTAAGATTCTGAAATGCCAAACCCCATTTATAGTTAAAATGCTATTAACTGCTAGAAAATCTTCTCCTGATGGTCTTCTAATCTCTGTGGGCTATGACTCAATGATTTTAAATCTCATTTTCTAAAGCTTTGCAGATTGTTAACGCAGTCCAGTGCAACAGGACTAAACACAAATCTGAACACACCATACTTTTTGAGGTCCGTTTAGAGCTGAATAAGTGGTTTGCTGTGCTGAATAATTTATTGTAATTCACTTTAATAATTTTCCATTTTAATTATGAGCAATATACATGCACCTAAAACTCTTAAGTGTGAATTTTTTGACACTTTAACCCTTAGCTGTCTATATTATTTAAGTAACCTCATTCACACTACTGGAATTAATATATTAGAATAAATTGGTCCCTTGTGTTTTATAATACAAGTAGCTGTCTATGATACACCAAAAAAGTACATTTGATACCACATGTTCTCACTCATATGTGGGAGCTAAAAAAATTGAATACATTTAAGTAGTGAGTAGAATTGTGGTTACTAGAGGATGGGAAGAGGAGTGGGGATGGGGAATTGGGATAGGGGTTTGGGAGAGGTTGGTTAATGGATACAAAATTACAGTCAGATGGGAGGAATAAGTTCTAGTTTTCTGTAGTACTGTAGGGTAACTATAGTTAACAATAATTTATGTTTTCAAATAGCTAGAAGAGAGGATTTTGAATGGTCCCAACACAAAGAAATGATAAACGTTTAAGGTGATAAATATGCTAATTACCCTGATTTGATCATTACATTGTATACACATATCGAAATATCACTCTGTAGCCCATAAATATGCACAATTATTACATGTCAATTTAAAAAGTGCATTTTGAAAGATCAAGGATGCTGGATTATTTTAAAATTTATTCAGAAAGCTTATTGATTTTGATGTCCTCCTTTTGTACCTATTGTATATATTACTTACTTCTATATAGTAGACTTTATATCATTTAAACTGTTCTGATTTCTGTCTCTTTCCAACATTCCGACATCCTAGTGTTATAAAGCCTCAACAATTGGAATCTCAGGTTTTACAAAAATATTTGTTTAAAATGAGAGTAATTATAGCAGTGTGATATCTGCATTTATCAGTGCTTTTATAAGGTGTGTACATTGTATGGATCATAGTGAAATTTCTGGTAATTATTTTAATAACTAAAAGTATTTAACAAAATGGAAACAAATACATTAATAGATTTTTCAAATTTAATATTTATATAGGTCTGTTGTACTATGTGTGCTGTCAAGTATTCAATAAGTGAAAATATAAAATACTTTTTTTCACCACTGTAATGCCATTGTATGATTTTTATTCTACATATTTCTCTAATGGTACTTACTATCTTTTACAAACTACTTTCTGTTGCATGTTAATTTTTAGGTATTGTATTTTTCAAGATTTATCATCTTTTAAGGAAGGCAAAAACATGTAACTTAATCACTTGAAAATGAACTGTGTCATTATGCACATTTTCTGATAGCTGCTGTCAAAGATAAAATAACACTTCCTGCCACCATAAGAAGTGTGGTCACCTCAGGACAGCACTGAGTCATACACCTGGGGCCAGTAGGAAAAGTTAGCATCATTGGCAGCCGCCTGGGCTCTTCATGTTCCATGGAAAATGGCAAACTGGCACATAGTGTAACTTAAATATTTCTCAAATGCCTAACTCCTTGGAAAAATTAATGTTAAGTAGTATAAAAACTGAAATCTATGACTTTATATTGAACCAGCGGTTTTGAGTTCTTAATTTAGTTATGCTTGTTCCACCCATTTGTAATTCTGATTTAGTTTAACTAAATTTAAATTATAACTTGATATGTTAAAATGAAAGCACCTTGTATAGTAAAGAACTTAAGAATTGAGTCGTTACTGTATTTTTTTTTTAATGCGTTAACCACTCTCAACCTAGGTAGCACTGGAATATGACCCTTAATGTTTTTTCCTGTCTTTGTAAGATACTGCTGTTAAAATTTAACTTAGATCTCTGCTGGACTTGGAATCTATATGTATATCTAAAGTATTTATGCAATTATACAGACCAGTAATACAATATTAGAAAACTTGGTTGATTACCCTTCATAAATACCAATAGAATTTGGAAGTACAGAAACTGCCCACCTCCATCCAGTCAAATAAATAACCTGAAAGCATAAATGCTGTTTAGAAGTGTTTTCTTAATATGATTTCAACATACTTAAAATAAGTACCTTATAAAAAACAAAATCTTTAATCCATTGGCTACTTTCTGAGTATATATTATCAGGTTATACCTTATAGGTATTTTTTATATGGAAGTAACTTGCATATCCTTCAAATGAAAGGAAATTTATTTTACAGTCAGTAGTCCCTCTATCTTTGTAGTCTTACTTGAAACACATAGTTTACTAATTATAACAGCGCTAATTCTGTATGTTTGGGTAATATTTTTATTTGTATGTGAGTTAGTTTTTTAATAGTAAAATAAAACATGTTGCTACGTACTTAGATGTTTTAAAAATTTTCTCTAAACGTTTAATCCATTATAAAAACCTCTTAGGATAGTGCAGTTATTCTTTTCATTAGGGGATCAGAATAGCCCCATTCTAAGTTTTGTCAGAATCTTTAAGTCACATTAACTTGTACTTCCAAAGAATAGGCCTGTCAGGGCTGTCTACCGTGACTATTGTATAACTAACTACCACCAGCATACATCGTCACTACATTACAGTGTGGAAAAGTGTGGCCTTTGAAGCCAAATACACCTATATTTAAATGCCAGCTTTGCTGTTTATTGGCTGTATGAATTTTGGTATATAATAACCTCTTTGAGTTATTCAATTTTCTCATTTTTAAAATGAAGAAATAACACCTACCTCAAAGAGTACTGAGGTTTAAATGACGTAGTCTATGTAAAAGATGTACTAAGTCACTGGCACTTAGTACATTCTAGTTCAGTGTTGGCTATTATTAGTACCACCACCACCACCACCACCACCACCACCACCACCACCACCACCTATAAAGAAGAGTTGTAGTCAGGGGGTGATAATATATGCAAAGATCATAGTAGAAGCTAATTATTGTTACAACCAGGCATCATGCCAGTAACCTGCAATTAATTAATACTGTAATTGAAGTTCAATGAAATAATGTATTTTTGAGGCATTCCAATTTAATTTCACTGAAATTACATAACGAAATTAGAGAAAAATAAAAGATTACCGAGAAAATGTATATAGAAATAAAGAGCCCAAGAATGGGCAGCTGAACTCAACATGGCCTGCTCATACAAAAATTTCTGATTGTAGAGTGCTTTGTCTTAATATACTTGGATGCCCCATTCTGATCATTAAAAAAAGTCATACTTCTGAAATGTAGAACTCCACATAATTTCCATTTGGTTATACATGATATTTTATTAGGACTTAGCAGTATCTGAATTTCTGAAGACTTTAAGAATAGTATTTGGCACATGGGCACAATAAATATTTCTCAAATGAATAAATGAAGGAAATCACCCTAGTTAATAAAACCTGATCTCAGGCAACTGCTACTACTCTTAAACTTTTGTGTCATATGTAAATTTAGGGGCACGGCCAGAAATATTGTAGGTCTCCTTTTTTTTCCTCTTCCTCCTTTTCAAGACCTAAGAAAGATACATTTTATTTAAGATCAGATATTTCCTTTTTATATGTTTGTATAGATTAAACATTTCTATTGAAAACTGTTCTATGAACAAAAAGTTCATAGGTTGTTGCCTGAATGAAAAACCAAATCAAAATATATAGAGAAAATATTTTTCAATGAATAAAATGCCTTAATTCTTTTTGGACAAACTTGCCTAAATTTAGAGGTTTCATTATGTGTGGGCTGAAAGGGCAGATGAAAGATCACATTTTAAAATTTTATGTTTCAATGACTCCTTTCTTTCTTACTTCCTTACAAGTGTTTTGCAGTGCTAGAAGTATGCAAGTAGAGTTTTTAAAGATTTTAGTCCTTTTTAGCTTTGAAGTCCAGGAATTTAAACTATACCTTGTTCAAGCTTGTTCCTTTTGGTCAAGATATATCTTTGCTGAACAATGATTTGTTAAATTAGGATTTCTATTATAAGCCAGGATGTCAGCAATACTAATAGTATTAGAATGAATGAGCTTAGAAAACTGGGTTAAGAAATGATCAGGAAGAAAGTAAGGAGGTTGGATAGTCCACTATAAATAATATTAAAATAGCTGAAAATTTTCTGTAAGGGTAGATAGCAACCTTTTGACTTTTTAATGTTATGTGGTTAAAAAAAATCGTGTATTTTAAAATTGGAAATAATATGGGTTTGTATTTCTTGATCATTATCTAAATCTACAAACATTTAACCAAAATGGTGATGGCATGAGCTACAAAGATCTGGCTCTAAAATAATTTATTTTGGCCTTTTTCAAAACCGAACAAATATCACTTCTGGGTTCGTGGCACATCATTTTTCAATGGCCCATTTTTCCCCTTTCCTTTCATAATTATGTAGTCCTGGAGTGAGAGTAGGTATGTGTATACATGTGCACCTATGTGCCTATTTCAGTAGTGTACTAAGTCCTGTCTAGAGTAGAGAAACCTATATAACATACAGCAATCCCTATCTTTTGGTTAATTTCATTTAAAGAATCGGTCAGAGCAAACATTTTCTTTTTTACCACCTTTGTTTTTAGATCACTGCACAGCTCATTCTGGAAGGAACAAAGAAACAGAAATAGCATAGTCTTTGATCCTGGGAAACTTCTAATGTACAATAAATGTAAAACTTGATATTTGTACAAACAATAACCATTCATGCTGTGCCTATTGTCAGCCGCTTTTCATACTGACTTGATTTGGACATTGCAGCAGCATCTCTAGGTTAGATGTTATTAACCAATTTTAAAGATGAAACAGATTAAAAGGACTTACTAGTAAATGACAGATTCAAAACTCAGAACCCAGGGTCCTCTGAAGCAATAGACCATGCATTTTCTCTCAAACATATGGTCTCTCAAATTAAATAAGAACACCTACCCAATAGTGACCCTTATTTTTCTCTAGTTCATCTTACCTGAGTTCAAAGAAGTGCTTTTCTACTGATGAAAAAAGGATAAAAACAGGGTTGCCACATCCATACATGGTTGTGTAGGTTAGCAGTACATAACCAGCACAACTCTATATTGTGTCATTGGATAAGTAAGGACATAGAGTTGCAAACCTAGGGCAAGTAAAAGGAATCTTTATAACACCCCTATTTTTGTTTATTCAATAAAATTTGGAAAATTAGAATAAATTAATATTTTTAAATGATTTTTAAATTTTCATATTTAGGTAATGCAAATGTTTATGCTGAAGACTATATTTGAAGTTATGAACAACTTAGGTTTAATAATTTAAAACAGTATGTTTGTATGATTTTTTCATTTTTAATCTAGCAACTAATATGAAATTTTAGTGGCAAATGAGCACATAGATTATATTACAACATTTTACAAATAAAAATACATTTTTAGTATCTTAGAACGTGAAACTAGTTGACATTTAATTAGCTCCTATTTATGCTAAAAGAGAGGATAATGCTAAAATAGTAAATAAAGATTTTTATATTTATTTGACATAATTTTTTTGTGCGTGGTTTACCGTTTTAATTATGTTTAGGACATAATTCTTAAATTGATCTGTTGAATCCTTAAGCTCATGATTGAGGCAAACCTATTAACAGGTTCATCAAACCTGTGAACAGGAAGAGCCAGGAAAACACTGAAAAACTATAAGGGAAGATTAACTTTACCAGACATTAAAATATTATAAAACCTCTATCATAAAAACAGTATGGTGCTGGCCCATGCATAGACAGATATACCAGTGGAATAGAATAGAAAGCCTAGAACTAGATCCTGGCACATATAGAAATTTACTATATGATAAAGGTTGCATCTCAGATCATTGGGGAAAAGATGTTTGTCCATTGCCATTTGGAAAGAGATAGAGTTAAATACCTTGCAGCTTACACAAGAATAGCCTCCAAGTGGATTAGGTATCTAAGTGTAAAAATTGAAGCCACAAAAGTACTAAAAAACCCAAGATTTTTACATTGGTGTATATTTCTAGGGAAAATTTCACATACAATAGGAAAATTTTCTTCTAACATGGCAGACTCTCCCCCACCTCATTTTGCAGATGTGATTATTTGCAGGTAACAGGCATAGGGGAAATCAGTTCTCCCTCAGTATTTACAATCTTGTCACCAGCTACATGTATTCTCTTTAAAACATCACTGGCAAAATTATAAATTTATGCTGTTATTACCTTTTAAGAGTAGACTCACTCCTAATTACCATGATTTGTTTATATACATTAACAAACAGTTCTACCCTAAATTTTATCATACGAACTTTAGTGTCAATTAGTCTAACTTCATAAAATATCAAAGGTAACTCCGATTTCATGACGGTGAGATATGGAAAGTATGTTAAATTCTACTGTGACTATGACTGATGATCGTGAAGTTTAGTTATAGAGAGAAAAGAGTTAATTGGTGATTCTTCACTAAATGTAAGTTTCGGAAGGAAAAGATCTTACATAAAATTTATAGAAACCCACAAAAGTTAACTTTAAATCTATATTGAATTTTAAAATAAAGCAGAAAGGATGCTCATTATGCCAGCATGTATTAAATACCTTCTGTGAACTAGGTTCTATTCTGGAAATACAAAAATGGCATTTAGTCCCATAGCTGGTCTTACTATTAATAAGTATCTGATAATTAAATGCAGAATCTTACCCTAAATAAGGGTTATTGACTCCAATGTGTAAGTTTCTGTTCTTTATACAGCTGCTATGTTATAGTTCATGTATACCACATGCTACTTGGCAGAACAAAGGGTAAACTACAGTACATTTTAAGTAACTACTTCCAAAAAATAGCATTGTATAGCAAACAGTTCCACATGGGATCTTTCATTGCAGCTTCTATTTTCATAAATAGAAACATGCAGCAATATGTAGCTAAGTAAACAAAATTGCAAGAATAGCTTAATTAGTTGAAAGATCCAGTGTACCTAATCACTTACCTTTCATAGAATTTGCTTTGAAGAAAAAAAATAGCCTATTCTGGGATCCATATAGGAGAGATGCAACATGCTTCTATAAGAAACAGTGGCTCACTAAAGCCTAACTTCTTAAGGAGTAAAGCAGGAGAAAGGGGGATGATGAGATTTTATCAGAAGCTAGGGTTTATGTGTGTACAGTTTTTAAAAAGTCCCCTAAGTGTCTTTTAACAGGACAATATTTAAAATTTAATGTTCTGTCTGTCATTTTTTCCCTTTTGTGGCTACTTGTTGTATCTTGCTTGGGAAGACATTTTCCATCCCTATATTATATAAATCTTTTCCTATATATTGTCCCAATATATTCATTTCTTAAAACCTTTAGTTAGCTTTTTATTATGTAATTTTAAAAAATGTGCAGTATATTCTGGCCAGGCATGGTGGCTCACACCTGTAACCCTAGCACTTTGGGAGGCTGAGGCGGGCGGATCATTTGAAGTCAGGAGTTCGAGACCAGCCTGGCCAAAATGGTGAAACCCTGTCTCTACTGAAAATACAAAAACTAGTCGGGCATGGTGATGCGTGTCTGTAATCCCAGCTGCTTGGGAGGCTGAGGCAGGAGAATCTCCTTAAGCCGGGAGTCAGAGGTTGGAGTGAGCCAGGAGTGTGCCACTGTACTCCAGCCTGGGCAACAAGAGCAAAACTGTCTCAAAAAAAAAAAGAAAAAAAAAAAAAGTACAATATAAAGTAGAGGATCTGACATTACTTTTTTCCCAGATGGAGAGCCAGGCGTTCTAACACAACTTATGGGGTAATTTTCCCCTCACTTATTTGAAATGCTAACTTTATAAAAAATCAAAATGATAAACCTCAATTATGTAAACTAAAATACAGATGCATAGGTCTGTTTCTGGATTCTTCCTTTTTGGATATATTTATCCATTTTCTATTTCATTGGAATTTTGAATTATTGTTACTTTATAGAATGTTTGCTATCTGAATGGCAAGTTTCCTCACCCCCATGTTTTACTTTTTCAAATATTTCTTGATTACTGCCCATTTTTCCTTTCATGTGGAATTTAGGTTCAGTTTGTCAAGGCTCACACAAAAATAATCTCATTAGGATCTTGACTAGGATTTCATTGAATTTATAGGTTAATTTAGAGAAAATTAATATCCATATACTATTGGGCATTCTTATCCAGGAATGTGCTATACTTTCTTACTTATTTGGATCTTCTTTTATATCCTTCAGTGGAATTTGATAGCTTTTTAAAAAATAAATGTCATCTACATTTCTCTTTAGGTTTATTCCTAGTTTATTGGTTTTTTACCTATTGCGAATAGAATTTTTTTCATTATATTTTCTAATTGGCTTTGCTGAGTATGGGGAAGTTATTGAATACTGCTCTTGTATTTGACTACCTTAATAAACTTGCTTATTGTTCTGTGTTTTTCAGTTGATTTTCTTGGTAAATTTTCTTTGGTTGATTTTCTTGGTATTTCTAAGTAAATAATATTATGCATATGTTGATAGTTTTTTATCATCTAATATCCATAATTCTTTTTCTTCCCTGTCTGCATTTGCTAGGACCACTGCTCAATGTTGAATATTCTTGATCTTTAGTTAGTAAGAATGCTGCTTGAGTTTCACTATTATATTGATTATGATGATTTTGAATTGTTCTAAATGTGCTCTGCATTTGACAAGGTCTGGTTAATTGATATATTAACTTTCAAATTTGTAATTAAGTTTTATAATTAAAAATAAATATATTTATATAAAATCCTAATGGTTCAGAAAAGTTAGTTTTAGGAAATGATCATTCATGATTCCTGAGGCTTAAGGGTTTAGCTTGCTGTGTAGATTCTACATAGCAGAGTAGCGTGTAGATTCTACATAGCAGAGTAGCATATAGACTCTACAGAGCAGGCCCAGGGTCCCCAACCCTTGGGCTATGGAACTGTACTGGTTCATGGCCTGTTAGGAAAATGGGCAGCACAGCAGGAGGTGTGTGGCTGATGAACGAGCATTACAGTCTGAGTTCTGCCTCCTATCAGATGACCGGTGCCATTTTAGATTCTCATAGGAATGCACACCGTGTTGTGCACTGAGCATGTGAGGGATCTAGGTTGTGCACTTCTTATGAGAATATAATGCCTGATGATCTGAGGTGGAACAGTTTCATCCTGAAACCATCCCCCCATTGCCCACAGAAAAAGTATCTTCCACAAAGCCGGTCCCTGGGGCCAAAAAGGTTGGGGACTACTGATGTAGAGGATGAGTTTTCATCTTTTATTTGAACTTGGTGACTTAGTTTACCAAGTAACTTGCTTTCAGATCTTGTAATAAAAATGTAGTTTTAGCCATAAAACATCTAATTCTATTTTGAGCTGGTAGCAGTTTATATATATATGTACTGATGATATGATTAACATTTTTATTGAACTGCTCAGGAGTCTAACTATGTATCTCCATTATTTAGAAATTTTCTGAAAACTGTTTCATGCATTCCTTTGGAAATTCATAAAGTAAGCTTCTGAGAATAAAGAAGTTGAGAGATATGACCACTGGACCACTCCTAGCTGGGCCCAAAAGTATTCCATAAAGTTTATGATCTCCCCTCTCCATTCCTTTCTGTCAAGATCAGAAGAGGTAGGAGTAGGGGAGTCAATATCTTGTCTCTTTAGTTTGTAGAAATCATGATTTGAAATACAAGTTTGTAATTTTCTTGAGGTCTTCTGAATATTAATCCTGTTGCCAAATCACAGATCACTTTCCCTGTACATATTTAAAGGAAATATTTTTATTTCGTTAGCTAATGTAAGTCCTGTTTTTTAAAAAACGAAAGTTGTTCTTTGTGCTGTCTTCTTTTTTTCTTAACAATTAAACCATGAAACAACCATAAGTTGAAAAGTTTCATTGATTCTGCTCCTCATTGTAACAGTTGGTGATTCGGTGGCATTAGTAGGTCATAGTCATAGAGTAACAGTACTCTTCTCCAATTTGACAGACTAGGTTAAGGCTTTTGGTTTTGGAATATAGATTAGAACTATATTATTTCTAAAATAAATCTTAATGCTGTAAGATGTTTGGAAGCAAATATAAAACTGTAGTTAATGTTGTACTCAGGAATTATTAGAAGGTTGAAGTGAAGGACAAAAGAAATAAATTTTATTACAGAAAACATGTCTCCTAATTAAGTATTCATTAACTGCCCAAAGTTGAACTTGTTAACCTCAAGGTTGGAATATACTCTATGTGTTGGAGAATAGATGCCATAGTAGAACCTTTTGTAGTTAAGACAGATGTACCTGGGCTATATTTCTTCCAGAGAATACTAGTTTCTCAAGATCAGCTATTCTGTTTCCTATGCTATGGTTTTTATTATTCTCTAGTTTCTTTTTCTTTTTCTATTGTGTTCTCACAAGATTATCAAGAACCCCTCACCCCCTCCTATTCAAGCAGAAATTTTGGTTGTTTTTCCCTCCTTGTTGGCAAGATTTGGGATTGTCATGAAAAGTAATGAAATCAGCTCTTTTATATATAAAATTTTCCATGGATGACATGACTCAGTTTTGAATAGAAATGCAAGGTTCCATTTTGAATTCTTTACCTTTTTTGGATTATAGCACTGCTAGGTCAAGATCAGAGCGCTTTGTTCATAAGTAAAGTGTATAAAACGTAACAGGAACTTAAAGTTTCCTTTATCATTATTGAATGAATCACACACTTCTTAAATTTTTAATCTGTGATGCTATAACCAAAAGAACATGTTTCCTGGGAGGCTGCTGACAATAAAAAGTAATTGTAGATTTTCTTATGTTGTTACATATTTTAGTATATTTCTTATTTTCTTTTTTAAAATAAAAAGTTCTTATTCACTCTAGGATCCTTAGAAATTTTTTCCATTTCTAGAAAAATATCTTGAATTCAGTAGCCTGCTGTTTAAAGTTATCATGAGTAGTGAACTGTTGCCTTTGGGAAAGGAGCATTTTGATCCAACTATACATTTTAAATAGAAAGATAATATTCATCTTTCCCATATACATTAATTTAGAAATGTCTACCAATATTTTCTATACCTTTCACAATGATTATTTGCAATTCTTATCAACGTTAGCTTTTACTTTTTATATTTATAATATTTGCAGTATATAGTGCAGGAAATTCCCATTAATCTGTGGCTACTCAGGATGACTCTCACTAAGTTGTTGGTTTCTTTCACAGGTTGATTTACAGCTGTCTTGAGTATAATTCTGTGTAGCAGGCAATGGTAGTGTATTTATATGTATACAGATCTTGCATCCGTCAGGTTCTTCTCATTGAAACACACCAGCGGAGAGCTTACTAAAAGATTGTTTGCACAGCTGCTTTCAGGCAGTGACCAAAGTTTCCTAGGAAAGTGAGTGAAAATACACTTGTTGAGCCAAGCTCAGAAGTTTCTTGGATAGTGCTTTACATAATATAAAGTCATTACATGTGTTGGATCTTTGCCCTTACCTAACCTCCCCCAACCTCCACTCCACTCCACGTTCTTTTTTGTCTTGCTTAGTCTCCTTTCCCTAGGAGAAGAGCTTTTGTTTACCCTTTTATGTCTTGTGAAGTCACTAAAAAAGATTTGTCTTCTCATATGACATCAGTATCTAAGGACCTTCAATTACATATCATGTTAGTTTTTTTTTTAATTCTGAGACCTAAGTGAAGATGATGTCCATATATTTTTGTCCTCTTATAGACTCCTATCTATGAAACTAGGTTTTTCAGCAGTAATGTAATCACAGGAGAATCGTAAGAACATTAAGCTCCTTTAACTGTTGGGTTGCCAACAATATGAATGTGGTGTTAAATCATGACTTGGACTTTACAAATATCATCTAAAAGTTAGTTCTTAAATTCCTGGCAAGGAATTTACACTGTGCTAAGAAACAGATGTTATGGAGATTAATTTGTGACTGGAGAAGAAATGTCTCTGTGGTAAGAGATGAGTACAGGTTCTGGGCAATCCATTTGACTTTTAAATGCAAGAATGGAATTCCAAACACTTAACACATTCAGCTATATGACAGAAAGTAAATCTATGGATATGGTATTTTGTGAATGATCTTTTAAATAAAAGAAAACCTTACATAAAAAATGAAAAAATTATATATATATGTGGGTCTGTCAGACTGTTTCTTAGTCACAGTATTAGTCAAGGTTTGATATCCACTCTCCCCACCATCCTGATTCAAATGCATCTGCAGAAGTTTTTGCTCCTTCCTTTCTGACTTTCAGGTATTTCTTCTGATTCCTATCCACTTGTAAAATTTGGAGTCTAGAGGGAACCAAGGGAAAGCAGTCATTACAACTGACATCTTCCAGTTTGGTGAAAGGAGAAACCTCACTTCCTTAATGAACATTGATCATAGTAAAATGCTGTCATAACTCAGGAGAATTTTGCTAAGCAGAGAGGAATTACAAAAAATACTAGAATACGTATTTTCAGAGTTCTTTGAGAAATGTTTGATAAGGAACATGAACTTGTTTGTGGTTTCTTTTTTGATAGAGCTTCTGCAACATTCTTTTAGAATTAATAACAGTATTGTGAAGGTTGAGGCTAATTTTTCATTTAGCCTGGTGAATTTCTCCACAGGCTTCACTTTTGGGAAAATAAGGAAGTTCTCTAAGTATCCATAAAACATGAAATTAGGGATTTATTCAAATAAACATAATTAAAATTATTTTGGAATAGACTTTTTCTCTCCATTTAGTTGTAATAATTTGTCTAGCTTACAGTTCCTTTGTTGTCTATAGATGTCTGAGAAATATTTGTTAATTCTTGGGTATCATTATATATTTTCTAATTGGGGCTGGCAATTACAAAAACGGCATGGCTAAATAATCTAGAAACATAAGCCTAATTGTGTCTGTGTGTGTGTGTGTGTGTGTGTGTGTGTGTGTATAACCAATTATCATTATTGTCCTATTTGATGACTTCATCACTTATTGAAAAAAATCAAGTCTCTTTTTGCCTTTGACAAGTGTTGCTCTAGTAATGTGAATATTTTGGAGCTTGTTAGAAATACAAAATCTCAGGCCACACTCCAACTAAATCAAAATTTACTACAGTTTAATCAGATCCCCAGATGTTTTATATGCACATAAAATTTAAGAAGCAATGGAAAACTGACATTGTTTTGAGTAGTAATTAGAAATTTGTAATTAATTTATAATTTTAAAATAAAATTGGAATTATTTTGAGAAAGTCTTATAAATTTTAGGAGAATAAAACAGGGCCTTCAAAATAGGCTGTTTTCCTGGGTTAAGTAAAATTTACTTCATAGGTGAAAAGAAATTATTTGGCTTTTAATTTCATTATGCTATGTTACAAATTGATTCTGATATATAAAGCAAAACAAAAAATTGAGTATCACCACTTGTATTATTTTTAGGAAACATGATCAGAAATGGCTGTTGTACGAATGTAGGATTCTTTTTATCTTAACATTAAATCCTTACTTGTGATAAGATACTAACATTCATAGCTTTATTTTAACTTTAATATTCAATAAAAGTAATGATAGTTTAGTGATTAGATGGAGAGTACATGTTGACTAAGTATTTCAGTTAGCCCAGTATTTTAGAACACGTTTTAAGAGTCAAAAAATTCTAAAGCACCAAAGGATTGTGTGTGTGTGTGTGTGTGTGTTTGACTCTGTAAACTTACTGAGTAGTTAATAATGCTGACATTCATTTATAGTGGGCAAATGTGTGTTTGTGTGTGTGTGTGTGTTTGTGTGTGTGTGTGTGGATTTGAAATGATGAATAAGATTTGTTTTGTATTAGGGAAGGATCACAGGGGATATATTTAGATTAAGTTTAATAGTAGATGGTGCCCTTTGTTTCTGCAGTACTTTTATGCTAAACTTTTCTTTTGTGGAGATTATTTCAGTCATATTTAATAAGATGCATATGTCTGAATTAATATGATCGGCTGTAACTTCTAACGGCAGTTTTTTTACCTCTATATTACTATACAGTTTTTTCTGGAATTACCACTTTTGAAGGTAATTTACCTTTTACCACATTTTTCTGTTGATTTTGAATTCTTTTTCAGTAGACAATGGATATAGTTCTAAATAATGTATGAAATAAGTTCTACTTGTAGATCTTTTCCTTAACTTCCCTTACTAAGAGGAGAGTAAGAGGAATTTTAGATAGGCGTAGAGGAATAAAATAGCCAAAGAAAGATCATGTGTAGAAAAGCTTCAACTTGCGTAGCTAAAATAGCGAACCAAGTGGAGATGCCAAGCAGGAAGATTACAACCAAAGATGATCCTTTCTGCGGCAAAAGGCAAACTGGCCACAAGTCACTGTTCTACACGTTGAAACCAGAGAAGAGTTTTTCAGAACGTGAGTCTGAACACAGCCTTCAGTCATGGTGGCCTTCTTTCAATGCCTCATACTCTCACTCCTGTCTCCAAGCTGCTGAGTCCTTGCTGTTTTCAGGGTCTAATACTCTTTCCTCCCTCTTTGGCTAGTTAACTCCCAGTCATCTCTAGACCTCAGTTCTTGCCACACTTCTCCCAGAAAACTTACTCCTGATCTCTCTGACATGGTCAAATCACCGTATTATGGGCTCTTGGAGCACCATGCCACGTACCTTTACTTTCCTTCAATTACTTGTTAGGGTTGTTTGTGTGATTACTTACTTAACATGATTCTCTCTCAATAAACTATTACCTCAGTGAAAGCAGGGGCCATGTCCGTTTCTGCTCACTTTTCTTCTTTACTCCCTAGAATAATGCCTGGCTCAAAAATAGGCATTCAACAAATATTTGTTCAATTAATAAATAAAAGTTGGTATCAGGAATTAGAAAAGCAGTGAGATGAGCATCCTGATACTAGGGACAGGAAGGGAAGCATTCCTTAGGAAAATCATATAGAAGTCTGTGTTGTAGAAGAATAAAGAATAGGCAGTTATTGACTTTGGAACCTAGTTTAAATCTAAAAATATCAGGAGCATTAGGGAAGCCTGGGACTGAGATAAGCCGAGATTAGACGTGTCCTCAGAAGTAAAGTTGGATCAACAAGTTTGCCCTTTACAATGGCAAGTCTCCAGCATTGTTCTCATTACCACTTCCTCTTACCTGCCACCTGGAAGACTGTCTCCTCTTGCCCGTGGGCAAGTCCTCCTTGGAGAAGATAGTTTCTCCTGGCACCTTGGCAAAGATGACTGACTAATTCTTCATGACACGAATTACTTTAAAATTCATCTAGATGTCATTTAGATACAAAATTCATTTTTCCCTTGATATTTCTAGTGTACAATTTTCAGCATGTCCTCACTCAATATTGCTTAGATATTAAATGGAAATATTTAAAAAGATAGCCGTGTTAAGTCCCATCATGATTAGGCAATTTTTTCATGGTGAATTAGGATTGGGTAAGACATCATACTGATGACTTCTATGTAGAATATGCTAAATTTAGCAAATCATTGCCGCTAGTGGTTTCTTTGTATTCAATAGAAAAGAAAATTGTATATCTATTAGTGAAGTTTGATTACACATAGATGGACATAGCATTCGTAATCAGATGTAAAATAGTAACTTACAGCTGTGGCTTTCACATACCCATATGCCTCCCAAAATGCTTAGGTCTAATTAAAATTTGAAAGGAGCAAATTTAGGCTATTTAAGGTTAATCTGTTGGTTAATTTGTACTTCTTATTATAGTAAAATATAGATAACATAAAATTTGCCATTTTAACCATTGCATTTTTAAGTGTAAAATGCACATATCATCAAACGTACTATCTTAACCATCTTTAAGTGTACAGTTCACTGGCATTAAGTACATTCACATTTTTGTGCTACTGACCTCAGCATCCATTCACAGAATTCTTTTCATCTTGCAAAACTGAAACTCTTTACTCATTAAACAGCAATCCCTATTATTCCTCCCCTCAGCCTCTGGCAGCCCCATTCTACTTTCTGTCTCTGAATTTGACGACTACATGACGACTGCATGCCTCATATAAGTGGAATCATACAGTATCTGTCCTTTTGTGAATGGCTTATTTCACTTAGCACAATGTCTTCAGGGTTGATCCATGCAGTACCATGTATCAGCACTTTCTTTTTAAGGCTGAATAAAAATGTATACACATTTTAAAACGTGTATACAACATTTAAAAAATATTTTTAATTTTTATGGGTACATAGTAGGTGTGTATATATGGGGTACATGAGATGTTTTGATACAGGCATGCAATGTGAAATAATCACATCATGGAGAATGGGGTATCCATCCTCTCAAGCATTTATCCTTTGTGTTACAAACAATATAACTATATTATTTTAGTTATATTAAAATGTACAATTAAATTATTCACTATAGTCAGTCGACTGAGTGACTCTACTATTTGCTGTCAAAAAGAATGAACTTATTCATTCTTTCTAAATATATTTTTGTAAGTATTAACCTTCTCCACCTTCCCCTCACCTCCCCACACCACTAGCCTTCCCTCCCTTTGGTAACCATCCTTCTACTCTGTTTAATTTTTAGATCCCACAAATAAGTGAGAACATTTGATATTTGTCTTTCTGTGCCTAGCTTATTTCACTTGACATAATGATCTCCAGTTCCAACCATGTTGTTGCAAATGACAGGATCTCATTCTTTTTTATGGCTGAATATTACTCCATTGTGTATATGTACCACATTTTCTTTATTCACCTGTTGATGGACACAAGTTGCTTCAAAATCTTGGCTATTGTGAACAGAACTGCAACAAACTGCAGAACTGCAACAAATCCCTATCAAAATACCAATGACATTCTTCACAGAAATAGAAAAAAAAATCCTAAAATGCATATGGAACCACGAAAGACCCAGAATAGCCACTGGGTCTTCTGGGACCCAGTGCAGATATCTCATTGATATCCTGATTTCCTTTCTTTGGGGTGTATACCCAGCAGTAGGATTGCTGGATCATGTGGTAGCTCTGTTTTTAGTTTTTTGAGGAACCACTAAACTATTCTCCATAGTGGTTGTACTAATTTACATTCCCACCAACAGTATACGAGGGTTGCCTTTTCTCCACATCCTCACCAGGATTTGTTACTGCTTGTCTTTTGGATATAAGCCGTTTTAACTGGGGTGAGATGCTATCTCATTGTAGTTTTTCTTTGCATTTCTGTGATGGTCAGTGACGCTGAATACCTTTTCATATACCTTATGGCCGTTTGTATGTCTTTTGAGAACTGCCTATTCAAATCTTTTGCCCATTTTTAACCAGATTATTAGATTTTTTTTTTTCCTATGGAGTTGTTTGAGCTCCTTACATATTCTGGTTGTTAATCCCTTGTCAGGTGGGTAGCTTGCAAATATGTTCTCCCATTTTGTGGGTTGTCTCTTCACTTTGTTGACTGTTTCCTTTGCTGTGCAGAAGCAAAGGACCCCATTTGTTCATTTTTGCTTTGGTTGCCTGTGATTGTGGGGTATTACTCAAGACATCTTTGCCAAGACCAGTGTCCTGGAGAGCTTCTGCAATGTTTTCTGGTAGTAGTTTCATAGTTTGAGGTCTTTAAGTCTTTAATCAATTTTGAATTTTGTATATAGCAGGAGATACAGATCTAGTTTCTTTCTTCTGCCCATGGATATCCAGTTTTCCCATAACCATTTATTAAAGAGACTGGCCTTCTCCAGTATATGTCCTTGGCACTTTTGTCGAAAATGAGTGCACCGTGGGTGTGTGGATTTGTTTCTGTGTACTCTGTTCTGTTCCACTGGTCTCTGTGTCTCTTTTTATGCCAGCACCATGCTGTCTTGTTTACTATACCTCAGTAGTATAATTTGAAGTCAGGTGTGTGATTCCTCCAGTTGTGTTCTTTTTGCTTAGGATAGCTTTGGCTATTCTGGGTCTTTTGTGATTCCATATACATTTTAGGATGGTCTTTTTTCTATTTCTGTGAAGAATGTCATTGGTATTTTGATAGGGATTGCATTGAATCTGTAGATTGCTTTGAGTAATATGGACATTTTAAAAAATATTCATTCTTCCAATCCATGAACATGAAATATCTTTCCATTTTTTGGTGGTCTCTTCCATTTCTTGCATCAATGTTTTATAGTTTTCATTGTAGAGATCTTTCACTTCTTTGGTTAAGTTGATTCCTAGGTGTTTAACTTTATGTGGGGCTATTATAAATTAAATTACTTTATTTTCTCTTTTAGGTTGTTGACTATTGGCATGTAGAAATGCTACTGATTTTTGTGTGTTAATTTTGTATCCTGTAACTTTACTGAATTTATCACTTCTAATAGTTCTTTTGTGGATTCTTTAGGTTTTTCTAAATATAAGATCATCTCATCAGCAAATAAGAATAATTTGACTTCTCATTGTTCAATTCCCACCTATGAGTGAGAACATGCAGTGTTTGGTTTTTTGTCCTTGCGATAGTTTGCTGAGAATGATGGTTTCCGAACACAGGAAGGAGAACATCACACACCAGGGCCTGTTGTGGGGTGGGGGGAGGGGGGAGGGATAGCATTAGGAGATATACCTAATGTAAATGACGAGTTAATGGGTGCAGCACACCAACATGGCACATGTATACATATGTAACAAACCTGCACGTTGTGCACATGTACCCTAGAACTTAAAGTATTATATATATATGATATATATACATATATACAATACATATATACATATATACACACACACACATATATATCTATGTATCTATATATATATATATATGAAGAATAATTTGACTTCTTCCTTTCCAATTTGGATGCCATTTATTTATTTCTCTTGCCTGGCTGCTCTAGCTAGGACTTCCAGTACTATGTTGAATAACAGTGGTGGCAGTGGGCATCTTTGTCGTGTTCCAGATCTTGAAGGAAAGGCTTTCAGTTTTTCCCTATTCAGTATGATACTAGCTGTGGGACTGCCATATATGGCTTTTATTATGTTAAGGTATGTTCCTTCTATACTCAGTTTTTTGGGGGTTTTTATCATGAAGGGATGTTGAATTTTATCAAATGCTTTTTCAGCATCAAATGAAATGATCAGATGGTTTTTGTTCATTATTCTGTAGATACGATGTACCACATTGATTGATTTGCATATGTTGAACAAGTCTTGCATCCCAGGGATAAATACTTGGTCATGATGAATGATCGTTTTAAAGTAATATTACTGTATTCAGTTGCTAGTATTTTGTTGAGGTTTTTTGCATCAATATTCATCAGATATATTGGCCTGTAGTTTTCTTTTTTCAATGTGTCTTTGGTTTTGGTATCAGGGTAATACTTGCCTCATGTAATGAGTTTGGCAGTATTCTCTTCTATTTTTCAGAATAGTTTGGGTCAGATTGGTATTAGTTCTCCTTTAAATATTTGGTAGAGTTCACCTGTGAAGCCATTAGCTCCCAGGCTTTTCTTTACTGTGAGACTTTTTATTATGGCTTCAATCTCGTTACTTGTTATTGGCCTATTCAAGTTTTGGATTTCTTTATGGTTCAATCTTGGTAGGTTGTTTTTGTCTAGAAATTTGCTCATTTCTTCAAGATTTTCCAGTTTATCAGCATGTAGTTTCTCATAGTAGCCACTAATGATCCTTTGAATTTCTGCAGTATCAAGTGTAATGTGTCCGTTTTTACCTCTGATTTTATTTATTTGGGTCGTCTTTCTTATTTTCTTAGTCTAGCCAAAGGTTTGTCAACTTTGTTTAACTTTTCAAAATGCGAATTTTTTGTTTTATTGCTCTTTTGTGTTGCTTCATTTCAATTTCATTTGTCTATGGTCTTATCTTTATTATCTCTTCCAGTATTTTGGTTTTGGTTTGCTCTCTTTTCTAGCTCTTTAAGATGCATTGTTAGGTTGTTTATTTGAAGTTTTTCTTCTTTTTTGAGGTAAGCACATATAACTATAAATTTCCCTCTTAGTACTGCTTTTGCTATATCTCATAGGTTTTTGTATGTTGTGTTTTCATTATCATTTGTTTCAAGAAAGTTTTCAATTTCCTTCCTAATTTCTTCATTGATCCACTTGTCATTTGGAAATGTATTGTTCAATTTTCATGTATTCGTGTAGTTTCCAAAATTCCTCTTGTCATGAATTTCTAGTTTTATTCTTTTGTAGACAGAGAAGATGCTTGAGAGGATTTTAGTTTTTTTGAATGTTTTAAGGCTTGTTTTGTAACCTAACATGGTCTGTCTTTGAGAATGATCCATTTGCTGAGGAAAAGAATGCGTATTCTGCAGTCTTTGGATGAAATATTCTGTACATGTCTGTTAGGTCCATTTGTTCTATAGTGTAGATAAACTCCAACGTTTCTTGGTTAATTTCTGTCTGGAATATCTGTCAAATGCTGAAAGTGGGGTGTTGAAGTCTCCAGCTATTATTATATTGGGGGTTCTCTCTCTCTTTAGCTTCATTTGATATTTGCTTTATATATTTGAGTTCTCCAGTGCTGTTTGCATATATATTTGAAATTCTCTTGTTGAATTGGCCCCTTTATCATTCTATTATTTTGCCTCTTTTTATAGATTTTGTCTTGAAATCTATTTTTCCTGATATGAGTATAGCTACTCCTGCTCTTTTTGGGTTTCCATTGGCTTGGAATATCTTTTCCATTCCTTTACTTTCAGTCTATGTGTGTCTTTATAGGTGAAGTTTCTTATAGGCAACAAATCACTGTGTTTTGTTTTGTTTTGTTTTTAAATTTATGCAGCCACTCTATGACTTTTTATTGGAGAGTTTAGTCCATTTATATTCAGTGTTACTGTTGATAAGTAAAGACTTCCTCCTGCCATTTTGTTATTTGTTTTCTGGTTGTTTTATGGTCTCTTCCTTCTTTCTTTCTTTCTTTCTGTTCTATCTTCCTTTTAGTGAAAGTGATTTTCTCTGTTGAAATGATTTAGTTTCTTGGTTTGAGGTTCCCATGAGCCTTGCAAATACTATCTTAATAACCATTATTTTAAGCTGATGAGGACTTAACACTGTTTGCACTAACAAACAAACAAGCAAAAAGAAAAGTAATAAAAACTCTATGCCTCAACTTCATACTCCCACTATTTAACTTTTTGTTGTTTCTATTTAGATCTTATTGTACTGTCTATGTCTTGAAAAGCTGTTGTAGTTATTATTTTTGATTGGTTCATTGTTTAGTCTTTCTGCTTAGGATAAAAGGAGTTTACACGCCACAATTACAGTGTTGTTATAATATTCTGTGTTTTTTTTGTGTGGTTACTATTGCCAGTAAGTTTTTTACCTTTAGATGACTAGTTATTGCTCATAAATGTCCTTTTCTTTCTGATTGAAGTACTTCCTTTAGCATTTCTTGCAGGACAGGTCTCATGTTGAGGAAATTCCACAGCTTTTGTTTGGGAAAGTCTTTATTTCTCCCTCATGTTGAAGAATATTTTTGCTGTTTATACTCTTCTAGGGTAAAAGTTTTTTCCTTCATCACTTTAAATATGTCATGCCACTCTCTGCTGGCCTATAAGTTTTCCACTGAAAACTCTGTCATCAGATCTATTGGAGCTCCATTGTATGTTGTTTGTTTGTGTTCTCTTGTTGCTTTGAGGATCCTTTATCCTTGACTTTTGGACTTGAGGTAGTCAAGGCATTTAATAATCACTGTTAAAAGACTCTGATGCATTTTTCAGTATGACAATTGTGTTTTTCAGCTCCAGTATTTCTGCTTGATTCTTTTAAATTATTTCAATCTCTTTGTTAAATTTATCTAATATTGTCTTTGCGTTAAATCTGCTTGCTGTTCTATAACCTTCTTGTACTTAGGTATCGATGTATTTCTCTAGGTTTGGGAAGTTCTCTGTTATTATTCCTTTCAATAAACCTTCTACCCCTGACTTTTTCCTCTACCTCCTGGTTAAGGGCAATTAACTCATATGTATTCCCTTTTGAGGTGCCTGTAGGCGTGGTTAATTGTTTTTTATTCTTGTTTTAATCTCTTCTGACTGTGCATTTTCAAATAGCCAGTCTTCAAGCTCACGAATTCTTTGTTCTGCTTGATCAAATCTGCTGTTAAAAGACTCTGATGCATTTTTCAGTATGACAATTGCATTTTTCAGCTCCAGTATTTCTGCTTGATTCTTTTAAATTATTTCAATCTCTTTGTTAAATTTATCTGATAGAATTCTGAATTCCTTCTCTGTGTTATCTTGAAATTTCTTTAAGTTTCCTCAAAATAGCTATTTTGAATTCTCTACCTGAAATGTCACATATCTTTTGTTTTTCCAGGATTGGTACCTGGTGCCTTATTTCGTTCATTTGATGAGGTTATGTTTTCCTGAATTGTCCTAATACTTGTAGATGTTTATCTGTTGCTGGGCATTGAAAAGTTAGGAATTTATTAGAGTTTTTGCAGCCAAGACTTGTTTGTACCCATCCTTCTTGGGAAGGCATTCCAGATATTCAAAAGGACTTAGGTGTTATGATCTAAGCTGTATCTGCCTCAGGGAGCACCCCAAGCCCAGTGATGCTGTGCTTCTTACAGACTCATAGAGACCTCCTTGATGATCTTGGACAAGATCTGGGATAATTCTCTGGATTACCTGGCAGAGACTTTTGTTCTCTTCCCTTACTGTCTCCCAAATAAACAGTCTCTCACTCTGTTGTGAGCCACCTGAAGCTGTGGGTGGAGTGAGACAAGCACCCTTGTGGCCACCACCACCATGACTGTGCTGGGTCATACCTGAAGCCAACACAGCACTACATCTTGCTCAAGTCCTGCTTTAACCCCTCCCTGGCTACTGCTTATGTTCTCTCAAGACCCTGAGGCTCTACAGTCAGCAAATGCCAAAGCCAATGGGCTTGTGTTCTTCCCTTCAGGGCAGCAATTTCCCCCAGGCCCTGGGTGGGTCCAGAGGTGCTGTCTGGGAGCCAGGGACCAGCATTTAAAACCTTAGAAGTGCACCTGGTGTTCTGTTGTACTGTGGCTGATCTGACACTCAAACCACAAGATGTAGTTCTTCCCACTCTTCTCTCCCCTTTCCAAAGGCAGAGGATCCCCACCCCATGGCCACTGTCACCACAAAACCATGGTAAGTAGTGCCAAACTACCACTGCTGTTTCCTTAAGGCCTGAGGTCTCTTCAATCAGCTTGTAGCGAATGCTGCCTGGCCTGGGCCTCACCCTTCAAGGACAGTGGGCTCCCCTCTGGCCCAGGGCAGGTCCAGAAATGCCATCCATCCAAGAGCCAAGTCCTAGAATTGTGGACCCCAAGAACCTGCTTTGTTCTCTAGCCCCCTATGCATGAGCTGGTACCTAAGGTACAAGACAAAGTCCCCTTTCATTTTTCTTCTGCTTTTTTGAAGCAGAAGGAATTGTGCCCCGTAGTCAACCGCAGCTCCAGATGTGCTGGGTCTCACCTGAAGCCAACAAGTCTCACAGTCTCACACAGGGCCCTTGATTTAGTACTTGGGTATCATTGCTGCTTTTTCAGGGCCCAAGGGCTCTTCACTTAGCTGGTGATGAATGGTGCCAGGATGGGGTCATTCCCTTCTGGACCAGGGTATGTCTAGGAATGTCATCCAGGAGCTTGGGCCTGGAAAGGGGCCCTCATGACTCTGACCAGTGCCCTATCCTGCCGTGGCTAAGCTAGTATCCAAGATGCAAGATAAAGTTTTCCCTGTTTTCTCCTCAAGCGGAAGGAAGGAGTCTCTTTTGGAGCCATGAGCTGTAAAGCCTGGGGTTAGGGAAGGGATAATACCAGCACTCTCTTGGCCACCCTGGCTGGTGTTTTAGTATGTTGTGTGTCACCCCTATCCACTGTCTCTGGGCCCTGTTCAGCATTAGAACTCTCCTAGGATTTGCAGTCCTTGTGGCCTAGACTGTGTTTCAAGTTTATTTATTTAAATCCTCATAGCACTTTAGCCCATGGTGTCCAGGTTTGTGGGAACTCAGGTTCCAACTGCCAGGATTGATGATTCCGCTCTGGCTAGGGCTGGTTTAAATGCTCCCTCTGTGGGTGGGCATCAGCTGAGTTTGGTCTTGTTTTCCTTTCTGCTCTATCAGGACAGCAGCAAGTTCAATGCCTCACAAATTGCTGTGCTCTCCCTCCAGCACAAAGAAACACTCTAGTCACCACGCTACCACTGCCTGGGCTTCAGGAAGGTGTGGCATCACTGATTTAAGATGGTTTTTTTTTTTTAAGGTTTTCAGTGCCTTTTTCAGTGATGCGAAGTTAAAACCGGGTACTGTGAGTGCTCACCTGATGTTTGGTTCCTATGAGGGTGCTTTTTTGTGTAGATAATTATTAAATTGGTGTCCTTGCGGGGGGCTAGGGAAGGCACTTGGTGGAGCCTTCTGTTCTACCATCTTGCTCCACCTCCTCCAACATTTTCTTTATCTACTTATACATCAGTGGACACTTGGGTTGCTTCCACCTCTCGCCTATTGTGAATAATGCTTTTATGAACATAGGTGTACAACTATCTCTTCAAATATCTGCTTTCATTTTGTTTGGGTATATAGCCTGAAGTGGAATTGCTGAATTCTATGGTAATCTTTTTTTAATTTTATTTTTATTTTTTTCTTTGTTTCTTGGAGAGTAGTTTTATTAGCTCGGGATATAATGGGATCATCACTAGGAGGGCAGGGTATTCCACTGGTTACCACGTGCAGCTGTCTGGGGAGCATGATAAAATTCAGTCCAGGGTTCTGTGCTGGGGAGCAGGGCCTTGAAAAGAAGGCAAATTGTCCAGGGAAGTAGTAGCTGTGAGGGTCATGGCTGCCTTGCTCCACTCTACTGCACTGGATCTCCTGGTGCTTTTCAGGCTCCTGTCAATCCTGCATCTGTATGGGGCAATGGACCATCTGGCCCAAAACTTCATCCTCAAGTTTGATGTAGGCCAGGCATTTCTGCTTCTTTCCACTGGACTTGACTTTGCACTCAGGATTCTTCTTGCAGAAATTTATATACTGGAGCTTAAATTCTAGCCCCACAAAGTTCCCTGCTGGGGAGAGTGTATCCATAGCACTGCTCATATTGGTCTCCCTGAAGGCTCACTGCATAAGTGGATGCTTATGGAATTTCCCCAGGGTACCTGCAGGCCCTGCTGCTAGGCCCTTAGGAGCTCAGCCCCGCCTAATCCCATGGTGCCCAGCCATAGGTCCAGCAGGATCAGCAGCTACTGCATGGGTTTCCCTCAGTCACCCCGGACCTTCTTTCCTGTGCCTTCAAGAAATTTCCTAACCTTCACCGTGGCTAAATCTTGGCCTCAGCTGTCAATCTCTTCCTGGTCTTCTCCCCCTGCACATCCCTGCCCCTGATGCTCTTTCCTACTGTGGGGGCCTGTTTTCACTTACGTACTTATTTTCTCCCTGGAATTATAAACCCTGTTGATAGACTGTAACATCCTTAAAGTCAGCAAAGATAAACATGTTTCTATCTTCATGATAACCAGTTATTATTTGGTCTACAATACAATGTAATTTTTTAAATGTATTTTCAGCTTTGCTGTAAGAAACAGTCCAATGGGAACTTATAGTTGTGTTTATCAAAAGAGTTTATTGAAGGTGTTGTTTATTACATTACACAAGGATTTCTTCCCACAAGAAATCCTTTTTGCTGACTTTAGTGTCAAAAATGGATGGGCATGTTTGAGGTGATGGATATTCCAATTACCCTGTTTTTATCATTATACTTTGTATAATGTATCAGAATATCACATGTATCTCATAAGTATATACAGTTATTATGTATCAATTTAAGAAAAGACTGGATGGGCTTCTCCGAGAAACTGGCTTGCTGTTATCTAATGAATGTTTTAAACTATTAATGTTTTTCATTTGTATGAATTTTTAATATTTTCATTATTCTGGCTCCCACTTTATGACTAACCATATTTTCCTCATCTACTTTGAATTTGTATTGCCCTCCTGAATTGTATGTGTGTAAACAATATACTTAAATGCCTTTTGATGCAAAGCATAATTTAAATAAATATATATTAAACAAAGACCTTAAAGTTTTAATGGAAAATACAAAAACATTTTTGGTATAATGACTTTTGGTATGGTACAAACAAACAGTCTAGAGGTTTGGAAACCATCCTTTCCATTCCTCCCTCACTCCTAATTCTGCATAGTCTTTAAGAGCATGGATTTAGAGGCAAATGGACTTGGGTTTAGACCTTGCCTTACCATTTATAAGCTGTTGGATCCCAAGCATGGTCCCTAAATTTAAATTTTCTTATCTGTAAAATCAAGATAATGATATACAGTTCATAAATAATAGAAGGTATTACTATTATTCAACATCAATTCTTCTATATAGAATTGATATAAAACTATTGAAAGTGTAGCCTTTTTCAAAATAAGTTAGGACAGAGTAAATGAGAACAGTCCCAGAAGAAAATTATCCTTCCTTTTAAAATTTTATTTGGTTTTCTTGAGAATCCTTGTGAAAACAAATCATATGCTACTTGTTATAGAGCGACTACTTGCTTGTAGGAGGACGACTGTTAAGGATGCCTTTGAAGAACATAAAGAACAGGGGTTTCTCAGGTCAACATGTATTATATTGGTATCTAAAAACTATTTGCAATGTTTCCCCTTTCATTCATTCAAATGCGACTTCAGATTGAATGCCATCTGGGTACTCTACACAGTATTGAATTCATCAAGAGTATGCTAGCATGGACTTTAGTCCTTGGTAGTTTTAATTTTTTTTTTCTGGTAGGTCTAGAAGAGTGTGATTTCATTAGCCACTGTTGTATGTTATTCTTTTTCATTTTAATAACTGTATGTTTCTATCTCTCTTTACCCATTTATTTTTGCAAGGGTATGAATCCACTTTATTGTTGAGATGTGTTTTTTCAGTCTTGAGATGGTCCGATATAGTCAAATTAGGTTTGATTTTGGATCCTCTGGGACCAGGTTTTAATTATTGGTTTGCCTGTGAGTTACTTACTGTGTACACTTAGAGAATTACCTAATCTCACTGAGCTTTAATTTCTTCACTTCTGAAATTGGTATAACAGCAGTCTCTTTGACACGACTTGGCATCTCTCTGTTTACTTCCCATCCTCACCATTATCCTATAATCTTCTAAAGGAATATTCTACATGCAAGGCCTTCACTTTCTCATTTCCCAGTCACTGCTCAATCCCGTAGTCTGTCTGGCTTCTCTTTGCATTATTCTAATACTGTTCTGGCTAAAATCATTGATAATCTCTTAATTCTCAGAGTGCTTTAGTCCTTATCTTACTAGAATGCTGTGTTGCATTTAACACTTGTCTGTCATGCCTTTCTTATTATTACCTTGTCCTCTCTGATCCATTTTTGTTTTCATTCTTAGATGCCCCTTTGTCTGGCCAACCCTCAAGTTGTATGGACCACTATACCTTTCACCCTATACAGTTGAGGGAGATTGGTGCCAGGAACCCCCACAGATACCAAACTCTGCAAATGCTCATGTCCCTTATATAAAATAGTATGGTATTTGGATATAACCTATGAAATCCTCTTGTATACTTTAAGTCATCTCTAGGTTACAAATAATACCTAATACAAGTACTGCATTCCTTGAGGTCTGTGTCTTATTTACCCTTTTATCTCCAGCGTTCACAGCAGTGTCTGACAAATAATTCCTTCATTTTTCCCCTTGTTCCTGACTTTAGAGTCTTCCTTTTAAAATATAAATCCTGTTTAGCTCTGTGACACTGTAATTACTACCAACTCCATTTAGATATTCAGCACATATTTGTAATAGTGTCAATTTACATGTTTATTTTATTTACAAATAACTCAGTGAACTCTCACACAGATCCATAATGTTGTCTTATAGTTATTAGGCAGGGAGTCTCTCATCTTACTCACAGGCTATAAATCCACCTGCATCTACACCCATCTTCTCCTCCTTCCCTCCTTTTTCAATAGAGATATACAGTTCTTATCCACATTTAAATATCTTCAAGTCTCTAACGTCTTTAAGAAAGAAAAACAGACTCTCTCTCTCAATCCCATATTCTCTAGATATCCTCTTATTTTTCTCTTCTCTTACGTAGCCTGACTGCTTTGAAGACTCCTCAACCCATTCGATGCTGGCTTATTGCCATCACTGTGAAAACAACTCTCAGGAATATCACTAGTGACTTTCACATTGCTATATCCAGTGAGAACATTTCAGCCCTCATCAGTATACACATACTAATGGAGAATGAAAGAAAAAGAAGATTGTATAGGGAGGCTACAAAGTAATTCTAGTTACTTTAAGGAATTTTGAGACTATAGTAAAGACATCTGTGGCCTTATACTAGACCCTGTCAGGAATCACACTGCTTTTAGGACTGACTCATTTTCTTTCTCAATGGCTACATAATCTCTCTGTTTGGAAACTTGACTTCCTTTTGCACATCTTTTCTAATTTCATCTCTGTTTTTTCTATTCTCTTATAATTTCTGCTCCTCCATAACTTCAGCTGGAATGTAGCCCCTTATAGCCTCTGGTCTCCCTCCTTGACATAATGAGGACCTCTTAGTTTCAGCTAATTGCCTTATTTTCTTGGTATTCTTTACTTAAATTTCTAGAGCGTTAGTTTTATTAGTCCAGTTCATCATTTGTATCAGGCCACTTCACAGGTGATTGAAACCGACTCAATCTATAGCCTAGCCAATCACTTATGAATTGCCCTGGGTAATCCTGATTTCTACTTTTGGATTTGAGTAAAATCCAAATGATAATGGATTAAGGAGTGCATCACAGGTGAGGAAATAAGGGTAAGGGCTTGAATCCAAAGAGGGTGACAGACTAGTGGGGAGCACACATGATCAACGAAATCAAATAAAGGATTTTGTGTTTTATTTTAAGATGGCAGAGATTTGAACATAGAATGAGTCAATAGGCAATAGTTGAAACAAAGAGAGAATTTAATTTTTTAGTTATTGAAGTCGTGTTAAGGTGGCAGAAGATGGGACTACAGAGTACAGAAAGATAGATTAGCTTTAAATAGGAAGGATACCTCTTCCTCTGAAGTGGAGTTTAAGTAAGAAAGTAAGAATTTGATGCAGATAAATTTGAAAATAGGGGAACCTGCCTGTTGGCATACTTTATGAAATAGTCAGCAAGGAGAACTGCACAGAAGAAAGATAAAGATTTCCAGTACGTGCTGAGGAAAATTCAACTAGGTACCTAACAACTATGAGTATGATGAAGTGATTTTCTTTTTCACTGTAGCCCATATGTAGGTTAAGAAAGGGCGAAGGATTTGGCTAGTTCAGAGTTAAAATGGACTTAATTTGTGACATGGTAGCATTAATGCTTGCTTCTAACCCACCCTTCACATTTATTTGGTTTGACCATGTTTTCATTCTGGTCTTTCATACTTTTATTTTGTAGGTCTTGATGACTGTTTGCAGCAGTATATTAAGAACTTCGAGAGGGAGAAGATCAGTGGGGACCAGCTGCTGCGCATTACACATCAGGAGCTAGAAGATCTGGGGGTCAGCCGCATTGGCCATCAGGAACTGATCTTGGAAGCAGTTGACCTTCTGTGTGCATTGGTAAGGACATAAAACTGGTGAAGAGGGAAACTTCTCTTTTTCTTCTTTTGTTGCTTTTCCCTTTTTTCTTCTCTTCTTTTGATAATTGAAATGCAAATAGAAGAAAAAAACCCTGATTCTCAACCAGCTGGACCTGATATTTTCTTCCTTCCTTAAATTTGTTATATTAGTGCCAAATAACAGTTCCCTGTTTGTAACATCTTTTATAACAGTAAGACTTGGGTATATCAGAACCTTAAGTCCAGAGTGTATGTCTCATAAGCAGGACTCTTCATAGATGAACCACTCATGTGCTAGGCTCTCACACTGCCAGTTGAGAAAGGAAAGAATATTGATTGACAGTGTTACATACATACAGTGTAGACGTTTGAAGTTTGACCCATGAACAAGGCTCTGCCGACCTAAACCTACTTAAAAGGATGGCATCAGAAATAGATGTCTAGACCACTTCTAAGTTTGAACCATGTAGCTGTGGTGAGTCCTTTCAGATGCTGAGCTTTAATCCCTGTACAGTTCTGGGTTTAAGCACCAGGTTTAAGTCATGTCATTTGGATAGTTCATTATGTGATTGAGCTCTTCTGGAAGTTAATGCGGAAAATAAATTTAAACACCATTTTTTTTTCTGTTTATTCAGCAATTCCTTAGTCGCAGTCCCCAAAGAGGTCAAATGTTAAACTTCCTTCTTACCCCTTCCTAATGTAGTGGATATACATCAACAAGTCAGAAGTACAGATGTATTTCAGTTTATGCAACAGATGCTTTCTGGGGAATATAAAGCAAATTTCTGGGTAGTGAATTCTAATTTTCTTCTACATACCATTATGAAATCAGGAGGTGAGATTCCTTATCAACAAGCTGAGTTGACTAGTCCAGGAAGTTGTGCTATTGGGACTATATCTTTACCTCCTTCCCCTCTATCCCCAACTACTCTTTGAATTTCCGTTTACCCTGCTAAGTCTTGTCTCTCTGATCTTTACTGGCCTTTCTACATTTTCCTTATGTCTACTGTATTCATTTCTTTTTCAACAATTACATATTCATGCTCAAACAGTGCTATCACGGGGAATGCAAAGATGAAAAAGACAGTCTGTACTCCTGAAATATATACAGTCCATTAAGAAAGACAATAGCCATCAGAAGACAACATAGATTTAAAGAAAATTCCACGGGAGTGTAGAAGGAAATGAACACTTCTGAGGGATTCAGGAAGTGTAGGTAAGATATGCATTTGGTCTTGCAGGATGATGAGATGTTTGCCAGACAAAAAGTTGGAGAAAAGTTATCTAGGCGGAAGAAATATCATGTGTAAAGACAGAATTGTGAAAGAATATGGAATATTCAGAGAAAATTGAGAATTTTCATTTAGCTTGTGCAGAATGGGAAGTGATGGGAAAAAAGGTAACTTAACACCTTGTATTACAATTCTTTGCTTAGGTTCTTTTATCCTTTAATTCATGTTGGGCTCCTCAAAGGAAGACACCTTTGTTTAGTTCATATTTTTTATTCAGCTTTCTGCCCAGTGCTTAGCTCATAAAAGATGTTAAATTAATGTTATCTTACTGAATTAAACTCTCTGTCTTTCTTCAGAGAAGCATAATTTTTCTCTTACCTGCATAGCCTTTGACTTTGAAGTTTCTGTTCCTCATATAAAGGAAGACATAGAAAAATTAGCAGATTCCTTTTGTTTCTTTAAGCTATACTATATTTTCGTCTACCTTGTCTTGAAGTTATTCCTTATGTGAATAAATGTTTATGGCAGCTGATGAGAATCAAAGGTTTATTTAGTCACTTGTTTATTCATGCAACATATATTTATTAAGCATCAGATATATTGTTTGCATCATGTTATTCTAGAAAGAAGTAAGCTGTTCATGATTTGGAGGTGTAATAATATTTCAAGCTATTAAGCTATAATTTAGTATGCTTTAATAGAGAGCAAAGATATTAACTGAAAGAGTAAAAATGTAAATAAAAATATATATATAGCTTAACGTATGGTCCTTAATTTGTGTTCTGACAATACACTTTTTATTAGGAACTGTAAATAAATCATTTATGACAGGATAAGAACAGTTTTCATTTCATTTTTCATGTACTTATAATTTCAGGCATTTTGCATGAAAGATTTGATGTTTGCAATTGCTGGGATTTGTTTCTTTGCAACATAATTGCTTGGTTCATTCATCTTAAAATAATTTATTTTCCAAAAAAATTCATTGAAGCAAGCCTTTTAGGACTCACTCATATTTATAAAGCAATGTATTATAAAGCTAAAAAGGTGCTACACGATGCATTCAAATTAAGAACTCTGAATAAAATGGCATTGACATTGTAAAATCTGTTGTTGCCAATATTAAGTATTTCTAGTTAAGTGGTTAGTGAAAATTTACCACTAGTGAGGATATAGCTGACCTTATTTTTCTAAAATGTTAAATACATTTCTTTATTTCTTTCAAATGCTTTTGCATGCATATGATTGAAAGAGAAGGCTGATATGAACTTAGCATAAATTCATTAAGACTTAAATGGCTGTGTTGAATCAGTTCTAAGTCATTACTGGTTCTGGCACATGGTAATGGCCAAGTATATGAACAAATAAGTAACATATATGACAAACACAGCAGCTAAGTACATTTCATGTATAAGTTTTTGTTTTCTTGAGGTAGTCCTTTTTATACTAATAGTAATACCAAGTTTTGCTGTGCATATCCAATAAAAAGCAAATGTGTGGTGAATAAACCTGCATTTTTAAAAAGTTGAGGCAGTGCCCTCCGTACCCCTGGCCTAACACAAAAGGTGCTTGATTTACTTGCCAGTTCTTTAAATGGTAGGTAAGGGTGTGTGATTTACTGGTGACTTACCATGTCACAACAAACCATCCACTTACATGAAAGAAATAGCCAGAAGGTATCTGTATTGGTAGTAATTGAGAATTGTAATTATAAAAATTAACCTGAGGCTGGGCATGGTGGCATGCCTGTAATTCCAGCACTTTGGGAGCCTGAGGAGGGCAGATCACTTGAGCCTAGGAGTTCAAGACCAGCCTGGGCAATGTAGCAAGACCACATCTCTACAAAAAATTTAAAAATTAGCCAGGTATGCTGGCATACACCTGTAGTACCAGGTACTTAGAAGGCTGAGGTGGAAGGATCGCTTGAACCCAGGAAGTCCAGGCTGCAGTGAGCTGTGATAATGCCACTGCACTCCAGCCTGGGTGACAGAACGAGACCCTGTATCAAAAAAATAAGATAAAATAAATTTTAAAAATTAAAAAGTTAACTTGAGAGATCAATTAATCTCTTTTGTTAAAATAGTAGCACATAAATCTGGTTACATACAGATGAGCTTCTTACCTATTATACTCTTCTAAATTTTTAAAACATGTTTTTAGATTATCAGTGTAGTTATGTTCATTAACTAGAACAAGTTTTAACAATTTCCTTCCCCATCCTCTGCTACATATCTTTTAAAGATTCTTTTTGCCTCTGCATTTCTCTGTCCTCTACATTTTTCACCTCTATTCTGCATAATATATTTTTAGGAGGTTTCCAAGTTAGAACCTCTGAGAGTATCCTTCCAGGTTTTGTCCGGATGATTATTATATTCCCTAATTCTTGAGTCATATGAAAAATAATAATTTTACTTTCTTAAATTTTGAAGACTCTGGAATATTTTTACTTTGCCTTTGGATTTTTATTTATAAGAAGATTAATATTATTTTACCTTTCCTAATAAATCATTTGAGATGCTAGTGTTATATAGAAACAATTTAAAATAATCTTTTATGGAGGCTAATAGCTACAGAGTGAAATATCAGTTACCAAGTTGATTGAGTAGGTTTCTCGCTAATAAATTGTTATAATTTGAACTTCTCTAAGAGATTACTATAATTTTTTGGCAAACAAATGTTTTCTTATTAAACTCATTTATACACAAAAATGAAAAATACAATCATTTTTTACTTTAGAAAAATGCTTTAACGCAGGGAAAACTTCTGAAAATACTTTGCTTTTCAGTATTTTCATTTACAATTACATTTACAGAAGAAATATCATTTACAGTTAGTTTGTATAGTTATAAATTGTTCTTATCTAGTCATTAGAGAGCATCTTTTATAAACATAAGAGGATTTCTTTCATACTGTAGTGACCGGCTGGACAAACTCTCCCACATTTCACAAATAATCCATTCTTAAATGCAATAGAATTTGAATAGAATGTTGTTTTATTTGCCCAAGCCAAATCTTCTAACATGAGAGAAGAATATTACAGTTCAAATTAAGCAGTGAATATTTAACATATTAATACTATGTTATTTTAGAAAACAAATTTATAACTTTAGAAGAAAGTGTTCTTTTAATAAATATGTAAATTCTCAGCAAAAGACAAGCAGACTTTTATCACGATTAAATCTGTAGTGGTAACATACATAACTTGGTATTTAATGTTTAGACATCAAAACCTTCCTCTCCCCTCATTTTGTCTCCACTAAGTTTTCTCTTGTCTTAAATTGCCATAGGAAAAAAAGACACCTAAATGTTATATACAAAGTAGGTACCCAGTGATTGTTGACTTAATAACATAGCTTAATTCATTGTATGACTTACTTTCCTTTTTCACCCTTCATCTTCCACTTTGACTTAATTATTGTTACCATGTTTCTGAGAATAGGAGTAGAATATTGGTGCTAAGGAATGTGGTAGACATATCCGCTCACAGATGGCCTGGTGACTTGTAGTTCCATTCTGAACTCTGTCTAGTCCAAGTACGGAGTTTTTTAAGCAAACTGTTAAAAAAGAAATCTTCCCATACCTCAGTTTCCCCAACTGTGAAAAGGTAAGTCAAACTTAGCCTCCCAGGCCCAAGCAAATTCTTACATTCTTTGGGTTTTGCCATTTTAAGTAAGGTGGTAATAACTTTAACTTTACACACAACAGTAATGTGCATGCTGCTAAGTGTTTTAATCAAGGTTATCCTTGGATAATATTAACCAGCCTTTTTAAGGGGTGTTTTACAACACACAATTAGCTGCTTTACATTTTAATTGTAACTTTTGAAAACTTTCCCCGAAGTTTGAAGGGATCCTACAATCTTTTTCTATTTGAAGATAGTAAAAAGGCTTATTACACTTACTCATATAACCCGTTTCTGCTATAAGGTATAATAGATAAGATATTTAGGATGAATTAACAAATATTAGTTGAAATGTGAGAACAAAGAAAAGAAGAAAACAAATACACTTACCAAAAAGTCACTATGATTGCTTTTGGTGTGCTTCATATTTAGTTGTGAGCTAATACAGCCAGGACAAAAACAAAAATAATTTTAGTTTCATAATTTGTATTACAAAAAGGAGAAAGTATATTAGTTCCCCTGAGGAAGCAGAGTTTTTCCTGATACCATATTATAAAAGAAACTTCTTATACATCATTATGTAGAGTACGTATTTTTTTATCTGATTTATTTACCTGATTTATTTCTTGCTTTTTCATTTTATTATTGTTGGTTGTGTTTATTTTCCTAACTTTGGGGAAGCAGAATTATCCCTAGTACCTACATTCCTGACCATGTGTATTGTTAATAGAATATCTACTCAAAAATAATTGTTGATAATAATTAATTTCACAAGTAAATAAACTTAGGTTTTGGTTTTAAAAAACAAATTTATTATTTCTTACAATCTTGCTTTCTTGGGTAGCATAGTTCTAAGATACAATGCCCTTATCTTTCCATGTTCATATTAGTACTTAACGCATTTTATTATAATTTCTTTATATGACATCTTCCCAAATAGTCACTTAACTGTGGGCTCCGCTAGGTCAGGAATCCTATCTTATTCATTTGTAACTCGAATGCTACCCCATTGCCTGTGCATAATAAAGTATTCAGTAAATATTTTCATGAATGAATAAAATTGACTTTAAGTATATTCTCTCTCTTTTTTATAATTCAGAATTATGGCTTGGAAACAGAAAATCTAAAAACCCTTTCTCACAAGTTGAATGCATCTGCCAAAAATCTGCAGAATTTTATAACAGGAAGGAGAAGGAGTGGCCATTATGATGGGAGGACCAGCCGAAAATTGCCAAACGACTTTCTGACCTCAGTTGTGGATCTGATTGGAGCAGCCAAGAGTCTGCTTGCCTGGTTGGACAGGTAAAGTCTTCCGCATGTTTCATAAGTATCCTCTCCTCAGACACCAGTTTGAATATAACATTATTTTGCATTTTGTTGTGAAAGGATTGGACAGGCAGAGGAGTACCAAGTAATAAATGTCTAATGATGATTTACCACAATATAGGGGTATTAAATAGATATTAGTCTTTTATAAAATTTGATGTCCAACTAAGTAGCCAATCAATAATTAGTCTGACAACTGTAAAATACCTTGCTGCTTTATAAGCAAAATCATTATTTGGCTGTCATAATAAAATTTATAAATTTTTGTTTATTATAATACTGCTTTGTGTCCTGATGTTCTTTATTCATATTAATTGGTTGTACTTAAGGAAATGACCATTGGGATTCTATAAACTGTTTTAAATAGGTAATCAGACACTGACACCTTCATAGCATGCCTTGTATGTCTCCTTGGCCTCGCTTCATTCATTCTCTGTTATTAATTACATTGTACTATTTTGGATATCATAAACACACTTTTAGACTTTTTTAAGTTTAGTTGACTTTCATTTGTTTTGGAACACATAAAATAGTATAAAAGTCTTGTAATATGAAATGAAAATGTTAGATTTAAATTATATACTGTATGTGGTTAAACATAATGATAAAACACATTACAACTGTTTATTAAAAAACTAAACAAATTCTCTACTTTCAGTTTTGGAATTTTTGGTAAGGGGTATGTACTACGTTTAATGGCTTAATAATCAAATTTTAAAAATGCTCTTTGTCTTTCATAAGAAACTCTGATAATATACATTACCAGAATTCTTTCTTGAATAATTGTCAGTAGGATATTCATATGTGTTCCTACACACACACACACACACACACACACACACACACACGCCAGTATTACATTTTGGCATTTTAAAAACATGAGGCCTTATATTAAAAGTAAAGCTTTTGTATTTTTAAGGTGAAAATTGAGATAATTTTCCTTAATTTTATATTGTCTAATTTTATATATACTTATACATAATATAAAGTGATGATACTAAATCCAAATATGAAACACTAAACTATATATTACTAGCTTTTTGATAATTAATTAATGGACTACATGTTTCTTTTGCATTATAACATTATTAAAATTTAATTTTCATAATTGTCTAAGCCACATTATCAAGTGTTTAAATTAATTGAATTTTAAATATATACATTCCAAAAGTTATGAATGGTCAGTAAGTAAAATATGGCTTAGTCCTTAAGTACTATTAATATAATACATTTGTTTTGGTAGGCTTTACAGTAATCAGAAGACTTAAAGAACACATCCTTGATTATAATTATATCTTCTTTTACTCTCATTTTCCCTATAATTATAAATTTGCTCAGCCTTGATATCTGCATTTAGTAAATTCATTTATATATTTTTTACCCTAGTATTTGTTAGATGGATAGATAAACTGTTAGAGTGAATAGAAAATGTTTTTACTTCTTGATGACAGATATGGCTATTTATAAAATCACACATTTCCCACACTATAGTAGTCCTTGAGATTTTATCGTATCAATTTTTTATGGTGGTATTACTTTCATTATGTAATAAAATGCTTTTGGTAAGTGCCAAATCACCTACAAAACACATATGTGCATGCACACCTACAAAAGCACATAAAAACACACCCAGTGTGTCAGTGCAGATTTGCTTTAATTTGAGGGATTTAAAATGAACCCTGCAAATGAATACTGCCAAGCATTTGATCTTTAACTTTAGTTTATTCCTTCAATATACAATACTTTAGATGAAGAATAAAAATTTTGTCAGTTAAATAGGATTAATTTGATGTTATAAGCACCTGTTTTCATTTTTAAACAGCTATAAGTTTTATGGCATTACAAAATTTTTATTACATTTTGGAGAAAACGTGTATCCACAGCAATATGTTTTGGGTTTATTACAGTTTTGTTTTTATGTCACTTGAAAGAGGAGAATGAAAAAGAAAGAATAGGTTAAAAAAAACTTTAATTTTATTCTAGATGCTGAACTAGATGCTTTATACATAAGTATATATACTCTCAGCTCATTGAATTCTCACAGAGCAGATATTGTTATCTCCATTTTACATATGAAATGTGAAATAACTTGCCTAAAGTCATTCATCTAGTAAGAAAGTTATACTTTGAATTTATTTTTGTCTGACATTGAAGTCCTGTTATTTTTTCCTTCATGTTCCTTTATCATGCTACACCTCATTTTGAATGCTGACTAATTCTTGAGGATTTTGAGGAAGGGATGTGGCATATAAACCTTTATTTACATTTTGCTATTTCTCTTCAAAAGCTAAATAAGACTACCACTTTTCTGTTTTGGGCCTCAGTATCTGAAATTGCTACATAGAACTTCATTTATAGAAAATGTTTATTTCACTGTTTATGGTAAAAGTTTACTATTTTCTCTCATTTTTAACATTAATATTTAATTCTAATTGTTTCTAAAATACCTTTCAAGATTATTCTATTTTAAAGGGATCAATGAAATATTTTTGATAACATTGCAAAACCTTTAAATGTTTAGGGTGTAATAGTGTGCTAGGAAAATAATATTTATGACTCACAAAAACTCCAGTTTCAATGGAGCTTCCATTTAAATGAGATACACATTCAAAGACCAGCTCCTTACATTTCCTAAATAAGATAAAATCTAAGGTTAACACAATTCCATTTTTTCTCCTATTTAAAATATTGATTTCAGTGAAATACCAGACTTTCCCAGAGGAATAGTCTCAGAGGTGAATCACAGTTGGTAGCTTTACGGTTTATTTTCAATGCATGGTTTACTTGTCTGTTTTTAACCTACATCCTACTGTTTTTGACACCTCATATTTCTTGCAGTTTTCTGTGGCTTTGCCAAATCGATCTATACTCAGAAGTTTACAGATCACTACAAGTGTTACGTTGTACAGTAACATTAGTAAAAATGTTCAAAATTATTATTAAACAAAGTTTATTTTGCCTTTCATAGTAAAAGTTTTTTTCCTTCATTTTTACCAGTAATACCCAATTCTGAGAGTTTATAAAATACCTTTTTAAGGCCATCCTGTTTTGATGGGATCAGTGAGATCTCTTGATATCATTGAAAACCATTTACATATTTAAGGCATAAGAGTTTAAGGTACTAGGGAATTTTTGTTAAGATTTCTCTGAAATTTTTTGTCTTATGTAAGAAAATTGTTAAACTAATTTCTTCTTCCATGATAAGAAACTAAAGGACAAATTAATTTTATACCAGGAAAAATATTACAGAGACCAAGAAAACCACATCAAAAGCTACCAGATAATGTGATCCATTGTTTGGTCTTATTTTCTCTCATGTGCTCATTGTTTCTCACTTAGCACTAATTATTCAAGGGAAGAGCAGTGACATTAGCACTACCATTATTCACAGACTACCCTAAGGTTTCAGCAGTGCCAACCTGAGAAATAGTAAGGCATTCCAGATTTTCCTTATTAACCTCTTAGCTTTCCTTATTAGTTTCTAATTTGTTTAGGATTTCTGAATCGTTAATAACCTTTTTATAAATGTAATGCTTTTGTTTAGATATAATGTACAAAGAATAATTTCTTATAGGGTCTTAAACTTTTGCACCAGAGAGAAATATAAGCATCGTATTATCTATATGATGATTTAAGGAGTACAGTCGCTTAATTTTTAAGATTTAAATAGGATAATTCCTGTAACAGCCACTTATCGATGATCCAAGGATTTTATCTTTTTTTCTCTTTCTGGCATCAAAAAGCTTTCTTGCTATGAATTTAATTTCCTTTAATTAGAGTTATTGTGTTCTTCTTGTAAGTACCCTGAACTCTGCTTGAGGATTTCTTCAGACTTAAGAACAGTTTCTTTATTTTTGTTTTTGTTTTTGTGTGTGTGTGCATGTGCATGCATGCTGATCATGTTCAGTTATTCTACAGAGATCTATCGTTTTTACTCTCATAGATGATCATTAAGTCATGACTGAGTGATAATCTTTAGTAACCCACAAAGATTGGAGCCCCACCTGACCTTTTACCCTTATTTATATGTAGATACAGCCCAAATCATCATACCCAACCTTAAAATCTGCTGGCTAAGAATGGCTGTTAGTACAGTTGTATATGATTTGCCTCTAAGATAAAAACTTTAGGGTAATTCTAAATCACTACAAAATAAAATCTGTTTTCCTTGGTATGTGTTTAGATTTTTCTTTTCATTTTTTCTTGAAATTTAATCTTGAGTGAAAAGCTTGTCCTACTTAAAATATGAATGGTCAGGAAAGTGGAAGACATGCCTTGGAATTCAGTTTGCTATAGGCATTTAGTGATCAAATAGATTTTTTCTTTTCTATATTTGAACATCAAGTGAGATTCTTTTAAGTAGTTATGGTAAAACAAAACAAAACAAAACAAACATGCTGTGCATCACCTCATCACTTCTTAATGAAATTTTAAGATTTTATAAACAGACTCTGACCTTTTCAAACCTAGGAATCGAAACTCTTTTCTAATCATGCCAGAAGCACTTTTGAATTCTTAGTTTAAAATGCCAGTTTTTATGCTTCAATGCAGCAAAAATGGTCTCTATGTAGTTGTTTTTTTTTTTTTTTTTTTTTTGCGACAGTCTCACTCTGTCGCCCAGCCTAGAGTGCAGTGGCGTGATCTCGGCTCACTGCAACCTCTGCCGCCCAGGTTCAAGCGATTCTCCTGCCTCAGTCTCCTGAGTAGCTGGGATTACAGGCACCCGTCACCATGCCTAGCTGATTTTTGTATTTTTAGAAGAGACGGGGTTTCACCATCTTGGCCAGGCTGGTCTTGAACTCCTGACCTCGTGATCCACCTGCCTTGGCCTCCCAAAGTAATTTTTTTAAATTAATGATATTCTCCTAGAAGTGCTTATATTTTTCATTAAAAAATATTTTTATTGAGGCCTAATTTATATTCTATAAATTAACCTATTTTAAGTATACAGTTTGATGGGTTTTAGTAAATTTTGATAACACCTAATACAACCACCTTTACAATCCAGTGTTAGAAAACTTCCATCAGGATGGATTTTTAACAGTTGGTTTCTGCTTACAACTAAAGAGGTTAATTTTTTTTAACTGACAATTTTGATTAATCACATTTTTTTCTAATTCAGTTTTTTAAATTCTTATGTCTCCTTTTATTTAAGTAAATTATCTTGAAAAAATATACTGGGTTTTGGAGTAGGAATAGATAAGTTCATGAAAGAGAGCCTATAATACACTGTGGTGTAGTCATGCATTGCTAATGATAAGGATTGGCAATTTTGTTGTTGTGCAAACATCATAGAGTGTGCTTACATAACCTAGATGATACAGCCTACTACACACCTAAACTATATGGTATAGCCTGTTGCTCCTAGGCTAGAAACCTGTACAGCATGTGACTGTACTGAATACTATAGGCAATTGTAACAGAATGGTAAGTATTTGTTCCATATCTAAACCCAGAAAAGGTACAGTAAGAATACAGTATTATAATCTTATGGGACCACTGTGGTATATGCGGTCTGTTGTTGACCAAAACGTCATTTTATGCAGCACATGACCGTATATAGAATCATTTAGAAAACAATATGTTAAAACCACTAGAAAAAGAAAGGGCCATTTAATAAATTGTAGTGGGGCGCTTGGTTAAGCCTTTGGAAAATAAATAATGATAGAGCACTATCTATTTTTCTTCACTAAAATAAATTTTAGATATATCAGATATCTAAGAAGAAAATATAAATTTACAAGAAAACTAGAAAAAATATAGGCAAAAATGATTTCTAGATGTGGAAAGACTTTCTAAGTATTTTAAAAATGGAATAAAATACAAAGGAATGTACTGTTGACTACATAAAAAAGAAAAACGTAATAAAGTATAAGACAGAAGACAAGCTGGGAAAAATATTTGCAACAAACAGATATGAAAAGCAGAGGGTTAATGTGTAATGTGTAATATTCATATATGAACATATGTGAATATTCATATTGATAAAAAACAAAGCCCACCAAAATGTAACAGATGAGCACATAAGTAGGTAAATCAAAAAAGAAGAAACAGAAATCACTGGTAAAATGTGTATATCAAACAACAGAGCTTTAAAGTGCATGAGCAAAAACTGACAGAATGAAAGAGGAAGTAGACAAATCCACAGTTGTAGACTTCATTTCCTCTTTCTCAAGAATAGATAAAATTAAACAGAAAGTAAGATTAGAAGAGCTGAGCACCACCACCTAAGAACAGGATGTTTTGACATTTTTAGAGCACTTCATCCAACAACAGGAGAATAAAAATTCTTTTGATCACCCATTGAACATTCACCAAGATAGACCATATCTGTATCATAAAACAAAATTCAACAAGTTTAAAAGAATTGAAATCAGATAATAAAATGAAACTGGTAACTCATATAGCACACTTATAAGTAATCCAACGGTCAAGTCTCATGGAAAATAAAAAGTAATACATTGAACAGAATGAAAAAAGACCAAATCATAATTTGTGGCACACAGCTAAAGCAGTGCTGAAAAGGAAGTGTATAGCACTGAATGCTTGTATATATCAGAAATATATATATTCACAATATATCAGAAATATATATAGTAAATATATCAGAAGCACTGAATGCTTTATATCAGAAAAGATCTCAAATCAATCATTTAAGTTCCCATCTCAAGAAAATAGAAAAATAAGAACAAAATAAGTACAGAGCAATAAGATCCTCTTAATGATAAGAGCAGAAATTAGCAAAATTGAAAACAATAGAGAAGTCAATCAAAATGTAAAGGTTAATGAACGAATATTACAGATAACTTCACATATAAATTTGGCAGCTCAGATGAAATGGTCCAATTCCTTGAGAAACGGTACTAAAACAACCCAAAATGAAATAGATACTCTGAATAATCCCATAACTATTGAAGAAAGTGAATATTACCTAGAAACGCCTCAGGGTGTGGAAAAAATCTGCAGGCTCAAATGATTTCATTGGTGAATTTTATATATTTGAAGAAGAAACACCATTTCTATACCATCTCTTCCAGAAAATAAAGGCAGGAACTTTTCCTATATCATTTTTTGAGGCAATCATTATCCTGATATACCCCTCCCCCCAAAAAAAAAACTACAGACCAATATTTCTCAGGAACTTAGATGTTAAAACCTTCAACAAAATATTACCAAACTAAATCTAACCATGTGTAAAAAGAATTAGACACATGACTAAATGAGTTGCTTCAAACACTTGAAGATACATCAGTATACAGGTCCACCATTTACTAGTTGTGTGACCTTAGATAAGTCACTTAATCTTTCTCTACCTTATGCTTCTCCTCTGTAAAATGAGAATAATAATAGTGCCTATCTCATAATAGTTGTGAAGATTAAATTACCTAATACAGGTAAAGCATTTAGAATAGTAACTGGCACATAGTGAGCCCTCGGTAAACCTTAGCAGTTGTTATTACTAGCTCTTGATTGTGAATATTCTAAGTAGATACTGTACTCAGAATCTTAGGTTCTTTTGAAAATAAACTAACATGTTATCTTTGCCTAAAGTATTCCTTTTTTGTTTTAGATGTAGTGAAGATACCTTGTAAGAACCAAAGAACTTAAATAATTAAGAACTTTAAAAAGAGAGAAATTTGGTAGAAAGCAAACATTATATTTCCTGAATTTAATTTTCTTCCAATCATTTCTTTCAAACCTTTCCTTAAAATAAGTCCTGAATATTTTTATCAGTATGGAAATTTCAGAACAATTTATTTCATATTATTGATAAACTCATTTTAGGCTACTATATTTTGGGACTTTTCAAAAGCTGTTACTAGTAATCACAATTTTCCTTTTCCCTTTATAGGTCACCGTTTGCTGCTGTGACAGACTATTCAGTTACAAGAAATAATGTCATACAACTCTGCCTGGAGTTAACAACAATTGTGCAACAGGTATTAGCTGACAAACTTTCCTTCTGTTAATTTATTAGCAACTTCGTATTCCAACAATGGGAAGTATCCTATGTACCAAGAGTTTTTAAGATACTGGTTTAGAAGTTTCTCAAAGACAAACCATTCTAAAGAAATGAAATGTGTAGTTATTTATTGGGAGACTGTGCATTTAGCTCAGTTAGCTTACCAGAAGATATAAAAGGAACCTGACCTGTACACACACAAACAAATGTGCCTAATAGCTTTTAACAGTGATCTAATTACCTGAACTGATTTTCCACTTCAAATATTATCTAAGCCAGGGATCCCCAAACCAGATGCCTTCAGGGTCCAGCAGCTAATATAAATGTTTAAATTAAGTCCGGTATAAGGCAAGGAGAAATGGAAGAGACTTGGGTGAATTGACTGGAACATATCCCATATCCAAACATATCTTTTAGAGGAAATGTAATTATAGGCATGATATATTAGTGCTTGTAAATTATCTCTTAAATAATCTGTTCTTTTTCTACTGTTATGTGATGATATCTCTTTTCAGTACCAAGTTTTTCTGGGCTCTGTGGTCTCTTGCTACCAGTAGTAGCAAGAAGAATAAGGATTAATAGGTAAAATAATGAAATAAAATAGTTAAGTGTTTATTTCTTTATGGTGAAACTATGGGTGATTTTATTTAGACTCGACTCTTCTCTATTTTCCAAATGAATTTTTATTTTCTAAAATGAATTTGAGTTATCAAAAAACAAAAAAGAATGTTAAATACATTGAAGAAATACCTCTTTAAGTTTGCCAAAGGAACACAGCTTAGACAAATACTGAAATTATACTTTAAAATAAATTACATAGCTTATGAGCAGTTAATGTTCATCTAATCATCTAATTCAGCCATTATATACATACTAATCACTGCATTTGATTGGAATTGTATGAAGTATTTGAAGACAGGAATTAAACTGAAGCTGCCAGTAAAAGAGGCCAATTTGAATAAGCAAGGTGTAGACTTTTAAAAAAATCTAGGGCATGCATTTATTACCGGGCTTTCAAGAAATCTCTTCTGAACAGTTATGATGATGATTATGCTTTGAAATATGCTGTGCTTCAAATTATTTTTCATTCAGCTTTAATTATTTTTATTCCCTTTGCAGCAAGATGAGATAATCAATATCTAAAAATAAACTGTCACAAATGGCTTTTTTCCCCTTCCTAACACAAAGTGGTGCTACTATGAAGTAAAAGGAAAGTGCTTCTTGATATTGGCCACTTACATTTAAAATAATACTAAAATTAGAGGAGAAAGTTAATGTCAGTTTCTTTTGAAAACCTCCAGTTGCAGGAATTTGTTTAATCTGCTATATTTATTTTACTTATTCCCAGTTGTGATGGGTTTGGATCATTGTATTTGAAGCCTTTTAAAGAGATTTCCGCCCCCGTCCCCAACACTTTCCTCATCACATAAGATTGGTTATAATGACACTTTTGAAAAAAAAAAGAGAAACTGATTTTAAAATCTTAAATAGAATTCTCACAAAGAACTGAAGCTTCATTTAGAACACTGACAGCAACTGAATCAGAACAATGAGACAGGTACCCACACACTACTTGTCAGCCTTTAAATAATTGCCGTGATGCCTTCCTTAATGGATATCAGCTTAACCTAAAATTATTCTACTGTACCATTTTTATGTTCTCCACTTCAAACACAAAAATGATGAATTAGATTGTCACTAGTTAAGAAATAAGCACAAAAGTGTTGGTTTGCAAGATGAAACTTTGGTGAAGCTTAAAATACATGGGGCAAGGTTGTAATCTTGGAAGATTTGAGACTCAGCCCTGTTTTTCATGATGATTCCACATTGGACAAACGATGTCATTGTTTTCGCCATCTGTAAACAGAAATAATCACCTCTACCTCAAAGTTTTTCTGAGAACCAAATGAGATTTATTTAAAAATAGTGAAGACTTAGAATCAACCTAAATGCCCATCAGTAGTAGACTAGATTAAGAAAATGTATATATACACCATGGAATACTGTGCAGCTATAAAAAAGAATGAGATCATGTCCTTTGCAGCAACACGGATGGAGCTTGGAGGTCATTATCCTAAGCAAACTTAACACAGGAACAGAAAACCAAATACCATATCTTCTCACTTATAAGTGGGAGCTAAACATTGAGTACACGTGGACACAAGGGAACAACAGGTACTGGGGCCTACTCGAGGGTGAAGGGTGGGAGGAGGGTGAGGATCGAAAAACTACCTTTCGGGTACTATGCTCATTACGTATGTGATAAAATCTGTACAGCAAACCCCATGATACCCAATTTACTTATATAACAAACCTGCACATGTACCCCTGAACCTAAAATAAAAGTTAAAAAAAGTAAAATAAAATAGCCGATGAGTGTAAAGTGAAAAACAAAGATGAAAATAATATTATTTACAAAAATGGGTAAGGAATAAAGAGACTTGATAAAAGGAAGTAAAATAGGAACTTTGTTTTGAAAAATAAATGTCAGAGATTTTTTTCTCCATTTGGTGTTAGTTTTCATGAGCTGCATTTACAGTGAAATCTGAATTAGGTGCTGAGGGAAAAATTCAAACATGTTAAAGAACATTTTAAATCAGATTTTGAAGTGTTAAATACGGAGTGAAAAATTCCTCTTAAAACTCAAGTTGTGATGATATGCTTTTTACCTGAACTGGTCCTCTCTAAACTGTATTTATTAAAAATCTCTGCTTGCTTATGGGTCTGTTCATTTCTAACCTTCTTAGATCCATTTTACATGTTCTTGGTTATCGCTGGTTGTCTGAATAGTGTTAAAAACATTTTACAGAAAACCGTAAGGAAGAATATTTACAATAATCCAATCCTAATTACGCAGAAACAATTAGTGCTGTTGCTTTGGTCTTTCCTGTAATAAATGTCTTTACTTAAGTTGTTATTCTGGCTTTCTGACAGTTCTTTTGTTTTACTTTGTTCCATATTTACCTGTCAGATGTATTTTATTTTCTAAACCTTTGTTCAAGTAAATGGACAAATATTCTTTAAACATCAGTATTAAAAATTTTTATTTTTGATGGACAGCCTCCTTTAAATTACGTGCTTTCTATTCACTTGTGTTACCTTTATATTATTTTAAATACAGAAAATAAAAGTAAATAATTTATGAAACATCCTCTAAATCTGCATCTTAAAATAAAGATATAAATGAGCATATTGAGTATATAGCCCTTTTTAAATGTATTCCTGCTCAAATGTAATATAACCATTTTATCTGTTTTATCTTAAGTTGTTAATTGCTCAAGGTAAATACTTGAGAAGATAAGAGTTTTTAGGACTTATTGAATTGGGATTTGTGTTTTAACTGCCTAGAGCACAAATTTGTAAATACTGTTTAGAAAGATTATAAAATTTTGTTAAAATGAATAGCCCAGAAGTAATTTTTAGTTTCATTAAGGATTTATTCAAGGAAATTTAGCCTGTAGATTTATTGATTATAGATATTATATTTTACTTAATTACATTCATGTATATGAATAGTACTTCATTTACCTTCTTAGTTGACATTTCATATCATTTACTTTCACAATTTATGGCAAAATAATGTAGTGGGCACTGACATGAAGTAGATCCAAGTTCATCATCCTGGCTTTGCTTTTCAACAAACAGTATAAACTTGGACAAATTACTTCATATCTCTGATATTATTTTTCTTTTTCTGTAAAAGTGGATCCCTACCATTTTTAGATTATTGTTGGGCTGTTGTGAAGATTAGAAACTGATTTAGCCCACCATCTGGCATATAGTGGGAGCTTAATAAATGGCCACTCGAGTTATTTTGTGTAGCAAAAGAGCCTTTGGAAATGCTAAACTCAGCTAGTTTCTCGCTCCACAGAAAATTTCAAGGAGTGATGCTCTGCTTACTTTTGGTATTGAGTGGCAATGAAGAAAGATCTCATTTCTAAAATGTGATTTTTTTTAAAAAAAAAAAAGGATTTTAGTATAATTCAGAATGTTCTTTAGATTTTAATGCAAATTTATTACTGTGCTTCATTTTCTGCAAGATATGTTGAAACATTCATGTTCAAATGTAATACAGAAATTAATTTTGATTACCCAGGAATGTATCATCTCTATTCACATATTCAAGTTCAAGTAGTAAATACATGTAAAGATGTAAAATGGGGATATAAATTATGCTGGAGTAGGCAAGGTACGTATTCTATCGTTCATATGGTAAGTGTTGAAAGCATATGAAAAGCCTGTCCAGAATGGTCTCACAGACATTTAAAACACAACTTTAAATATTACTTTTACTATGTACTCAGAGTTAGTGTTTAAACCTTCCTGAATCAGACATTCTAGGTGACCTGAAAATTATATTGGGGCTCTTGAGATTGAAACTGGGACATTTCAGACCAAAAAACAGGACAAGCTTTATATGCATTTTTAAAACAATATGGATTATATTAGCATACTCAATTAAGGCAATATAAAAGGTGAATGTTTTTTCACTTTTTTATTTTTAGTTGACACATAATTGTATATATTTATGGAGTACAGAGTCATATTTCAGTACATGTATACAGTCTGTAACGATCAAATCAGGGTAGTTAGCATATCCGTCATCTCAAATATTTGTCACTTCTTTAGGGTGGGAACATTCAAAATCCTCTTTTCCAGCTTTTTGAAAATATGCAATAAATTATTGGTAATTATATTCATTCTACGGTGCTATAGAACACTAGGATTTTTTCCTCCTGTCTAGCTGTAATTTTGTATCTATTAACTAATCTCTCCCTATCCCCTCCTCTCTCCTACCCTTCCCAACCTCTAAAATCTACTCTCTACTTCTATGAGCTCAATTTTTTTAGCTTTCGCATATGAGTGAAAACATGTAATATTTATCTTTCTGTGCTTGACTTATTTCACTTAACATAATATCCTTTAGACTCATCCATGTTGCTGTGAATTATAGGATTTAATTCTTTTTATGGCTGAATAGTATTCCATTGTGTACATGTACCATGTTTTCTTCATCTATTCATCTGTTGATTAACATTTAGGTGGATTCCTTATCTTGGCTGTTATGAATAGTGCTGTAATAAACATAGAGATGCTGATATCTCTTGGACATACCGATTTCCTTTCCATTGGATAAATACCTAGTAGTGGGATTGCTGGATCATATGATAGTTCTATTTTTGTGAAATATACATTCTGTTTTCCATAATGGCGCTACAAATTTACATTCATACCAACAGTATTTTTTCATTTCCTTTCTGTTTAAACAAATAATACTTTTAATTCAGTTCAATTATACTTTATCCTTTAATTTTTCTTCAGCCTTTTACTTTAATTATAAAGAAGCAATATCTTTTCAAATTTTCCGTATAATGCTAATATAATAAGTCAGAAGTTAGATATAAAACTATCAGAAATAATACCCAGATAACTTGAATACTTTTTTCTGAAAAAAAATGTAAAAACTAAAAATATATTGTTTTCAAAACTGAAGGTATGTTATATATGTGCACCTGTATCTTCTCAAAGGTGTGTGTATGAGAATATTATCAAAATAGATATAAATACACATACAAGAAATTCTCATTCATGATATTAAATACCTAATTTTTGGCAGCTGCATATTTCTGAAGGCTCAGAATGAAGAGATGAGTGATGACATCATTGCATACTAATACTTAGCAAAGGACTCTAGAAGAGTGGGGCATAATAACTTATTATTCCTGCAGCTTTCTGATACTGGCCTGGCTTGTGAGCAAAAACTTAAAGACTTACTGTGTATCATATTAATATGGATGCTGAAATAGATTGTTTTCATAGGTTTATTCTTTTATAAACCAAAACTATATTGCATGTTATCAGAGTCGCCCTGCCAAAGCGCTTTTAAAGATATTATCACCATCAATAATATCAGAAGGAGAATAGATGAGGGTGTACTAAACTCATCAATTCCTTTTAGATAGCAAATAGTAGATCCTATTTCTCAGACATCTTCTTTCTTCACTGTATTACATTTTGAAATTTATGAAACGTACATACATGCAAAAGAATGCATATATGTATGTTATGAAGAATAATAATAAATACTCATGAATCTACCCTCTAATTAAATAACTACAGCATTACCAATATTGTTTCAGTTACTTTTGAGCTCCTCCCCCATTTCATCAGCTTGCCTTCTCAAGGTGTTTATCATTTTATTTGTTCTTAAAATAGTTTCATATACTTCTCTAAATGTATCATTTGATTATGCTTGTCTTTGAGCTTGTAACCATGCTGTCACTCTGTTTCTTACTGTTTTCAATTTATGTATTTCTGAATTCATGCATGTTTTCCTCTGTAGCTGTAGTTCATTCATTTTCACTGCATATAATATTGAATTCTGTGCATTATGTGCATACCCCAATATGATTATCCATTTTTCTTATCATGGACATTTGGGTATATACCTACATTTAAGTGTAATTACTAGGAGTGTAATTACTAGGCTATACAGTTTGCATATGCTCATCTTTACAGCTGTGAATATCATGTTCTCAAAATTTTATTGCTTATTATGTCTTGTACTTTCATTATCTTTCTACTCTCTGAATTACTGTATTTGAGTCCTATTATGCAGTTCACCTTTGAAGAGGCTTTTATAGTTTTCTCACAAAGACCCTAAGAAGAGGTAACTTTTACCTTTATTCCTATACTACATATAGGGATACAGATGTAGAAAGGTGGGTTAGGCTATTTTTGATCCTCATGAGTGATAAAATAAACTTCAGAGGAGAGTCCCTGATATGCTACCATTTGTGATATACTGTGACTATTCTTTTTAAAGAACCAAGCCAACAGTAATAGTTCATTTAAGAAAAGATTTGCTGTGACAGACTTGGAAGCAGGAGTAGTCCCCATGCTCTTCTGTGTCTCCAGTGCCTGGCAAATAAGTGTTTGTTGAAAGAATGATGTAATTATTTTTCCCTTAAAAGTTCACCAAAAATGATTACAGAAATTTAGAAACTTTAGGAGTTTAGAATCAAGTAAAGAGCTGTTTCAAAGCACTGATGCCTGAACCCCATACTGGACCCATTAAATTAGACTCTTTGTGATGCGGTTTGGCATCAGTATTAAGTGATGCCTCAAGTGATTCAAATACGAAGCCAAAGTTGATAGCAATTGTGCTATACTCATACTTTAGAAGGAGACAAATATGAGGTGGGAAAAAATGCATGTAATTAAGAACAGTGTTTCCCAAAGGAAACACTGGACCATGTTTCCATGGACCATGATTCATCTAAGGAGGCATACTAAAAATGCACATTCTTTAGACTTTACCACAGGCTGAATGATTGAGAAGTGTGGATCAGGAGGTTCAATTATTTATAGGTGATAACAGCCCGGAGCCTATACATTTATAAAGGAGTCTGGTTAGTTTTCAATTTATAACTGTAGTTATTAGTGGGTTATAGTCCCTCTGTAGTAAATACATATCCAAAAGGATTAGGCGTGTTCTATGAAACATCAAATATAAGTTATTAAATAAAAAGTGGTTATTGCACACTTGTAATAAGAAAGAGAGAACCAATGCTAGAAAGTGGTGTGGTGGTAGTAGACAGGGGAAGGCACTAAGGTTAGTAAAACAAGAAGCAATAATAATCATTAGTAATGTTTTAAGCATTTATTATATCATATTGTACCATACATGAATTACATGACATAGATTTTCATACCTACACAAGATGAAAGCAGCAAACCAAATAAATTATAGTTACTATTAGGTTGGTGCAAAAGTAATCATAGTTTTTGCCATTACTTTTAATGCTTATTATGTCTTGTACTTTCATTATCTTCCTCCTCTCTGAATTACCATTTTTGTCATATGTCATAATATTAATATTACTTTTAATGGCAAAAAACACGAATACTTTTGCACCAACCTAATAGTTACAGGCACTGATTTATTAAGGCATTTCGCTTCTGCTGAAGAAGTAGTTTTTAACATCCCAGTCTGCTTAGGTTGGGTCAGAATGACCACCAACATCAGATAGGTAATTCAAATAAAATTAGGCCCTAACACAAGTAAAATAATGCATTGAAATTGTAAATGACAGCGGCAGGTTGAAGAACTGGTCAGAATCAAGTAATTAAGACAAGTGAGCACAAATCAAACTTATAAAATAAGTCAAAATTTATCTGTTAAAACCAGATTGGGCCAGGCGCGTTGGCTCATGCCTGTAATCCCAGCACTTTGGGAGGCCAGGGCGGGCAGATCACCTGAGGTCAGGAGTCAAGATCAGCCTGGCCAACATGGTGAAACCCTGTCTCTACTAAAATTACAAAAATTAGCCAGGCATGGTGGTTCATGCCTGTAATCTCAGCTACTCGGTACACTGAGGCAGGAGAATCACTTGAACCCAGGAGGCGGAGGTTGCAGTGAACCGAGATCACACCACTGCACTCCAGCCTGGGCAGCAGAGTGAGACTCCGTCTCAAAAAAAAAAAAAAAAAAAAAAAAAAAAAGCCAGATTGGAAAAGACTAGATTTGCAAGGAGGTAGCAGAATGTAACCTTAGGTTGACTGTGGGTAACAGTATGTGAGGCTTGACATAGCACCACTAAAAAAACACTAATAACCCATGAAATGAAGAGATACAGCCTGGAAAATTAACGAAATGGTTATTGCATTAAAATCTGCATTGGTTAGGTCTTCATATGCACATCTGTCTTATGTTTCCCTTCTATTGGTGCAGAGTTGTATTAGTCAAGGTAAACTAGATTATGCTGCAGTGACAAACAACCTGAAAATATTAGTGGCTTTTAATAATGCTCATATCAAATGCCCATGCTCCATGTGCATCCTGGGTTGCTATAGCTTTACTCTATGTCCTATTCACTTCAAAGCCCAGGCTGATAGAGTAGTCTCTTCTAGAAAATTGCTGGTCATCATGGCAGAGGAAAAAGAGAACATGGTGAACCATGCACTGGCTCTTAAAGCTTCTGCATGAAAATGAGACCTAACACATCTACTCACAATTCATTGGTCAAAACAAGTCATATAGCCATGACTGACTTCAATGGCTCAAGGAAGTTTACTTTTCCCTTTAAAAAATGACAGGTATATATTTGGAAATCATAATACAGTCCGCCACAGCAATCAATCTATGAAGAATTCCAGTATAACATTATACTAGAATTTTGAGGACAACAATATTTTTTATTTGAATGTAACCTCTCTCTCCTCAATACTGAAGTGTGTTTGTACTGTGTGTGTGTGTGTGAGACACAGAGAGAAAGAGGATCAGTCGGTATTTTAAGTGTAATCTGCTGGAATATGACTGGTAGGTTTCGGTGGGGGGCAATAAATGACCTTTTGGATTTTGTCCAAGCACAAAATTCTGGTTAATAATCACTTGGTACTCAGCGTTAGTACTAGGAAACTTAAACAGATATGGATTCTATGGAATATGTCTTTTCAAGGTGTACCAAATTAAGCCTAGATTTAAGATAGTACTATTACTTGGACAATTTAGTATTTATTAGGATTTTTATATCTTGTCATCATCAATGATCTAAAACTATTTTTTGCATACGCGGACATAACTGGTGCTTTTTCAAATACTGCACACAATTACTGAAAAGAAATGATTCCATTTTTTACAAGAAAATGCAATCTAAATAGATAAAAGAGACAAACATATAGGGCCTGAGGAATTGTTTAAACTGACAGTAGAAATTATATACCATACCATCTCTATTTTCTGACAGCCAAGTGAATAATCTTGAATTAAAGAATTAATGTTGAATTTATATTTTTATTTATGATAGTATTTGATTTTAGTTTTGCTTTGCACCCTTTGAGTTTATTACAAGGGAAAAAATGCCTCCCATTGCTTAGACCCTATAGAGTTTCCTTTCCTTGGGATATAGTAGATGGTCATTACCATAAGCAACTTGAATATCTGGAAGCTAGAGAGACTTTCTATTACAAAGAAATGTTAGCCTCATTCTATGACTATAAAGTTCTTGCTATCTTTTCTATAATACAAATCTTGCAGTAAAGGCTCAACTATTTTTGTTAAATATATCTTCTGAGATCAAGCAGATTGAAATTTAAAACCAAACTCACATACAAAATGTTTTAAAAACTGTGAAACTCAGTCTATTTTTGTATAAAATAGAAGTGTGAAGAAACTAAGTGTACTGTACTAGCTTTGCAATTAGAAATTTTATTTTCAACAATATGGCTTTATGAGTTGCATTTTTATACTCATATGTAAAATCAATGTGTAATATTTATTACAGAAAGTGAAAATAGAGAATCAGTGCAATAAAATATTGATAACAGATAAATTCAGATTATAGAGTGTACAGAGAACCTTGAGAAAGTAAAGAGACATTGAAGTTGAATATGGGGTTCCTTCTCTGAAAATATTAACAATCTAATGGGAAAGACTAAGACTAGCAAATAAATAACTGATGAAAACATAAAATATCTAGAACTAGAAATACCATTTGACCCAGCCATCCCATTACTGGGTATATATCCAAAGGACTGTAAATCATGCTGCTGTAAAGACACATGCACACCTATGTTTATTGTGGCACTATTCACAATAGCAAAGACTTGGAACCAACCCAAATGCCTAACAATGATAGACTGGATTAAGAAAATGTGGCACATATACACCATGGACTACTATGCAGCCATAAAAAATGATGAGTTCATGTCCTTTGTAGGGACATGGATGAAATTGGAAATCATCATTCTCAGTAAACTATCGCAAGGACAAAAAACCAAACACCACATGTTCTCACTCATAGGTGGGAATTGAACAATGAGAACACATGGACACAGGAAGGGGAACGTCACACTCTGGGGACTGTTGTGGGGTGGGGGGAGGGGGGAGGGATAGCATTAGGAGATATACCTAATGCTAAATGACGAGTTAATGGGTGCAGCACACCAGCATGGCACATGTATACGTATGTAACTAACCTGCACATTGTGCACGTGTACCCTAAAACTTAAAGTATAATAATAATAAAATAAAATAAAAAGAAAACATAAAATATGTAAAGCTAGTAGAGTTATCTGGTAGACCATTCAAAACCATTTAGGCCTTGTCTCATGACATGCAAAATAAACAAACTTAGTTCATAATGGGAATTAACTCACTGCCTCTTCAGGCTGTCAAAACACAGCTATTAAAGTTACAAGACAGCTATTAAAGTTACAGGGATTACAGTCTCAATCTAATGAATGAATGAATGAATGAATGAATTTATTTATTTTCCCCAAGATGGAGTCTCACTCTGTCACCCAGGCTGGAGTGCAGTGGCGCAATCTCGGCTCACTGCAACCTTCACCTCCCAGGTTCAAGCAATTCTCCTGCCTCAGCCTCCCAAGTAGCTGGGATTACAGGGGTGCACCACCATGCTCGACTAATTTTTTGTGTGTTTTTAGTAGAGACGGAGTTTCACCATGTTGACCAGGCTGGTCTCGAACTCCTGACCTCAAGATCTGCCTGCGTAGGCCTCCCAAAGTAGTGGGATTACAGGCATGAGCCACCATGCCTGGCCTACTCTAAATGAATTTTCTAATCGTTGATAACCTTGACATTTTTACTTCAGTCTTGAAATTTTGATTTTTTTGGTTTGTTAAAGACCCATATGAATGCTGAAAAAACAATTAGCCTTTCTTTTGCCTGTACCCTCACGTCTCTATATGCTAAAAAATTATTTTACACACTCATTCAATTATTGGGGCATTAGTTTTTCATTGTGAAGTAAAAGACTAGAGTAGTTGGAGCTAACTTTAGATGACCTTGTGGGAGAGAACTGGAATAGAATTTTGTAGAGGAATATTATGCAAGATGTGGAAGAATTGGCCGTGTTCACTGACAGAAGAACAAAGTAGTTCTCAGCCATTTTACAAGCATGACTTTATTTTATTTTATTTTATTTTATTTTATTTTGCAGACCCCATGTGTTAAAAAAAATTTAAGGCTTTTGAACTACATTTCTATAATAATAATAATTTCCCTAATTTTTAATTAATGATGTGTAACCACTAGTCAGCAGGAGACAACCAGTGTTACCAAAGTCAGTTTGTGCAATGTATGGTTTCTCTTGCCCTTTTTGAATTACCCATAGTGGTTCTCAGGCCACACTCCTCCAGAGTTATCTCTATATACTATCCTAGAAAATATGAGTAATAATATCTTCATCTTTTATTTTATAATTTGGAAAAAATTAAATGACAGAAAGAAATGGAGAATAATGTAAGAAGCACACATGGACCAACACTTCAAATTGATAAATATTAAGATATGGTCGTATTTGCATCAGAACTTTTTTATAAAGTTGTTTGTATTTCTGCTCAGGCCCCTTCCTCAGAGGCATGCAGGAGCATTGGCATGTATCCTTTTGGTTGATATTTACATACTTTGCTATACATATATGCAGAAACAATATATTTTACTTCTCAATTTTAGTCAACAATGAAACATCATGGAGTTTAAACAGAAGGATGTGGGATTATGATAGGATAATTAAAGTGGTTCAGAAGTTTGATATAGTAGTCATATCAGACCCTGCTTGAAACTCCTTGATGGCTTGCTCATTAGCCTCAGGATAAAACTCATATTATTTAACTGACTTTCAAGGCAACACATTATTAGATTTCCAAAGTTTTCCCTCTTCAGTTCATCTCTCCATATTTCTCTTTCATATCTCATGCCCTTGTTGCTCTGTATGCCTCAGCCATAGGACCTTTTAAGTTTTTAAAATTTTCAGTCTCTAAAGCTGTATTAGTCCATTCTTGCATAGGTTTAAAGAGCTACCTGAGACTGGGTAATTTATAAAGAAAAGAGGTTTAATTGACTCAAAGTTCTGCAGGCTGTACAGGAAGCATGGCTGGGAGGCCTCAGGAAACTTACAATCATGGCAGAAGGTGAAAGGGAAGCAGGCACATCTTACATGGCCAGAGAAGGACAAAGAGAGAGCAAGGGGGAGGTACTACATACCTTTCAACAACCAGATCTCGTGAGAACTCACTCACTATCACAAGAACAGCAAGGGGGAAACACACCTCCATGATTTAATCACATCCCACCAGGCACCTCCTCCAACACTGGGGATCACAATTTGACATGAGTTTTGGGTGGGGACACAAGTCCAAACCATATCCAAAGCCTTTCCACATATTTGTTTTGCCCAGTACAATTCTTCCAACTTTAGTTCCTCTCATCCTTCCAACCTCAATTTACACATCACTTCCTCTGGGAAGTTGCCTCTGATCCTTCCAAAATATGACACCAGAGCCCAATTAAGACATTTTAGAAGCCTCAAATACTAAAAGTCATATAGGTTATATGACTGTTTCCCTACCACCGTATTATTCACAATAAACACAATATTAAGTGCAATGAAGTCTGAAATTTCGGTTTCTTAATAGGGACTATTTTGATGATTTTATTCTTTGAGGTATTGAGTATCATGTTTATTTCACAAAATCAAGTTACTTGTTTGCTTACTGCACAGCAGTCTGTTCTTAACCCATCATGGTGCTTATTAAATAATCTTATTATTTTTCTGCACATTTTACTAGACTGTAAACAATTTGATGGTAGGAATTATGTATTGTTCAACATCCTATCCCCAGAACAAGGACAATGCCTGGAACATGGATATTGATCAATAAATATTTGTTAAATGAAAAAATCAATGTTAACCTAGTTTCTCATGGTTTACAATTACTTACTCAAAAGCCTTGCCTTCTCTAAGTTTATTCTTAGAGATGAGCAATTCCGACCTAAAAGGACGTGAAGATCAAGTTATTCCTGTGTGTCGCACTCACTGTATAACAGAGTGGATCTTCAGATGAGGGAAAACATGAATATAAACTATGTCTAAAGGTACATCTGTTTGTATAATATTTTACAATTTATGAAGTATTTTCAAATATACCATCTCATTTGGTCTTTATAATACACTTGGGAGGCAGATATTTTTGTCTAAGTTTCAGATATAAGGTAGCAGGCTGGGACAGGTTAAATGACCTGCAAAGTTATGTGGCAGTAAGGCAGGACTAGAACTCAAGTCCACATCTTTTGACTCTAAATAACCTCTCTATATGGAAACCTGTGGATCAATTTATCTATGGCTATAGAGCAATATAGTTCTTTCTGTCACTGAAAATTCCTAACCTGAATGCTTATTCATGATGATCAAAGTAAAGCAATAGTGCAATTAGAATATATCTTCCAACTGACTGGTAAATCAATGGATTTTATATTTCAAAGGAAAAAAAGTAAGCTTAGTATTTTTCTCTCTTACATATCTTCTAGAGCCTTTACAAACCTGAGAGTGTCTATATACTCATTCTTACTACTTTCTGAGTTTTTGGCATCGATAATGGTCTAGGTTTTTATAGTGAGATAAAAGTGTTAAAGTATTGGATTTGAGTCTCAGAAAACATGAAAATCCAACTATTTTTATTTTATTATTAAACAAACATATTAATGATTTTATGTGACATTTTTGCATAAAGCTTCTACAGAGTCTTCTTTCTATGGTTTCAGTATGTAACCAATAAGTCATTTTTATGTAAAGATGTTTGCTTTACCCAAGAGATTGTAAATGAAACTTTTATACCCAAAGCCATTCTGTAATGAAGATTACCTTATGTAACAGATTGAATGAAAGCAAGTCAGAAATAAATCTTTGTAGAAAACCTTATTGACAAAATTCTCCCTCATTCTTTTTTAATCCCCTTAAATCATATTGCCATCAGAGAGATTGATGTCAGTGGCATATTTGATCATAACACTCTTCTGCTTATACCCCTTCAGGGGTACCCCCTTAGTGTACAAGATAAATTTTAAGTTCTTTCAAAATGGTCAAGTACCAGCCTATTTCATCAGCCTCATTTCACTTCTTCTTGCTTTACAATTCATATTCTAGTAAGAACAAACTATGTTTAGCTCCCTGCATAAATCTGGTTCTCAGCCCTATGCCTTTTTAATCATGCTATTCCCCTTGTCTTGACTATTCCTCAGCTTTTATCTGGATAACTCCTGTTTATTCCTCCAGATTCTACTCATGCTTCTCTTTAAAATAAATGCCTTTCTCAGACTGCTTACCTAGGTGGTAGTCTTTCCTTCCTTAACACGCTCTCTTTCCTTCCTTAACACGCTCTACTCATGTCTTTCTTTACAGCTACTAATTTATATTTTTCCAGCTTTATTGAGGTGTGATTGACACATTAAAATTGTATATTTAAGACATACAACATGATGCTTTGATGTATGTACACATTGTGAAATAATTACCACAAACAAGCTAATTAACATATTCATCACCTCACATAGTTTCCTGTGTATGTGTGTGTGTCTGTGTGAGGTAAGAGCACTTGAAATCTACTCTCTTAGCAAATGTCAAGTATGCAATACATTATTATTGACTACTGTCACCATGCTGTACATTAGGTCTCCAGAACTATTCATCTTATGACTGAAAGTTTGTGCCCTTTGACCATTATCTCCTCCCACCCTGTCCATTGTAACCACCATTCTACTCTCTGTTACTATGAGTTTGACTTCGTTTTTTAGATTTCATATATAAATGAGATCACACAGTATTTGTCTTTCTATGTCTGGCTTATTTCATTTAGCATGATGTCCTCTTGGTTCATCCATGTTGTTGCAAGTGGGAGAATATCCTTCTTTTTAAGGGATGATTAATATTTCATTGTGTGTGTGTATGTGTGTATCACATTTTCTGTATCCATTCATCTTATGTAGTACACTTAGATTGTTTTTATATCTTGGCTACTGTGAGTAATGCTGCAATGGGAAACCAGACATCTTTTCAAGATAGTGATTTTATTTCCTTTGGATATATACTCAGAAGTGGGATTGCTGGATAATATAGTCGTTCTATTTTTAATTTTTTTGAGAAACCTCCATACTGTTTTCCATAGTGACTGTACCAATTTACGTTTCCACCAACAGCAGACAAGAATTCTCTTCTCTACATTTTTGCCATTACTTCTTATCTTTTGACATTTTGATTATAGCCATTCTAACAGGAGTGAGATGATATCTCATTGTGGTTTTGCTTTGCATTTTTCTGATAATTAGCAATTTTGAACATTTTTTCATATACCTAATGGCCATTTGTATGTTGTTTTTGGGAAAATATCTAGTCAGGTCCTTTGCCCAGTTTTTAATCAGGTTATTTGTTTCTATTTTTGCTGTTGAGTTGTGTGGGTTCCTTACATATTTTGGATATTAACCCCTTATTGGATACATGGTTTGCAAATATTTTCTCCCATTCTGTAGGTTGCCTTTTCATTTTGTTGATTCTTTCTTTTGCTGTGCAGAAACTTTTTGGGTTGATGTAGTCCTGCTTGTTTATTTTTGCTTTTATTGCCTGTGACTACAAATTTATATTGTACTATATACACATTTTTGTGATTTTTCTTTCCTGCTACCCTTTGAGCTCTTTGCATCTTCTTTCCTTGGGAATTTTATTTCGGTATTTTTCTACCCTTGTATCTTTTGGATGGTCTGTGCATATTTTTCTCTAGACCACTAAGTAAAATAACATATAACTTGGCATAATCTATTGGTAAGAAGTCAATAATCAATAAACACCATGCCAAGAATAGAACATTTCATTATTCTTTTGTAGTTAGGTAAGACGCGTTGATATTTTTTGTTAAACATCATTGTATGATACATCTTGATATTGATTGATGTATTTTAGCGATTCAAGCACATAACACATTTCAAAGGTAATGATAATCTGTAAATGTGTGCAGATACAAGTATACCAGTGTATGTGGTAGGTGGAAAATTACTACAGTTGTGGGTGTGGAGACACTGCAAGTACAGAATTATGGAATCAGGGCCTTGTTCACTTGGAAGGAAACTTAGGAGTCATCTTAATTCAGCTGCTTTTGAAATTTGTGTGTGGATCATGATAATAACAGCTAACATTTGCATGTTTTGTAATTTACAAAACATTTCCATATCACTTGATGTTCATAGGCAGTTCAACAGAGTTGTTATTGTTATGATGCTCTTGACAACTCTACAAAGAGAATTGGTTTCATTGTACTGTGCTGCTATTGTAGATTTCATAATAGACTGGAATCTGCTGTTTGCTGAAGGAATAAGAAGGGATACATCTTGTTAGTACAACTGAATCCCTCCATGTTTTCTTCCAGATGTGGCCTTTACTGTTATTTGTTTGGAATTTTTGTTAAATGGCTTCCTGTTTTGTAACTGTTGGGTGGACTGTAGTATATTTCTCTAGACCTGCACTGCATCTAACACCACAGTAACCACTAGCTGCATTTGGATATTGAAATGTAAATTTAAATCAATTAAAATTAAGTAAATTCGATTCCTCATTTGCATGAGCCACATTTCAAGTGCTCAATAACCACGTGTGTCTAATGGTTATCAAATTGAACAGAATAGACAAAGAACATTTTTGTTATCCCAGAAAGTTTTATTGGACAGTGCTACTCTAGACCATTGCTATATGTATGCATCTTGATGAAGTTGTCATCTGTCAGTACTTAAGCTGGGATGCTGTAAGGCAGAAATCTGTAAAAGTAATCAGACTGACAATAAGTGGTAAATGGATGAGGATTGTTCTAGCTTATTACTAAAAATGGAATAGTCCCTCTCCCCTATGGAAAAGTTGTTAGAAACTTTTTTGAATGTAAAAGACTGTAAAATGACTTAAAACTAGTGAAAAACTGAAGTTTTGCTTTCTTTTTTAACTTTTAAGATCAGAGGTACAAGTTAACATTTGTCACATAGTGTATGTGTCATGGGGGTTTGTTGTATAGATTATTTCGTCACCCGGGTATTAAGCCTAGTACCCATTAGTTATTTTTTCTTTTCCTCTCCCTCTTCCCACCCTCCACCTTCCAATAGGCCCCAGTTTCTGTTATTCCCCTCTATGTGTCCATGTGTTCTCATCATTTAGCTCCCACTTAAAGTAAAAACATGTGGTATTTGGTTTTCTGTTCCTGTGTTAGTTTTCTTTTTACAAAATAAATTCTGCTTTTGTTGTTCTTCAGCTCATTGTGGCCAATACTATATCATAGTATCTTTTTCCTCTGAGGAATAAGCAGCTCATGTCAACATTTTCTACTCCTGACAATATTCTTCATCCTTTTTTTTTTTTTTTTTGAGACGGAATTTTGCTGTTGTCCACCAGGCTGGAGTGCAGTGTCACAATCTCAGCTCACTGCAATGCCCGCCTCCTGGGTTCAAGTGATTCTCCTGCCTCAGCCTCCCAAGTAGCTGGGATTACAGGTGTGCACTACCACCACCCGGCTACTTTTTGTATTTTTGGTAGAGACGGGGTTTCACCATGTTGGCCAAGCTGGTCTCGAACTTCTGACCTCAAGTGATTCACCCGCCTCGGCCTCCCAGAGTGCTGGGATTACAGGCGTGAGCCACCAAGCCAGGCTATCCTTAAGCTTCACCAGATTTGTGCCTCCTTGCCCCTGGTTGATAAATTTGCCACATTTATTATACTGTTTTAAGAAGATGGAAAGTATTAGATATATTCTTGATTCATTTATTTTTCCCTTTAATATCACACTTCAGTCAGCTAGTCTCCTTTCTTCATATTTGTCATGTCAACTCCTCCAATGATGCGTTCTGCTTGGTGTGTATATAGTACTAGATCTTCCATCTCCTAATACACTCTCCCAACAAAAATGACAAGAATCATGTTATATAGAGCATACTTATATATTCTTTGCATTTATAATCTTTACATCAGCTGAGTTATATAAATATGTTTATCTGGATTTTTGTAAATTACTGTATCATGATAAATGCTAAACTGCCTATCTTCTTTTTTTCATCACTTTGACCCTGCTTCTCAAAAAACTATGCTTATAGTTCCTTTCCTACCTTGAAATATTTCTTAGAAGACCAGTTTATGTTAAGTACTCTTACTTGTACATCTAAACTCCTCACATTGTCTTTTTCAACTACTCCATCTCCATTATTAAATTAAAACTGATTTTTAAAGCTTCTTGCTGTCATTTTTCTCAGACTCTTACTTAAATTAGACACTGTTTTTCCCTTCTCCCTTTCCAAAACTCTTTTCTTGTCTCTGTAATATCACTTTCTTCATTTAATCCTGGCCATGGGATTAATTCTTGCTCTGGCTCCTAAACAAGCATTGTCTGAGGTTTTATCCTCAGCCGTCTTCCCACCATACATACTCTGTTCTGGTGAGTCATCATTGTTGTTTTCTTGTAGCTTTAACTATCCCTTCAATGTCAGTATCTTCAAGATCTGGCTCTATTTCCATTCTAATTCAGTTTTATCAAATGCTTGCCAGACAATTGTATGTAACACGTTCTGTTTTCAGCTGCTTCTAATTTTATGTGCACAAAATAAAATTGTTTTAATCTCCTCGATTTCCTTTCTCCATCTCTACTATACCATTCATCCATCCATTTCCTCAGGCTTGAACACTTAGAGTAATGTTTAACTTTTCCTTCTCCATTATTTCTTGTTTATTAATTTGCATATTTCAAATTTTTTGTGGATACGTAGTAAGCATATATATTATGGAATACATGAGATGTTTGATGCAGGCATGCAATGTATTCATAATCACATCATGGAAAATGAGGTATGCATCCCCTCAAGAATTTATCTTTCATGTTATAATCCAATTATACTTTTTAAGTTATTTTTAAGTGTACAATTAAATTATTATTGACTATAGTCACACTGTTGTGCTATCAAATACTAGATCTTATTAATTGTTTCTAACTGTATATTTTTTGTACCCATCCCCACTTCTCCTCCACCCCCCCTGCTATATTTCCCAGCCTCTGGTAACCATCTTTCTACTCTCTATCTTCATAGGCTCAATTATTTTGATTTTTAGATCCTGCAAGTGAGTGAGAACCTGCAGTGCTTGTCTTTAGGTGCCTGGCCTGTTTCACTTAACATAATGATCTCTAGATCCATCGATGCTGTTGCAAATGACTGAATCTCATTTTTAATGGCTGAATAGTACTCCATTGTACTACATTTTCTTTATCCATTTATCTGTTGGTAGACACAGGTTGCTTCAAAATCTTGGCTATTGTGAACAGAGCTGCAAAAAACATGAAAGTGCAGATATCTTTTTAATATCCTGATTTCCTTTCCTTGGGTATATACCCAGAAGTTGGATTGCTGGATTATGTCACAGCTGTATTTTTAGTTTTTTAAGGAACCTCCAAACTGTACTCCATCGTGATTGTACTAATATACATTCCCACCAACAGTGTACAAGGTTCCCTTTTCTCCACATCCTCACCAGCATTTGTTATTGTCTGTCTTTTGGATATAAGCCATTTTAACTGGGGTGAGATGCTATGTCATTTTAGTTTTGCTTTACATTTTTTTGATGATCAATGATGTTGAATACCTTTGCATATGCCTGATGGCCATTTGTATGTCTTCTTTTGAAAACTGTCTATTCAAATCTTTTGCCCATTTTTTAATCAGATTATTAGATTTTTTTTTTCTATAGCATTGTTTGAGCTCCTTACATATTCTGGTTATTAATTGCTTGTCAGATGGGTAGTTTGCAAATATTTTCTCCCATGTTGTGGCTTGTCTCTTCACTTTGTTGATTGTTTCTTTTGCTGTACAGAAGCTTTTTAACTTGATGTGATCCCATTTGTCCATTTTTGCTTTGGTTGCATGGGATTGTGGGGTAATACTCAAGAAATCTTTCCCAAGACCAATGTCATGTAGAGTTTCCACAATGTTTCCTGGCAGTAGTTTCATAGGTTGAGGTCTTAGATTTAAGTCTTTAATCCATTTTTATTTGAATTTTGTATATGGCAGGAGATACAGGTCTAGTTTCATTCTAATGCCCATGGATATCCAGTTTTCCCAGCACCATTTATTAAAGAGACTGTACTTTCTGCAGTGTATATCCTTGGCACCTTTGTTGAAAATGAGTTCACTGTAGATGTGTGGATTTGTTTCTGGGTTGTCTGCTCTGTTTTTACTGGACTCTGTGTCTGTTTTTATGCCAGTACCATGCTGTTTTAAATACTCTATCTCAGTAGTATAATTTCAAGTCAGGTGTTGTGATTCATCCAGTTGTGTTCTTTTTGCTTAGGATAGCTTTAGCTATTCTTTTGTGGTTCCATATACATTTTAGGATTTTTTTTCTATTTTTTCTATTTCTGTGAAGAATGTCATTGGTATTTTGATAGGGATTACATTGAATCTGTAGATTGCTTAGGTAGTGTGGACATTTTCACAATATTGATTAATCCAAGAACAAGCAATATCTTTTCATTTTTTGGTGGCTTCTTCCATTTCTTTTATCAGTGTTTTATAGTTTCCATTATAGAGATCTTTCACTTCTTTGATTATGTTAATTTCTAGATATTTAATTTTATTTGTGGCTATTGAAAATGGGATTATTTTTGTTTTCTTTTTCAAATTTTTCACCGTTGGTATGTAGAAATGCTACTGATTTTTGTATGTTGATTTTATATCCTGTATGTTTGACTAAACTTGATCATCAATTCTAATAGTTTTTTCTTGGAGTCTTTAGATTTTTCCCAATTTAAGATCATTATCATCTGCAAGCAGTGGTAATTTGACTTCTTCCTTCCCAATTTGGATACACTTTATTTATTTCTGTTGCCTAATTGCTCTGGCTAGGACTTCCAGTACTATGTTGAATAGCAGTGGTGAAAGTGGGCATCCTTGTGTTCTAGATCATAGAAGAAAGGCTTTCAGTTTTTCCCGATTATGATATTAGCTGTGAGTCTATCATACATGGCTTTTATTATGTTGAGGTATCTTTCTTCTATACCCAGTATTTTTTTTTTTTTTTTTGAGACAGACTCTCACTCTGTCGCCCAGGTTGGAGTACGGTGACGTGATCTCAGCTCACTGCAACCTCTGCCTCCCGGGTTCAAGTGATTCTCCTGCCTCACCCTCCCAAGTAGCTGGGACTACAGGGGCGTGCCACCACACCCGGCTAATTTTTTAGTAGAGATGGGGTTTCACTGGTGCTAGCCAGGATGGTCTCGATCTCCTGACCTTGTGATCCGCCCGCCTCGGCCTCCCAAAGTGCTGAGATTACAGGCATGAGCCACCGAGTCCGGCTCTATACCCAGTCTTTTGAGGGTTTTTATTATGAAGGGATGTTGAATTGTATCAAATTCTTTTTCAGCATCAATTGAAATGATCCTTTGATTTTTGCCCATCATTCTTTTGGTATGATGTATCACACTGACTGATTTTTGTATGTTGAACCATCCTTGCAACCCAGGAATAAATGACACTTGGTCATGATGAATGACCTTATTAATATATTGTGGAATTTGGTTTGCTAGTATTTTGTTGAGGATTTTTACATCAGTATTCATCAGATATTGGCCTGTAGTTTTCTTTCTTTGGTGTGTCTTTGTCTGGTTTTGGTACCAGGGTAATACTGGCCTTGTAGAATAAGTTTGAGTGCTCCCTCCCCCGCCCCTCTATTTTTTGGCATAGATTGAGTAGGATTGGTATTTGTTCTTTAATGTTTGGTAGAATTCAGCAGTGAAGCCATTATGTCCCCAGCTTTCCTTTTTGGGAGACTTTTTATTATGGCTTCGATCTCATTGCTTGTTATTGGCCTCCTCAGGTTTTAGATTTCTTCATGGTTAAATTTTGGCAGGTTGTGTGTGTCTAGGAATTTATCTATGATTTTCCAATTTATTGCCATGGATGGATATCGCTGCTGCTAGTTATTCAGGGCCCAAGAGCTTTTCAGTTAGCAAGTGATGCATGCTACCTGGACTGGGTCCTTCCCCTTAAGGCAACAGGTTCCCTTTTGACCCAGAGTGCGTCTAGAAATGTCTATCAGGAGCTAGGGCCTGGAAAGGGGGCCTGAGGACTCTGACTGGTACCCTATCCTGCTGTGGCTGAGCTGGTATCCCAAGACGCAAACAAAGTCTTCCCCACTCTTCCATTTCCTCTCCCCAAGTGAAAGGAAGAGGCCTTCTTTGGAGCCACGAGCTATGCAACCTGGGGTTAGGGGAGGGTTGATGCCGGTGCTCCCTTAGCCATCCCAGCTGGTATCTCAGTAAGTTGTGTGCCGCCCCCCTAGTCCACTCTCTCTGGGCCCAGCTTAGCACTAGGACTTGCCTAAGAGTTGCTGTCCTTGTGGCCTAGACGGCTTTTGCAGTTTATTTGGGGCCCCACATCGCTGTAGCCCATGGTGGCGAAGCTTGTGGAAACTCAAGTTCAGATGGCTGGGATTGGTGATTGATTCCCCTCTGGTTAGGACTCGTTTAAATGCTCCCTCCATGGGTGAACATCAGCTGAATTTGGTTCAGTTTTGTTTTCTGCTATAACAAGGTCAGAGCTGAGTTTAATGCCTCAGAATTACTGGCTTTCTTTCTCCCCAGTGCACAGAAACACTCTCATCATCAGGCAGCTGCTGCCCAGGTTTGGGGGAAAGGGGGCATTGGCAATTGAAGACTGTTTTTCCTACCTCTTCTGTGCCTCTTTCAATGATATGAAGTTAAAACTAGGTATTGTGAGTACTCACCTGATTTTTGGTTCTTATGGAGATGTTTTTTTCTGTGGAGATAGTTGTTAAATCGGTGTCCTTGTTGGGGGCTGGGGGGACAATCCCTCCTCCACCCTTTCTAGAGATAAAACATCCACTTTAGTATGTCTAGGAAGATACACAACTTTGCGGAGATTCCCATAACTGAGATATGGCACAAAAATTACTCTTAAGGGGCTATGAAGAATGGAACAAGAGATGGCTATGGGAGTTGTTAGCTGGACAAGAACATTTCATCTCTACAGACCCCTCAACCCTCACTCACAACTCACATTGCTGTATATCATCAACTATTATATTAGATAGGCTGCCTTGACTTCAACTCTTCCCCAAGGAAAGTCAAGAGAAATTATAAACTGACTGAGTTAAGTTTTTGAAGGAGATTCAAAATGGAAATTAAATTGTTATAGAAAAATTGAAATTGCTTTTCTTTTAAAACAAAAACAAAAATTTTCTTCAACCTAGCATTGGTAGCTCTCCATAATATGCCCCATATTATTTTCTCTGCCTTCTTTCCCACTGCATTTTCCCCACATAGCTTAAATTTTAACCAAATCAGTCTGCTTACTTCTTATTGACTGTGCATTTGTTCAGTGTGTTCACACACTTTGAAATGTTCTTTCTCCCTAAACCTTCAAATTCCAGATTTGAAAGCCATTTAGGGCCAGGTAAAGTATCATTTCCTTCACTTAGTTAATCCAGGATTATCAGAATTTATCTCCTTTTTAATGGGATCTTTTGTTAGAATTTATCTTATCTACCTTCTATTTGTATTTGAATGTTTTCTCCCCTCCTAATTAATGAAATTGTGATGGCCAAATACCAAGGGTAATTTATCCCTCATTACATAATAGTATCTGGAACTGAATTGCATTTAGATGACAAAAAACATGGTGAACTGAATTGTGACTTCAATAAATAAATGAATGCAAGGAAGAGAGGAAGGCAGGGAGGGAGGAGAAAAAAAAGGAAAGGAAAAGTATAATATTCATTGCTTAAATTAACCCCTTAGGCATGTAAAGACATTTTGATAATAATAGAATATGTTGAAGTGTTGAGTATGAAGGTACCATTATCAAAGGTTTACATAGATGGATTATTTATATATTACTTCTAAGTAAAACAATATTTTTATATTATTTGTAAAAGTATACAATATATACACAAAAATAAGACATATGGAAATTTATGGCATTTATAAAGTTCCATGAAATATAATAGGATTATTATTAGAGATATACACTATTTCCCTTCACTATCTCTCTTTATATATTTACTATTAATAACATATGCACTGTTCTTATGATTATAATATACAATTGATGAGAAATATTACTTGTTCTGAGCATTGTGACCCACCAGGCGCTTAAAACTTGTTGACAAAGTATGGAACATCAGTGGTAACATGTAGGAGTAAAAATTGTTCTGTTATTCTGCTCAGTATAGCAATTGCATCATTGTTTCACAGAAAGGATAACATTACGATCCTGTGTGGGTGTATAGCTCATCTGTGGGAGGATGTTTCTGTGCATACTTAGTGATCAAAATTCAAGAAACACGCCTCATTTTTATGAATATTTTCTCATTAGGAATTTGGCTCATGTAAATGCATCACATAATTTGTAGAAGCATTATATGGAAAAGGAAAAAGAAGAAATGAATTTTTTTTTGCATATACAATAAAAGCTTGAGCTACTGAAGAGAATTCCTGGGAGTATATAGTATCGTGACTGGAAACCCAGTCTTTAAAAACTAAATTTAATTCTAACCTAAAAATAACTGGAATGTCAGAGGTGTACCTTTCCACAGCATGAATAGGTTTGTAAAGTATAGATTTATCCATATGCAATGCTATTTTCTCTTTAAAACTTGAGATATCTTTTGGGAAAGGATTTGGCCCCAAGTATTAATAAAACCCATACTTTAGAAGCAAGTATTTTAAAATCACCTGTTGATGGAAGTAAAATAACTTAGTAATAAATAAACCCCCCCAAAGTACCTAGAGCTATTTAAATACTTAGCATGATGAAATGAATGCCATAAAATTACAGCTTAACAAAATATAACATAGTCATTTAGTTTCTATTCTTCTCCCTAATATAAAGTAGCAGGTTAATATGCATTCTCTCTGTTTGGTTTTGTTGTTCTTTTTTTTGTTTTGAGGCAGAGTCTCACTCTGTCACCCAGGCTGGAGTGCAGTGGTGCAATCTTGGCTCACTGCAACCTCTACCTCCCAGGTTCAAGCGATTCTCCTACCTCAGCCTTCCGAGTAGCTGGGATTACAGGCATGTGCCACCACACCCAGCTAATTTTTGTATTTTTAGTAGAGACGGGGTTTCACCATGTTGGCCAGGCTGGTCTTGAACTCCTCGCCTCAAGCGATCCGCCCACCTAGGCCTCCCAAAGTGCTAGGATTATAGGCATGAGCCACTGTGCCTGGCTTCTATTTTTAATATGCTGCATCCTCACCCTTTGTGGAAAGCCTCTGGGTTTCAATAACTAGCAAGCCGATCTTGCTGAAAGAAGGTAGAGATACAAACAAGTAGAAGCAACTGTTCAACATAAAGAAAGAAATAAGTTTAATGGGAAAAAATAATGAATTGGGGGAACGTGCAATCAAAATACAGTTCTGAGGATCTCAGAACTATTTGGAGTGAGCTGGCAGATAATGTTATAAAAAGCAGGTTACCAGTTTATGGATTCTATATATTTGATAATTTTGGGATAGCTTTGGTGTTCCTGTATCACATGGTAATCCTATAAAATAGATCAAGTGTTTCTCGAAATACCATCTTTATAAATATCATCTTGGAGGCCTCACTCTGAATCAACTAGATCTGTACTTCTGGGAATCTGCATTTTAACCCACCCCTCAAATGATTCTTATATATGCAGAAGTAAAATCTGAAAATTACTATAGTAGCTTAACTGAGTGTGGTTACATTGCTTTTGTGATGATGCCATTATTTTCTCTTTCTAAAGACCCACTGTTTCCAAGACCCAGTTAGAAGCCACCTTTCTTGATTTGTTTTAACACAGAGTTTAGTTTCTTCCTCCTCTGCTCCTCTAGCTCCCATAATTGTGCCTTTGTTACACTAATCAAGATTATCCCAAATCTCTTAATGCAGATTTAAACTTTAATAACTTTACATACGTAAGTGCTACAACCTTACCAAAAACATTATTTAAAATTTATTTAAATTTATTTTGCAATCATTTAGTTTTGTTTATTTTAAATAGTAAGTTCTTAATTTTAATATTTATATGTGGCATTTTCTTGGACTGGTAGAAAAACTTGACCACCTCAATCACCTCATATATCTCCCTTAAACTTTCTTTTGCAGGGTCATGTCAAAATAGTTGAGTGTGCACCAATATTTTATTCTTCAAATAATCTTAAATCTAGGATCACAGATGTCATCCTTTCTGTCACTAACCCACAGCTGGTAGAAGTTTTTAAAAAGTTTGAAATTTGACTAGAGCAATGTATAGTACAACCCAGTATACTATACGTTGAATTTTATTTCCTGTTGAATGTTAATAAAAATATATTAATATCTTAAAATTTTAAATAATTGGCCTTTTATCTATTGATTTGTGTAATGGTGTATCATTTATACTTCTAAAGTTAAAAACACTTAAAACAGCATGAATACTTTGAAATTCTGTGTTTTAACTTATTTGTGTGAATTCCTATCTCCCTAAACAGCACTTCTCTAAGTCAGGGGCCATGTTTTATTCATCCTTTTGTCTCTAGTACAGTTGATTAATATTTGCTGAATCAAGGGGAAAAATATGTCTATTTTATATTGTCTAATTAATTTAGTATATTCAATATTATTTAAATATTACTAACTATATTTAGATATAGGTAGCACATTTAAAATGTAATATTAATATAGCATCAAACATATATTTAATAGTATTTATTGTGTTTCCATCCATTGCAGTTATTATCCTTTTAGATGCTCAAATTGTTCCATGTTTGACTAGGGGGAATCTCTTCATGTTGAGTCCTGAGTCCTACTAAAACAGGAGCCAACTCCTGTGTAGTGGTAGTCTTGACAGATTACTCCTAGTAGTCTTTGATAACTTCCTTCTGTCTTGTATCACAGTATAATCCAAGCTCATCTTGTACATTTCCTATTCCAGATCTCAAATCAGCCATTTTCCAAGAAGGCTTGGAAATGTGGTTTTAAGACCATAAAGTCTGGGAAGTGTATCATTACTAGGTTGGTCATTGTTCCTATGCCTTTTCAGGGTGCAGAGCTAAGAAATACATGCATACATGTATATACATATGTACATAGATAATACTTCAAGAGACTCCAGCGTATTATTTAACTTCTTCAATCTTATATATGTGTCTGCTTTATCCCATGCTAAAAATACTTATCAATGACACTGGAGTGATAGAATGGCAGTCACATAATTGTTCAGTTATTCATCTTATAAAGCACACACAGCAGATTCTGCATGACAATAATAATCACAACACTACCATCTAACATCATATGATTACTGAAAACAGTTTAAGATTATTTTAACAGTTCTTTTTGTTGGATCACATTAGGAATGTGCTAGTAAATTTTTATATTTTAAAGATACTTGAAATAGTTACTTTCCGTATGATTATTATCCACTACTAGAGTATACATTCAGATCATGTTTACTTTTTTCCTTGAGGAGAATCCCTTTGAAGTTTGAATTTTTAGTCATACCCTCTGATTCTGGAAAGGTAGGCAAATAATGGAATTTGCATACATTGCAGCTGAAGCAAGCTGTAGAAGCAGCATGTGGAAGCTGGGCAAGTTCCCAACTTTTCCCAGATTATCTCTCCTTTGGCATATGAGTCCCTCAGAAAGACAAGACCCAATTCTTAAGTATTTCTGTGAATTTGTAAAATATACTTAAGTTTTATTTTTAAAACTTTGCCCCGATCTGAATATGTATTTCTTCTGACAAGGCACTGTGGTGAAGTTGCATTATCAAAAATTGTGTTGAACAACATTCCTTTTTTGTTAAAATTAAATTCAGGAAAAAATGAAATGGAATATCATTTCTTAAAATATTCAGTACTGTGGAAATGGGTTTGTTTTTTTTTTCAAAATTATCCAAATAATAATTAATTTTATTTTTTGAAGTAAAGTTAGTTTTTTAAAGTTAAAATAGCGATGGCCAGGCGCGGTGGCTCACGCCTGTAATCCCAGCAATTTGGGAGGCCGAGGCGGGCAGATCATCTGAGGTTGGGAGTTTGAGACCAGCCTGACCAACATGGAGAAACCCCATCTCTACTAAAAATATGAAAAATTAGCCGGGCATGGTGGCACATGCCTGTAATCCCAGCTACTAGGGAGGCTGAGGCAGGAGAATCACTTGAACCCAGGGGGTGGAGGTTGCAGTGAGCCGAGATCGCACCACTGCACTCCAGCCTGGGCAACAAGAGCAAAACTGTCTCAAAAAAATAAATAAATAAAATAGTGACACTAATACATGGTTAAAATGTATTTATCACTTCATGTGTGTCAGATTCTAATGATTTATCTCATTTTGTCACTTAATTCTCACAGCATTTTTATTGGGTTGCTACCAATATGCCCGTTTTATAAATTTTGTGAGGAAACTGCGCCATAGAAACATTGTCTCTAAGCAAAGATCAGTTTGTTGTATTACTGCTTATTGTATATCAAGTAATTGCAGGTTAAAAGACCATGGTGGTTTTTGAAAGAATTTTTTGTAATTTCTGGGACTTAAATTTAGGTGAGAACTATGAACTTGGTAATTATTATTAGTAGATGTATTAATTTTAAGTGTGTACTGTAAAGTATATTTAATAGCTTGCAATAGTTGAAAATATAAAAGTATTTGAGATTTTGATAGGACTATTGAAATAAATGTTAGTGTGTTTTTTAATGTTCTAATCTATAATAAATTAGTATTTGAAATGTTAGGGACATTTCAACAGAATACATTTATCACGTGTAAAAGCTTAGATAGAAAATGGTTACAATATTTTTTCAATATTTGTTTTTAAAAGTCTACTTAATGTATATTGTCCTTTAGTATGTGTTTAAAAGTAGTAAAGTTAGAATATACAGTTAAGCAAAAATAAGGATAGCCTCTGTTACTGACCATCAGAGCTAACCATTATTAATATTTTGGTATGTAGCATCCTAGATTTTTCCTATTATTATTGCTTTTACTTGAATTGTTAAGACTTTTAAAATTATAGTATAATTTCTAAGAAAATATTTTTAAAAGAATGCTTGATATTTTGAATCTAATGTATATGGTTCTTTTTTTCAGGATTGTACTGTATATGAAACAGAGAATAAAATTCTTCACGTGGTGAGTATACTTGGATTTATTTTAATCTTTATTAGAGGATATTTCCTTGTTCAACTAGAAGAAGTGAACCATAAGAAAAAAAATCTACTGACCACCTCAGTTAAGTGTATTTTTATAGGAAATCTACAAAACAATCAAAGCATAACAAGTTACATTAGTTATAACCATTCTTTTGTACCTAATAGGAGAAAAAAGATATAATATTTTAAAATTGTAATGTGTAGCAAGGTTGGAATATAATAAAAAATTAATAATGTAGAGCAAGGAGAATTTGAAATGAGAATTTCTTTTACTGTTCATCTATTACAAAAAAGATCAGAGAAAGGTATTCTGTTCTATAATGGGTAATTCATCTCTATCATCATTTGGATGAAATACTTTATTAAAAAAATCAAATTTCCTTTGCTCCAATTCTATACCTATGAGACAACCTTTCAAATGGTAATATGGCAATATTTTTGAATCAGTTAATGACTTTACATATATTTTATTACTAGAAATGGGCTACACGTACATTATACTTTGTGGAAAGGCCATCTCCTGCCTTCTTAATGAACAGTTGGCCACTTTTATTTGTAAATGCATTTCTTGATCAATGCTAGTTTGTCCTAATAACTTCTTCACCTCTGGTGTGTGTGAAATCATGTCATTTCTGCATCTGCCAGGTACTAGGCGGTGAAGATCCATATGTCTGTAAAAGGACATTTGCCTCATTTATTCCTAATATCAGTCTATAAGTTTTATGTTTCTGAAATGTTTGAATATTTATAAAAGAATACTATTTTGTATTTAGAAAAGGAAATACTTTTAAAACATCTAAACGTATGGAGGGAAAATATTACTTCAAAATATCAGCAGTACAGCATCCCTATTCCTTTTTTGTTATCTGTTATAGAAATGATACTGAATAATCCTCTGCTAATCCTCTCCCCCTCATTGTGCAGTAGTGATGCCCTTTGTGGTTTATAAGAATAGTCTCAGGAGTGGATAATTAATGTACTTTTCTCCTTATTAGTCCAGGAGGGAAAATAATTACAACTCCCTCACGTTGATCTACCTGTAGGGCCTGGAGAATAGAAAGACACTAATATTTATTTAGGGCCTATATATTTCAACTATTAGCTTAATTTCTTATAAGCATATTCTCTCATTTAATCCTACTTTTGCAGATGGTGGAACTAAGGGTCACAAATATTAAGTTGTTCAACTATTCGGTTTGAACACAGAATCTAATACCAAAGCCCATGCCCTTTCCAGATCTGGCAGTTGCTACCAATTCTAGCTCCCTGAGGCTTTACAAATTGTACTATCTTTTTTCCCGTGGAACCCAGGACTACTGTCTAGCTGTGCCTATTTTGTCAATAACTAAGGAGCATGCACAGACCCTTTCCCACCTACATTTTATTTTCTGTGAGTGACTGTTTCTTTAGCATTGAATTTTCTATGACAATGACTGTTCTTTCTGAAGTATTGAATTTACTGAATTCGACTTTGGTATGCTGCTGTGGGTTCTTCATTGTGTTTACTTCAAGGCTGTTATTGAGGTCAGTGTATGTTAACATTTTTTTCTTTATCAAGTTTCTCAGGAGTAATCTCCCTGATGTTAGTATCAAAAAGAGCTGTACTTTTCTTTATGCATTGGCTGCTACGAACTTAAGATTAAAATTTGTGGCCCATAATTGACAAGTGCATCTCATGGTATTTGTTTTGTATTTAGCTTCATTCTTGGCTCTACATGATTTCTTTTTGCCTTGTTTTTCTCAATTTATGTATGGTATATATTTTTACATCTGTTGATGCAGCCTTTTCTATGGAGGAATAGTTCCAGTTACAAATGCACATTTGTGATCAATATTCAAATATCAACAAAGGAAATGTAAATAATTTATGGAAAAAGAATCTCTAGAGAACTGTAAAAAATATGAAATTTTATTTCTGAGGAAATTTCAGATTCTACCATATGACAGAATAACAGAAATAGATTTAAATGATGAAAGAAATAGTGTGGGATTTCTCTTGTACAAAAGACTTTAAATATAATTTTAATTAATTAGACTAAGGAAATAATCTCTTTGGGGTTATAAAATGATGATTGAAATTTTATTAAATAAAAACCATAATAAGTAATAGCCAAATTTTAAAAGTTCTTAATCACTAAATATTTTTAATTTTAAATAATTTTAAAATAATAAGTAATTTTTAGTTTCTTAAATAAATTCCTAATAATTGACTCATATTGACTTATCTTTCTCAAAAGCCAGATTCTGGGCTGCTTGCTATTAGAAATAAGTAACAGCATAAATAGTACTGAAGGAGTTTAGAAATGAATGCCGTATATTTACCTTGGCAATTTTGCATTCCAGCTAGTGAGAATTTAAAAATCCTGTCTGATGATGATGACAACAGTGAATGGCATTAACCAAATCAGTTCATCTCAGAAAGCACTTGTCTTTTCATGTTATTCTTCTACTTCCCATCCTGATGTTTTTATACAAAGATTACCCAGCCTTTACCAAAAGGTTGTATGTATACTTGTATATTACTTTTTTCACAAGAATAATTTTTTAGAATAATAAAATAGTATACAGTACCACTTAGTATATGAGGCTAGAATAGTTTCTTTAAAACAAAATTTCTAGAATAAGTATCTTTCTAGATCTCTATAGTGTAGAAGAAATAACTTTGAGTCTAAAAAACTGTCTGAATCCTAATTCTACCATTTTCTATCTCGGTGAGCTGAATCAAGTGATGTTTTTGAGAGTTTGTTCTTATTATGTAAAATGGGGATATTAATATCTTTCATGAATGACTGTTGCTAGGATAAAATAAATCAGTAAGTTTTCTAGACAGAGCTTTATAATCTGGTAGTTCTCTTTCCAGTATTTATTTTTTAGGTTATATCTCATTATTTAGGTTTTTTGTTGTTGTTGGTTTGGTTTTTTTTTTTTTTTTTTTTTTTTTTGAGACAGAGTCTTGCTCTGTCACCCAGGTTGGAGTACAGTAGTGCGATCTTGGCTCACTGCAAGCTCCATCTCCCGGGTTCACGCCATTCCCCTGTCTCAGCCTCCCGAGTAGCTGGGACTACAGGTGCCCACCACCACGCCCGGCTAATTTTTTTTGTATTTTTTAGTAGAGACGGGGTTTCACCATGTTAGCCAGGATGGTCTCAATCTCCTGACCTCGTGATCCACCCACCTCGGCCTCCCAAAGTGCTGGGATTACAGGCGTGAGCCACTGTGCCTGGCCTATTTAGGGTTTTTAATTTCCTCTTTCTCTCCTTCTTATATGGACCAGTAAATCAAAAGCCAGAGTTTTTATATAGCTTGTTTAGGATGCAATTGTGAGTTAGTTTTAATGTTTTCCTTGTTTCTATGATACTTGAATATTCTAAGTACAATATGATTTATAATGGCTCCTTTTCAAAGATGAATTAATATGTATTGTATATGAGCATCTTAGCCTGGGTTCTTTCTGGAAAACAGAGCCTACAACAAGGCTCGAATGCAGATAGTTTGTGTTGATTAGTTATCCCAAGACTCAGAAGAGACACTGGGAAGGAGAATCAATATGGGTTCTAGAATTGTTCACCACTATAGGGAACTGAAGTTCGATCCCATCGGGACCTTCTGAGAAGCCCTGCAGAATTTGCCTTGGAATTGTCCAACCTGCCTGACAAAGATTGAAGAGGGAGAATGTATCTGCTGGCTCTAATCCAATTATCCCATTGGTCAAAGCTTGCTCCTTGGGGTGTTAACTCTCTCACACTACCAGGTTTTTGGAGGTACCAGAGAGCTCTAGGACAGAAAGCAAAGGTAGTGCAACTGAAGTAAAGCAGATTGCCACAGCAGTAGCTGGAGAAAAAAGTGGGCTGAGTGGGTATGAGATGGGGCTTAAGGGGTGTCTGGTATAATGAAACGCCTCTAAGTGGCAATCCAAATTTTAAAGTATTTTGGATCACATAAAGTATCCTGATAGTGACTGAAATCAAGATTTGCATAACTCACAAAAGCAAGCTTCAAACAGTAGATATAACATAAGTTTTGTGTAAAAAAGCAGTGTATTTATAGTGAAGAAAATAATTTCAAGAACTATGCAACAGACTTAATGTTGGTTGTCTTTGCAAGGAATAGGATAAATTTTAGAGGCATTAACTTTAAATTATGTGTTTGTATAATGGTTAAATATAGCATAACAAATATGTGTTAATCAGAAAAAAGTAGTACTAAAGTATCCGTAGAAATGCCTGAATAGCAACCCAAAATCTAGATTAAAAATGAGTATTTTATTGTTAGATACAATGAATTAGATCTACTACTTGATAGCACAACAGAGTGACTACAGTCAGCAATAATTTGTTGTACATTTTAGAGTAACTGACGGAGTATTACTGGAATGTTCATAACACAAAGAAATGATAAATGCTTGAAGTGATGGATACCCCCATTTACCCTGATGTAATTATTCACATTGTATGCCTGTATCCAAATATTTAATGTACTCCATAAATACCTAATGTATACCTACTATGTACTCAAATTTTTTCTAAAAAATAAGTATTTTTAACAAATGAGTAAGAGTTTCAAATGGGTAAGGAGTGAAAACAGTGCCAGTAGCCAACCATTGACTAACCTAAAGAACATGGCTGAAATCTTTCTAATGCCAGGCAGATTTAGAATCCTATGTAATATATTAATAGTTCTTAGGAACCTTTTCACTTTAGTACACTGGACTGTGAGTTAAATCGGTTTTTAGAACATCCCCAGTGATGGCTGCCATTTAGAAGGAACAAGGAGACCCCAGATGACTGAATAGAGATTATAGTAGCTTGAGATAGGCGCTAGAACATCAACTGTCTTCGCCTAAACCCTACCCCTAAATCTTTATTTTGTCCAGAGGATAGGGAAGGCAGTTTTCAAGAGGAAGGAGAACTTATCACTTATGAAAACTTGTTATAGCCTAGGAATTCCACAAGGCAATACAGGTTGATTGTCCCTTATCTGAAATGCTTGAGATTAGAAGTGTCTCGGATTTCGGATTTTTTTGGATTTGGGAATATTTGCATGATATACTTAACAGTTGTCACTAATCTGAAAATACTAAACCAAAATGCTCCAATGAGTGTTTCCTTTGAGCATCATGTCAGTGCTCAAAAAGTTTCTGATTTTCGGATTAGAGATACTCAACCTGTACGAGCGTCAGAGTGCCCTTCAACACATGGGCAAACTGAGAGAGCTGAGGTTGTGAGGTGGTGTATCTTTCCCTGAAATAGATCTGTATTTAAGGATGGGTAAAGAAAAAGAATGGGTAAGAGTAGAGGAAGTATCATCTAATATATTAGAAGAAAATCCTTCCACATGAAGTAGGTTTATTATGAACACTTGTTTAATGTTTTCAGTTGAGCCAAAAGATATTACCTGTATTAAAAAAGAATACCATACTATAAAGAAGGTAAGGTCACTATAAACTGAGAGCAAAGTGAACTAAGAAAATAGTACATTAAACATGGAAGCAGAAAATAAACCATGGAGAAAGCATGTATCTTCCCAATTTTTTTCAATTAATTTGCATTTCTTTCATAATGAAAAAGTATAAAAGTATGTATTTATTATAGTATAGTTAGAATTCTGATTGCTTTTAATGGATGATTTTATAGTACATATATTGAACTAGTCAGAAGGGAATTGGACAATCCTTAGGCTACATTTTCTGTTCACTTTTCTCACCTCTAAAATTGGAGAGAGTCTTTCTGCTTAAAATCAGAAAGAAATAGGCTGTGAAGACCAAAATCCCTGGTGGGAAGGGAGATTGGTTGCAGTGTTGGGCAGGGATGTCTGTTAATATGAAGTGTGAGAATGAATAAAAGGAGACTGAACATCTTGGGTTTCCTTTGAATTTGCCATTAAGTATAATGGAACAGACAATAGAATACAACCATAAAGGACAAAAGGCAATACAGATAATCAATATAGTATATATCTCAGTGATTATCGACTAAAGATAAATAATATTATGTTTCACTTCTATTGATCTGATCTTTTCCTTCCAGTTAGTTTTTGTTCTGGATTACACATTCTCTGGCAGGTTAGAGCCCATCTGTTTTGCTCTGTGCAGATCCTTGTTTTATATAACAAATGAGTTACAGAGAATCTGGAATTTTCAGTTCTATACTCTACTTACTCCTCACTCCTGCCTTTCAGTACACCCTTTGAGTCTGGAGTGATAAGCTCTCCTGAGAAGTCATTTCAGAGCTTGTGCTTTAGCAGACTTCCTCTGCTTGTCCCTGCCCTGCCATTCTCATTGGTGAGCCTGGAACACTTGTCGGCTTTGATTAAACTCATGGAAATCCCAGGCCAGGCGTAATCATTAAGGTCACATTGTTTAAATCAGATTGTTCTGAGCTCACAAACACCTTTTACATTAGCCAAAGGTATGGCCTTGTATATGGCACTTTGTATTTTAGCATTTTACCCTATTGCTTTTGTAAAGATAATAAATACTGCAAATGCCTATTTTATTATTTTAGTGTTAATATTATCTTCTAGTTATATAGTACTTTACAGTTTACAGAACATTCTCAGGAATGCTTTCTTCTCTTTTTTCTCTTTTTTTTTCTCCAAGCTATTTTTTTCTTTTGTTATTTAGGTTTGATCATGAATTAGGCTTATTTTGGCATGTTAAGTATTTGTTTTATTTCATAAACATTCTTTGTAATTTTTTCCTTTCTTTAAATTTATGAATTCCTTGCCCTTAAACTCCATCTGGAGTGAGATTATTATGTCTTCTCTGGTATCCAGACTAGAAATAACTTAAACTGCATAGAGCCAACAGTTAGATGTAAGAGAGGATCCTGGAGGAGAAAGTAAAGGGCTCATTTTAGTCTTTGCCCTGACATCTATATCATATCATTTATGAAAGTATAGCTTTCCTCTTCTGATGGATCAAAACCTTGAGTATGTGTTTAAGTACTGGGGTAGCAGCATACCCCAAAGTGAAATAAAAGTGATCATATTAATGTTAATAGCTTATCTTTAGAGATTTCTTGAAAACAATGGTACTCTAGTGACTTAAAAATCCCTGAAGATAATTTTAACTCGTCTTCAGGAGGTTTCTGATGCTGTGACGAAGCAGCTTTTGCCAGTTGTAGCCCAGACTCTTCTAAAAGCTATGATCTTGATCCAAATGCAAACTGAATTTTTTTTTCAGTATGGTTGAGATTTTGTTGGTAACTGTAGCATTTGAACATATAAATTATGGTCAGTCTCACTAAAACATCAACTCTAATACTGAGTTTTATAGATGAAAAACATAAGATGCTTCTTTATGTTTTCGAAGTTAAGGTCACCCTTCTGTCTCAGCCCCCTTTATTATCTTTGTGGTCAGCCTGAAGAAATGTGCCAACAATATTGCTGAAATAGGCGTTGGATTCTTTGGTGTTATATTACATTATTTTCAGATTTTGACACTTTGGTGGTTAATCGCATTGTAAATTATTTTAACTATAAATTCTCCACAACTGATGCCTCATGCAGGAAAGGAAAAATGAGAAATCCAGATATAACATGATAGAGGTGGAAAATGTTTGTCTTTCCTGGGACAAAAAGAAAATGTGTGTGGCCTATGTGAAGAATTAAAATAATCTGGTTTTAGTGTTTCTGATTATGATTTAGATAGACATTTTATAAGGCAGTATATTTATTTATATAGGTGTTCTTGCTAACATTACATTTGCTGAACACATTATGCATTGCAAGATGCTTCCATATTCATACTGACTCTGAAAGTACAATTCTTGTCCTCACAGTAGTATTCATTTTTGTTGGGGAGTCAAGTGAGGTAGAATAATACAGTAGAAAGAGCAGCAATCTGAGAGTTAGAAGGATAGGTGTCCTGACCCCATTCTGGCATTTACTAGCTGTAAAGAAGCTAAGTTAGCCTTTCTGACTAAGTTGAGGGCTTGGAGTATCTGTGACTTTTAAGGTCTAAATGCCATAATTCTTAGATGACAAATTCACAAGATCATTAGAAAGCAGTATGGCCACATAAAGTGATAAATTGAAGGACTGTCTTTATTTGAGACCACTGTATATATGACCAAGGACACTATATATTTTTTAAAATAAAGTTAGCAGGCACATATTCAGTTTTGATACATGGGCATATTGCATAGTGGTGAAGTCTGGGCTTTTAGTGTAGCCATCACCTGAATGGCGTACATTGTAACCATTAAGTCATTTCTTACCCCTTACCCCCTCCTACTGTTCCACTCTTCTAAGTCCCCAGTGTTTATCATTTCACATTCTATGTCCACGTGTATACACTTTTTTTAAGCTCTCACTTATACGTGAGAACATGTGGTATTTGACTTTCTGTTTCTGAGTTATTTCACTTAAGATAATGGCCTCCAGTTCCATCCATGTTGCTGCAGAAGACATGATTTTATACTTCTTATGGCTCAGTAGTATTCCATGGTGTGTGTATACACACACACACACACACAGACATATATGTACACACATATATATCACATTTTAATCCAGTCTGTTGATGGACACTTAACTTATTTAGTTCCTTATCTTTGCTATTGTGAATTTTGATATAATATGTGTTTTCCTTTGGGTAGATACCCAGTAGTGAGATAGCTGGATCAATGCTATATATTTTTTTAAAGTGCAATTATAGTCACTGTCAATGTAAAGATTTCTTCCACAAGGTAATTGAATCAGTCTGGAAACAGAAGCCACACAGTAACTTAAAGGAAGTTTGATATAAATAATTATAAATTATGATAAGAAATACCTGCAAACAGGTAAAGAGCGCCCTAAACCATGTCCTACAACTGAGGAATAGTACCCAAGGAAGGATATCTTTTAAGTGGAACACCCTTCCCAAGGCTGAGAAGGTGTGGCTGCAGCTTCATTGGGTTGCATAGATCAGAGCTTATCTACAGTTGCCAGGCAAGTGGAAGACAACCTTCGAGGATGTAGGCAAATGATGCTGCCGGGAAGGTTCACAGCAAGAGTTAGGATGATGCTGTGAGTAAGAGGTCTGGAGAGCATGTTGAGATAGCCTCAGGATGGTGATCACTGAGCCCAGGCTGAGGCTGCAATGTCACTGTGGGACTGCATGATCTGGACATGTGGCTGGGGCACAGCACTACCGATATCCCCACACACATGCACTGCTAGTGGACCCTGCAACAGGAACAAGAAAAAAATAAAAGAATGCCCATGGGAACCTAGAAGCCTTCTTCTCCTTGCAGTGTCTCTCCACTGCCCTCTATTGACAAAAACTTAACATTGTGCTTACTGTACAAGATAAATGCTTAGAGTCCAATCCATTGTTACAGAGCAAGCACTGAAGGATGAATTGAGCTGAGAGCCACAAAACTCATAACTGACACAGTGTGGTTAGCTCTTACCTCCATAAAACTACATATAGCTACTTCACATTTCTTGACTATAAGTGAAGACATCGCTCCCAGGTCTCTGCCGTTTGGTCCCTATTTATCCATAAAGTGTATATATATAGTGCCTTAAATTTCCAGAAGCTTATCTAATTATAATGAACTGCTTCACTCTTGCTATTTGAATATAAAATCCAAGCTAAAATCAAAACATTTTTCTAATAACCTACATCTTAGTTGAGCTATCAATATGTCCAGTCTGTTCTTTTTCTTGAGCCTGAAAGTCATGTGTCCTCTAATGAGTGATCTCTCATCTTCTTCGGAACCTGCCACAAGCCTGCTTGTCTCTGTTTCCTGCCTATGAAACAGCAGATAAATAGAATTGAGATTTTCCCAGATCCAATTCTGGTTTCCAGCTTACTCTATTTCCCTATCAGAAGTGAGAGTAGTGGTGGAGCCTCTTGTCCCAACTCTTAATTCATACCAGATTGTTTCAGGTAAGTAGCTGAAAGTAGGCTCGAAGTGTCATGGGTGAACTTCTTACTCATCAAAGGTGTACATTTGGGACTGACATTTTCTCACTGTTTTGGCATTGACCTTATCATTCTTAGATGATTATTATCTTAAAGTGTAATTTTTAGGCTGTATTATTATCTCAATGTTGGGCTCACTGGGCATTAAAATATTTGATATTTACTTGCCAAACAATGTTAAAAGCACAGTGGTTAAGCACGCAGGAACTGAAGCAAAACTGCATGATTGTAACTTGGCTCTGCCATTTAAAAGTTGAGTGACCTTGAGCAAGTTTTTAACATCTTTGTGCCTCCATTCCTACATCTGTACAATAGAGATAATAGCAGTATTTCCTTCTTAGGGAGGTTGTGGGGGTTAAATTTGTTAATACATGTAAATGACTTAGAAGAATACTTAGAATATAGTAAGCTTTCAATAAATATCAGTTATTGTTTCCTTTAGTCCTCCTCACAATACAGTGAGATCGGTATTATTTTTGTCCCAATTGTATACATAAGGAAACTGAGGCACACAAAAGGATTAAACAACTTTCCCCAGATCATGGAGCTAGTAAGTGGTGAAGTTACTATTCAGTCTGAGGCTTTTAATCACTATACTATAGCTGACTCTGTAGATGACCTCGAAATCTAATTCTAAGGTCATAAATTATAGACATTTATTTTCAGTGACTTTCTTTTGTCTTTCTATTGATAATTTTCCTTTGGCATTCATGGTAGACAGGATTCTAAGATGACCCCCAGGACCCCTGTCCCCTGGTATATAACTGCCCTCTTCTTCAGTGTGGTTGAGACCAGGGAATACAATGAATTTCACTCTCATGATTAGGTTTTGATCTATGGCAAAGGTGAAGGAATTTCAAGGATGTATTTAAGGTCTCTTGTCAGTTGACTTTAATATAATTAAAAGGGAGATTATCTTGGTGGGCCTGACCTTATCATGTGAGCCCTTTAAAACAAGATTCAAAGGAGGCAGATATTCTCTTGCTGGCCTTGAAGAAATCAGCTGCCATGTTGTGAGAGGGCCTGTGTAGGGAGTCACGCAGTGAGGACCTGAGGACAGCCTCTGGGAGTTGAGAACAATCTCCAGATGACAGCCAACAGGAAAGTGGGGACCTCAGTCATACAGCCACAAGGAAGTGGATTCTGCTGACAACCTGAATGAACTTGAAAGCAGATTCTTCCCTACTTACACCTCCCTGTAGGAATACAGCCAAGTTGACAGCTTGGTTTCTGCCTTGTGAGACCGGGGACTGGTTCCAGTGCCTGGACTCCTGAGCCATGGAAACTGAGAGAATGTGTGTTTCTTTAAGCCTCCAACCTTGTAGTAATTTGTTACACAGCTATAGATACCTAATACAGTATCATTAATTTAAATTTCAACTCAAGAAGAACAAAAACAAAAAATGTATTTTTTAAAGCCAAAGAGAGACTAGTAGCCAGCAGAGAATAAATACGAGAACAATTCTTTTGAGAATTTAAATATAAGGTACTATATTGCCTCCTAACTTATTTGATTCATGTCTTATTTATTATAAATACTTTTTTGATTAGAGGCAACAACATGTCATTGTGAAAAGAGCATTTGACTAAGCATCGGCACTTCTGGGTTTTAGTCTTGACTTTTCCATGAACTTTGTTGTGTGACTTGTGCATGTCACTTAACCTCTCATGGATCCCCAAGTGTCATTCAGGAAGATTAAACAAAATGATTTCAAATCATCTGTCTCAAAATTCTATGAATATAAGGATTTAAGTAATTAGAAGCTTGTAGTAACAGGACTAACACTGTCAATAAGCTTTAGGACCTTTAAGTTTTAATGTGGGAAAATGTAAGAAATTAGGAGGAAATTATGCTTTTAAGATCATGAATTTTGACTTACTAATTTTAACGCATAATAGGCTGTTAGGGGTCATTGCTTCTTTTCTGTTATCAGGAACACAAGGGCAGCATGCTCAGTGTCAGTGATGGTAAGCACAAAACCAAATACATTAGCAGAAACACTGTCCCAGGCTATGAAATTCTTGAGTGTAGTAGTTGGCGTTTGAATCATGTAACACTTAGTGATTGTTGAAGGCATGAATGGCTTAATGAAGGCTGGTGATTTTTGTTGTGTTTTTCCCCACCATGAGAGTTTGACATGTAAAGGGATTGTAGGAGTTTTCCAGGCCTTATTGGGATGAAGTTCACATGACCTTTATTTACTTGCAACTATTTGCTTTCTGAAGCTATTTGAAAATCTTAGTCTTTGCTGTATATAAATATAATTTTAATATTGGGTTAAAATTGGAATTTTATTCTATTACATTAGTTTTTCAAGTTTAAAAAGTTTTTCTCCTTCAATTCTCTGTACTCGTATGAACAAGAAATTCTTCCTGTGTTGCACGTATGTTTATTACGGCATTACTCACAATAGCAAAGACTTGGAACCAACCCAAATGTCCAACAGTGATAGACTGGATTAAGAAAATGTGGCATATATACACCATGGAATACTATGCAGCCATAAAAAATGATGAGTTCACGTCCTTTGTAGGGACATGGATGAAGCTGGAAACCATCATTCTCAGCAAACTATCACAAGGACAAAAAACCAAACACTGCATGTTCTCACTCATAGATGGGAATTGAACAATCACTCATAGGTGGGAATTGAACAATGAGAACACTTGGACACAGGAAGGGGAACATCACACACTGGGGCCTGTTGTGGGGTTGGGGGAGCGGGGAGGGATAGCATTAGGAGATATACCTAATGTAAATGACAAGTTAATGGGTACAGCACACGAACATGGCACATGTATACATATGTAACAAACCTGCACATTGTGTAAATGTACCCTAGAACTTAAAGTATAATAAAATATATATATATATAAAAGAAATTCTTCCTGAGTTGGAGAATGTGTATATAGAATAATAATTTTAAATACTAATTTAAATTCTGTTTCTGAATGTTACTCTTTCAAAGTTACCTATGATTGTTCAACAGTTGTGTCTTGTTAGGGAACCATCATAAGAGTGCAAAATTTCTAGCTCAACAGAAATCTGTCAAGTACTAAGATACTAAACATACTATATTTAGTGAGGCGTATACTTACAGTTCTCACAACTTAATATCAGAATAAATGTATGATATTTTATAAAAAACAAAGCCTCCCTTGTTCCCCCAGTACAATGCACATGTCATCCTACATTGGCACAGAGTTGCAGAACTTATAATACTGAATTATACTAATATTCAAATAAAACAATAAAATAAAAACATACTGGCTGGGCGCAGTGGCCCATGCCTGTAATCCCAGCACTTTGGGAGGCCGAGGCAGGCAAATCACGAGGTCAGGAGTTCAAGACCAGCCTGGCCAACGTGGTGAAACCCCATCTCTACTAAAAATACAAAAAATTAGCTGGGCGTAGTGGTGCGCACCTGTAGTCCCAGCTACTTGGGAGGCTAAGGCAGAAGAATCACTTGCACCCAGGAGGCAGAGGCTGCAGTGAGCTGAGATTGCATCATTGCCCTCCAGCCCTGGCGACAGAGTGAGACTTCGTTTCAAAACAAAACAAAACAAAACAAAACAAAACAAAAACCCATACTTTATTCTTTAGACATTTTAATTGAAATATTATTTATATCAATAAATATTTAAACATGTACACAACTGTTTATCAAAATAAACTTTCATAACTATTTTCCATGCTATTGATAATAAGCCTGAATTGTTTAAACTGTATTTAAATTGTAACTTTCACATCATTGTTGCCATCTTAAGATGTATATCTATCTGTTGCTTCCTTAATTTATCTTGATTTTATATTTTATACTCTTATTCCTTGTATATACGTATATACCCAAAAAGTATAAATTTCTTTTTGTAAAGCTTTTTTTAACCTTATCAGCCTTGAGTTCTTTCCTGCATCAAATGAATTTTCTGACTTTTTAAACTAAAGATATTTTTATTCATTTGTTCCAGTATACTTGGAAGAATAATTGAACAGTACACCACTTATTTAGAAAAGCAAATAAAAATACTTTAAGTAGCTCAATAATGCCTAAGTGTGCTTCCAGACTGACATAAGAGTTTTTTTCTGTCCCTTAGCTTTTTACCACTGTTTGCACTTAGAACACTTTCTGCATTTCTTTTTTAAAAAAACAATAGCTGGCCAGGCGTGGTGGCTCACGCCTGTAATCTTAGCACTTTGGGAGGCCAAGGCAGGCGAATCATGAGGTCAGGAGTTCGAGACCAGCCAGGCCAACATGGTGAAACCCCGTCTCTACTAAAAATACAAAAAAATAGCGGGGTGTAGTGGCAGGTGCCTGTAATCCCAGCTACTCGGGAGGCTGAGGCAGGAGAATAGCTTGAACCAGGGAGGTGGAGGTGGCAGTGAGCCAAGATCATGCCACTGCACTCCAGCCTGGGCAACAGAGTGAGACTCTATCTCAAAAAATAATAATAATAACAATAGTAGCTAAAACTTCATGTATTAATCTTAAAAGTATCTGATAAATTCAGATATAATGAAAGAAATCTATTCAGACATAATGAAAGAATGCTATCTTATTATTGGTTAATGTCTTAATGTGGGATTATTATTTTTTGAATCCCCACATTAAAATGTTGCTTTATTTTGTGCTAAATATGCTCTGCTCTGATCTTTTTCCCCTTTAAAGCTTATATTTAGGTAAACCAGCGTGTATATGTGTGTGTATATATATGTATGTGTGTGTGCGTGTATGTGCAGATAGATAGTATAGAACAGAATACAAAAACTTTGCATTTCAGCCTGAGAATATGATGTATTATATTCATATTTGAAATTAATATAAACTACCTGAGAAAAAAAAACACACAATACCATAAAATTCAGCATATGACACTCTTCAGTTTTAAAAGATTAAGTCATGGCTACCCTTGTCTGTTATTCAGTCATTAATCCTTTGTCACCTTGGGTAGTTTATAACAGAATCCAGAAAGTCAGTTAAACATTTATTTCCATTTCATGTTCTCTGTAGCTTTTTTAAGGCATATCATTTACTATTCTTTAATTTTAGGTACAAATTTTTCTTCTATTTTTAGAAATAAAGATAAATATAATTTAAAATACCTCGGGGGCTGGGTGCAGTGGCTCACGCCTGCAATCCCAGCACTTTGGGAGGCCGAAGTAGGTGGATTACCTAAGGTCAGGAGTTAAAGACCAGCCTGACCAATATGATGAAACCCCATCTCTACTAAAAATACAAAAAGTAGCCGGGCGTGGTGGCGTGAGCCTGTAGTCCCAGCTGCTCAGGGGGCTGAGACAGAATTGCTTGAACCCGGGAGGCGGAGGTTGCAGTGAGCCGCCACTGCACTCCAGCCTGGGCGACAGAGCGAGACTCCATCTCAAAAATAAAATAAAAATAAAATAAAATAATTTGATATGAATATTGCAAAAATAGCAAATAATAACAGTGGTTACTAGTCATCTTCTAGCTAGTATAGAGTTGTCCTTTTGCTGGTAAAATTGCTCTAAGTTTTCCCAGACAGCCATGTCTTTCACAGTCTCAGTTCTAATATTCCTTATCTAAACTACATTCTAAATTGCAAGAACACTTGCAAGCCTGCCTTATATTTTGTTTTACTATGTAGTTTAAACATGTTATATAACATCCATCTAATGTAGACATTGATTTTAAACAATACAAAATGAAATTGATCAAAAAAAGTCCAGTGCTAAGCATAGAAACAGAATTAGCACAATAATGATTAGGAATTCAAGTCCTTCTGCCATGCTAATGACCTTGGTCTATTTAGCCTCCTTCTCACATCTGTTAAACTCGCTATAATACCTACTTTAGGAAGTTGTTATTAGGATAAACGAGATAATAAATATGAAGTATTTAGCATTGTGCCAGACACATGGTAGGTGATCTACAAATTATAGCTCATAATAATGTTGTTGAATTATAATAAAAATGTATTTTTCTTGCTATTTTATGATTTTCTTTTTCTAGAATATGCTTAGGTAGTAATAGATAATATTGTGTTTTAAAATATAAATTATAATAATATAATGTCTCACATGATTTCACTTAATGAATAGCATTGACCAAATTCAGGTTTTGTAAGATACGTTAAATAACTTCCCTGGAACTTTCCTATAGTACTGCTAATGTGGTTTCCTGCAGTAACTTGATGTATGATGCAGTAATGAGTATAGAATTAGCATGTAAAGCAAGACCATTTTATACCCCTTCTAATTGCCTTATTTAGTTAAGTGCCAAATGCTACAATATAAAGTTTCTAGTGTATTATCTCTAAAACAGGAAGCAAAGTTCTAATGGAGTTTCTTTTCTAATTCTATTTTTTAAGACCTTTAATCTGTTAACTCCTGATAGCTTTGCTGGTAAAGTCAATGTGTTTACTCACCTTTTGTATTCCTAGCAGCACCTAGCACATAGCAAGCATTTGGCAAACAAAATTACTCAAGAGGAATCTGAGAAGACGTTTTTGCAACTTAATATGATGAATTTAATTGGTATTTTCTTTTCCCTAAAATGTCTACAGTCTGGTATTTCTGCCTTTCCTTTTTCCACTCCAGTTCTATAAAACTACCAGTGCCTGAATAGGAGAGCTACTGTTGCTCATTACAAGAGTGTTATATGAGGCCTTGAATGTTGTAAGAAATATACATATGTATATGTAGACAGAGAGCCATTTATATACATCCATTACTTTCCTATTTATATATTGGACTCTTTTGAAATATGCTTCAATTTGTAGAAACCACAAGGGTTCTTTTTAACATACTGACTTCGTACCCTTCAGATTAGCATGCTATCCAAGTATCCTGTATAGAAACCCTTCAGCATTCACAGTGTTATCTCCCCCACTTGAGATAAAGAGAAAATAAGAATGAAAATATAACCACATAGGTAAGGGAAGGAATAGCTAAAAGATTTAATTCTGCCATTATTTTTCTTCCTGTCAAACATATAATTTGAACCGCAGCCGGTTTTTATATGTTAAGTACTGCCATTCTGTCCTTTCTCCATGGCTGCTGATGTATATTTTTAAGACAAATTTTTAAAAATACAGAGAATGGGATTCCAGGATGGGCCACATAATTTGTGAGACCTAGTACAAAATGAAAATGCCAAGCCCCTTGTTCAAAAACAATTAAGAATTCTAGGATAGCAACAGCAGAGCATAAAACCAAGTGTAGGCCCATGTGCAACTGCACAAGTCACCCTCCCACAAAGCTGGCCCTGAAGGGTTTCCTATTTCAGGGGAATAATCTTCCTGTTGGCACTTTGCCTAGCAGCTTTTCAGAGTAAATGCCTTCATTGTATCTAAGAGCATTGAGACCTGAGCATCAGAGAGAGTAAAGAGATGTGAACTCTCCATCATGGCCATGCAGCTAGACTAACCAGTGTAGTTACTGATCATTGTAAGATGGTCAGCAAGGTAATTCAATTAAGAATAATGAGATAATTCATACCATGAATAGGATTTCAGCATTTTAAGGGTTGAGAAAGCAACAGAGGAGGAAAAAGCATTTATTGGGTGTCTTTTTTGGATAGGAGCCATATTGAACTCTTTTTAATGCATTATCATGTCTTAGCATGTCAGCCATATAAAGTAATCTTTATTAGCTCATTTCATTTTCTATCTGAGGAAAGTGAATCTCAAGGATATAAAATAACTTGTTTATAGTCACACAGCAATCATTGGCAGTGTGGTGATTGCCCACAACTGTCTTCAGATCAAGCCCATGTTCTTTCTATGGGTATTGGTACCATGAGGCTGTCTCTCTTTAGGGGCTGATAGACACAATAAAAGTACAGACTTGAGAAGCAGATGCAAACAGCACTAGCACAATTAGCGAAATTTAGCATGACAGTTTCTTTAGTGTAAAGAATCTGAACCCAGCACAAAGTGAGGCCATGGACCAAGGACAGAACATAGTAAATAAAAAGAGAGTTCTTATTATCTTGACCAGACAGGAGAAACTGTTGTGAGGGGAAAATAAATCTCGGGATCCCCAAATCACTAAGCCAAGGGAAAAGTCAAGCTGGGAACAATGTCAGTCAAACCTGCCTCCCATTTTATTTCTAAATACGGTAGCTACAAAGATAAGAAGCTACATACCTCCCTCACAATTTGCCCACAAGGAAATACCTTGTGGACAAAGGACAGACAGAACTCAAAGTCATTCCTCTGAGGCTCACCTGAGACAAATGCATATCTGATTGCTTCCTCTGCCCTCTTTGTTTATATAAAAATGCAGATTCACTGAGCCAGACTAAATTTTGTATTCAGTGGAAGGCTGATCAAAGACTCGAAAGAATGCAACCTTTTGTCTCTTATCTGCTTCTAACCTGGAAGCCCCCACTTCGAGTTGTCTTGCCTTACAGGACTGAAGCAGTGTACATCTTACACATATTGATTGATGTCTCATGTCTCTCTAAAATGTATAAAAGCAAGCTGTACTCCAATCACCATGGGTACATGTCATCAGGACCTACTGAGGCTGTGTCACGGGCGTGTCCTTAACCTTGGCAAAATAAACTTCCTAAATTGACTGAGATTTGTCTCCCGATATTTTGGGTTAACACTGTCTACCTCACAGTAGACTAATAACAGTGGCTACAGAACAAATGTAGCATGTTGGAGATGGATAGATGATAATACCTTGATTGCAAAATAATAGTTCCTCCTATAGTTAAAGCAAAAAAAAAGTTTCAAATGATGAAAATCAGGCTTCAGTAAATACAATGAGAGTCTGTGAAGCATCTGAGGGCCAGCATATTTTAGGGCAGTATATTTCAAGCTTCTTCACGCCTATTCTACTTTCTTCATGATTTTGCCATGTGTAAGCCTTAAAATACCATGATAGCTGTAACACATATTTTACATTTATTGTTTCATACAGATAGCACGAATGGATTTATCCTGACAAAAGCACTAGCTTTCTGTCCTTAGTAAAGCCACTCTACTAATTGTTTAAGCTCATTTGCTCTTCAGTTCATTCAACTAATATTTATTGAACGCTTTGTATTTTCTAGGATTTGTCTACCTGATGTAGGTGGTAGGTGGGGGTGGAGGGAAAAAGATAAGAAGACAGGGATGAGTAGGGCATGGTACCTGCCTCAGAGGGATTCAGAATAAAATAGTTTCGCAGTTTCAGATTGTTCATAGAATGCTGAGAAAGCAGGATTGAGACTTTGCCTGGAGGAGGTGGGAAACTTTATACAAAGTTGAGTAGTAAAGTCTAGATAAATAAGTAGGAAGAGTTTGTTAAGCTTATTTGGAAGATTCATCTTTCCTGGATCTTGGCCAGATTTTTTTTAACTTTTCTGACCATGAATTAAAAGACTTCGAGATTTTTTATAGTGTTCAGTTCAATCTTGTGGTTGTAATCAAGAGGTTCTCAGATTAAGTTTGTTTAACGATCATTTTTTGTAGGTATGGTAAATCAAATAATAGAAACAGTATAACCATAACTAATGAATATTTTGGCATATAGTTCTTACACTCATAATTTAGAATATAGGTGTGTTGTGTGTAAATGTGTTTCCATTTCACCTGAATTTCTTTGTACAGATTTTACAGAATAAAATGCCAGTTACTTTCTTCTACTGTTTATTTTTCCTTATGAAAACGTTATTACAAAAGGTGATTTATATGTTACTTACAACACGTATTTACCACAACTATTTTTCTTTTTGTGCTTCCAGTGTAAAACTCTTTCTGGAGTCTGTGACCACATCATATCCCTGTCGTCAGATCCTCTGGTTTCACAGTCTGCTCACCTGGAAGTGATTCAACTGGCAAACATTAAACCAAGCGAAGGGCTGGTAAGAGATACCATGTTTATCAAAACCACCATCCATCAGTAGAGAGCTAATGATGTGGACAAAGCAGCCTCTGAATGTGGGAATCTATGAATTTCAACAGACACTGAACATTTTGGTATTTTTTTCCTGGAGGAGTTATGGTAGTGGAAGTTTGTGATGCATGATAAGAAGTTTTATGAAGATAAATGAAAATGAAGGAGAATTGAAAATGGTGACTTCTGAATTAATTTAATTTGGTACTCATTTAGCTTCAATTACATTCTTTCACCTCCCTCCCCACCAAAGTTCCTTAGGTTTAAAGGAAGTTTAAGAGTTTTATAATAAACACCACAATGTTACCTGCTCATGAAAGTTGGTTTTTTGTTTGTTTGTTTTGTTTGTTTTACTTTGGTTTGTTCTGGTTTTAATAGTTATTCCTTCCCCTAGGGTGGGTTAGCTAAACAAAACTGGTATTCTTTATAACTCACATTCATTCTTAGAAGGGTAAGTAAGCACGTGGATATTGCCAACACTAGATGTCTATGAGTTGTATTTTTTTATTATGTAATAATAAATATAATCATGTTGATATTTTGTTCACCTGATTAAAAAGTGTATTGGTTCTAGATTTAACCCAAGAGAGAGATTTTTTAAAATATAAGTCTATAGGAAGAAAGCATATAAAAATTGATATTGAGACAGAAAACAAGAAACTGGCTAGAGAATATCTTAACTACTACACAACTATTACATGTTAGTTTGGTGCTATAGTGTTTCCACTTTCTCCCTGTATATGAATTTACCAATTAATGATATTTTGGAAAATAGAAATCTTGACAACTAGCATTAATAATTGAATTCAGATAATATATTCTTTAAGATCTCTAAGCACGTTTAACTTTTTCTGTGGCTTTTCTTTTTCATACATCTATATAACTGTTCAGAAGGCAAAGCCTTTATTGACTACCACTGATTTTTCAGTTTGAGGCCATCTATCCTAGAGAGTAAGTTTTCTGCAGATATGTGGCAAATTAATTCTGGTTATCTGTAGTTCCTAGTGCTGTTGTGGCTTTTATGGGTGTTTTCCTGGGAAGGAATATGATGAAAATCAGCATATCAGACATAGCATGCCATCATTGTGATCTGTAAGTGCTATATCTAATGTTGATTACATTTAGAACTTCTGTTAAGTAATTATAATCTAAAATGTTTTTATTCCTTTTAGTTACATCTACAAAGTCCAGTTTTATTTTTAAAACACTTCAATCTATAGCAATAAGGATTGGCCTTTCTATATATCCCCTTTTAGTAGTTATAAGGGAAAGGAAGTCCCCTAAGCATGATTTTTAGAGTGAAAAATTATGAACTAATACAACATTGTATTAAACTAGAAGTCAGAACACCCAGATACAAATAACTTACATAAAATATAACTATGAGAGTGATCTTGAAGAGATGGGAGAGTAAATTTAACCACCTTGGCCTTGATCTAGTCATGTAGGTGAGGGAGATGAGGAGATCATCTTTAAAGCTCCTTCTGGCTCTTAGTCTGTGGTTCTAAAAAGAAAAAAGCCTGACTTTTTTCCTCTAATTTCCACTGAAATCATTGGGAGAAATAACCTTGTAAAATAAGTCAAAACAATGCTAATTAATGGGCTTTATGAAATCTTGATTTTTTAAGGAAGGTATAGCCCTGGACAGGTCCTTTATTGTTTTCATTTGAAAGAGGTAGATCTGGGAACTTAAAATGCTAAGAACCAGATTCAGTTAAACAGTTTAGGAGAGAGCTAGAAGAGAAAAGAAATGAATGCCCATCACTTGCCAGGTATTTTTCTCACACCTCTATAGAGTAGATATTAATTTTCTCATTTTGCAAATGAGAAAATAAAATTGCACATATTCACCAGTTTGCTCTGTATCACATATAGACAATAAATAACAGAGGCAGGGTTTAAGTCCAGGTAAATCTAGATGAAGTACATCTGAACAAAGCTTTTTTTACTATTCCACATTCAAATTTTGAATTGCTAAACAGAGGTATGAGAAGCTTAGGAGGATGACTTTAAAACTGAAATTACTTAGAGAAATTTGTTTTTAAAGGACAATGGGCAGCACTTCACTGGGAATTGAAAGGAAGGAAAAGAAAAACTCAAAATGTTGAATATTAATAGAAAGAGTTAAGTATAAAACTTTTTTTGTGATTCGTATCAAAGGGGAAGTACTAAACAGAGAATTGACATGGCTTATTCAAGGTATCGTTTTAAAACTCAGTCACGTTTAAGTAAGTTTAGTCAGTCACATTTGAAATAAACCAATTTTAGGATTTTGATTTAGGATTTTGGTAATTAGCCATAGTAAATGTCTAAATGATAAATGAAGGAAAGAAATAGAAAGCGGTGGGAGAATACCAAGATTTAATGAAATTTAATTAGCTTAGAAATATCCACAGAAGGTGTTCTTCCAATTTTAGGACAGAACATGTCTCATAGGCAAAAGGTAACTGATTTGTTCTCCTGCTGATAAACTGGATACATCGTTTATCAGCTTTCTAATTAGTCAAATCTCCTAGAATTTCTTAGGTTTAACAGTCCTAAAGCATTGTAAGGACTGGTGAGAAACAACCTTAGTTATGATTGAACCATATGAAACTTTCTTCTAAAGTGCTTTTAAACAACAATAATTAGCAGAAAATTAAAGGAAGGAAAATGAGAGCTATTGAAACAACAAAACTGGATCAGAGCCAAGGCATGAGCCAAATAGAGAGGAAGGGACTGGGGTCATCCCTGGGGAAACCTCTTGGCCTCAGGGAGTTCTTTTTCTATTTGGGTACTTGGACCATCTCCAAATATGCCTTATTCCACCAAGTTGACTGAGAGGTTGCTTTGGCTCCTGTTGGTTAACCAACATTTGGAGACAGAGCAAAGCAAATGTCATTTTGGCAACCTGAGCAGGAGAGAGGGAGCTGTGCAAGTCAGCTCTAGAATTAATTAATGAATTTTTAAGAAGAGAGAAAAGGAGGAATGAAGGTTTTGATGAAATGGAAAGCCATATTTGTCACGGTTCCAGAAAAAGAGTCATTTGAATTACATGTCCTCCTGCTGTTTGGCCCTTTCTCAGAGGTGAACAATGAATCAGATGTATTTCTCTGGACCCTTTCTTATTCAGAAGCTGATTAGTTTGAAACTCATCCAAGCAACTTATTTCTTCTCTTTCTTTTGGTGCCTGACTTTTGGCCATTTTTCTCATTACTACCATGAGAGGGAGATTAAAAAAGACAAAGAAGTCAGTTTTGATTATTAAAAGCAGTTACAACATGCTTTATTGAGTTTAGAAATGAAAATATTACATAAAACAAAATATCTTTATTCTTGTGGCATTTAAAAATTTGTTTTATTTCTACCCTATTGCTTTATGTCTATATGTAGATACATCTCTAAGCATTTAAAATTTTTATTCATCTGAAAAAAATAGCTTTAATATAAATTGTACAATGTTGTCATGATGAGATCCTCTTCCTATAACTACTAGATACTGTCTTTGGCTTACAATTGTCAGTTAAGTTCCTGGTATTTGTAATAATTATACACAGATAAATTTAGAGTCATAGCTATGCTGTTTCCATGATTTTTTATTATCCCAGTAACTACAGTGTCTTTTCTAAACATTTTTCTTTAAATATTAGGCTTTCTTTATGACCTCATCATTTATAGAATCATTTAGAACTCTTGTCAAACACCTTTAATTCGTAGTCAATAGTGAAAGATACATGGAGAAAAATAGAATCAACTTCTGCTTACAGTTGTCAAGATGTTGACAGCTGTTGTGAAACCTCGGTTCTTCTTAGTTTAAAAGAACTTAAACAAGAGATACACAGCAAAGGAGATGTAGCATAGAGCAATTTATTGCAAAGGAAAAAGAATATTGTGAAAGTTAGGTGCAGAATAGCCAGTACACCCGGAGAGAGGATTCAGGGCAGGCTGCTCCTGAGGATGAGACCGCCAAGACTGGCACTAGGGAGACTCCCTTTATGGGAGTCTTACGTGATTATTTATATGGGGGTGGGAAGAGCTGTTACTAGTAAGCATATTCTGGGTGATCCTCTGGGTGTGCACGTGCACAGTAGCTGTACATGCCTGTTCATATGTTGCATGTCTCTTTAGCATCTTAAATCTCCACCCAGGGCTGTGCTTTTTACTATTATAATGAGCAAAGGCTTAGTTTGAGGACAGGTAAAATCAAAATGCACGTGCTCCCTCCGGGGGAAATTTCCTAGCTGTGCTTGAATGAGCTTGACTACATTGTGAATGCTGGGGCTTATTGTGTTAACCATACATTCGCCACAGTTGCCAAATTCCAAGGACATGTTAATTCCTTGACTACCTATCCTGCCTCAAAGAGAGATGGGTAATTGAAATGAATTTGTAAAATATCAATCCCAGTTATTCTTTTAGCTACATTTCATATACTACATATTTGCTAAAGTGGTCTTAGTCTTTTAGAACAGATATTAAAAAGTGAATGTTTGACTTTAATATCTACAGTCATCAAATATTCTAATAAGAAAAGTTAAGGTGTACAACTCTCCTAACTGTAAATAAAGCCATAAATCAGGAGCCCAGTGGTTGAGAGTGTGGACTCTGGAGTCAGACTGCCTGGGCTTGAAAGCTGGCTTCACCACCTTGGGCAGACTCCCCAGCCTCTCTGTGCCTCAGTTTCCTTATCTCTAAAACAGAGATAATGATAGTTTCCACTACATAGACTATTGTGAAATAAGTGCAAGACACTTAAAACAGTCCCTGGCACATTGTAACAAGTAGATATTAATGGTGGTGATAGATAATGATGGATGATAATTATTTTGTGTGTCCGAACAGTGTATTTTGTTTTGTTCACTTTTTCCACTTTATCCTCTCACAACCCTTATATGTCAAAAACTAAAAATTGGCCAGGCACCGTGGCTTACATCTATAATCCCAGCAGCGTGAGAGGCCGAGACAGGCAGATCACCTGAGGTCAGGAGTTCTAGACCAGCCTGGCCAACATGGTAAAACCCCGTCTTTACTAAAAATACAAAAATTAGCTGGGCGTGGTGGTGAGCGCCTGTAGTCCCAGCTACTCGGGAGGCTGAGGCAGGAGAATCACTTGAACCCGGGAGGCAGAGGTTGCAGTGAGCCGAGATTCTGCCACTGCACTCCAGCCTGGGGGACGAAAGTGAAACTCCGTCTCAGAAAAAAAACACGAAAAATTTACTCTCTAGCTCTTACAAATGTGCAGTCATGCTTCATTTAATGACGGGATTCCATTCCGAGAAATGCATCCTTAGGCAATTTCATCATTATGTGAACACCATAGAGTGTACTTACACAAACCTAGATAGTACAGCCTACTACAAACCTAGGCTAGATGATAGAGCCTATTGCTCCTAGTCTACAAACCTGTATAGCATGTTACTGTACTGAATACTGTAGGCAATTGTGACACAGTGTTACGTATCTGTGTATCTAAACATATCTAAACATGGAAAAGGTACAATAAAAATATCATTACATAATTATATGGGACCACCATCGTATATATAGTTCATTATTAACCAGGATGTCATTATGCATCACATGACTGTATTTTAAGATCCTTTATTAGTCTGATATAATATTGTTAATTCCTGAATGAAAAATATTTACAGAGATCTTGTCCTCTTCTAAGTTCTAAAATAATACCATTATATTTACCGATCAGTAAATAATGGGGTAAATGTTAGCTTCAAATTAAGTATGTTGTATACCTGTCACCAGTGTAAGGCTGAATATTACCATGTTGTCATAGCCAAAAACTACTGACCAATCCATTAATTAAATTCTGATTGTACTTTTGTTAAGGTTATTTGTTTTATATAAAGTGATAAGCATTCATTTTGTTTCATATTAGCAATCCAGGCTCAGCCATTTTAGACATATGGTATTACTGAAATGACTTTTTAGAATTAAAATCTACCCAGTGATTTCTCAATAGTTCCATACCATGAAATTTACTACTTATTTTTCTAATCTCTTATTTTCAGTGAAGACACATGTGTTTTCAGGTATCTAAATATATAATTAACAAAGGTATAGGAAATTAACATTGTAGCAATTGCTTCATGTAAGTACTAAATGTATGCTTTTTCTGAAATGGTATTGTTGGTTGTTATTATTAAATCTATATTTCAGATTCGAAGTTAATTAATATTAGTATTTTTATTTATGAAGTAAGTATTTTGAAATGCAAACCACTTTTGTAGGTAAAATTTGGGTAGCTTTTCCCCAAAAATAAATTTAAAGTAACAATCTTCCTTGGAGGGGACAAAAATTCATTAACTGAATCATCTAGTTTGTTCTGATTTACTTAAATTATTTAATATTAAAAATGTGAATCCTTTATTGTGATTTTTTTTTCTTTAAAGTTCCATCACTATCCATAATTTAAAGTTTCCATTTGCTCTTAAAGTTTGTATGATTTCAGGATTTCTGTATAATTTTTAAACTTTAATGTAGTTTTTTCTAAAAATGGTTCTATTTAAATGGAAAGTGGAATCTTGTCCTTTTTACTGGGGGAAGGGATTGCTACAGATACACACTACCTTTTAATTATCAATGTAGATATGATTGGATATAATTAGTAAAACTTTATCAATAAGAAAGGTGGAAAATACAGGATACTACAAAATAGAAGGAGAAAATTTATGTAAATTATATTTTATCACTCTTCTGGTTCCAGTTATAATTGAAGTGTCTCATTAGAAAACTACTTTCCATTGTATAATATATCAAGTATAATAAGTTAATAACATACCAATATTTTAATTTCCCATTGTAACTTTTATTTTGCCACAGAATATGCAGTATGGGTTTTTGAGGAGAGTGAGAGAGTTTCTTTCTTAGGAATATTGAATTACCATGCTGCATTTTATAAGTCTCACAGGCAATTCACTTATCAAGTAGTTATTTAATTGAGTACAGGCTTCTTCAGACAAACTTTAGAAACCAGAATGTTCAGATAGTAATTTCTCACCAGTTTAAAGATAGCGTCTGTCTTCATGGATTTATTTCTGAGGCGTGTGGCAGTTTTAATTTGATAGAGTAATTTTTTATATAAACGAGGTTACAATGTACTTGAAAATTCACCAATTGCTTCACTTTCTTTTCTGATGCTGTCTTTTTCTTAGGGTATGTATATTAAATCTACATATGATGGCCTCCATGTAATTACTGGAACCACAGAAAATGTAAGTATTCTAACCTTTCAAATTTTTAAGTGTGTTTTTCCCTTTTATTGCTAACAACTTATATATCTCACATGATTGAGGTTAACATCTAAGGATAAGGACATGAACAGATAGTAGATACAATTTAAAAGAGATACTGAGTTAGTAGCATTCATTCTGTTCAAATTTCACTTTTTTTTGTTTAGAATAGCTGTTTACTTAAAGTAAATCAGGTGTTTTCAGCCAGAGATTTGTCTTTGTATTTTCTGATTCATGACAAGTTATTGTGACATCTGAAAGAATTCATTTCCATCTGTCAAATGATTTGGTTATTTAAAGAAACTAAACTCATGCGAGAAATAAATATCAGATAAGTCAGGTTTTCTGAATACTTCCAGTATAATTCAGCTTAATTCAGTGGAAGGGCAGCATGGTATAGCTGAGTGGTTTTCACAGTGACATTCCTGGACACCAGCATTAGCCTCCCTTGGGAACTTGCTATATATGCAAACTGTTAGGTCCTACCCCAGACCTACTAAATCAGAAATTCTGGAGACCAGCCTATTTCTTAATAAGAGATTCTATTTTAACAAGTGAATCTGAGGCATATTTGCGAACTACCATAAGCAGTGGGCCAGAAGTCCACAGGCCTATGTCTTACAACCAGTTCTGCATCTTAATGGCAGTGTAATTTTGGGCAAGACATTTAACCTCTCATTGCTTCAGTTTCTTCGACTATAATTGGAAACAAATTATCTGCACTACATACCTCCCTAGGTTGTAATGAAAATTAAATAAGCTAAGAAAAGGCCATGCTATAGAGAACTATCTGTGTTATAGAGAGAGAAGCATGAAGTGATCATGCTGGATATTATTAACATGATCAGTGTGATAGAGGTGAACAGCATAATACATCATCATTCTTGCATTTGGTTATTTCAGATTTCCATTCTATTATTATATAAGCAGGTACTGAGCTTTGAATGTATTTTTTTTTATTTTAGAGATTCTGCCAATTGCATGCTTATGCAGTGCTCTTTTAAAGAAGACTGAGGTGGAATTAGTTCAATCTCAAATTATTATTGATCTGAACATTTTACCAGCATTTTCTTTTTAAAAATCAACATTCTTTTCATCTAATTCCCCTATGTAATCACTTACTGATATTTTTCCCTGCTTCTCTTGGTTTCTTGTGAAAGGTGAAACATATATATTTGCAGTTGGAGTGCAGGAGCAGCTTCACATTTGGTATTAAATATGAGAGTCATAGGGATCAAGAATATCAGTAACATGCATATTATGAAGATTTTAACAATTTTAAATGCAGTTAAGATGCTACAAACTATATGCTTGTCATCAATTGTTCATTCTGATTTATTTATTCATTCGTGTATTCATTTAACAGACCTCTGCTTCATGTCTGCTATGTTTCAGGCATGGTGCTAGGTATTGGAAGAATTTTAAAATAACTAGTTTGGTGCCATCAAGGCGTGGAGAGCATGTGGGGGTTCATCTTTATAAACAGTAGTGTAATTTGCATGGATGGACAAAGGGAAGAATAGTAAATACTGCCAAGTGAAATCAGAGAAAGAATCATAGAAATGGTTATTTTGAACTGTATCTTGAAGAATTGGTAGGAATGGATCTCTGTATTGTCTCAGGTCTGCAAAAAAATGTGGAGCACTGTCTTGCTCATATTACTCACTAATGTTTCATAAATAGATAAGTGATCAAAAGAGAGATTGAGTCTGGGAGTAGTTCAGATACGAACCATATATTAATAGTTCATCTTTTGATTCTTTTTTTTCTTAAAAATATTTAAGTATTTTTGGTAACCTCAGTCATTTATAATTAGGAGATCTGTCTTGAGTCTTAGTAAAGCTGCTCACTAGAGTGGGTAAGTTATTTTGCTTTGCTGTGCCCTAATTTCTTAGTTTTCTTATATGTGAAATGAGGCATTTGGACAAAATTCTATCTCTAGGATCTCTTTTAAAACTAAAAATCTATAATTTATATGACTTCTTTACTTACCTGTGCAAAATGTTTCAGTTTCTTTGAATTTTATATACTATCATTTTCTTCTCCATAATGACTAGAGCCATTTGCTCGATATTTTTTCCATACTTTCCTTTAAAAGGATCAGTTGTGAACCAAATACCACAGGAACCAACTATAGTTACAAATATATTAATGATTTACAGTCTTTTCAGAATTGTTTCATGGTACTTGTCTGACTTGGTAATATGTCCCCCTCCTAAAGGTGCTGTGAGATTAAAATATTATATTATTGTTATGACTCTATTCTTAGAGTTTTTTATTGTAGATTGATCTATCCCCTTAATAATGTAATTGTGTTATTACTTCAGTAACTAGAACTCCCTGGTATGTTGTCTTATCTTGAATTATAGCCTATGACAAATAATTTTATTGTGAATTTTAAAAATGTGTTGAATGGAGGTTAACATTGTTTCAAGACTTCTATGTTTTAAAAATAATTGGAAATGAATAAAAAACAAACTGGAAATCACTTTTAAAGTATGTCCTACTCCAGGGTCTCAAAAGTAGCATTGTACTTTGCAGATTACATTACCATATTCTTCTTTAGCTTTCAGTAGATAATAACGAAGAGTATCACAGCATTTATGTTTGTGTGTGATAGATAAACACATACACATCTATCTAGACAAATACATTTTTATAAAAATGGATTTTCTATATGTTCAAAAGCATATTAAAATGCATATAATGAATAATAAGTAGCTAACAAGAAAAATATAATATTTTAAATTCATTACTCAGACCTGCAATATAAAATTTCTATCTTAAATCTCATTTTAATTTCCTAAAAACTCCTTAAAACTTGTCAGTATTAGCTTACCAAGTTTGTTTGTTTTTGTTTTTCATCCCTTTTGGGAATAAAGGAAAAAAGTGTTAGATTATTGCATTCTATAGAAATATTGGCATTTTAGTTCATTGAATGTGGTTTTACTGTCCAGTGTATTACACTATATGTAACATGAGAAATAGCATCCTCTTATAACTAGACACTTAGCATGTTATGTAATATGATTTGAACTAATTGCTGTCCATCTTTTAATTTGCTTTGCTAGATTATTCAGAATTGGTGTTACTGATGAAATAAATTAGCAATTTAATTATCAAACTTCAAATCTTTGATGCTGATCATATTCATGTACTTGAAATGGATTTGTTGAAGTTAATGTGAATTATTTATATCAAATGGAAAGGATCACAATACAAAAAGATATAATTTTTTGAAATGCATTTTTGAAGCACTTACCCACTAGAGCCTAGGAGAGTTGCTTGTATAAAGTTTACAAAGGTTAATACCAATTATCATTTTTTCATAATGCTCTCAGAAACGTGTTCTTTTATAATAAATATCTATATATTATTTTGCATTTCTGTTTGTTGTCATTAGCTATGCATAGAATGCAAACTATTTTTTATTAATTTTTTTCTTTCTATGTTTATTTAACTGGCTCAGCAGGTAAAAACAGTGTATTAAATACTAATAACCGTGTTTATTACTTTAATTCCTTGAAATTTTTAATTAATTTTTAAATCTAATTTATGGAGATGAACTTTTTGTAGTGTTTCCAGAGACAGGAAATGACTGATAAAATTTATGTTCTTTATCGTTTCTTTTATATTAAATTCAGTCACCTGCAGATCGGTGCAAGAAAATCCATGCTGGCGATGAAGTGATTCAAGTTAATCATCAGACTGTGGTATGTATAATTACCTTAAGAGTCAGTGGGAGGAACTAATTTTGATTTGCTAAAGCTTTAAAAGAATGCCAATGAAATGAAATTCCTGTTTGTATACAAAATATTGAACAGCCTTTTGAAAAAATAACTGAATATTTATTCTTCTTAATTATTCGATGGAATGTAAAGCATTTTTTTAAAAGAACCTGAAGAGCATTGGTGGTGGTTGAGGTTAGATATACATTTCTGTATGGACAAGTACTAGATAATAGTATATATTCCATGAACTGGAATAACAATTTTGGAATAGAAATTAAAGTGACAGTATGTATAAATTCAACCTTTTCTTGATACAACTTTTTGAAAGTTTCATTTTATAAATTATTGAATTACCTAGTAGATGTTTTATAACAGCATACATCCATTTATCTAACATTGATTTGTTCATTAAAGTATCTGGTGGTTTTGGGGGGAGTATTTTAAATGTAGATCTTTGAAAATTTAAAAATTTTTAATAGCTGAATTAGCTTTTTATTTCCTAAAAGAGGACAACAGTTTTCATTTTAAAAAATGTTCTTGCCCTATGAACCTCACAAATCCCTTTGTTATCTACCCTTAAAAATCTACAGTAGGCACAGAATCCCACTGTCATTTTTTATAATAGTGGGATTCTGTGCCTATTGTAGATTTTTAAGGGTTATTTTTCTTAAACTTAGGTTTAGAAAATGAACATTATATGCTTTTCATTTTGGACTATTTTATATGTCTCAGTTGATTCACTTTTTTCCACTCTCTCTGCCAAAATAAAGTGTATTTGTTATCTTAAAAAGTTAAAATAATCCAAAATTATTAATATCATAACTCATTTGAAAAAAGGCAGAGTTTTTATTAGTATTCTACTCCTCGCTCACTAACTCATCAGAGTGAGTAATTATTTCCTATTACACAATTTAACTAAATTTGCTTTTGCATGTCCTAGTGATGGAAGAAATTTTGTGAAAAACCTGATTTTTCTCAGTGATTCTAATCATAAGGCAAATGACATTTCAATTTAGGTTTTGAATAATTTGATAAGTTCGTGATATTTTGGAAAGGCTCCTAAACACTGATAATTAAAGCCATGATGTCTCTTCAATAAGTTCATTATCTAAGTGAAGTAAAAGTTGGTAAACGTTTTCAAAATTAAATGCGTGGGTGTACCTTTGACACTGAATAATAGAGTGTTGGTAGTAGACAAAGCCTTTCCACACTATGACAGTTTTGATGGCTTTCTTTTCTGATTACTAGAAACTGTACAAAGTAGTTGTTCTGACTGAAGTTTCCTGTCCCATAGGATGAGGATTTGGGCAGTGGGATAAAGCAGCTGCTTCAGTAGACGAGTAGCTTTTCCCTCTTCTAATGTTCATGCTGCTTCCATTTCTGCAATGTGACCTTAACAAACATGACATCTGTTGAATAGTTTCAGCATGCATTTCCAGATTGTCATTAAGAGGATAGAGATTAGTCTCTAATAAAAATAAAATTATTTAAAGGATATTGTTTGTGGAACAAAGATACTGGTGTTTATGAAATGAATATGAAAGCCTTTGAAAGTCTACAAATAAACTAATAAAATCTATGTGGATTGGTGACATTTAAATACACCTAGAATGTGTAAATGCATCTTTACATCACAGGAATATTCTAAAATATTGAAAACTACACAGAATGATCTTTGGGAAAACTTGGTTCCAGCTCTTGCTCTGAAATTGACTTATGGCTTTAAGTGAGTCATGGTAACTGTGCATCTGTTTACCTTTTTCTAATGATAATAACCATAGCTAACACTTATTGTGTTCTTACAGTGTGCCAAGCATCATGTTAAGTATTTTACATATTTTATTTCATTTAGTCCATGCAATAATCCTGCAAATAATGTATATGTAGAAATTGAGACTCAGAATAATTATTCAGCTCACCCAAAACTCAAAGTTCTTTGACTCTAAGACCCATATTCTTACTTCAATTTTATTATACTCCCTCCCAAAACTCAAAAATTATATAACTATCCAACAAAAGAGGAAGAATCCTAACAAGCATGTAAGTAAATCTCAGGATTCAATGAAAGATTAAGTGGGGCCAAGGTAGGAGAAGAAGAAAGGAAGTGAGAATTTACATAGCTGGGATAGCGAGCCAGCTGAACTGAAATTAGAAATAGGGTTGAAACTTAACTTTACTGCCACTTCCTCACTCTGCTTCTTTCACTCAGATAAGTAAGATATGTAAAAACACCTGTCATAATGCCGGGCACACATTAGGAGCTCAATAACAACTTTGCAACCGCCTTTCTTCTCTTTTACCTGCTACAACAGTTGGACCAATTGGAATCCTCCTTCTTGGCATACTGCTACTAGAGCCAACAAATTGATTTTGGAATATAATAGAGACAAGATAGTATGTTGAATTTCATGAAAGTAGACTTTTTTAATAATATGATCGGTTGCCAGGTTTTTTTGTGTTCAAGTAGAGGCATATTTGGGCAAAACCAATGGATTTCACTAAATGTAGCCTACTCTGCCCTCTTTTTCTTGCTGTTGCCTGTATTGTGGTCTGTACAGTGCATTTAATCTCTTATTAGATAATATGCAGAGGTGATGAAATGGAAATTCTCTTAATTGAAGCAAGTATAAATTATTTACAGTCTGCAATTATCCCTTCTCTCCCTACGTTCATTACCATAGGGTTTGGTTATGATATAATAGTTACATTAAAGTATGGCCTAATAAATTTGAAATACATAAATAATATTAATTCTCTAATCCATTAATTGACTAGAATAGTGAGATTGCCAGTATTGTTCCATACCAATTTAGACTCATTAATGAAAAGAACAATGTTAAATCTTATAATTTTGGATGATACTAACCCAGTTAGTATTTTTCTGTAATTCTAAAATTTCCTATGACTATAGGTAGTAATGTAAAATATAAAATCTGATATTTTTCTTTACTTAAGATAAATACAAAAATTATTTTAAATATTTCCCTAAGAGTCTAAGAAAGTTGAATAAATCAGATGAATTCAAATACTATTTTTTTAAATTGCTAGTATGGTATATCTTCAAGATGTCTAATTAGATGCCTATGTTTCTAGTTTGCTCCTTTTTTAAAAGTATTTTCTTAATTGAAATGAAACTGGAAGTTTTATGTCCTTTTTCATGTTGCTATATTCTCTGTTATAAGTGGCTTTTAAGTTTTTCAAACCAACATACTTCTGTGGCTGAGAAACTGTGGCTGCCAGATAGGAAGAAGAAAAAATCATGAACATCCAAGCAAAGCAGACTGAGTCTTATTACATGTCTTCCCCACCATTGAAGATCCAACTCCTCAAAGGCTGCTGGAATCTCCCAAGATTTTTTCCACTTCATCTGCCACTACATCCCTCTCTCTGGGAGATACCTCGGCATAGTTTGATGCAGCAACTCTGCCCTCATGATGCACTTTTAACACATTTTTTTAGCTGATGAGACTACTTATAGTTATTAAAATTATTGGGGCATATTTATAATCTGTTCGATTTCATGTTAATACTGTTTTTGGTGTGCAAAGGGTTCTAAAGATTCTATCCATACTAAAAACAGTCTCAGGAATATCACTTGAGAAGAGTGGCATATATGATGGTTGAATCTATTAACAACATTTGGAAGTTTTTCCTTTTATTTTGTATTAATATTAAAACATATTCACTGTTATTTTGAAAGGTATTCTGGAACCTGATGACTACATTATGGAAAGAAATGTTTCAATAGATGAGGCTATAAAGGATACTGGAATGGAAAATAACCAGGTTGGGATAGTCAAGAAGAAGATAGACTGCAGCAAATAGGATATTCTACATTGATTAGTGAGAGATGGAAGATAAGTACTATAAGCTAGTGGTTTTTGTTACCTCCAAAATGATAAACATTGTTGAGCAAGACTAGGGATGGCAGAGAGTGTGGGAGGAGGGAACAGATTGAAGGACTATCTCAAAACTTCATCTAACTTCATTTATGCGTCTCCCTTACTCTCACTGTTGTCTCTCATTTTGGACTCTGTCCTCACTCTCTTGTTCCTTCAACCCCAGAACAACAGGAGAATATTGTTCAAAGGAGAAGCCAACATAATCAGAATGGATAGAGAGTGTGGTATCCCCTTAATGTTCATCTCTCCTTTTCCCTCCCTCTCAATTTACCTCCTTCCCTGGACTTCAGCAGAAATGAATGAGTCATTGAGTGGAATCAATACCATGATGTTGTCTAACAGCAGATGTACTTTCTTTCTCTTTTTTGATTTGCTAAATCGTTGTCTTTATTTTTTGGGTTTTTTTTCTAATTCCATTTTCTTTTCTTTATCATTCTCATCTCTTCTCACTGGACTATTTCTCCTCCACTCTTCATCTCATTAAGTTTTCTTTGTTCTTCCCTATTTTCTTCTGTTCTGCTTTCTCAGAGGAGAAAGTATTTATCATATAATTCCATATACCTAAGATACTGAAAACTGAGACCACAAGAGGCAGTGTTTCTGGTGTACCCCACATCTTATTCCTGTAAACACACATGTTGCTGGACTACAGAGATTAATTATGTTAGCATGGTGTTTAACATATTGCTTAATAAATAATGGGTTCTTATAATAGCCTAAAATAACTATGTTAGGATTCTGTGAAATCAGTATTCTAAAATAGAACAAGTGAATCATTCTCTTTTGGGAGGGGGAAAAATTATGAAGAGACATATACCAAAAATTAAGGAAATGATGCATCAATGATTTTAGTTACTCATAATAATATTTTATTTCAGATTCTACCTTATGTAGTGGTTTATGAGAGCTTCATAGATTGTTTTTCTTTTATTTCACATTGAACATTATGGATTTGATGAGAATGTGTGGAAACTGGTTTTGAAGTGATACGTATTGATATAAACTGTATTTTTATTTTGTACAGAGAAATCAATTTATTACTTTATCATCCAATATAATATTTCATGTTTCTGTTATCAAACTAAAATTTATTATCGTAAGTCCTTATATAAAGGAGATAAATTGTATGATATCTCAATAATAGTTACTTCCTGTTAACCAATTTATTTTCTCTGCAGATCTCTGCATCCTGATTTGTTTCTTTCTTATTTGTGCAGTTCTTACTAGCTTTACCAGGAAGAGTAGTTGCTTTTTTAAAATGGTTACTGTTTCATTTTTTATGATTAAACTTTATCTTTCAGTGTCAACATGTGGTTACTATGATCTAGTTATTTTACATGGAATTTTTAGTTTCCTTATAAGTTTATTTCATGTGTTTAAAATGTATCTATTGGCTGAAATTCTTACCTACTCTGGCTTATTAACTTATTAAGTGTATGGCTCATTTGCAAATCAGCATCATCCTCAGTCCCCCCCCCCACCCGTTTTTTTTTTTATCTCTTTCATAAAAGGAAGAGTCTGCCAGTCACAATTGCCCAATCCACTTCCTTTTCATATTAGGAGTAGGCAATCAGTAGATAACATTTAACTGCCCGATAAAAAATTATCACATGAAAGGGAAACGCTAAAGAACCACCATATAATAGGAAATTAAATAGATGATGGCATTAATCTTAAGTTCTTTTTAGTTTATTTAGCCCTAGGACTCAAGGATAGGTTTCATCCACTAAATTAATATTCTGATTGGCATGGTAGCTCAAATTGTAGGTAACATAGCCACTCATTACTTTTACATTTCCTCTCACACTGTCCCTTCTGCATCTTATTATCCTAATAGTGGACAATAAAGGATTTTTAAAAGTTGGAAAAATGGCATATAGAATTCACTGTGGTCTCATTTGGAGCTGACATTGAGTTCCTTTTTTTGTCTGAGTTGCTGGAATTTTGGTAAAGTGATTTCTAAAGGTAACTTCCACAGTGAAAATACAGCCATTACAGAAGTTTTTTTTACTAAAAATTCTATTAATAAAGATTTAGAATGATACTTTTAGCTATATATATATATATATATATATGTGTGTGCTTTAGTTTTGTGTTGTGATAAATATATACATATATTGCAGTATTTGCTAAATTTTCAAATAAGCATATTTTTGTTACATGTCTGCTAGTAAATGACATTGTAAAAACCATTTATAGCAAAGTTGTACATTTTTAAACATATTACTTTTTGAATACTAGGGTTTGAGTTGCTTTTTAATTTTGTCATTTAGGTTCCTGAATTAAATTTAAGCATGAATTTTTTATAAGTATAGATTTTCCGCAAAATTATTATAAATGGGAGCTTTAACATTTTAGATAAGGATGCTTCATTTTACTCCTTAGCTTTGGTGACTGGGAGTCTTTTCTTTTTATTTCAAAATACATATTTTTCCAGCATCTTTGTAAGAAGAACAGAAATGAAATATAGGAAGGAATGGCTGAAATTTAATAACTTAATAACCCATGTAAATATCTTCATAAAAAAATTAGTTAAAGGCCTGTATTGTGGCTGAGGGCGGTGGCTCATGCTTGTAATTCCAGCACTTTGGTAGGCCAGGGTGGAGGGGGATTGCTTGAGGCTAGAAGTTCAAGACCAGCCTGGGCAACATAGCGAGACCACGTCTCTACAGAAAATTTTTAAAAATTAGCCAAGTGTCGCAGCATGTGTTTGTAGTTCAAACTACTCAGGAGGCTGAGGCAGGAAGATCACTTGAGCCTAGAAATTCAAGGTTGCAGAGGGCTATGATCGTGCCACTGCACTCCAGCCTGGGCAACAGAGTGAGACCCTGTCTCAAAAAAAGAAAAACCTGTATTATTATGGTTATTTTAAAATATGTTACTGCTCTTTTGGGGACTGAGGTTCTACAGTATGATCAGAGGTTTACATTACAGCTTTACCTTTCACTACAATGTAATTGTCTTCCTCCTTTTCTCTCTTTAGCAAAAGCTTTCAGACCCATTCAATTTTATGTTTTGATGAAGTAAAAGGACATTGTGAATGATGCTGAAATAAAAACAAAATTGGCTTTTAGTTTTCTGTAGCATATATGAATGAAAACCATGAAACCTCCGAAATAAACCTTAAGCCTTGAAAGACCACAGCATTACCAAATGCCATATTGGAAGGGGAGAAGGAAAAGTGAGCTGTATGTTCAAGATGCTGAACTATACCCACAGCTTTGGAATCAGCTTATCACAAAAGTCAAGACACCAACTATACAAAGTCCGCAGTTAATATAAGTGATAGGTTACAGGAGATAGTGCAAGTAACAGGGTATGGAAAGTCACCACCTTTGGTAAAACTATGTGGGTGATTCATAAAACTTACATGAAAAATTATTACCACTATTTTCTTTCTCCCATGAACTTCGTTATGAGTCAATCAAGAAATTCTGATTTAGCTCTCAGAACTTCTTGAATGTGGGGCAAAAAGATTCCAGGGGAGAAAAAGTGCTAGCTTCTTGTAGTGTTTGAGTTGCCTCTCTCTCTTGGACTCTCTGTCCATCTTTAGCTGTGAGAAATTATGTTCTCTGTTAGTGCTTTCTTTTTAAATACTACATACTTATACACACACATTATATATGCACACATATTCATAACTGTGAAATTCACATTAAGATATTAAGTATTAAAAAGATATATGTAAATTCAGATTGTTAGCAGCTCAACATGGTCTAAGTTTTACTTTGAAATTAAGCCACGTTAAAAAACCAAATGCCTTGATATACTCTTATTTCACTGGATAAGTGCCATTTAAAGTTCAGGAGGATGTGAGATGAAGAATGGCTCAATGAATAAAGACATTAAATTGTCGGCTTTTTTTCTCTAATGAAAATAAAATCTTTCCCGTATTTCTTCTTTTCAAATGTTTGTTCCTTTTATCTTTTCCCAAGACTTTCTTCGTATCATGTTTATAAAAATATCAACACTAAAGTTTTATTTAAAATAGGTAAACCTTGGGACATTTCTGAATACTCTGAATTACCTATTTAAGTTACTCTAAGCTAGGGTTAAAAATCACTTATTTGCATAGTTCCTTAACCACTGCATACACATTAGCTTATATTCCTTTGTACCTGAACCATGACTAATTCTTTATTTCTGTTCAGTGAATAAATGACTGTGAAAGAACAAAATTAAGATATCTCCAAATGTAGTAGACTTTAATATTGTAAGACTTTTTTTATTAATATTTCATGGGAAAAAGTTAGGTGAAGATGGATTTTGTAGATTGGTACTCATTATTTAATAGTTTTAGAATCTTTGAAAGGCACTGTATATCAAAATTCATTATTTCTGAAATGTTTATAACAGTATGCTATTTCCTTCACATAGATTGTTTTCCCAAAGAAAGAGGTAGTCATTGGTATAAAATGTTTAATTTATTAGATACTTCAGTATCTTTTTAGTAACACAAAGAAACAGAACATTATAATAAATATGTCAGCACCAAAAAATTTGGCAAAGACTGAGTGTCATTAGCGGCAGTATGATGGCTTTTGTGTTGAATTAAGTCTCTTCAGTGCTCTTAAAAAGAGCAGGAGGATATTTGGGTGTAGCATGACTCATATTATCAGACATTCATATAGGCATACTTCTAGTCTATAAAATTTCCTTTGGGAAAAGGTATCATCTACATTACATCCTGTGAGTAAGAGTGTGTGTATACACAGGAGTGTGTGTAAATGTTGATAATGAATCTGTTTCTTTGTCTTGTGTAGGGTAATAACTTTGAAAATATTTTAAGAAATGTTCTATCTTCCTGCCTGTGGGTGTAAAGATGCTCTCTTGCAACTCCAAATATAGCCATGAAAAAAGGTAAAAAAAATGTCTGGGTTGATAGGCTTAAATTCTTACCTTTATGTTTATTTGTAACTGGCTACTTGGGACCATAGAGTAGAAATTATCTTTTCATATGTTAGTCAAATAATTCACCACCTGTTATTTGGAAAGCAGACCAGGGCAAGTTCTAAAGGGGTCAGAGACAACTTCTTCCCTCTATGTACTGAGGGGAAAAGAAGCCTATCATCTCTTCAGCACCAACCCCAAAGCCTCTTGTGCACCTAATCCAGGCAACCAATTTTCCAGGACCTGCCCACTTATGTTGTCCTTCACAAAGGAACACCTGCTGTCTGCTTCAGCCTGATCAAAACAATTACAAGCCCCATCCACAAGAAAGCAGAACCTCTGGCTTTTAGCACTTGGGATTCCTTAATGACCTTCTTGGGAAATTTTAATCCTGTTTATGTTGTGTATAAAATACATTTTAATGTACATGTTGGGGATTATATATAAATTAGTAAGCTATATGACTTGCTGTTGCTTGTAGGCACTGACTTCTGCTACCTTGGATAATGAAGAAGATAATAGTAGTTCAGTGTATGTGAAAAACATTATAGCTAATAATAAGACATTTGTGTAAAAATGCATATGGTGGTTTTATAAAGGTTCATTTTAGCCTATGAAATTAATGTGAATGAATTACTCTATTAAAATATTGATAAAGCACTACAAAATATTTTTCTGGAAAAAACACCTTCATAACAGTGTTTATATGATGCGTATGATAAAGTAAAATTTTTCTAGGACAAATAGGATCTATACCCACTGTTCTTTTCCTTGTTTTAATCACATCATTATGACTTTAGGTCTGGAGTATTCAAGATAGAAATGTTTTTTCAAAGGTTCATTTATAAGGAGAAAGTTTATTTGAAATTTTGAGGTACAGAATGTCTATTACAGCTTTAGTATCAAGTATTTTACTTTTTTGGATGAGAGGTCATTTAATCTTTTATGCGACAAATTTTAAGTATATTACATATAAAAAATATTTTAATACTATATCTTGGTTTTATGTACAAAACTAAACCCTCCTTTCGAGTTTCAAGGCCCTTTATTGTCTCTGAAACATTTACATCATCATGTCACCATATCAGCTCACTAGTCAAGTTATGCAGTATGCTGTGAGATTCACATGAGGAAAATATGGTGTCACCTTTAAGAAGAGGCTTTATGATGGGTACTGCATGTAAGATGAACCTTTATGGATAGGTAAGATTTTATAAGTGAGAGAAAAATTACAAGCAGAGGGAAGAGTGGTTTTGCAAAGATACAGCTAAAGAGAAAAGCACAGTGTTTGAAGGAAACGTATATTCATTACTCAACCAACTCTTTTAATTATCAACTTTCTAAAAGCCTCTTATAATCATCTGAACTCTGTGTGTTTCTCCTGCCTCATTACTCCTTCCCTTGTTCTGTCATCTACGTGTACTGAACTACTGAAAGTTGCTCAAACCTGTGATACTTTGCCTCAGAGCTTTGTTTACCCCCTCAACCTCCACATCTTCTTCACCTGTCCAACTCCCAAGGAATTTGGCTTAAACTCATTGGAAACTTTCATTAGACCCTCAAGGATGGGTTAGGTGCCCCTGTTGGGGGCTCCTGTTGCACTCTGTATTCACCCTATTGAGGTACTTATCTTACTGCATTGTAACTGTTTATTGCTCCTTAATGAGGTACAGACTGTGCTGCATTCACTGTTGTATTCATACTACATGGAAGACACACAATAAATACTTAAGAGTTGTCTTAAAAACATATGAAACACCTAAACTAATCTAGACATGAGCAAGTCACTGCCTTCAAGGAGCTCATAATCTATTACAGAGGTTCTCAAATTGTGGCTCTTTAGGCCAGTAATATCAGCCTCACTTGGAAACTTGTATTAGGAATTAAAGGGTCGGGGGAGGAATTCTCAGGCCCCACTCTAGAACTACTGGATCAAAAACTCTGGGGGTTAAAACTCAGCATTCTTTTAACAAGGCTTCAAGGTGATTCTAACACATGCTAAAGTTTGAGAACCACATTGAAGAAAAGTAATCTGAGAAAAAGCTGTGATCAACCATACTGACAAAGGACCTGTTTGAGGATTGGTTATTTGTTCCTTAGTTGGGCCTTTGGAGTGCTATTAAAGGCTTTGAAGCATAGAAAACTTCTACACTGTAGCAGTATTTTGGAGCTGCAAAAGACTAGAAGCAGAAAGACAGGTTAGGATTCTGGTTTAAGTCTAGCAGTAGGTATCCAAGCCAGAACTAAGGCAGTGAGAAGAGGCATTAGTTGCTAGGATCTATTTGTTAGGACACAAAATAGATTAAAAAGAGGAGAAAAGTCATAGGTGACTCCAAACTCCCAACTTTAGAGGATGATAGGGAGGTTTTTTTGTTTTGTTTTGTTTTGCTTTCTGGTGAATGAAAGTAAAGAGATAATGAGTTTGATTTTTAAAGTCTTGTATTCATGTAAGCTACCAGTGGATATTCAAGGGAAGATACTGTGCTTTAGAATTGAAAAGACATTAATGTAAGTTCTGGCTTCACCACTTACTATTTTTGTAATCTTGGCCGAGAAAACAATCTCTTTTTGCTTCAGTTTCTACACACGTAAATTGGGTTTAATAGTTTACCTCATTAGGCTTTTGTAAGAATGAAAATATAAATAAAAAGAATGTAACATAGATATGAAGAATCTAGCACAGTGAATTGTTGATGCTTGCGATTATTCGGTAGCTATTAACGTGGACAAGCTAAACAGTTGGAAATATGACTAGAGTTATTGATAGGAAGCAGGAATGGTAGAAAGATTTGGGAATCATGCAGGAAGCTGTTGGTGAAAGCTCTTAAAAGAGATTATTGTAAGAAGACAGCATGAAATATTAGAAAGATGTGTAACACTTAGCCTAGAGGAAACAGGTACACTTATTGGTAGGGAAGAGGAAGAAAAGATGGAGGACAGGTAGGCAGAGATGTAATGGAACCATGTTATTTTACTCAAACTAATCTTTATCATCTATTTTCATGTTTCTACCCACTCTGTGTTTTAGAGTTGGAATGTATTGTGACTGAAAGTTACCTAATTATTTGACCTATGCAAGAATATTGAAACATCTCTTGGTATTGATCTATTTCACAAGTCAGCCAATTTCTTTTTTGGATATCTTTTTCTATTAGAATATTTTTCATCTCTGGACGTGGTGGTTCATGCCTATAATCCCAGAACTTTGGGAGGCCAAGATGGGGAAATTGCTTGAACCCAGGAGTTAGAGCCCAGCCCTGGCAACATAGTGAGACTTATAAAATCTTGACTTATTGAGTACACCTGAATAATAAATTTATATTCTCTCTTGTCAATCATCAAGGTATAATGCATAGAGCAGATTTTGTTTCTCCATCACCACCTTTTAGTGTTTTAAATAGTAGTGTTGCCTTTCTGGTTCTGCAGTTTTGGTGGAAATTTTCCATCCATAACAAACAGTCCTGATTAGGTAATTCATAAAATTTATTATTTTCTAATTGGAATATTGCTATTCATACACTAGGTTCATGTATTTTGTTGGTTTATTTGTTTGTTTAGAAGAGTAACTCATGCTTATTGCCAAAAGTTTAGGAAATAAAAGTATAAAGAAGAAAGTATGTATTGCAAGTCCTTACTCCCTTTAATCTAACCACCATTAATGGTGTTTTCTATATTTATGTACATTCTTTAGCAAAAGTGGAATAAAATTATGTTTGCTATTTTGGAACTTACTTTTTTCACACAATTTTTATATCCCTTACTAATGGATACATTTACATAATGTACAGGTTTTGGTTGATTTAAACAATACTGTGACACATATGTTGCACATTTATTTTTGTGCTTTTATCCAATCGTTTCCTTATGGTAGTGGAAGTAGAATTTGGGAGCCAAAGATATATACTATACAGTTTTGATGTATATTTCTTTGCTTTTGTTTAAAACATTGTTAATGTCATGTGAATAATAAAAGTCTGATTTAAAAATAGTAAAATTAGATACCCAAATTTTCTGCCATTAAATAACATCAGCTGTAAAATTAAAATCCACCCAAATGAACTTTCTTGTCAGAAACCAATTCTACTTTCTGATAGAAAAGCAATTCTATTTTTTGGAATTGTTACTTAAAAAGAGCATGTAGAAAGTGTGAAAGAATAGGATGAATCAAATTGCACTGAAAATTTCACAGGAAAATACCATCTAGCCTTAAAAATCTTCAAATTTTATAATAGGTAAAATGAAAAGAAATTGGTGAGTAGAAATCAATGTATAAATCATTTAGAATAGTTATGCTAGAAAAAAGATTGTGGCCATCACATTGACCACTTTAGTTAGCAATTATTTGAGTGAATAATTAAGTTACAAAATGTGGTTATCATTAATAAGTTGTTCCTAAACTCTTTGTATAAGTAGTATGTTTTCTCCCTCCAAACTTGTAATTCAAAGTGTGCATTCATATTTTTTTGGCAAGCAAAATGAACCCTTGGATTTGAACTCCCTTCGCTTTAACTCTTGGCTGTAGGGATACTACACAGCTATCAGAGGAATCGGAATCAATGTAATATACCTTTGGGCACATAATAGTCCCCACTTACATATAAGGGGAGGCATTTGACCAGTTCCATTACTGTAGTTGATCCACATTAATGTGATTTAAAAAAAAAAAACTGGCAGTCTCATTCAGGTTATCCAAGTATAATGATCATTTTGATTCATATCTGAGACTCCCTGAGATTTTAAGTATTATAACATCTCACTTCTCGTTTGTTCTAACTTCACCAACACTCAATTCAGCTATAGTTGAGGTTGCAATTTAGATGAATGCTTATTAAATATACCAAAGTCCCCATTCTATAATAGCTGCATTCCAGATTACCTCTTCTTCATAGTCTAGGGGTCTGTGCTGCTTTTGGTGGAAGTGCTCATTCTCTCCAGCTTGACAAATATCTTCCAGGCAAAAACATGGTTATTATTAGACAAAGGGCACCAATTATCTTTAACTTGGATGCCTAGAAAGAAACTGTTATCACTGTTCAGACCATTTGCTAAATCCTGCTTACAATCCAGGATAAATTTTGACCTAGTGTATTTATGTAACACATCCTGGAAAAGTATAATCCATTAGGGTTTGGGATAAAAGGTTCTTCTCTCTTCTAAATGTGAATTTTAAAAAAAAAAACTTGGAATAATAGACATTTTAATGTGTTTCTTTAAAGCATAGTTTCTAGGATTTCAGTTACCTGATACTGCATCACTAGTCCGTTTTGAAAGCAAAGTAACAAAAATTATTCTATGTTCAGAATTTTTAAAGGATGAAGAGTGAAGTAATTTTAACAGGGGATGCAGTTGAGCCCGACTTCAAGACATTTATCAAGTACTTTGATTTAATTACACAATATGTTTTTAGGTGATATTCAAATAGAATGGCTTCATTAAATTTAGCACATTATATTTTAAGTTTATAGGGTTGTTTGGAACACATTCCAATAGCTGCTTCATTGGAGTAGTATTGTCTTGTTATTTTTGTTCTATCTTTATAGCATGGTAAAAGGTTTATTGTATTGCTGCTATTGTCCATGCGTAAGAATGTTGCCTTGGTGTGTCAGTACCAGCTATTGGTAGTAAAATATCAGTCTAATTTAGAGACACTGGTACCACTTATCTCTAAAAGATGGTGATGAGAAAGCATGTGGTGTAGTTTGTAAGCTCAGGACATTGCCAAATCCTTGTTTTCAGGCATATAGATTTTTTAACTGTACTTGTGAACAGAGCTTGGATCTAGACCTAGCAGCTGAGCAGCATTAATGGTGACATAATTTCATTACATTCTGAATTACTCCATTGGTAGGATACCGTTTTAGTCTTTGATTTGACATGGTAAATGTCCATTATGTTGTCTGGTAATGATATGGACTAATGCAATAATATGGTTAATCAATTCAAAGATAAAATTTATTGAGTATGTATCTCCTGAAAATTGATAGGATGGTACACCAATTATGTGACTTTTTTTTTTACTAATCTTATTAAAGGGGGAGAACATTAAATCTTTGAATACTGTACCTCAATTTTATTGTAATGATTTTGCTGGTTACCAGGTGGGGTGGCAGTTGAAAAATTTGGTGAATGCACTACGAGAGGACCCGAGTGGTGTTATCTTAACTTTGAAAAAGCGACCTCAGAGCATGCTTACCTCAGCACCAGCTTTACTGAAAAATATGAGATGGAAGCCCCTTGCTCTGCAGGTAATGAAGCTTAATCATAAGTCATACACCATCATTTTAGCCATAGATTATCTCAGTAATGCTTCTTTATTGTGCCTCATCTCAGCAGCATATGGATTAATCTTGTATGCTTTTGAAAAGTTGTTTGTGAAATGATCTCTTCACAGCTATTCTAATAGGCTTAATTGTGATGAAATCCTTGAGTATCTAAAACCCAAATGAAAAACAACTCTGCCTTAATTTGTAAACATTTAAAGCATAATTCCAAAATGTCACAATTTATTTCATGCCAAAATATGGATAGAATGAAAATAAGATGGTTCGCTTTTATGATATGATCTTCTATTTTATGTTATACCCACATACTCTTTTAGAAGAAGCTAAATGATAGTTTATAGAATTCTTTTAAATCAGTTCATAAAATAGTAATAGTAATTTATAAACAGTAGGAAAATGAAATGTTATATTAGTAATTAAAATGCACCTAGTCCAAACTAGGCGCAGTGGCTCACACCTGTAATCCCAGCACTTTAGGAGGCTGAGGCGGGTGGATCACTTGAGGCCAGGAGTTCAAGACCACCCTGGGCAACATAGCAAAACCCCATCTGTACAAAAAATTAAAAACTTAGCCGGGCATGGTGGTATGCGCCTGTAGTCCCAGCTATGTGGGAGGCTGAGGCAGGAGGATCATGTAAGCCCAGGAGTATGAGGCTGTAGTGAGCTCTGATCATGCTACTGCACTCCAGCTTGGGCAACAGAGACTCCATCTCTTAAAAAAAAATGTACGTTGTACATTCCTCCTGATTGATCATTTTTCTCTTTCCACCCTGTAAGGTGGCAAAAATAGGGAAATTGTTGCACTAGAATTTTTGCATTTTTCTTCAGCATGAAACATCACTCTTCAGCATGAAACATTACTCTTAACATTGATAATTATTGAGTTATCTTGAAAGTTATAAAAATATGATTCTGACTGATGAAAGGCAAGGATGTAATGAATTTTTTTCTATTTCAGTCAGGATATAATCTTTAAACTTAAGTAATTTTTGTCCTTCACGAAACGTACATTTTAAAAATAAGAGACTATTACCTTTTCTTAGAAGTTAATTAAAAAAAAATAGGCCCATTGAACTGGAACATGGCCCATTCATATTAAAAAGGAAAGCAGTATATGAAATGCATTGTTGTCACTGCTATGTAAATTGTTATTAAGCTCTATGTTAGTACCTTTTATTATTCATAGATTTTTTTTCCTAAGAATCAAAATTCTCCATTATACATGAATGGCTTTATAGATTATAATGATTTTTCATTGTTTAAAACTTTACTACTTATTGGCCGTTGGCATTATACTTAATATAAAAACACATATATATGTCAACATTATGGCCTTTAAAATTTTAATGTGAATCTATTTTTCAAGTTAATATATGTAAAACTGTATTAATATGTCCAAATCCATTTGACTTGCATATATGTTTATTTTAAAAGATACTTGATGATCATTACAGTTCAGAGGTCAATGTTTGCCTCATTATCTAAGTCATAGATGAGTAGATCAGACTTTCCCATTACATCATTTTTTTTCACTGCATTATAATTTGCTTTGCTCCCCCTAGAGTTTCCTATTGCCATGTCTTCCCCAAAGATCCTTCTTCAAAGTGTAAGGGTGTGGGAACCCTGAAAAAGAGGCCTGTATTTTCAGCCATTAGGTTTTCTTCTCTGTATATGTGAGTGAAATTTAATACCTCTTCTTTAGTCCCTCATATTTCACATTAAGCACCAAAAATACCCTAGTTTCTTGTTGATCCATGCACTCGGTTTGAGGGAATATCTCTAGCACATGCTTTTATAATCTATTCCCCTGTTATATTCTTTTCCACATGCACAAACTGAAGTGGAGAGTTAAGGTAATGGCAGTACCCAGTTAAGAATCATTTTTATATAAAATGCTAAAATAATTGAAAGACCAACTTTTTTGTTACATATACATTGGGTGTAGGTATTCAAACCTAGAGAAAAAGGACTTTAATTTTAAAAATTACGTCATGTCATTCCTTACCCTGTAAGTGCCTTACTCTTCAGGCACTATTTCTAGATCCATTCCAAATTCTGAGAAATGTGCCTCATCAGATCACTAATTATTTTTATTTGTCATCGCTTATTCAGCTATGCTGCATGTATTTGTAAATTTACTTTTTCAAAATGCTGAAATCTGAAAAAGAGGAAATCAGCATTATATAAGTGCTGTATATATTGACATTTTTCTAAATTTGTCATTTCAGCTGAATTTGGTTCAACTAAAAGCTATTGGCCAAAGTCAACCATCCGTAGATAAATAATACTATTGGTTGGGGGAGGGGAGACTGCTTCTAACATTTTTGAAAATTACTTCAGTTGTTGCCTTTTTACAGAGCAGAGGAAAGAGTATTGGTGTTAATTAAATATTTTCTAGTGGCTAAGAAAAGGTCTTAGGAGTGAGGACAATGGGTAAGTCCTCTAACATACCGCACCACTACCGAATCTCCCTGATGAAGAAGACCTGAAATTGAACCATTACAGAATTCTTCATTGATCTTAAAGTTCTGGCTTATGCTAAAATGCAAAGACACCTGAAAGCATAATGAAAACTAGTCAAAATTTTTATAGATTATAGATTTTGGTACAGAAGATGGACAAAATCTCAAGGTACCAGGATCTGGAGGGTGAAGGTACACTGCCTCCAGAGCGGGAAATGTTTAAGAAATAGTGAGATGAAAAGATCTTGAAGGCAGTTTTTCATAACATCATGACTTTATCTGAGGTCACCTTTTCTTCCTAGTACCTAAGGAACTACCTCAGATGTGAAACGTAACTGCTAAACGTAGTAACAATCCTCTACATAGACAGGAGTGCCATTTTTATTGTATTCTTCCTTCTGGTAGGTGCAGAAATACACTGGAGCCAAAATGCCCATCAGCTCATCCAAATATAAATCTTCAGCATTCAAACTTGAAAAAATGGAAATGAGGTTATTTCTTTTTTCATAGGGTGTACCAGTAGTCTACCAAGAATTATTTAGAATAGAGGATACAAAAGGAAATAATCTGTGGCATTTATTTAACTCAGTATGTCTATTTAACCTTTTTGAAAATACTATCCCAGGCTTAATTTACCTGATAGCATTTATAGATTAAAATATAGGAAAGTTTGTAGTAGTATGGAGGTAGGCACTGATACATGTATCTTTTTAATAAACAAGTTTATCCTAACATAAGGAATAATGATTTTTTAAACTTATAAGGAATCGTTTTTATCTATACAAATAAAACAACCTTATCTATCCTAAGATAGAAGATTGTCAAAGAATACCACGTTTTAATTAAAGTAGTAGTTTTATTTCTAAAAATACTAAAAGCATAGTGACTTCCAATATTGATTAACTACAATGATGAATTTTGATTTGGATTTTCTTTTGAAATTCATTGATGAAATTATAGCCAAATAAACAGAAGCATACAATTCAACTTCATGCTCACAGAGCAATTTCATTAGTACATTTCATTAAATTGGCAGCTCTTTTGATGAATTCCTGATTTCTCAAATATTTTGTGATAGAACGTAAGGACTTAACCATCCCTTAGTCAAATACTACAAGCAAATTTAATAATATCTGGAAGCTTTAATTCTGTTGTCATTTTCACCCATTTGTAAAAACAGAGATGTCTCATCTGAGATAGAATCTCTTATTCTAAGAAAACAAACCAGGGATTCCTTGCTTTCTGAGAGCTGCTTTTCAAAACATCTTTTTAGTGGCACTCTACTAATTTCCTGCATTTTGGTAGGCATGGTGATTGCTTATCATCAATTTCTTCTAATTCAATGAAAAAAAAAACAAAGAATTGTGGATAAACCTCAAGGTATATTTTTAGATGTTTGTGGTTTTAAATTAATATGTGTAGGCCAAGAACATAGATGGGTGGTGTCCTTTTCTTCTTATGAGAGATGTATGGAAGAATTATCTGGACACTGCCAAGAATGTTCCTTGGAATCATCACTGGGAATCAATGGCTTTTAAAACATTTAAAAACCCAGCTTTTTTTTTTTTTTGGTGAGAATGCATCTCAGAAATGATCACTAAAATCAGTGCTGGAATTCTCAACATAATGACATATATTGTTCAAGACATTTTTATATAAAATAACATCAAGCTGTAACATTATAATTATGTTCCTAAATTGTATTCTCATTTATAAATCTCTCATTTTGCTGCCATAGTTACTTGTATGATTTTGTGATTTTGTGTTTTTCCATTTAAATTTTATTGTTTAGCATTACCTTGATGCCATTTTTAGAGCATATTTAAATACATTTGAGCAGAAAATAGAAAGAAAAGAGTCATAGTAGTTGATTTTGTTTATCAACTGGTGTAACAACTGGAGAATGTTGATTGCATTTGATTTCATATACATAGAGATATGAATGGTTAAAGTCATTCTGGAAAAATCAAAATACATAAGTAACAATAAAATTTAATATTCAAGTTGCAGGTCGTTGTGACTGAAAAAAAAACATTAGTGACAAAAAAATTTATCTGTTTCTGAGAGTTTTGTTTTAAGGAGAGCAAGAACTAGTATTAGGCATGGCACTAGAGAAGAAAATCAATTTTTAACTAAAAATGTAATTGGGCTGACTGGGAGCCAGAAGCAATTGTATGTTTTACATACTCAAATGAGTAAATACATGCAAGTAATTGTCAAATTTTAGCTCACCAGTCTTTAAGCAAATCAGTCAAAGGATCTAAGTCACATTTGTATTTTTGAGCCACATGCTTTCAAGATTTTAATAGTGGCTACAGATAATCACCTATAATGTAAAAATTGTCCATTCTTTCTTTAGTTAACATCCCCAAAATGATGTTTACTGTAATTTGAGAAAATGGAAGTCCAGTTTTAATGTTGCAGTTTAATTATGCCCATAAGACTGGACAATGCAGGATTAAAGACACTAGTGTTAGCCTCAATACAATGTGCAGTATTTCATGATTTGATGGAAAAAGCCATTTTATAGTGTGACTCTTAAGTCTTTATTAGTTATATGCTTTATAAGTAATACATGTTTTAGGCATATATATCTGTATTTTTAAGCCTAGGTAAATATGGTTTTCTGATCAAATCTGTGGTCAGAAAAAAACACTTGTTTTCTCTGTATTCTGACAGGAAAGGGAAAATTATATGCTTATAAAAGGATACTCAAACCTTTTGTATTTATAAATTTGCATTCTAGAAAAAGCTGTGAAAGAACTGAGAGTGGGAGAATTTTGAATATATGTATTTCCCTTGCTTCAGTTCTTTTCAAATAATTGACTACTTATGAAAAGCTTGGCCAGAAAAAAGTATTCCCAATAATTTTCCAAATTAGATCTAACCTTCTTTACATGGTCAAGAAACTAAAAATTATATGTGAATTCTTGCCGCTTAAAATTCAGGATACATTTTCTCTGAAGCATTTGCTTAGATTATTAAGAGAGTCAATATAAAACAATGTTCTTGTACTAGTGTTGGGAATTAAAAATGTGTTTGAACTGAGTAAGGACTTATGTGAATGTTCTGTGCTAGAATGATGGGGTATTGTGATCCATTTGAGTCTGTGTTTATTCCCAAGAGCGAATAAAATAAATGGCCAGGTTTTATACTTGATGTAATTATTTGTATTTCAGTGGGTATTTCCCCCCTGGAAGGCAAAGCAAGTTCTGTGTGATCTTGGCATTAGTGAATTTTAGAGCTAACTACATAAATGTGTAATGCACTGTTTTAATCTTTAACGCTGGAGTTGTCTTTATGTCATTGGTTTCATTCAAGCTGTATCAAAGCTGGGTCACGTACTAGAAAGAGGGACAACTAAATTAAGATATGCTTGCCCAGAGATGTTAAAATGTAAAATGTTTTGGGGAAAACCTCAACATCAAATGTAGTTTCTTAAGTATAGAAGTTCTTTTCTCATGGTCTTTAAGACTATAGAGATTTCACAGATACACCAATACCTTCTATATGTGCTCAGTTACCTTAGAGATGTTAAAATTGGGGCGCACAAAGAAAAGACCTCAGCAATCAGAGGCTTTAAAGTGAGACCTCAACCATCAGAGGATTTAAAGCTTTAGCTTACAAAATTTTATTTTACAACAATCACAATCATCCAATGATGTTTAAGCTGGATGAGTAAGATATTATTGCTAAAGTTATCACTCATAATTCAGTGGAAAGTTTGTGTCATACCCTATTTTGTGACACAATTTTAAAGTATTTATACATTCAAACTGACAGTATGAAAAATACAAGTTTTACCTAGAAGATTTCTAACACTAGCAAATTGACAGTAGTACGTTATCACCAATTGACCTAAGGTTATAAATGTATGTTTGAAGAGATACATATGATCATTTTATTTAGGATTTGGACATTTTAAGAGATGCATGCCAGTGCCCCCAGAAATCTATCATAGACTTGTTTTACAAGAGTCACAACATACATGTAAATGTGTCTTCCCTGTTGGAGCCTCATTGAATATGTGGAAGGAGAGCTTCATCTCAAAAGGACCATTGACATGAAAACTAAATGGTATGACAAGGTCCTTCCAGAAAACAAACCCCTTTGGATGGGATCAAAAGTGGATCCATGTCATACTTGATTACATACCACAGAAGATCAAGTTATGCTGAAGCTTCGTGTTTACTTTAAATAACAAGATGTAATCCTAAAGCAGTCCCCTTGTATTGTATCCATTTTATCCATAAGTGTTGATAGTTCCTAATTTTCTTCCCATTCATGTTTTGTCAATACCGGAGAAGGTCAAAATGATAAAAGAATGTTACCCTTTAATTCTACCTTTTTTCTTAAATTGAAATTTCTTTGTAGTGCAACAGTAACTACTTTTCTTACACTGTATTATAAACAAATGATTATAAGTAAATGTTGCCAGGATAGGAGAAGCTATCTTTTTGTATTATATCCTCCTCATTCGATTTTTTTTCAATCTAAGGAATATGCCTATTAAAACCTCAATGCTGAAAGAATTCTGTGTTTCAAGTTGAGGGAAGCTAAATTTGTTACTTTCTGTGCATTTTCACAAACTTAAATGGCTATTGGTGATAGGTGTATTTTTAATGCCACTTGTTACAACTAGGAATTTCTCACTGATAATTTTAGCTAATTACATCATTTATTCTGTACTTGATTTAGTCAAATTTTACTTGTCTTTCTAATGTTCTTTAATGCCTTTTTCATTCATTTAGTCATTTGATTTTTTACTCTTTCAATTTTTGTCCAAAGTTAGAAAATTTTTAGAGATTATAATTTTAAATTATCACAAAGACCCCTTTGGGTTAAGTGGTTATTTTTATTTTCCCATAAAGGTTGTACTTTACTAAACTTTATTTTTCCATTGCTTAATGTCTAGTTTTTTTAATATGAGTCTCAAAAAGAACGTTTATTATTTAGCTTGGATTAGCTTGTTATAAAGAGCACAGTTAGTAGAGAGAAATATGCTGAATATATCAAATATTTACAATGAGCTTTACTTGGTACAAGGCATACTGATGAGCCAGATGGTATTTCCATGATAAACCAGTTGAAATATTTTCTGTGACTTACCAGTCAATAAAATAACAAGCCAGATGAGTTAAGCAATAGGATTGACTAATTTCTTTTTTCTCTGAAGTAGTATTTTTTCCAACCAGTTCAATTAATTGAACCAGCTTGGCATAATCAAACTTGTTATGTATTTAAGCATATTTAAGAGTCTTTCCCCTCTATGTATGTGCTAATTTAACTAATAACATTAACTGATGACATTGATAGGAACTGTTTGCTAAAAATAGAAACCTAGAGAAATAGCAGTTTGAAGGAAATTGAGGGCTAATAATTACATTTCTTGGAAGGGAAAAGACACAAGTACCCTAGGTAGACAATTCTGGTAATAGTCCAGGCAGAATAAAATATTCCCTTGGTCATTACCTCACACTTCAGGTGTATCTATTTTAAAATATGCTTGTAACCATTGACTACTACTATTTCCTTCCCTCGTTTTTGTTTGTGGAGAAGAAGGGTAGGTACTAACCAGGAAAAATTATCTTTAGTTCTGTAGATGGTAAAAGTAAAGAAGAGAAGTCCTCAAAATAGAAATAGTGACTCCAGGAGAGAGGAAAGACAATCAAAATTTAAGTTTGATTATGTTTAAATGCTTATGTTTTTAGAACTTGATTTTAAGTTCATTTACAGTGTTAGGATATTTTAAAGTAAGAAAACTATTAGAGCATTTAAAAAGCATACTGAATATTAGTTTTTCTCTCACAGTGTATCTGTTTCAAAGAATTGGAGAATAATATTCTGTTAAGTGAATGTTTTCTTTGCTACATTTCTATTATGGTGAACTTTTGGTCAGATTTATTGTTTAGCATCGTCTGTATTTAAAACCAAGATGTCCTGACAGAGAGGAAAACAGTTATAAACAGAGTCACATCACAGTGACTGTGTGTATGTATTGTTGAATCTGCCATTCAAGGATTTGTTGTAGAGGCATGAAATGCATCCTTAGAAATAAAATAGTTATTTATTTCCTTGGGATTTATGGTATTCATCAGTACAGGTGACTCCTATGATTACCTGTATAATCTCAGGATTTCCCATTGCCTCAAGTTTTGTTTCTAAAAGACAGGAATAGTTGAACTGGACCCTATTCCAAAATTAGCATAGTAAAACATAATCTTTACTGTGTAATTTTATAATAGCTTACAATTCTTCAATTAACATGTAAAACTTCTGACCTTTTTAAAAATATCGTATAAGGTGGAATATTGTAAACTCCCAAATTACATTATCATTCCTTTTCCCTTTCTCTCTCTCTTTCTTTAATTTCTACTTCACTACATTAGAATTTAACTGTCATTTTGGTAGGATGTATGATTTCAAGCTATTAAGGTGAGCTGTATAACAGGGAAGGTCAAAACCGTGAACTGAGTCCTAAATTATGTAGCCTACCCCAGTGACTTACATTGTACTTTCCATTGTATTTATGCTTGGCTTTTTAAACGAATTTTGTTTATCTGTACAAAAGTATTGTCACAATACAAAATAGTTGTAATATGCCACTTTTTGAGTGTCTAGCAATGCATATTAAAACAATAGAACTGTGAGTCTATATAAATATGCTAAGAGAGTTTTCATACTGGCTAAAATGGCAACATCTTGTCATGTGAAGATACAGTTCATTTGTGATCATTATTTTTATGTTTGTGATTGCATTAAAATTTTTATTTTTAATGTGTTAATTGTATACATAGCTAATCATTAAGATCTGTAAGATAAACATAAAACTTGTGAATTTTAGTTTCACTTCAGGATAATTTCAGAAACCACTAGATTATTTTCAAATGCTGTGAAGCTTGGAATTGGGAGTGCTCTTAAGTTAATGCATCCTCATGTACTGTTTAATTCAGTATATATATTATCTTAACTTTAAGAAAATAACCTCCTATTTGATACTTAAATACAGGCCTGAAAATGAGATCTATATATGCAACTAAAGATTATTTTAAATGATAGATAAATGTGTGTGCCTATGAATGGTGAAATGATTGTGTTACATAATTACCATACTTTTGATGATGTACCATAAAATGGCTTTGAGAAGACAGCTATGCTTATTTTGACAGAAAAAATATGTCTTTCTAGCAAATACTCTCGTATTGGCCTTTCATACTCCCACTTTTGTAACCTTTTCTGAGCATCTGTAACATTTTACTAACCTAGAAATATGGTTTATCTTTTTTGGGAGAAGATCTGAAATAGCTTTCTCATACATCAATCAGGATGTGAGTGAGCTAATTCTTTTGAGTTACTCATCATTATTGTTCTTTTAAAGGTGGGATTCTGACAAAGTTAATTTAATTTAAATAAGTTTCTAACTGTGAGATAAATCTTCCCATTTTGAAACACTGCATGGTATTTTTGCTTTATAAATAGTATTTCAGTGTTTATACCATAGATTAAGGTGAGTTGGGAGTGAAGTGGAAACCTTTACCATACTGTTTGTTTTTGGAGATTGAAAGGAATATCCATGTACTAAATAACATGTTTCTTGATTTCAGCCAAGTTCAAAAACTGCAGAAATAGATAATTTTAAAATGATAACTATGTGTCGTTGTTGTTGTTGTTGTTGTTGTTGTTTTGTGTGTTGTTTGTGTGCGTATGTATTTTCTTTTTCATTTTAACCAGCCTCTTATACCTAGAAGTCCCACAAGCAGCGTTGCCACGCCTTCCAGCACCATCAGTACACCCACCAAAAGAGACAGTTCTGCCCTCCAGGATCTCTACATTCCCCCTCCTCCTGCAGAACCATATATTCCCAGGTATAAAACTATCACGTTGTCCTAGGCAGCTTCTAGCTAAAGGTAAACCTAACAGCATATAAACTGCAAAGTCAATTCTCAAGGAACACCTTGAATATTTTCTCACAGTTAGGAATTCTGAACACATTCTGCAAAATCATTCCCATTATAGAGAATGCATGTTTATTAATAATAATAATAACTAATTTGTATATAAATACTTGCTGTGCATTAAATAATTTATACTATCTCATAATAGGAAAGAAGAAGAAAGTAATATTAAATAATAATTAGGATTATTTTAATAAGTAAACAATAAGTGAGGCTGTTTGGCTAAAAAGCCCCAGAAAATTTCAGGTTACTTTGAAGCATTTCATACATTTTTTTTTAAAAAAAAGAGAAAGCTATAGATAAATTTTATGCTTTCTTAAATGTAAGTAATGAGGAAGATTTTATTTGATAATGATGATGAGGGAGAATGTCTTTTTCCCCTAATAATCCTGTGTCTGAAATTTTTATTTCATTAATTCATTAATGTTTCTTTCAGGAAGTAGAGTTTACAAGGGAATGAATTACCCTTAAAGTCTATTTTCTAGATTTCTTGAGGCTGTATCTCTATTTCATTTATCGATTCTTATTTGAAATTCCTTGCAGATGTGGAAGAATACAGCTTTATGTCATAATGCATTCTTCCTAAAAGCATTCTGATATCCAGCCTTGTGAAATACAAAAATTATGGAAAAGGACTAGCACTAAATGGGGATCATTAATACCAATCACAAAAAAACTTGATTCAGTTTTTAAATTAGTTCTGCATTCAAAAACAATAATTTAAGGTCTCTTGTTTTCAAGCCATAAATAGTATTAAATTTCTTTCATATATAAAAGAACTGAATTCCTTGTGTTTAATTTCCATTATTCTTTAGTACACTTAGTGTTTCAGAAATCTGTATTCTATTAGATATGATGGTTTACTGACATTATGTGATCTAAATGCTGCATGGCAATATGGTTTATCTGCAAATACTGTGTTGTCATCTAGTAATATAACTATAGTTAGTTTTATATACATTTTAGTTCTTTGAGAATTAAATATAGCCATTGGAACATAACTTATAAGATATAGTTTACTAAGCTGGCATTTCATAAATCTAATATATAATTTACAGTCTTGTGTTCAATTTACAAGCAAATATACAAATCCATCCAATATCCTACTAAAATGCTAGTTGCATTTTAATTCTATTAAGACAGTGTCAGATTTTCCACATATTCTTGCATGAGGAACAATGAAAGTATGTGTGTTCCAAACAGGAAGTGACTTTTTATGATTTGTTTACATTTTATTTAGAAAGATTTTTATTTCAGTGCAAATAATTATTTAAAAGGCCTTATTCTTCAGAGGGCTACATACACAGATAAACATTAAAAGATTATTTTTATCAAATCTCTGTAGTTTTAAAATGTTCTTTCCTCTTGGGTAGTGAGGAACTTGTTACAAAGAAAGTGTCTCCTCTACAGAAAATATTTAAAATACACTTAAGAGGACAAAAGAGTAAAATGATCCAGTTTTGTCTTCTGAGTGTGGTGGACATATTATAAAGGCTATATATTGAAGCCAATAAAAAGCTCGAAGATGCTATTTAAAAATATTAGAGAATGTGAAATTGAAATATCAACATAGTGACCCTTGTTTTGTCAGTATTGCTTGAAAACTCCATACTTTCCTGTAAAATTCATAGTGTTTACTATATCACTGCAACTGATTCTTAGTTGGTCAGTATATAATTTAACAGAATATTCTAAATACATTTTGAGTCAAATTATTACTTACCCAGTCATAAAGTCTTTCGATATTGGAGTCAGGACAATCCATGCATCAAAGCCCCTTTGAACCACAGCCTTATATAAATGTCTGCATTTTCTGGCTTGATTTTAAGTTGACAGTCAAAACTTTTTGCAGTCGTGATTATTTTTACAGATACAGCCTTGGCACTTTTTTCCTATTTTCTTATTTTGAAGATGAATGTGATGGACCTAGTTTAATTCTTCTGAACATTTTTCCCCATATTTAAAAACTTTGTTTATACAGGATAGGCATTTTGGTGGTATGTAAACATATATGTTTGATTTGGATGGCAAATAATAAAACCTCTCTCATCTCAAAAAGAAAACAGACTTGAAAAATGATAGGACTAGTTTTCAAATTAGGCAGAATTTTTTTCATGTGGTTATGATTTTTTGAACACATTTAATCCAGAAAAAAAGTTATTGCAAAAGTGCCTTTTTCTCTAAAAGATAAAACACTCATGTATGTGAAGTGAGTGAAATTTGGTTGGCATTTTATTATATGTCTTGTGACTAAACACAGTTTCATTATCATTATATATAGTACATTTCTATACTTAACCAAATTTCTTTTTCTATGATAAAAATGTAGAATTTATAGGTCTTTGAACAACTATGACATTTAAGCACTAATTTCTCCTATTAACTCTACTGTGTGCCATTAAATATAAAGTTAGTTCAGTAAAACAATGCTCTTTTAATGCTTCCTTAAATCCTTTCTAGAGCAAAGGCACAGATTTATTACTTACGTGCATTAACGTACAATATTAAGAAAGGTGTAAAAACCCTTTACATCAGAATGAATTAACACACTGAGTTCTCCAGGGACTCATGACGTGAATATATACATTAACACACACACACACATACACATATGCACATTTACATACACAATACATGTATCTACTCATTCTACTGAAAAGTTTGGTTTTGCTTGGTACTTTTCTTAATTCAACAGTATTTTACTGCATTCTATATAGATTTGTTTTAAAAATCTACCCTGTCGATATAAGGTCCCTCCTTCATATTATTATAGGAAATACCATCCCTTTCAATTTCCTGCCACAAGATGTTTCCATATAAATATAGTATGTGTATTAATAGGGCTGAATCACCCTCTGATTTCAGCTGCATTAACATTCATGTCACAAGCCTCATAGCTTGAGGTCTGGTACGTTTACAGATAGGCATAACCTTACTCCAGTGCCACAAATTCGTTAAGGCTGCTTCCAAGCTAGTTGCAGTGTCAATTTCTTTTTGATAGTGGACTAACCAGGCAATTTGTTCAGGAAAAGTTTTCAGCAAGCTGAAAGAAAATTCTGCCTGGATTTTATATTTATTTCCTTCATGTTGCCTAAGAACTATCTATATAGTTCTATTGTGGTAATAAGCAATACTTTTATTTTAGAAAATAAAAGAGTAAATTGTAATGTGAATGGCAACAACACCTTGTGATGGGTTAAACAGATAAGAAAACTCACTGATTGTCAGTCTGGAGAATGTTGTTTACTACGTTCTACATATTTCAAATACTGGGAATATAGTTTTCTACATTTGGACAAACCTAAACATTTACACACAGAAGCAGAAATACAGGCTTTTGCCAGACTGGGGCTCATATTTTAGAATTCACATTACTTTTATAAGCTCATCACCATTTTATAAGGTATAATAGGAATTAATTAAAAATTTGTTCTTTTTATCTGTCTTGTTATAATTTAGTTTATTCTATGAATTTAAGATTTTAGTCTCATCACTTAACATAAAATTAAATTGTTTTTCTGGTTTGACAGCATTTATTCATGGCACTGTTTAGGGTAACCAGAAACAATTAAGAACAAGGAAGATATTTAACTAATGGTCCACAAGGGGGGAAACATTGCATTTACATTCATAGTCATGTTCTAGAAGACAAGCTTTTCTGACAAAAAGTTCATAGGTAAGCAGTGAAACATGTCATAAAATAAACAAGATTCAATTTAACAAATCACAAATGGACTATTTCTATCAAAATGGGCTTAATTTGGGCTTAATTACCTATTGCAGTGTGTGAGTAATAGGTTTTAGGGAGCCCATAAATTATTAGAGATGTTTTTCTCTAGAATCCTATAGAAGAAAAAAATCAACTTGCCATCACCCTAAATGCCATTCTTAAACTCTATATTTTATCAAATTACCTTCTCTCCTCAAGAAACATTGATGTATAATGAAATTTTGATATATCCATTTAGAATGAGTTCTAGGAATATGTCTTTTTACTCTTAAATGAGATACGTAGAGTTTGAATACTGAGAATAATTCTTTTAAGGTTTATTTTAAATTAATAACATGTTGTTTGAATTTCTTATAATACAAGTTTATATCATGCTAATTTGATTCCTAAGGCTGCAGTGCTCCTTATGGTAGTTCTTAAATATACTTCCATTTTTAAGCAGTGCAGATTTTTACCAAGAATCAATCAGGTAAACTGGCAGAAGAAAACATTATACTTAAGTTAACATGACTACCATTATACCTACTGTCTTGAACACTAAAAACAATTTATGTGCTAAGGTAAACTGGCAGAAGAAAGCTATATACTTAAGTTAACATTACTAACATTATACCTACTCTCTTGAACACTAAAAGCAATTTATGTATGACATGGTACAGTGAAAAATGGACTTGGGCAACAGTTAAAAGTTTCATGGCTTATTTCAAATTCTGTCAGTTATTAGCTGTGTAACATTGAGGCAAGTTGTTTAGCCTTTCTGAGACTCACCATTTTGTTTTCAGCAAAATAAGAATAATTACAAATTGCCCTGTAAATCTCAAAGAAAGTTTGAAAAGGTCAGGAGATATATTGTATGGGAATAAATTATTAGTATTTTAGACCCTCGGCCATTTACTACCCTAACATGTTTCTACATCTTCTCCTTTACTCTAACCTTTCTTTAGGGATGAAAAAGGAAACCTTCCTTGTGAAGACCTCAGAGGACATATGGTGGGCAAGCCAGTGCATAAGGGATCTGAATCACCAAATTCATTTCTGGATCAGGAATATCGAAAGAGATTTAATATTGTCGAAGAAGATACTGTCTTATATTGCTATGAATATGAAAAAGGAAGATCAAGTAGTCAAGGAAGACGAGAAAGCACCCCAACTTATGGTAAGAGTTCTTCTTTTATGTTTATATAAGACTATATTTCTGGCATAGGAATCTCAATTTCCTTTAATAAGTTTTTGGGTTGTGAGAGTTACTTAGGAGCTTTTGAATCTTTATAATTGATCTGTCTCATGTGCTTCTAAGTGGAATTTCTACAATATGAGACATTATATTAAAAATTATTCTAGATTTTCAAAAGATAAGAAAGAACAGTAGGTAACATTGTAGCTCATAATGATTTATAAAAATCTTTTTAGCATCACATGTATTTCTTGTGTGTTAGATGTTGCCAGTTTGGAAAAATTCAAGTGTTTTTTTATTCTTTTTTGTTTTTTTAAATGAATACTTACTGTTAACATGACTTATTTAAAATAAAATTATCTCCATATTCCTCAGGGATTTTAAGAAATATAATTTTCTCGAGAAATTCTCACCTCAGTTTTTGTATTTTTTAAAGAAGCTGTGAAATTTATTTGACATTAGAGTGGAAGTGGATTTTAAATAGAATGGATTGAACATACTGTATTTAAGGCAAAAATGGGCTTAGAGTTATGATGGGCACAGGATTGTTTTAATCTTTGATTCATGACCGAAAAAGTAACCCAGTCACAAATACTTAAAATTGTTATAGTATATCCGAAAGATTTGCAGATAAAGTTGCTTAAAGTAGTCAAGCTTGTGGTTCTTCTGCAAGAATAAATGGATTTAATTGAAAGTCTCTGCTCCTCCCTTTCCACTTTTCAAATTAATAATTTTTAGCGAGGAGCTTATACTTTGAGGAAGGACAGCATCCCTGCTAATTAGTTCAAACTTGATCAATGGGAGCTGAGCAGAAGCAAAGTTGTTTTTAGCTCCTCCATTCTATTCCTACACCTCACTTGTCTGTCATGGCCTTATGCCTCCCTCCTTTGGTCTCAAAAGAGCAGTTATCACATATCTTCATATACATGTCTTATTTCCTTTCAGCTCTTTGGTAATAAGTATGAAAGAAAAATTTTCCCCAAAATGATCCTAAAGAATAGGAACCATACTTATCTTACCTTGTGTTATTCTCTGTACATGTGCTTTTTAATCATAAGAATAAATAATATATTTTAACATAAACTCCTCAACTACACTACTCTAGTGGCAATTAAACTGTTAAGTATTGAAGATATTTGAACCTTTACTTTTCTCCTCTACTATATTGTAAACCTACAATATAGAGTATAGAGGCCTGTAATCTTTGCTATCCCTACCCTTGCCCCATGAAATAATATGAAATTTTTTTTCTTATTCATTCATTCCACAAGTACTAATTGACTGCCTATTACTGAATAGGCAGTAATGTATGTCAACTCTTCTTTCTTTGTGTCCCAGTATTATCTGGCTATTTTCTACTTGTGTTGAAGTAGATAATTAATGTTTAATTTAAGAGAAATTATAGTCACCAAATGAAAGTGATTGATTACTGATGACTTTATTTTTAAAAATGTTTACTAAGTTCTTACTCGAATGGCTATAAATTGGTAGTCCCTTCGGACTACATTTTAAAGCCCCTAATGCCATCATGTGCCACAAATCTCCCCCGATTAGAATAGAATACTTTTTAAATATTAGAAAATTTAGATAGCCTATAAATACTTGATATCTTTTTGTAAACAACTTAGGAGAAAAGAAATATGTACATACTTAAAAGAGAGAAGTAAGCAGAGTTATTTGTTTCATTCAGTATGGCTTTTAACTTTCTAAAATTGACACACAATAATTGTACATATTTATGGGATACAGAGTGATATTTTGATACATGTATAGAATGGGTAATGATCAAATCAGGGTAATTAGCATATTCTTCACCTTAAACATTTATCACTTCTTTGTTCTGGGAACATTCGAAATCTTCTCTTCCAGCTATTAGAAATTATATAATAAATTATTGTTATCTATAGCCATCCTATAGCACCGTAGAATACCAGAACTTAACTTCTCTCATGTAGCTGTAATTTATATCCATTAACCAATCTCTTCAAAATCCCTCTCCCACTCACCCCTCCCATTCTCAGCCTCCAGTAACCACAGTTCTACTCTATGAGCTCAAAGTTTTTAGTTCCCACTCGTGAATGCAAACATGCAGTATTTATCTTTCTGGGCCTGATGTATTTTACTTAACATAATGTCTTCCAGGTTCATTCATGTTGCAGCAAATGATAAGATTTCATTCTTTTTTAGAGCTGAGTAATATTCTAATATATATATATATATATATCACATTTTCTTTATCCATTAATCTGTTGATAAACACATAGGTTAATTTTAATATCTTAGCTATTGTGAATAATGCTGCAATACACATGGGAGTACAGATATCTCTTTGACATACTGATTTCCTTTCCTTTGGACCTATACCCAGTAATGTGAATGCTGAATCGTATGGTAGTCCTGTTTTTAGTTTTTTAAAGACTCTCCATACTAATTACTATAATGACGGTACCAATTTACATTCTCATCAATATTGTACAAGAGCTCCCTTTTCTCTGAATCATTGCCAGCATTTCTTATTTTTTGTCTTTTTGTTAATAACCATTCTAATTGGGGTGAGATGATATCTCTTTGTGGTTTTAATTTGCATTTCCCTAATGATAAACGACGTTAAGCATTTTTATATAGCAGTTGGTCATTTGTGTGTCTGCTTTCACGAAATGTCTATTCAGATCATTTGCCCATTTTTAAATAAAAATATTTCTTTTATTGCTGTTGAGTTGTTTGAGTTCCTTGCATATTCTGGATATTAGTTCCCTGTCAGATGAATTGTTTCCTTTGCTCTACATAAGACTTTTAGTTTGATATAATCCCGTTTGTCTGTTTTTTTTCTTTTGTTGCATGTAAACCTTAGCCATAAAAATATTTGCCTAGACCAATGTCCTGAAGTATTTCCCCTGTGTATTCTTCTAGTAGTTTTGTAATTTGGGGTCTTATATTTAAGCGTTTAATCCATTTTGAGTTGATTTTGTACATGGTGAGAGATAGGGTTCTAGTTTCATTTTTCTGAATATGGATATCCAGTTTTCCCAGCCCTATTTATTGAAGAGGCTATCCTTTGCCCAATGTATGTTCTTGTTGCCTTTGTCAAAAATCACCCGGCTGTAAATACGGACTTATTTCTGAATACTCCATTCTGTTTGATTGGGCTATGTGTCTGTTTTTATACCAGTGCAATGCTGATTTGGTTATTACAGCTTTGTAGTGTAATTTGAAGTCAGTCAGTGTGATGCCTTCAGCTTTGTTCTTTTTGTTCACAAATGCTTTGGCTATTTGGGGTATTTTATGGTTCCATACAAATTTTGGATTTTTTTTCTATTTCTGTAAAGGATGTCATTGGTATTTTGACAGGGATTCCATTGAATCTGTAGATTGCTTTGTCAATTTTGACAAATTTGAAAAATGACAAAATAGTCATTTTGACAATGTTAATTCTTCTAATCCATGAAAATGTGATGTCTTTCCATTTTTTGTGTTCTCTTCAGTTTCTTTCATCAGTGTTTTGTAGTTTTCATTGTAGAGATCTTTCACTTCCTTGGTTAACTTTATTTCTAAGTATTTTTTGTAGCTATTATAAAGGGGATTGCATTCTTGATTTTTTTTCAGATAGTTTGTTATTGGCATATAGAAACACTACTGATTTTTGTATGTTGATTTTGTATACTGCAACTTTATTGAAGTTCTTAATCAGTTCTAAGAGTTTTATTGTGGAGTCTTTAGGTTTTTCTATATATAAGAACATATTGTCTGCAAACAGGAACAATTTGACTTTCTCTTTTCCAATTTGAATGCCCTTTATTTCTTTATCTTATCTAATTTCTCTGGTTAGCATTTCTAGTACTATGTTAAATAGGAGTTGTGAAAGTGCTCATCCTTGTCTTGTTCCAGTTTTTAGAGAAAAAGCTTTCCACTTTTCTCCATTCAATATAATGTTAGCTGTGGGATTGTCATATCTGGCCTTTATTGTGTTGAGGTGCATTGCTTTCTAATTTGTTGAGAGTTTTTATCATGAAGGGATGTTGAATGTTATTAAGTGGCTTTTTTGTGTATCTATTGAAATGTTTATATGGTTTTTGTCCTTTATTCTGTTGAGGTATCACATTTATTGATTTGCATATGTTGAACCATCCTTGCATCTCTGGGTTAAATCTCATTTGATAATGGTATACAATCTTTTTTATGTATTGTTAGATTTTATTTTCTAGTGTTTTGTTGAGGATTTTTGCATCCATATTCATGAGGGATATTGGTCTGCAGTTTTCTTTTTTAGTTTTCTTCTTGTTGGATTTTAGTAGTAGGCTACTGCTGGCCTCATAGAATGAGTTTGGAAGAATTTCCTCCTCTACTATTTTTTCGGATAGTTTGAGAATACTTGGTATAAGTTATTCTTTAAAAGTTTGGTAGAATTCAGCAATGAAGCCAGCAATGAAGTCATCTGGTCCTGGGCTTTTCTGTGTTGGGATCATTTTTATTACTGACTCAATCTCATTACTAGATAGTGATCTGTTCAGTTTTTTTATTTCTCCTTGATTCAATCTTGATACATTATATGAGTCCAGGAATTTATCATTTTCTCTAGGTTTTCTAATTTGTTGGCTTGTAGTTGTTCAGAATAGTCTCTTATATTCCTTTGTATTATTGTGGTATCAGTTGCAAAGTTTCCTTTTTATGTCTGACTTTATTTGGGTAATCTCTGTTCTTAGTCTGGCTAATAATTTATTTTGTTTACCCTTCAAAAAATCAACTTTTCGTTTTGTTGGTCTTCTGTAGGTTTTTTTTTTTTTTGTCTCTTTCATTTAGTTCTGCTCTGATCTTTATTATTTCTTTTCTTCCACTAATTTTGAGTTTGATTTATTTTTGCTTTTCTGATTTCTTTTTTTCCTAATTTTTTGAAGTGCAATGTTAGAGTGTTTATTTGAAATCTTTCTGCTTTTTTGATGTAGGCATTTCTTGCTATAAACTTCTTTCTTAGTATTGCTTTTGCTGTATCCCATAGGTTTTTGTATATTGTATTTCTGTTTTAATTTGCTTAAATTTTTTAATTTCCTTTTTAATTTCTTCATTGACCCATTCGTTGTTCAGAAGCATATTGTTTAACTTCCATATAATTGTACAGTTTTTAAAGTTTCTCTTACTATTGATTTCTAGTTTTATTTCATTATGATCTGAAAAGATACTTGATAGAATTTCAATTTTTAAAATTTGTTGAAACTTGTGGCCTAACATATGGTCTATCCTGGAGAATGTTATTTGTACTGATGAGAAGAATGTATATTCTGCAGCTGTTGAATGAAATGTTCTGTAAATGTCTGTTAGGTCCATTTAGTCTATAGTGCAGTTTAAGTCTGACATTTCTGTGTTGATTATCTCTCTAGATGACCTATCTGATGCTGAGAGTTGGGTGTTAAGTCCATAGCTATTATTATATAGGGGTCTATCTCTCCCTTTAGCTCTAGTAAGGTTTGCTTTATATTTCTGGGTGCTCCTGTGTTGGGTACATATATATTTACAACTATTATATTCATTTGCTGAATTGATTCCTTTGTCATTATATAATGACCTTCTTTTTACAGTTTTTGACTTAAAGTTTATTTTATCTAAGTATACCTACTGATGCTTGATTTGGTTTTTGTTTGCATGAAATATCTTTTTCTATCTTTTTACTGTCAGTCGGTATGTGTCTACAGGTGAAGTGAGCTTCTTGTATGCAGTATAGAGTTGGGTCTTGTTTTTTTTTTTTTTTTCTTTAATCCACTCAGCCAGTCTATATCTTTTGATTGGGGAATTTAAACCATTTACATTCAGGGTTGTTACTGATAGGTGAGGAATTACTCCTTTATTTGGGCAACTGTTTTGCTTATTCTTTGTTGCTTTCTTCTCTTTTTGTTTTATCTTTGCAGTTTGGTGGTTTTCTGTAGTGATAAGGTTTGATTCATTTATCTTTGTCATTTGTGTTTCTACTCTACGAGTGACTTTTATTCTTTTGTGTGCTTCCATGATGGAAATTACTGTCTTTTTGCTTATAGATGTAGGATTCCCTTAAGTATTTGTTTTAGGCCTGGTCTAGTGGTAATGAATTCCCTCAGTCTTTTCTTGTCTGGGAAAGACTTTATTTCTCCTTCATTGCTGAATCATGGCTTTGCTCGTTGTAGTAGTATTAGCCAACAATTTTTTTCTTTCAGCACTTTGAGTATATCATCCCATTCTTTCTTGGTCTGTAAAGTTTCTGCTGAGAAATCCACTGTTATTCTGATGGAGGTTCTTTTTATGTGATCTGACACTTTTCTTACTGTTTTTAAATTTTTTTCTGTGTCTTTGACTTTTGACAATTTGAATATAATGTGATTTGGAGAAGACTTTTTTGGGTTTGAATCTGTTTGCGGTTCTTTGAGCTTCCTGTATGTTTGTATGATATATCGCTTGCAAAACTTGGGAAGTTTTTAGCTCTTATTTTGTTAAATAGTGTATTAGTCAGGGTTCTCCAGAGGGACAGAACTAATAGGATATATGTATATATGAAAGGGAGTTTATGAAGCAGAATTGACTCACACGATCACAAGGTGAACTCCCACAATAGGCTGTCTGCAAGCTGAGGAGTAAGGAAGCCATTAGTGGCTCAGTCCAGGTCCCAAAGCCTCAAAAGTGGAGAAGCCAACAGTGCGGACTTCAGTATGTGGCCGAAGGCCTGAGAGCCACTGGCAAACCACTGATAAAAGTTCAAGAATCCAAAGGCTGAAGAACCTGGAGTCTGATTCAAGGGCAGGAACCATCTAGCATGGGAGAAAGATGAAAGCCGAAAGACTCAGCAAGCCAGCTTATTCCACCTCCTTCTGCCTGCTGTTTCTAGCCATGCTGACAGCCAGTTGGATGGTGCCACCCACATTGAGGGTGGGTCTTCTTCTCCCAGTTCACTGACTCAAATATTAATCTCCTTTGGCAACACCCTAACAGACATACCTTGAAACAACACTTTGAATCCTTCAATCCAATCAAATTGACACTTAATATTAACTATTACAAATAGGTTTTCTATGCCTTTGCCCATTTAATTTACTTCTGGAACACTTAAATTCAAATGTTTGGTCACTTTATGGTGTCCCATTTGTCATGTAGAGTTTCTTTATTCTTTTTTATTCTTTTTTCTTTGTTTTTTCTCTGACTGGATTATTTCAAAAGACCTGTCTTTATATTCAGAAATTCCTTCTTAAGCTTGATCTAGTCTATTGTTGAAGTTCTCAGTTGTATGTTTTTATTTCATTCATTGAATTCTTCAGTTTTAAGATTTTTGTTTGGTTCTTTTATATGATATCTATTTTTGTTGAATTTCTCATTCAGATCATGAATTGTGTTCCTTATTTTGTTGAATTGTCTGTATTTTCTTATATCTCTCTGAGTTTCCTTAAGATCATTATTTTGAATTGCTTTTCAGGCATTTCATACAGTTGTTTTTTTTTTCCTTTGGTGTATATTGCTAGAGTTGTGTTCCTTTGGACGTGTCATATTTCCTTACTTTTTCACGTTTCTCATGACCTTACATTGATATCTGTGCATCTGGTGAAGCAGTCACTTCTTTGAATTTTGTGGGTTTGCTTTCATAGGGAAAGACATTTTTCTGCATTTGCATTCTATAGTGTCAATTGGGTAGGGTGCTTTGTTTGGGTTGTGTGTGTGTGCACAGTAGTGTAATCTCCATATGATATCTTTGTCTATAGTCACTCTTGTATTCTCCAAAGTTTTTTTTTAACTTTTAAAACTGAGACAAATATTACCTTAATGTAGATACTTGTAGATACTTCACTGGAGATTCCTCAGTACAAGAACTGAAGATTGTTTCAAGTAAATAACAGTTTAATGTATTTACCTTTTTAAAATTAAATGTTAAATAATAAAACCTATATGTCAGGCACAGGACTGTGTGGCCCTAATTTTCCCAACAATTTATTTGTTAAGTCATTCAACTAATACTTGTATACATAAAGTCAGCCAGCCACTGGGACACAAAAATGAATAAAACCATAAATCCTAATTACCCAAAGGGAAGAAACAAATAAATAGATGCATCACAGTCACTTCAGGTAAGTTGGAAGGTGTGCACCAAGTGCTGTAGTAGCCTAGGAAATAAAGTCTCATAGTTTGCCTTGGAAGTCAAATGAGTACACATGACATTTATGCTGGGTTTTAAATGATGAATAGCGATTTCATCCAGGGTTTTTAAATGCTAGTCATCCCACCAAATACCTGGTACCTTCTCAAGCCTATGTCTGAGATCTGAAGATTTGTCTAAATATCTCAGCCCAGACCCTAACGACCCCAACAGAAATAACTTCAAACCTTCATAAGCAATAATCAATGACAACTTTTTTATTTAACCTATAAAATAGTCCCATTACCTGGACTCCCAAGTGCGACAATATTATCTTGTATTTGAAAATAATGATAACGAAAGTATGTAATCCTGCTTAAATATATTGTTTTAAAAAAAACTAAAGTACAAAAAAACTACATACTTGACATTTTCTGGAAATAATGGTAATTTAATCTCTTAGCACTTGTGTGATACCTTAAAATGCACTATGTAAGTCTTTTATCCTTAGAGTGTTCAATTTCTGTTCTTGGTCACAAAAACCCTTACCTTGAAGTATGTGAATTTAGCTACCATTTCTTTCCTATTAACTTCCCAGATCATCTGCTTACTCAAAGAGACTTTAGAGTTAAGATTATAAGAATATGGGTAGGATTTTGAGAAGCAAAAGCGATATGACACAGTTCTTCATATGTGCTTTCAGTTGAATGTGTATGTAGTTGCTATATTTTCCTTGTACATTCATATTCTAAATTTAGATATCTAATAGAAAAATAGGGACACTCTGTTATTAAACACAGTGACAAAGAAACACAGATGTAAAGAAAAATATTTGAAAATATCTGTTTTTTTTTTTTTTGAGATGGAGTCTTGCTCTGTTGCCCAGGCTGGAGTGCAGTGGCACGATCTCGGCTCACTGCAACCTCCACTTCCCGGGTTCAAGCGATTCTCCTGCCTCAGCCTTCCAAGTAGGTGGGACTACAGGTGCACGACACCACGCCCAGCTAATTTTTGTATTTTTAGTAGAGACGTGGTTTCACCGTGTTGGCCAGGATGGTCTCGATCTCTTGACCTCGTGATCTGCCCACCTCAGCCTCCCAAGGTGCTGGGATTACAGGCATGAGCCACCACGCCCGGCCTGAAAATATCTTAATAGTAGCTTTTAAAGTATGTTATTTAACGAAGATTCTTATGTTATACCATGGACCCTCTAGTTGTTAAGAATGAGTTAAAAGAAGTACAGGTATTTACCCTAAGCAATTAAACAAATACAGTATGGACTGACAGTAGATGGCATTTCTAAAAAATAAGTAAATACAATAAGCCCTCATTTAACATCATCTACAGGTTCTTGGAAACTGGGACTTTAAGCAAAATGATGCACAGCTGATCCCAATGCCATTTCCTTCAATATCATTTTGTTATAACAATGAGGAAGAAGATGGTTTTGTAATCTGTGGTTTCACTTTAAGTCCCAGTTTCCAAGAACCTAGAGACAACATTAAGTGAGGACTTACTGTAATACCTGTTGAGCGTTCAGGTATGCCAAACACAGTTCTAAGCATTTAAAAGCATTAATCCATTTAATCCTCACAACAACCCTATGAGGTATGTACTAATAAAATATTTGTTTTACAGATGAGAAATCTAAAAAACAGAAAGGTTAAATAACTTACCCAACTAGTAAGTGATAGAGCTAGGATTAAGTACTCATGGATATTTTTTTGACCCTTACCAGTGGTAATGCTAGCTAAATGTGATGAAAATAATTTTTTAATTGTAGGTAAATAATTTCCAAAAATTACATTCCTCATTCTAAATTCAAGAATTTGATTCCAGCAAGCAGAACCAAGTCTGATTTTATATGTTCTTGTGTATGTTGTTTTGGATTTACTAACACTATAACAAGCATGCATTTACATAGATATGAACCTGACAGGCCTTAGGAAAAGACTGCTAAATTTAGATGTAAAATGAGCAACAATGTGTTATGTCCTTTTTAAATCAGAGAGTATAAAATAGGTTTACTTTCCTAAAAAGATAGACAGGAATAACTTATGGAAACATGGATACCAGTAGCAGAAGCAATCTAGATTAGTAGTTACTAGCATTGGCTGTAGCATCAGCCATAGTTGGTAATTTTGTCTGCCATCTAATTATTCCAGTGTGACCTTGGGGATGTTACTCTGGGCCTCAGTTTTCTTATTAAATGAATATGATAATATCTGCCTTGTAGAGTTTTGTGAGAATTTAATGGTAAGACATTGTAAATTGCCTCAGTGCCCAGTATGTTGGGTCTTTGTTTTCATTATTGTCATTATTACATAGAAGCTTTAACATGGAAATAGAAACAGGGAAAAGGTGGCATTAAATCATTTTAACTATATAGGGTCTCATTGCTCAGGCTTCAAAGGCAAAGGCTTAAATTTGATGAGATCAGTTGCTTGGCAACTTTTCAAAATGGTAATATTTCCCATCAGCTTTTCCATCTTGCTGTACATGGACTCCTTGCCCTTGCTATTTCATCATAACACATTTCTATGCATAGAAACATGCTAAAAGGTAGACACAGTTGGCTGAGTCCCTTTGTGGCCATGAATGGTCATATTTTATAAGAATAGGAGGAAAACATATCTTTTAACAATAATATCACCAAATAGTATTGGTTTGAAGGTAGGAATCCAGACCTTTTCTGATTTATTGAAAATCCAGGACCTCACAAAAAGCACAGGAATGAATGTAAAGCTGATATTTTAGAAATTATCCTCATAAATGTTACTTGTACACATTGTGCATTGAGGAAAATTAATCTCTGTAACATTATACCTGAACATTTTCTACCTGAGTAGTTGGGACAAGAGAAAATCAAATACCATGTCCTTTTTATCCACATAAATAGCAAATGGCTTGAGTGACGTACAGCAGTATGATGAAGGGCCTATGGGCAATGACATCATAAACTGAGTTTTATCAATGTGAAGTTAGGATAGCGTCTGTAGGTTCCAGGGTCTCTCTGTCCTGTGATTTTAAAATGTAAATAATCTTCCTTATCAGGTAAAAGTTCAGCTGTCATTAATCAGCTATTCTGGAGACAAAAGAAAATAGGATTCTACCCATGGGAAATTTTTGTGTTCAAGTAAAATGTACGATTTCCAAAGAAGAACTAACCACAGAAATAGAAATTAGTGATTCAAAAATGAAGAAATGTGGGATGTGCACTATATTCATGGGAATTCTTATTCCTTTAGACTTATTTAATAAAGTTCATAAAGACTACATGTTGGTTAGCCTCACAAAATAATTTTGAGCATCAAGCTGATGGTGGTAAGGAACCATGTAATTGATGGAAAAGCAGTTCAACAATATTTTGACATAGAAAGTAGTCTGTTTCTAATGTAAAACTTGGAGAAATCATCTAAGGAAGGCATTCTTCCTGAATTTGTGCAATTTTACTGATGGAAATAGAAGAGCATGAATTATGAGGTCAAATAGACTTGAATTTGCTATCACAGCTTGGCTTTTAATAGCTAATTGACCTTGAGCTTGAGACTTAACCTCCCTGTATTTTTGTTTCCCTGTCTGTAAAATGGAATAGTAATATTACTCATGGTGTTTTTTTATGAGGATTAAATTAGATAACATACGTCAAGTACTTAGAAGAGTTCTTTTTTTTTTTCTTTTCTTTTTTTTTTCTTTTCTTTTTTTTGAGACAGGGTCTTGCCCTGTTACCCAGTCTGTAGTGCAATGGCATGATCTCGGTTCACTGCAAACTCCACCTCTCGCGTTCAAGCAATTCTCTGCCTCAGCCTCCTGAGTAGCTGGGATTACAGGCGTGCATCACCACGCCTGGCTAATTAGCAGAGTTCTTGCCTCATAGAAAGTACTCAAGAAATGATGCCTTAGATGGTATAATAAATGCTTGCTGCTCATAAATAAAAATGTCCCAAAGATTTTTCAAGTCTCCTGTGGAAGGACTTAGTTAGTAAAGGACAAAGTATCTAGAAGTCTTTCCACATGTTTGGTCATTCTACCAAGCCAATAACTGGCCATTTAAATTATAGCAGTTAAATGAAATATGAGTAGAGCTTTTTGGTTTCTTTTGGTTTGATTTTGCAAACCAAAGCAGAAGGAAGATCTTTCAAATAGTTAATAACACTGCAAACTGCCCTCATCCAAATCCTCTTAAGCTCCAGTATAAAAATCATCAGCTCACATGCTGGATTAGAAGGGCCCAGTTATAATCTCTCAGCGTCAGGAATCTGAAAACAGTTCAGCCCCCACATCTTTTTAAAGTTTTTGATTAGTTGCTTAAAAAATGGAAGAATAGTATATTATATAAAATAAATAAAATGGTTGGAGAGCCTTAAAGAAATTAAACCTAGGAAGAAAAGATTATTCTGAAAGAATTCAAGGTACTAGGTAATGGATAAAACAGTAAGATTAAGAAAAAGAACTTTCGGTGGCTGGCAAGATGGCCAAATAGGAACAGCTCCAGTCTGCAGCTCCCAGAGGGATCAATGCAGAAGGTGGGTAATTTCTGCATTTCCAACTGAGGTACCTGGCTCATCTCACTGGGACTGGTTAGACAGTGGGTACAGCCCGTGGAGGGTGAGCAGAAGCAGGGTGGGGCGTCGCCTCACCCTGGAAGCGCAAGGGGTCGGGGACCTCCCTCCCCTAGCCAAGGGAAGCCATGAGGGACTATGCCATGAGGAACGGTGCATTCCGGCCCAGATACTACGCTTTTCCCATGGTCTTCGCAACCCACAGACTATGAGATTCCCTCAGGTGCCTACACCACCAGGGCCCTGGGTTTCAAGCACAAAACTGGGCAACTGTTTGGGCAGACACCAAGCTAGCTGCAGGAGTTTTTTCCTGCCCCATTGACACCTGGAATGCCAGCAAGACAGAACCATTCACTCCCTGGAAAGGGGGCTGAAGCCAGGGAGCCAAGTGATCTAGCTCAGTGGATCCCACCCCGACAGAGCCCAGCAAGTTAAGATCCACTGGCTTGAAATTCTCACTGCCAGCACGGCAGTCTGAAGTGGACCTGGGATGCTCAACCTTGCTGGGGGAAGGGGCGTCCACCATTACTGAGGCTTTAGTGTGCAGTTTTCCCCTCACAGTGTAAACAAAGCCTCTGGGAAATTCGAACTGGGTGGAGCCCACCACAACCTCGGCAAAGCCACGGTAGCCAGACTGCCTAGATTCTCCTCTAGATTCTTCTAGATTCTTCCTCTAGATTCTTCCTCTCTGGGCAGGGCATCTCTGAAAGAAAGGCAGCAGCCCCAGTCAGGGGCTCATAGATAGAACTCCCATCTCCCTGGGACAGAGCACGTGGGGGAAGGGGTGGCTGTGGGTGCAGCTTCGGCAGACTTAAACATTCCTGTCTGCCAGCTCTGAAGAGAGCAGCAGATCTCCCAGCACAGCGCTCGAGCTCAGCTAAGGGACAGACTGCCTCCTTAAGTGGGTCCCTGACCCCCATGCCTCCTTATTGGGAGACACCTCCCAGCAGGGGTTGACAGACACCTCATACAGGAGAGCTCCAGCTGGCATCTGGCAGGTGCCCCTCTGGGATGAAGCTTCCAGAGGAAGGAACAGGCAGCAATCTTTGCTGTTCTGCAGCCTCTGCTGGTGATGATACCCAGGCAAACAGGGTCTGGAGTGGACCTCCAGCAAACTCCAGCAGACCTGCACCAGAGGGACCTGACTGTTAGAAGGAAAACTAACAAACAGAAAGGAATAGCATCAACATCAACAAAAAGGACATCCACACAAAAACCTCATCCGAAGGTCACCAACATCAAAGATCAAAATAGATAAATCCACGAAGATGAGGAAAAACCAGCACAAAAGGCTGAAAATTCCAAAAACCAGAATGCCTCTTTTCTTCCAGAGGATCACAACTCCTCACCAGCAAGGGAACAAAACTGGATGGAAAATGAGTTTGACAAGTTGACAGAAGTAAGCTTCAGAAGATGGGTAATAACAAACTCCTGAGCTAAAAGAGCATGTTCTAACCCAATGCAAGAAAGCTGAGAACCTTGAAAAAAGGTTAGAGGAATTGCTAACTAGAATAACCAATTTAGAAAAGAACATAAATGACCTGATGGAGCTGAAAAACACAACATGAGAACTTCGTGAAGCATACACAAGTGTCAGTAGCTGAATCTATCAAGCAGAAGAAAGGATATCAGAGATTGAAGATCAACTTAATGAAATAAAGTGTGAAGACAAGATTAGAGACAAAAGAATGAAAAAGAATGAACAAAGGCTCCAAGAAATATGAGACTATGTGAAAAGACCAAACCTACATTTGGTCTTGTTTGGTGTACCTGAAAGTGACTGGGAGAATGGAACCAAGTTGGAAAACACTCTTCAGGATATTATCCAGGAGAACTTCCCCAACCTAGCAAGACAGGCCAAATTCAAATTCAGGAAATACGGAGAAAACCACAAAGATACTCCTCAAGAAAAGCAACGCCAGGACACATAATCATCAGATTTACCAAGTTTGAAATGAAGGCAAAAAAGGTTAAGGGCAGCCAGAGAGAAAGGTCGGGTTACCCACAAAGGAAAGCCAATCAGACTAACAGCAGATCTATCTGCAGAAACCCTACAAGCCAGAAGAGAGTGGGGGCCAACATTCAACATTCTTAAAGAAAAGAATTTTCAACCCAGAATTTCATATTCAGCCAAACTAAGATTCATAAGCTAAGGAGAAATAAAATCCTTTACAGACAAGTAAATGCTGAGAGATTTTGTCACTACCAGGCCTGCCTTACAAGAGCTCCTGAAGGAAACACTAAATATGGAAAGGAAAAACTGGCACCAGCCACTGCAATAATATACAAATTGTAAAGACCATCAACACTATGAAGAAACTGCATCAACTAATGGGCAAAATAACCAGCTAGCATCATAATGACAGAATCAAATTCTCACATAAAAATATTAACCTTAAATGTAAACAGACTAAATGCCCCAATTAAAAGACACAGACTGGCAAATTGGATAAAGAGTCAAGACCCGTCAGTGTAGTATACCCAGGAGACCCATCTCACGTGCAAAGACACACATGGGTTCAAAATAAAGGGATGGAGGAATATTTACCAAGCAAATGGAAAGCAAGAAAAAAAAAGCAGGAGTTGCAATCCTAGTCTCTGATAAAACAGACTTTAAAGCAACAAAGATCAAAAAAGACAAGGGCATTGCACAATGGTAAAGGGATCAATGCAACAAGAAGAGCTAACTATCCTAAATATATATGCACCCAATACAGGAGCACCCAGATTCATAAAGCAAATTCTTAAGAGATCTACAAAGAGACTTAGACTCCCACACAATAATAGTGGGAGCCTTTAACACCCCACTGTCAATATTAGACAGATCAATGAGACAGAAAATTAACAAGGATATTTAGGACTTGAACTCAGCTCTGGACCAAGCAGACCTAATAGACATCTACAGAACTCTCCACCCCAAATCAACAAAATATACTTTCTTCTCAGCACCACATCACACTTATTCTAAAACTGACCACATAATTGGAAGTAAAACACTCCTCAGCAAATGCAAGAGAACAGAAATTATAACAAACAGTCTCTCAGACCACAGTGTGATCAAATTAGAACTCAGGATTAAGAAACTCACTAAAACTGCACAACAACATGGAAACTGAACAACCTGCTCCTGAATGATTACTGGGTAAATAATGAAATTAAGACAGAAATAAATAAGTTCTTTGAAACCAATGAGAACAAACACACAACGTACCAGAATCTCTGGGACACATTTAAAGCAGTGTGTAGAGGGAAATTTATAGCACTAAATGCCCACAGGAGAAAATGGGAAAGATCTAAAATCGACACCCTAACATGACAATTAAAAGAACTAGTGAAGCAAGAGCAAACACATTCAAAAGCTAGCAGAAGTCAAGAAATAACTAAGATCAGAGCAGAACTGAAGGAGAGACACGAAAAACCCTTCAAAGAATCAGTGAATCCAAGAGGTGGTTTTTTGAAAAGATTAACAAAATAAACCACTAGCCAGACTAATAAGGAAAAAATAGAGAAGAATCAAATAGACACAATAAAAAATGATGAAGGAGAGATCACCACTGATCCCACAGAAATACACACTACCATCAGAGAATACTATCAACACATTTACACAATTAAACTAGAAAATCTAGAAGAAATGGATAAATTCCTGGAGACATGACACCCTCCCAAGACTAAACAAGGAAGAAGCTGACTCCCTAAATAGACCAATAACAAGTTCTGAAATTGAGGCAGTAATTAATAGCCTATCAACCAAAAAAAGCCCAGGACCAGACGGATTCATAGCCGAATTCTACCTGAGGTACAAAGAGGAGCTGGTACCATTCCTTCTGAAAGTATCCCATACAATAGAAAAAGAGGGACTCCTCCCTAACTCATTTCATGAGGCCAGCATCATCCTGATACCAAAACCTGGCAGAGACACAACAAAAAAAGAAAAGTTCAGGCCAGTATCCCTGGTGAACATCTATGTGAAAATCCTCAATAAAATACTGGCAAACCAAATCCAGCAGCACATCTAAAAGCTTATCCACCACGATCAAGTCAGCTTCATCCCTGGGATGCAAGGCTTGTTCAACATACCCAAATCAATAAACGTAATCCATCACAGAAACAGAACCAATGACAAAAACCTCATGATTTTCTCAATAGATGCAGAAAAGGCCTTCAATAAAATTCAGCACCCCTTCATGCTAAAAACTCTGAATAAAATAGGTATTGATGGAACGTATCTCAAAATAATAAGAGCTATTTATGACAAACCCACAGCCAATATCATACTGAATGAGCAAAAGCTGGAAGCATTCCCTTTGAAAACTGACATAAGACAAGGATGCCCTCTCTCACCACTCCTATTCAGCATAGTATTGGAAGTTCTGGCCAGGGCCATCAGGCAAGAGAAAGAAATAATGGGTATTCAAATAGGAAGAGAAGAAGTCAATTTGTCCCTGTTTGCAGATGACATGATTGTATATTTAGAAAACCCCATCGTCTCAGTCCAAAATTGCCTTAAGCTGAGAAGCAACTTCAGCAAAGTCTCAGGATACAAAATCAATGTGCAAAAATCGCAAGCATTCCCATACACCCATAATAGAGAGCCAAACCATGAGTGGGCTCCCGTTCACAATTGCTACTAAGAGAATAAAATACCTAGGAATACAACTTACAAGGGATGTGAAGGACCTCTTCAAGGAGAACTACAAACCACTGCTCAAGGAAATCAAACAGGACACAAACAAATGGAAAAACATTCCATGCTCATGGATAAGAAGAATCAATATCATGAAAATGGCCATACTGCCCAAAGTAATTTATAGATTAAATGCTATCCCCATCAAGCTACCATTGACTTTCTTCACAGAATTAGAAAAAAACTACTTTAGATGTCATACGGAACCAAAAAAGAGCCCATATACCCAGGACAATCCTAAGCAAAAAGAACAAAGCTGGAGGCATCACACTACCTGACTTCAAACTATACTACAAGGTTACAGTAACCAAAACAGCATGTACTGGTATCAAAACAGATATATAGACCAATGGAACAGAATAGAGGCCTCAGAAATAAGGCCACACATCTACAACCATGTGATCTTTGACAAGCCTGACAAAAACAAGCAATGGGGAAAGGATTTCCTATTTAATAAATGGTGCTGTGAAAACTGGCTAGCCATATGCAGAAAACTGAAACTGGACCCCTTCCTTACACCTTATAGAAAAATTAACTCAAGATGGATTAAACACTTAAACATAAGACCTAAAACCATAAAAACCCTAGAAGAAAACCTAGGCAGTACCATTCAGGACATAGGCATGGGCAAAGGCTTCATGACTAAAACACCAAAAGCAATGGCAACAAAAGCCAAAATAGACAAATGGGATCTAATTGAACTAAAGAGCTTCTGACAGGAAAAGAAACTATCATCAGAGTGAACAGTCAACCTACAGAATGGGAGAGAATTTTTGCAATCTATCCATCTGACAAAGGGCTAATATCCAGAATCTACAAGAAACTTAATTAAACAAATGTACAAGAAAACAACCCCATCAAAAAGTGGGCAAAGGATATGAACAGACACTTCTCAAAAGAAGACATTTATGTGGCCAACAAACATATGAAAAAAAAGCTCATCATCACTGGTCATTAGAGAAATATAAATCAAAACCACAGTGAGATACCATCTCATGCCAGTTAGAATGGCGATCATTAAAAAGTCAGGAAACAACAGATGCTGGAGAGGATGTGGAGAAATAGGAACACTTTGACACTGTTGGTGGGCCTGTAAATTAGTTCAACCATTGTGGAAGTCAGTGTGGCGATTCCTCAAGGATCTAGAACCAGAAATAGCATTTGACCCAGCAATCCCATTACTGGGTATATACCCAAAGGATAATAAATCATTCTTTTATAAAGACACATGCACACGTATGTTTATTGCAGCACTATGCCCAATAGCAAAGACTTGGAACCAACCCAAATGCCCATCAATGATAGACTGGGTAAAGAAAATGTGGCACATACACATCATGGAATACTATGCAACCATAAAAAAGGATGAGTTTGCCGGGCACAGGGGCTCACGCCTGTAATCACAGTACTTTGGGAGGCAGAGGCGGGTGGATTGCTTGAGCTCAGGAGTTGGAGACCAGCCTGGGCAACATGGTGAACCCTGTCTCTACTAAAAATACAAAAATTAGCCAGGTGTGGCAGGATGTGCCTGTAATCCCAGTTACTTGGGAGACTGAGACAGGAGAATCACTTCAACCTGGGAAGCGGAGATTGCAGTGAGCCGAGACCGTTGCACTCCAGCCTGGGCAACAGAGCAAGACTCCATCTCAAAAAAAAAAATGAGTTTATGTCCTTTGCAGGGACATGGATAAAACTGGAAACCATCATTCTCAGCAAACTAACACAGGAACAGAAAACCAAACACCGCAGGTTCTCATTCATAAGTGGGAGTTGAACAATGAAAACACATGGACACAGGGAGGGGAACATCACACACCGGGGCCTTTCGGGGGTTGGGGGACTAGGGGAAGGATAGCATTAGGAGAAATACCTAATGTAGATGATGGGTTGATGGGTGCAGCAAACCACCATGGCACGTGCATACCTATGTAACAAACCTGCGCATTCTGCACATGTATCCCAAAACTTAAAGTATAATTTAAGAGAAAGAAAGAAAAATCACTTTTAATAAAGTTCGGTGGTATTCATATGTAGATAAAATAGAAGTATTAGCAAACCAAATCAACATAGCTGATGCAACTATGAGGGGGGAAAAAAACCTCTTCAGATGAATTAATCGAAAAGATATGAACTAGATGAAATAGTGTTCCCTTATAAACAGAATGGGAAAGCCAAGAAGAGAAACAGTCTCACTCAGTGATTCTCTGGGTTCAGTATTGTCCCCCAGGGGACATTTGGTAATTTCCGGGGACAATTTTGTTGTCACATTTGTGGTGGAAAGTTGCTACTGGCATCTAATGGGTAGAGACCAAAGATGCTACTAAACATCCTGCAGTGCTCAGGACAGCACCCAACAAGAATGATCTGGCCTGAAATGTCTGAGAAACCCTGGCTAACTTAAGAATCAGTTTACAAATAAATTGAATACAGAAGCAGATACTAGAAAATCAAAGTCAGAGACCTTGTATGGCACAGAGGTGATTGCCTTATATTTTTTTAATTGAAAGAACCTGGGAAGTTACTGCCCTGGAAAGATATACCAACATTTATTCACAGTTAGTATATTCTCTGGACAGAAGTATTCATTTAAGGTTGTTAGCGTCAGGGATTACCTAGCCTGTTCTACAATAGATAATCTAATCATGACATCCCCTGGAGCAGGAGACAATACGTTTATCCCTAGTCGAAATCCGAATACATTTTCCCCCATGAGAAAAAAAAAAACTATAATAAATGGTAGCTAGGTAAAGTTTAAATAGGGCTATTCATGTTAGCTTTCGGATCACAATATGACTTAAGTAATCCAGCGATTTCCTAAGTACGTTCTTCAGATCACTAGTTCTGAAAGATAGCCTATGGAAGAAAGAGGTTATATGGTTAAATAAGATTGGGAAGTTTTACATATTTTAGGCCCCTCTTGGAGATTAATAAATTCACATTCACATACTACATCTTTGAAAGTTTTGTTGAATTTGGGTTAATTTACTGTTTCCCAAATGTGTTTGTATATTAAATCCCTTTTTTGGTCACATAATACTTACCAGCTTCCCAATGGAACTAATGTTTTATGGAATGTATTTTGGAAAATATTGTAAAAGACTTTTGCAGCTCTTCTTAAAGACCCAACTACCAATGATACGATTTCTTTGTGTCTTAAGTTCCAAACAGCTGACTTACAGATAAGCATATAGAACAACCTCTGTTCTCAATATTTAAGCCTGCCCGGCAGTTGGATTATTGAATGTCATCTTCATTCTTCATTCTTATCTTGTAGAAAAGCCATATGTAAACTACTTTCTAGAGTAAATCTTATTTATGATGAAAGTTCAAACTAAAGTAAGAAAAACTATCTAGAAAGATCATTACATGGTGTTCTATACTTCAAGCCACTTGTGGAATTACTACTATCACTGCAAAACAATTTGCCAGAAGTCATGGAAGAAATAGATCCTTGGGGATAGAAAATGTCAGGTGTAATATTCAGTGTTCAAAAAGAGATAAGTAAAAATTACACACTGAATAATGACTGGAGACATTAGAGCAAATAATTAAAACAGTATACAGCCATTTAAAAATGTACATATGACAACTTAGCATTGTTTTATAAGCAACACATCATGTCATACCAATTTATTTGCCATCATTGTTAAGGTATTGGACCACAAACAAAAAGTTGCATCCACAGTTTATGCTGTAATCCTCCACTAGTTCTTCACATAGCCTTAGTATTTTGCAAGAGTTGCAAACTGGCTGTGAGGACACTTAAACAAACAAAAAAAAAACTAATCATACATGCCATTAAATTTTTGAAGAAAAATTAATTGGATTTTTGTCTAATGTAATGGTCTTGAATGATACATCACTGAGGCAATTTGATGTAGTGAAAAGAGGTCTGGGATAGGAACTTGAAAGTCTGTATTCATGGACTGACTCTAACTGTTTATTACCCTGAAACTTCTTTAGTTTTTTTTCACTGAATATCTGTGAAATCAGATTATCTGTGAAATCAGGGAGAGGATGAGGGTGAAGAGTATTAACCTGTGTGCTGTACTTTTACACTCCATTGTCTTCGAATTGTCTTATTTTTGTTCTGTGAATGTGTCCATTATGGTCCTACATTGTCAATAAAAGTGATGTTTCCATTACAAAAAAAAAAACTTTGGTCTGTCTGAAGTTTTTCATCTCTACCTTTCTTGCTGGCTTCACTAACAAGTAATGGTCTCAGAAAAATAGGTGAAAGGAATTGTAAAGTTATTACAAGATGTCATTTATTTTCAAATAAGAATGTTCAACTAGTTACCTTATTATCTTTTTTTACTTTTCATGAGAGTGACTGTCTTCCATAAGCTGATAGGATTTGCAAGACACACTGCTTTACTAAAATTTTTAAAACTAGACTGCTTTAATTTGCAGTTCTTTAACTTGAGAACTGCATGCTTTTAACCAATAATATTTACATGCCTGTGTCATCTTTCTTGTTCACATTTATATCAATGCTGAGCACAGCAAAGAGACAAGTATTTTAGCCTAGCTCATTTTATACCAACCAGAGCCTTCAGAGTACCCAGAATTCTTTTGCCACTTAAACAGTATTTAAATCATCTAAATCCTTTCTCATTCCTCCCACACCCCTCTAATGTAGAGAAATTGTCTCTATGAACAGAGACAACATTTCAACTATTTCAGCTATTTCAACAGATTTCCAAACTCCAATGTGTATGTATAGCTTGTTCCCTCTTGTGGTGGAATACTTACAAAAGGTAATTTGGTTCAAAATATAATTAGCCTTGGAATTAGGTGTTAAAAGTACCGCATAATTTTTTGACACAGTTCAGTATTTTCTCCTTTAGCAATTCTTTCATGTTATTCCCCATTTAAGGTATATATCACTTTTAGAAAGCAGTAGGAAAATACACAACCACAATGGAGCTTATTCTTGGAAATGATTTTTTTTAACTTTAAGTTTAGGGGTACAAATGTGGGATTGTTACATAGGTAAACCTGTGTCATGGGGTTAGTTGTACAGATTATTTTATCCTCAGGTATTTAGACTAGTACCCGTTAGTTGTTTTTCTTGATCCTCTCCCTCCTCCCACCTTCCACCCTCCACAAGGCTCCAGTGTATGTTGTTCCCCTCTGTGTATCCATGTGTTCTCATCATTTAGCTCCCACTTATAAGTGAGAACATGCAGTATTTGGTTTTCTGTTTCTGTGTTAGTTTGCTGAGCATAATGGCCTCCAGCTCCATCCAGGTCCCTGCAAACAACATGATCTTGTTCTTTTTTATGACCACATAGTATTCCATGGTTTATATGTGACACATTTTCTTTATCTAGTCTATCATTGATGGACATTTATGTTGATTCCATGTCTTTGCTATTGTGAATAGTGCTGCAATGAACATACACATGCATATGTCTTTATAATAGAATGACTTCTATTCCTGTGGGTATATACCCAGTAATAGGATTGCTGGGTCAAATAGTATTTCTGTCTTTAGGTCTTTGAGGAATTGCCACACTGTCTTCCACAATGGCTGAACCAATTTATACTCCACCAACAGTGTATAAGAGTTCCTTTTTTCTTTTTTTCCACAACCTCACCAACATCTGTCTTTCTTTTTTTTTTTTTTTTACTTTTTGGTAATAGCCATTCTGACAGGTGTGAGATGATGTCTCATTGTGGTTTTGATTTGCATTTCCCTAATGATTAGCGATGTTGAGCTTTTTTCCATATGATTGTTGGCAGCATGTATGTCTTCTTTTGAAAAGTGTCTGTTCATGTCCTTTGCCCACTTTTTTTATGGGGTTATTTTGGAAATGAGATTTTAACTGGTTTTGTTCTCCGTCAATGAAACTGAAAAGATTTTAAATTAATCAATACAAAGTTTATATTTGATTTGTATTATTTATAAGTCATTAAAGGTAATCCTTAAATAATCCTCACATTGAAATGTTTACAAACCAATTTCTTCAGCCTCTTTTATCCAGAAATGAAATTTTTAAAATATGGCTATAAAGATCAGATCGTTCATTCTTATTTTACTGGATCCAGATATGTTACCATTATCCTTTAAAAATTACTGAGTTTCCATTTAATTCAGTTTTACTTCCTCTTTAAATGTGTGATTCTCTACCTTAAATAACCCCAGGATGTTTTCCTAGAAATTCAGTCAGCCATCTGAAAGTAATTTTTCTGTCTGGTATGTGGGGTTTTTGATGGGTGTATGTGGCAAGCATATAGCTTAACTATACTTACTATACTCATTTTCATCAAAATATTGGCTAAAATATTCAGAACAGATGTGTATATGTGTATACTTTCTCTGAGACTCTAGAGAAAGCTTTTTTGTGAACATTAAAGGGCATGTCAGACTTACGGAGAAATTTCTTTGAAAATTTTTTTAAATCTTTGACAACTGTAAGAGAAGATTGCTTCTCAGGTGCTGTTTATTACTCTGAAACTTAATGACTTTAGCGTGCTTTTAGAGAGTTTTTAAAAGCGATACAAATGAAAAAGGCAGCAATTCAGTGGTGTTTCAACAGACAACATGGGAATGTATGTAGATAAGAAATCAAGAGACAGAACTAGTCCTGACTTGATTGGCAAACAGTTCTGTAAAGCTCAGTTTGTCAGAAAAATGAAGAGTATTGGTGAGGGTAACATACTTGCCTTAGAAGGAAGGAAGAGGGAGGAAAAGAAGGAAATGGAAAATTAGAAGGAAGGAAAGGGAAAGAAACTACGAAAATAGAAACTAATGATATAGCTTGGATCCTTTTTGGTCTAGTGTCTGAGGAAAGTCCCCTATTTACTTTCTTAACAAGCAATGAGTTAAATATTGAGCAGTTACTGTGTTTAAGGTACTGCGCTAAGTGTGGGAGATACCACAGTAGACAGTAGAAAAGTCTGTCTTCTCCCATGAAGTTTACAGTCTAGAAGGGTGACAGAATTCAAGTAACTAAATTAATAAATACTTACGTGACTATAATTGTCATGCTACAAAGAAGAACTTTGAGAGGAAATGAGACAAACACAGAGAATCCTGACCTAGAATGAGAGGCCAAGGATTGTATCCCTAAGGAAATGACATTTTTGCTTAGCTCTGAAGGATGCATGTGAATTTATGATAAGAAGAGAGGAAAATCAGAAGACAGAGTCTTAGGGTGCCGGGTAAGGAAAGTGTTTCAAGGAAGGAGTAGTACTCGGTGCTAATGCTACAGATACATCAGAAAAGTCAAGGACTCAGAATTGTGTATTGGATTTAGCAACATGGAGGCCCTAAAAACCTTGACAATAGCAGTTTTGGTGGAATAGTGGGGACAAGAGCTTAATCGGAGAAGATTCAAGAGGGGAGGAGAAGAATTGGGGGCTACAAATATAAAGAAGCTTTCTACAAGGTTTTCTGTAAAGAGAAACAAAAAATAAGGTGGTAGCTGGGTAGAGGTTTGTGGGGTGAGGAGAGTTACTTTTTAAAAAACGATTGGAGAAATTACAGCATGTTTATATGCTAATGGGAATGACTGAGTAGAAAGAGAAAAGTTGATGATGCAGGAGAAAGAAAGGAGGATTGCTCAAGGCATGCCCTTGAGTAGGTCGGAGGGAATAGGATCCAATGAGCAACCCAGTAATTTGAGATCTCCCTAATGTCACAATACAGTATAATAAGTATTGTATATATGCTAAAGGCACTAGGAAAAAGCTTAGGGAGCCCAGTAGTGAGCAGTTAACTCTGCCAAAGGGGACTGTAACATTTGTGATATCACCTAAAATGCTTATCTGAGGTAAAAATTAGTTTATTTTCAAGCAATGTTGTACACTAGCATTAAAGCATAGCAATTTTGTATTAAAATACAGTAATTAGGATATATCATTATACAGCACTTCATCACTGTCTATATTCTTAAAATTGTATTTTGTGTTACATTTGCTTAATTGCGCTGAATATAGTCCATAATTCTTAAAAACCTACTTGCCATCAATATCATAATAAAATTCAGACAAAATCCAAAAAATAGTTATCTTTTTTTCTGTGTGCCTCTATAAAAATATTTATCTTTTACCTTTACCACATTTATTAGAATACAGGAATAAATACAGCACAAAATGTCTGCCTCTATGGAGACACCAATTAAAAAACTCTAGATGTGCAACAGATATTAAAAGCCAAATAAAATAATGGTTATATTATGAGGCACTAGCACAGTGGTATCACAAGGCTTATGATAGGGTGCCAAATGAACTCTGCAATTAATACATGCTTTATACTTAAAGGAATAAAAAATTAAGAAGTGGTCAGCAAAAATATTTAAATGGGCCCTAATCCTCGTTTTCTAGATTATATTCTTTGCTGTTATTATTCTTATCATGAATTAGTAATCTTAACTTTACAACTTCAAAAACCAATATAAGTACTACTATGTAAAGACATGTCTTAAACTTTTCCAGATTACTTTTCAGAGATTTATGTTTTATTTATGTTCATTTACACAGGAATGGGTCAGATGTATTTAATTTTATTAAACCAATCCATTTGTATTAAAGCCTTAAAAAGTCATATGAGTATAAAAATACTTTGCATGTATTAATAATAGCATATATTTGATTTAAGTCTATAATGCTTATAGTACTCTTGCCTTTGGTGTTTTGTTTCACTTGGTTTTTTACCAACAGCACTAAAACATTGAATCATAAATTTATCTTTCCATTTGAACTTTGCTGTCCTGTGAAATTAAAATGCTGCTGTATACATGCAGTAGCAAACATATTTTCAAGCTGTAATCAATGATCTGTATATTTGGAATTAGAAATAATTTAAGCCATGGTCTATTTTTCAATCTGCCATGGACTGCTATTTATACAAGAATGTTACCTTATGTTATTGGTTTAACTGCTTTATTAAGTCGACTTCAATATTTCAGCACAATTAAAAATCAATACTTATAAGCAACATTATTTGTTCTACCTAAATCAATAATATACTTTATTTTTTAAAATACTTATTTTTATTTGCATTGCTGAATCTATGGTTTTATAACTAATAAAAGCAAAACCTTGATGTTCTCCAAAAGTAAATTTCAGTAAAGCTTTTTCTTTCGGTTTTTTTCTAATTTAGTATATTTTCCTTCAATTGTGTATTAGTAATATACAGTATAATTCTGTTAAAAAAAAAGTCACCCCCGGAAAAGTCAGTGTTAAAAATCTTCTGCATAATTGTTTCTATGGCTAATTATACAACCAGACATATCAAGGGCTTAATTACATGCTTCAATGACTTAGCTCCATTAGAATTTCAGAGATGACGCAAAATATAATGAATACAATTATGTATTTCATATTCTGTGTGTGAAGTATGTTTCTTCTTGTTTTTGTGCACATATGTTTGACTCCAAACAACCAATTTTCAAAAAATATCTAACTAGCTTTTTAATATATATAACATATAGAGCAAGTGAAACAACTGCTTATTTATTGGATTTTCACTTTTCAAAAGATTTTTTGATGACATGTAAAAACAGTGCTAGAGCTGTTAATTGCTTCAGTTTCAGTGCCCATGCTGAAGTAGAGTTTATTTCTAAAACCAGATCCTAAAGAAATAAATTGTAGATATTTTGAAAATACAGCCTTCATAACATTGAAAATCTGGAGGACTGACTGTGCAAAGTGGTGGGAATAGACATAACAAAAGGAGACCTTCCCTCAAACCTTTACCCTACTTTCGATGGGCAGAATATTGACCTGGATCTATAGATGGCTGTTGTGAGACCTCGGTTCTTCTTAGCTTAAAAGAATTTAAACAAGAGACACACAGCAAAGGAGATATAGTATAGAGCAATTTATTGCAAAGGACAAAGAATATTATGAAAGTTAGGTTCAGAACAGACAGTACACCCTGAGAGAGGATTCAGGGCGAGCTGCTCCTAAGGATGAGACCACCAAGACTGGCACTAGGGAGACTCCCTTTATGAGAGTCTTACATAATTATTCATAAAGGAGTGGGAAGAGGTGTTGCTATTAAGCATATTCTTGGTTGTCCTCTGGGTGCACATGCATAGTAGCTGTACATACTTGTTCATACATTGCATGTCTCATTAGCATCTTAAATCTCTATCCAGGGGTGTGTTGCTTACTATTATAATGAACAAAGGGTCGGTCTGAGGACAGGTGTAATCAAAATGCATGTGCTCCCTGCAGGGGAAATTCCTTACTGTAGATAGCTGTGTTTGAATGAGCTGGACTACAGTGTGAGTGCTGGGGCTTATTGTGTTAACTGTATGGTCGCCATGTGAGGACATGTTTACTTCCTTGACTACCTATCCTGCCTCAGATCATCTCACTCAAATTCCCTCTGTGTAAAAGAGCAGAGATACACTGTTGGAGAATTTGGAATATTAGTTGATCATTTACAAAGTTGTTTGCATACCTTGAAAGGAAGCCATTAAATAAATATTACATTTTTGGCTCATTAATAATTTTATCATGTCTAGTTAATCTTCAGATTTTAAAAGAGCTTAGCAAAACAGACTAAACTGTATCAGTGTTCACAATAAAAAGCCATAAGATTGATACTTTTTCCTTAAGAACAGAATTAGAATTCTCCTAACAGAATTTTTTAAAGCACATTGAGTGATTTTAATAATCATAAAATTTAGCTGGGCAAGGAGGGAAGCTGCAGGGACAGAAGGTGACTGACAGATACTGAAACGTGGTATGACAGGTATTAATAGATTAAAGGAGGAAGAATTGTTGGACTTGGAGTACTGTAGGTAGTGTGCTAGAAATACAAAAGGTGGTAGTTCGTAAGCTGGATATTTAAAGGGATTGCAGCCTTTGCTGATGAGACTAAGCATATGACCACAGGAATGAGTGTGAGAGAGAACCTCAAGAAACTGAAAGGCCAGACTCTCAGAGGGTGAATATTGAAGTCACCAAGAATTATGACAGAAGTAAGTGTGAGTGCCTGGGTTTGAATCCTGATACTATGTACTTACCAGGTATATGTCCTTGGGCAAGTTATATAACCTTAGTTTCCTCATCAGTTAAAATGAGGATAATGATAGTATAGTTCTCTGAATTATCAGGAGTAAACAATTTAATACTTATGAAACTCTTAGTATGTGGTATATGGCAAATGACATATAAATGTTTATAATATTATCAGAATCATAATAACCATTATTATTTGTATGATCCAGTCCTGTGTGAGTCTCCGCTTTTCATTCACTAGAAATTTATTAAGCGACTATTTCATGCCAGGCATTTTGCTAGGTATCCTGTTAAAACTTTTGAATTATTTTATTTGGCTGTTTTAGGCTTCAGGAATTTCAAGTGGAACAGAAATAATATACTGCAGCCTCACCAAAATAAAAGTTATTCTTGAAGTCTTTGCCATGAGTTCTCCTTGCTGAATTAAAATGCTGTTTAGTAAGGATACAGACCCAGGGGGAAATGGAACAAACCAAAGCAGTGATTACTTGGATCTATATACTGGACAGGCTCACTGTAGCAAAAGAGTTGCTTAGAAGCAGACTCAGCTGTAGGACATGAAAGAGAATCTAACCATATTTTTGAGGCATGGTGGTGTCCAAAATGTATGGTGATAGGAGATGGGAAGCAGCGAAGATAAAAAGTTATCCTTGTGGTGTTCCAACTTGAAACAGTGGGTTAATGTCTGGTAGTCAGGTTAAACACAGAGAGCTACCATCTTGGAGGTTGGCTGTCAAGATATAGACACTTGGACGTTAGGAAATAAGATAGAGATCCAGTTACTGAGTAAAATCACTTATATGATTATCTTCTTTAAAAAAAAAAACTATACCCTTAAAGTCTGGGGTTCCTAAGAGAGCTAACCTAGGCTATTCATTATTATTTATTAAAAGTACCTTAAGTTTGCTTTATCACCTGGCCAATAGGCAATTTCACCTTCTGGCTCAAAACACATTTTCTCCATCTGCACAAATGCCAACCATAATGTTGCATAAGAGTGAGTGTGTTTGGTAGACTTTAGCTAAAAATCAGTGTAAGTTTGAGCAGACATGGGGAAGAAAAACAATGTGATGTGAACTTTGTTCTCTGTGTTTAGGCAAGCTACGACCTATATCTATGCCAGTGGAATATAATTGGGTGGGGGACTATGAAGATCCAAATAAGATGAAGAGAGATAGTAGAAGAGGTAAGTGTTCTAGAATTTCAGTGTAGGCTGGGTTGTTTGAACAATAAGCAAATTTAAATGTTCTATAAATAGATTGTTATGGCTTCAGTGGAAAACTTATTCTATCATTGACTTTATTGTACAACAAAACCAAGTAAGACCAACATTTGACTATCTTGACCCATTATTAAACAGATATTGTCTCTGAATGCCTTCTAAGGGGTTCCAGGTACATAAGTATGGTGTTAAAAGTAAATATCTGATTATTATTTGAAAGGTAATATTTGGAACAGAAGGTCAGGAGTGTGAAACTGCATAAAATAATTAAGTTCAGTGAATAGGAAGAGTTTATCATCAGTCCTCATCGGTCTGCAATGCAACCTCACCAATTTTGTATGGAATCAACCTCAAAATGAGCATTGAAGCACATGGGTTAAAAGCTAATGGAAACTGGGCCAGTGACTTCTAACAAAAACCATGTAGAAATAGAAAAAAAAAAAACCGTGCTTTTTTTTCCTGTTCTGTTTGCTGCTCAGAGTTATCTTCTTACATGGGGGTGGGCTACTCTTGAAGGATCTACCAAAAGTAAGTTTTTATGTTCACTTATCCTGCTATAGAGAGCAACTGAAAATTTCCCTACTAAATAGGATTTGATCAAGTGTGGGTATGGTGGGCCCAGTGGGTCATGCTGCTACTTTGACTTTCTGAAGTAGAGAGCCGTAAGGTCGTAGGTGGAAAATAAAACAAATCAAAACAAAAAACTATTCATAGAATGTAAGTTCACTAAGCTTCCTTCATGATATGTTTGACCCGTTTTCTTGTTATTTCTAGCCAGTATACAGAATTTATTACTGCACAGATCCGCAGACCATATGGACAAGCAAGCATGAATATCTGATTCATTAGTCTTCTTAATACTTGTTTTATGGAGTGAGCATTTCTGAAAATGTTGATAAATACAGGAACATTGACAGATTCCTTTATATCTGTGTATTCATTCCATTTTCCAATCTTCAATTTCTAATCTCATTTGTTCTATAGAATAAGTCAAGAAAAGTATAAAAGAGAAATGCTTATCACATGCTATCTCAGAGTCACTGTTTTGGGACTTCATATTTTAGAGACTTTTGTTGATGGGGAGGGGAACCATGTGAAGTACTAAGAGCTGACTACCAATTTAAGCATAGAATTCCTGAACTAAATTTCCTGACTATTGGTTCTTAATGTGGGCCTTAACCTCTCCAAGCGTGCTACCTTGCATGCCACGGGCCGGTGTTTGTTATTGGGCTTTGGCAAAATCCCCATGAGGGAGATTGTTACAAATTTTATAAGCCACACACTTAGAATTTCTGATTCAAGTTCCAGAGGTGATTCTAATGTAGTTGGTCCAAAGCTAAAACTTGGAGAAATAATCTATCGACTGTCTATTTTTTATTGTCTTATCATACCAAATAATTAAGATATACTGTATTTCACTACATATTTTATAAGTTAAATCAAGTTAAAGTTCTGAAATGAAATATATTAGATTGGGGCAAAAGTAATTGCGGTTCTTGCAATTAAAAGTAATGGGAAAAACTGCAATTACTTTTGCGGCAACCTAATAATAGCACAATTGAGAAAGAATGGTAAATTTGGGGTATTTGTGTATTTACATTGGTGTATTTATCTCTTTTTATATAGAAAACTCTCTACTTCGGTATATGAGCAATGAAAAGATTGCTCAAGAAGAATACATGTTTCAGAGAAACAGCAAAAAGGACACAGGGAAGAAGTCAAAAAAGAAGGGTGATAAGAGTAATAGCCCAACTCACTATTCATTGCTACCTAGTTTACAAATGGATGCACTGAGACAAGACATCATGGGCACTCCTGTGCCAGAGACCACACTATACCATGTAAGTAAAATTTCAAAGACTCTTCAATACAGCTTTTATTGGAAGACTGGCAAGTGACTCTTTTGGGTAAAGTCTAGGTTATTTTTATCCTTTTACTAGATTTTCACAAAAGAGCCTAACTTTAAAGTTTATGCCCTTAAAAAATGATGGGTAATTGATTTTTTTCTTAAGTTTATGTGTTCAATGAGTTCATAGTTGTAGCAAGTTGGATTTTAATGGGATAACTTAATATGCACAAAATTGATGGAGAACAATAATAAATAGCTGATTAATCATCAGTGTGATACTATGCAATGCACAGATAGCTATAAAATTCAACATTAAAGATATAATTTTAATATAGTCATGATTCCATTTAAAAATGACCATCTATTATTTGCTAGACATGGAGAGTAGGGCTAGAGGTAAAATGGGAAGACGTGACACACCATTATATGGGGAGAAAGACATGCTGAGAGTCCCAGTATAACTTAACTGTTGTGATGGGTGGGTGCAGAAAGTATAAGAGGAACATAGGAGAAATAGAGCCTTAGTCTTTAGGGGAAATGAGAAAAGACTTCAGAGTGGGGGAAGAATAAAATATGAGAAGCAGTATTTTAGTGCGAAGGCATATGCAGGTGCGCCACAAATGTGTGAGAATGTGGCATGTTCCAAGGATTTTATGTGGCATATTCCAAGGATTTTGTGTGGCTTATAATTGCTGGTTTATTAACAATTGGAGGAAATGGCATGAGGAAGGGACAGTAGATGGGCCTGGAGTCATAGGTAAAGGTTAGATGAGGAACTGTATGATAAAGTACTTAGTTTCTTTCCTGCAGTAATAAAGAGCTATTGAATAATTTTGAACTGGGAACTTGCGTAATCAAATCGGCCTGTTGGATCTCTCTAGTGCAGAGCATCATTTGAGAGATCAGAAGCAGGGCTATTAAGTCCAGGCCATATGGATGATGAGAAACTAGGATAATGGCCGTGTGGAAGCTGAGAATCATGTTAGCAAGAACATTTAATCCACAAAATTATGCATGTTAAACCATTTTGGTTAAAAGGAGTTTGTTGTGTCACTGGAACTATAGCTTCTTATTAGGAGCCCTTGAAAAACATGGACTGCAAGTTTTTAAGTAATTTGAATGATTGTGCTTAATGCTTAAAATATCAAAAAAATTTTAATCTGCCCCTGCTGTAGAAGGTATACCATCTAGGCATTCAAAATGTGAAAGATTTAATAACTTACAATTGAGTTGTTTCTCTGAGCAAATCTCTTAAATCATCTACTTTACTTATTCTATAGCTCTTCCATAAAACTAGAGTGTAGAAAAATGTTTTTTTTGGACTATAGTGTTATTAGCACTCCTAGGTGCCTCATTCTTTACCCTCCCTTCTCCCCAGTTACATACTCTCAAAAGTCTCTAAGACACTAGTGCCTATATCAGAATCTGCTCCATTAAATGACTGATCGATTGAATTATTATTTTTTCCACAGACATTCAGAGTCAGCCTGAAATCAGTACTCTTAGTCGTTTGAAAGGGGACCACTTTTGTTATTACCACTATTCAGAAAAGCTGTATGAGCACTGAGCTTCCTCTAGAATCTGGTGTTCCAGTCATAAGTAATACCCTGAACAAAAGTTTGAAGATGAGGGACAGATGGCCTATTCGAGAGGGTAGTTGGTAGTGAGAGATGAACCTAGAGAAGGAAGAAGAGACCATCACTTTGACTCAGAGTGTACAAATTATTAAAAGTTTGGATTTATCCTGAGAGTAGTGAGTCATTGAAGGCACATTTAAATACTCAGCCTGCTCCATTCTGTCATGCATATCCTGACAGATGTTATACTGTGTGCGGAAGGAAAGTAGTTAAGTCTTGTGAATTATGAAGTATTAAATTAGGGAAGACAGTAAAAGGTGAGCCAAATTGGTAATCAGGAATATTGCGAATATTTTTGAGGAGTATAAATTGTTACCACCTTTCTGAAGGACATTGTTTAGTTATGTATATCAAGAATCTGGTCTACTAACTTCACTTCTAGAAATTTATTCTAAGAAAGAAATCAGAGTCCACTTTTGCCTCCTGTTTTTATTATATGTCTTGAATCTGTAACATGGTATTTCCCGGATAGTTGACATCTATCTCAACTAATTTTTGACAGAGGACCAGCACAGAGTAAGGAATATTGTTAACTTTGGGGGAGATCTTCCCCTATAATGCTGATACACCAATTCCAGAGTAGAAGGCTGGGTATTTCCTAACTCTGTTCTCAGGTTTAGAAGAAGCAAAATAATCGCTAACCCCCAAGTGCATATTGGATATCTATAACCAATGTTGTAAAAGAGAGAACTCTAATTGGTGGGGTTTTTACTAGGCTCTTGAGTTCCCTTGAGGATCTCACCTTGCCCTTATTTAGTGCTTTCACAGTTAGCAGGGAAGTTTCCACATTTGATATGTCTTTTGAACTTCACAGCAACCCTATTTGCAAATAACAAAACTCAAACTCAGAAATGATCTACAAAAGCTGTTTTGCAAAAAAAAAATACAAGTACTGTTGTCAGGACTAGAACCAAATCACCTACTCCAGGGGTCTTTCCGCACTCTATCCTGTTGCTTTGTGCATGGTACACATTCCATATACAGAGGAATTTGTGCTTTAATGAATAAATGAGTGCATTTTGAAAGGCTTGACTTGAAAAAACATGTGGCCTTGTATGATGATGTTAATAATGTTTTCAGTGCCTGGATTGATTTCTTTTTTGCTTCATGTTACTATTTGTTAAGTTCGGGGAAACATACTGAGCTGCCGCTGTTATAAAACACAAATAGTTATTTAGCTTGATCTATTGCTGGGACAACAGAATATTATAGTTAACAATGCTTGGACCTTGGAGACAAAACAACATACGCTTAAATAATAGCTTTTTATATTTCACAGGAATTTCTGTTTTATTTTTACTTGTTTATACATGCTTATTTAAAAATGAAAGGCTTTTTTCTTATGTTAAATTTTCCTGAAAACACAATGTCAGTATCAATCTGTAATCTAATCGCTTTCATGATGAACCACTAATCTTCATTTTTGCCAATTACTCCTTTGGATAACATGGCCATGTTTAATGGAATAGGACTTAAGTGGAAGAGGACTATGAAGATTGAGTATTGCATTTCATAGGCTTCTATCTCTGCCGTAATACTAGCTCTATGTAATCTAAAGATTTTAAGTTAAAAGTTAGAGAAAATTTAGTATGAATTTAATAGCAAGATAATATCATCATTAAATCCCCTTAAACAGCAAAGTAAAGGGGTGTGTGCATGCATGCATATAGTGTTCTTTATAAGCACACCTAGAGTATAGTCTTCACTGTTCTGTTGTGGAAAACGTCCCAATAAAAATACACAAAGCAAGACAAATATTGTTTGGCTTCAGGGTTCAACTCATTATCCTATAATGAAGACTTAGAAGTGTATGGGATTATAAAATACATTTTTATTAATTCCATATATCTGATATTCTAGTTTATATATATTTTTCTTAAACTTATTTAAAAGGAAATTATTCACTGTGCTGTAGCTACCCTAGTCATTGACCAGCTCTTTGCCACCACTTTCCTTTTCAACATGCTATTCCCGCTGCTGAGAATGCTTTTATCTCTTTTTTCTCCCAAGAATTCCTGCCTATCTAAACCTGAAATCACAAGGACATCTTCCCTGACCACTACCCTCTGAACTAAATCAGTTCTCCTATTTTCTCTTATCATCCTGTAGTTTTTCTTCAAAACCTTTGTTGGGATTTTTAATTATATATTTATGTGAACATCTGCCTAGTGTCTTTCTCTCCTGTACATGGTAGGACAGGTATGCCTATGTTCATGATGATAAGCAGGGACAATTTCTCCATTTTCTTCAGTACTGTATTTCAGCACCTAGTACAAATGTGTAGTACCTTATAAGCTCTCAATAAAAATGTCATGAGTAAGTGAATTAATGAGTGAGTGAGTAAATTTGACAGGAACTTCAGTGGCTTTCTCAGTGTCTTCAACCTGCAAACATAGCCCCCTCCATCTCCTAGGTCAACCCCACAGGGGCGAACAATGCAAGAGGATTAGCTGCCTTACATCCCCTACCCTACCTCCTTCACTCCAGCTGAAAACTTCAGTTCCAGCTAGTTCTTGCTTGCTTCCTTTCCCTGCCATCTCATTACAAAGGTTCCAATATGCCCATCAGCCAAGCATGTTATGACATTTTTCAAAAGAGCATAACTTTATTTTACCTACTTACTGATTCTGTCTGAAAATGTGGAAGCTGTTAGCTGCCAAAGCCCTCATCTAACCTGAGAGTACATGAAGAAAAGGCAGACAGAAGTTTTTGTGTGGTGTGTGTGTGTGTGTGTGTGTGTGTGTGTGTGTGTGTGTAAAATTCAGATGTGGTAAGAAAAGTCTTTAAAGAATAACTGAATTATTCTGAATCTCATCTTTAAATCTTGTAGGACTTATTTTTCCCCAATATGATGTGCATATGACAACTTGCTCTCACATTAAAGCTGCTAAACTAAATTCATATACAAAATAATTACTTAGGCCGAGCACGGTGGCTCATGCCTGTAATCCCAGCACTTTGGGAGGCCAAGGCGGGTGGATTGCCTCAGCTCAGGAGTTTGAGACCAACCTGGACAACATGTCAAAACCCCATCTCTACAAAAAATACAAAAATTAGCTGGATGTGGTAGCATGCACCTATAGTCCCAGCTACTTGCGGGGCTAAGGCAGGAGAATCACTGGACCCTGGAAGGTCTAGGCTACAGTGAGCCATGTTTGCACCACTGCACCCCAGCCTGGGTGACAGAGTGAGACACTGTCTCCAAAAATAATAGTGATAATAATAATAGTCATTTATTTTAAGTCTACATGCTGAGATGCCAGAACAAGTAAAATTGGATTATAGATTCAAGCAGTATGTAGGTATACTTTCATAAACTGAATACTGATGTAATTTTGGATGATTAAAAACAGACTTTTAGTAGGTGTTCAAAAATCTGGATAATTCCTTTCATGACATTCAAACATTTAGGTGGCCTATCTTTGTTTTTTTAGGATATAACTGCAAACATTCAATTGTTTTATGTCTCATAAGTACTTTCAGCCACTCTGGCCAATTTGTGAGGTTTTGTGGCTTTTTTTGATGGAGGGAAGAGGGGTAGAACTGTTAAAAAACATTTTTATTTTTTTTTAATTTAGCAAGTAAATAAACATTATGAAAATGCTATTCTGATTACTTTACAAATACTATCTTATTTAAATCTCATAATGCTGTGAGGAAGCTCAGTTGCTGGTGTTATCCTCATTTTACAGACTAGCAAGCTGAGGCACATGGATTAATTAGGTAATTATGTGGTAGAGCTAGGATTTGAACATTTGCACTCTGGCTCTTAGCATACTATATTGCCCCTCAAAAAATAGCATAATTTAACAGAAACCTAACAACAGTTGTATAGTGGCAACCACGTGTAAAGCCCAGTCTAAGTGCAGTGGTATATACAAAGACTAATACAGGCATATCTCAGAGATAATGCATGTTCAGTTCCAGACAACCACAATAAAGTGAATATTACAATAAAGCAAGTCACACAAGATTTTTTAGGTTCCCTGTGCATATAATAGTTATGTTTATACTATACTGTAGTCTGCTAAGTGCACAATAGCATTATGTCTAAAAAACAATGTACATAACTTAATTAGGAAATATTGCTAAAATATGCTAATGATTATGTGAGCCTTCAGCAAGTTATTATTATTATTATTATTATTTTTGCTGGTGGAGGGTTTTACCTCAATGTTGATGTCTGCTGACTAATCAGGGTGGTGGTAGCTGAAAGTTGGGGTGGTTATGACAATATCTTAAAACAAAATGACAAAGTTTGCTCTATCAATTTACTCTTCCTTTCACAAAATATTTATTAGCAGCATGAGATGCTGTTCAACAGCATTATATCCACAGTAGAACTTCATTCAAAATTGGGGTCAGGCTCTACTTCCAATTCTAGTTCTCTTGTTATTTCCACAACATTTGCAGTGACTTCCTCCACTAAAGTTTTGAACCCCTCAAAGTCATCCAGGAGGGTTGGATTCAATTTCTTCTAAATTCTTGTTAATCTTGTTATTTTGACCTCCTCCTGTGAATCACAAATGTTCTTAATGGCATCTAGAATAGTGAATTCTTTCGACAAGGTTTTCAATTTACTTTGCCCAGATCCATCAGAGGAATCACTATCTATGGCAGCTATAGCCTTACAAAATGTATTTCTTAAATAATAAGACTTAAAATTTGAAATTACTCCTTGATCCATGGGCAGCTGAATGGCTGATATATTAGCAAACATGAAAACAACATTAACCTTGTACATCTCCAACAGAGCTCTTGGTTGACCAGGTACATTGTCAATGAGCAGTAATTTTGAAAGGAATCTTTTCTTTCTGAGCAGTAGGTCCCAATGATGAGCTTAAAATATTCAGAAAACCATGCTATAAATAGATGTGCTGTTTTCCAGGCTTTGTTGTTTCATTTATAAAGTACAGGCAGAGTTAATTTAGCATCGTTCTCAAGGGACCTAGGATTTTCAGAATGGTAAATGAGCATTGGCTTCAAGTTAAAGTCATCAGCTCCATTAGCCCCTAACAAGAGAGTCAGCCTGTTTTATGGTTTGAAGCTAGGCATTGACTTCTCTCAAGCTATGAAAGTCCTAGATGGCATCTTCTTCCACTGCAAGGCATTTCATCTGTATTGAAAATTCTATTGTTTAGTGTAGCCACCTTCATCAATGATCTTAGCTAGATCTTCCGGATAACTTGCTGCAGCTTCTCCATCAGCACTTGTTACTTCACCTTGCACTTTTTTTGTTATGGAGATGCCTTCTTTCCTTAAACCTCATAAACCAGCCTCTGCTAGCTTCCAGCTTTTCTTCTGTAGCTTCCTTACCTCTCTGATCCTTCATAGAATTGAAGAGAGTTAGGGCCTTGCTCTGGATTAGGCTTTGGTTTAAGGGAATGTTATGGCTGGTTTGATCTTCTATCCAGACCACTCAAACTTTCTCCCTATCAGCAATAAGGCTGTTTCGTTTTCCTATCATTTTTATATTGGAGGCCTTGCTTTCAGTATATCTTGGCTTTTGACATGCCTTCCTCACTAAGCTTAATCATTTCTAGCTTTGATTTAAAGTGAGAGACATGTGACTCTTCCTTTCACTTGAACACTTAGAGGCCATCGTAGGGTTAATTAATTGGCCTAATTTTAATACTGTTGTTTCTCAGGGAATAGAGAAGCCTGAGGAGAGGAAAAGAGATCGGAGAACAGCCCATTGGGAGAACAGCCCATTGGGAGAACAGTAAAAACAGACACAACATTTATTAAGTCTGTTGTCTTACATGGCTTCTTTCTTTAATCCTCATAAACCAACCTCTGCTAGCTTCCAACTTTGCTTCTGCAGCTTCCTTACCTCTCTTAGCCTTCATAGAATTGAAGAGAGTTAGGGCCTTGCCCTGGATTAGGCTTTGGTGTAAGGGAATGTTGTGGCTGGTTTTGATCTTCTATCCAGACCACTTAAACTTTCTTCTGTTTTCTTTTGTGTCAGCCTGTCTTTTGAAGCTTTGAAGCCAGGCATTGACTTCTCCTCTCTAGCTATGAAAGTCCTAGATGGCATCATCTTCCACTATAAGGCTGTTTCATCTATATTGAAAATGTGTTATTTAGTGTACTGTTGTTCATGGCACCCCAAAATAATTACAGTAGTAACATCAATGATCACTGATCACAGATCACCATAACAGATATAATAATAAAGAAAAAGTTTTAAATATTGTGAGAATTACCAAAATATGATACAGAGACACGAAATGAGCACATGCTATCGGAAAAATGGTACCAATAGACTCATTCAGCACAAGATTGCCAGAACCTTCCATTTGTAAAAATTGCAATCTTCAAAGAATAAATTGAAGCACAGTAACAGGAGGTATCCCTATAATATTTCCACTGCTAATATTACTAATAGCTAGCATTTACTGATTACTTACTAAGCTCCAATGCTAAGCACTTAAATACAGTATCTCTTGGAATCTTCAAAATGATCCTATGAGGTTGATATAATTATTTCTATTCTGCAGAACTGAAAGGAACTGGAACACAGAATTTACCTTAAAGAGCTAGAAAATAGCAGAGTTTAGAAATGAGTCCAAGCATCCTGACTCCAAAATTCACACCTTTGTGTGACTAAAGCCATATCTGCTCATAAGGATTTTATCATCTATTAGGGAAGACAGAGCTATTATTATCACAATAATGGAAAAACTGTGATATTACTAACATATAAACATTCATAATTAAATTTACCTGCAGTTATAAAGGTTGGTTTGTCTAACGGCTGCCTGACTTAGCTGCATTCTTTCAGGATAAAAGTAATTCAAAGAAGAGATCAGTTATTTTAGTGGCAAAGAAGCCACCTCTAAGCCGTCACTTGTTTATAACAACCAATTTCTCTCCATTTTGACTTTATTCACCCAGAAGACAGCTGTATTACAGAATGACATGATGTTTCTCCCAATCAAGGTACATTTAGACATGTTAGAGTACAACAGTACACTAAATATTATCATATTCATTTGTATATTCTCTGATTCCTATGGATGACTTTATTATTTCTAAAATGTTTCATAGTAGCATTTGCAAACCCCTACATGGGAACAGTCTGTACTATGAAAAGTATTTCCCAGTGGGCTGCTTCCCTACAGCAGTGATTCCCAAAGTATGGGCCATCCTTGGCAAAGGGCTCTGATGACTGAGGTCTGACCCAGAAGTGACAGTACTTTCTTTGATTCTTATGGGCAAATAACACATCACAAACTTCCATTTTCACTTGTGACTAGATATTGCTTACTAGTAACCTACTAAATGAGTTTAAAAGGTTACAAATTGAATAATCATAAAATAATACATTCATAGAATTTATTGAATATTCTAATTTAGTATTTTTTCAGTATGCCTGTGTTTTAGTTCATTCTTATACTGCTATAAGGACATACTCAAGACTGGGTAATTTATAAAGGAAAGAGGTTTAATTGACTCACAGTTCCACAGGACTCGGGAGGCCTCAGGAAACTTACAATCACGGCAGAAGAGGAAGCAAACACATCCTTCTTCACATGGCGACAGCAAGGAAAAGCGCAGAGCAAAGCGGGAGAGGGGAAGCCCCTTATAAAGCCATCAGCTCTCATGATAAATCACAATCATGAGAACAGCATGGAGGTAACTGCTGCCATGATTCAATTACCTCCCACCGGGTCCCTCCCATAATACATGGGGATTGTGGGAACTATAATTCAAGATGAGATTTGGGTGGGAACACAGCCAAACCATATCATTACGCCCTTAGCCCCTCCCAAATTTCATGTCCTCACATTTCAAAACAGAACTTCCCAACAGTCCCCCAAAGTCTTAACTCATTCCAGCATTAACTCAAAAGTCCAAGTCCAAAGTCTTATCTGAGACAAGGCAAGTCCCTTCTGCCTAAGACCCTGTAGAATCAAAAGCAAGTTAGTTACTGCCTAGATAAAATGGGGGCACAGGCATTAGGTAAATACACCCATTCCAAATGGGAGAAATTGGCCAAAACAAAGGGGCAACAGGCCACATGCAAGTCTGAAATCCAGCAGGGCAGTCAAATCTTAAAGCTCCAGAATGATCTCCTTTGACTCCATGTCTCACATTTAGGTCACACTGTTGCAAGAGGTGGGGTCCCACAGCCTTGGGCAACTCTGCCCCTGTGGCTTTGCAGGGTACAGCCCCCCTCCTGACTGCTTTCATGAACTGGCATTGAGTGCCTGCAGCTTTTCCGGGAGCACAGTGCAAGCTGTTGGTAGATCTACCATTCTGGGGTCTGTAGGATGGTGGCCCTCTTCTCATAGCTCTACTAGGCAGTGCCCCAGTGGAGACTTTGTGTGGGGACTCTGAACCCACATTTCCCTTCTGCACTGCCCTAGCAGAGGTTCTCAATGAGGGCTCCACCCCTGCAGCAAACTTCTGCCTAGACAGCCAGGCATTTCCATACATCCTCTGAAATATGGGCAGAGGTTCCCAAACCTCAATTCTTGACTTCTGTGCACATGCAGGCTCAACACCACATGGAAGCTACCAAGGCTTGGGGCTTGCACCCTCTGAAGCCACGGCCCAAGCTATACCTTGGCCCCTTTAGCCATGACTGGAGTGGCTGGGATGCAGGGCACCAAGTCCCTAGGCTGCACACAGCAGAGGGATCCTGGACCTGGCCCACAAAACCATTTTTTCCTCCTAAGCCTCCCAGCTTGTGACATGAGGGGCTGCCATTAAGGTCTCTGACATCACCTGGAGACATTTTCCCCATTGTTTTGGTGATTAACATTCGGCTCCTTGTTACTCATGCAAATTTCTGCAGCAGGCTTGAATTTCTCCCCAGAAAATGGGTTTTTCTTTTCTACTGCATTGTCAGGCTGTAACTTTTCCAAATTTTTATGGTCTGCTTCCTCTTGAACACTTTGCTCTGAGAAATTTTTTTCACCAGATACCCTAAATCATCTCTCTCAAGTTCAAAGCTCCACAGATCTCTAGGGCAGGGGAAAAATGCCACCAGTCTCTTTGCTAAAGCACAGAAAGAGTCACCTTTGCTCCAGTTCCCCACAAGTTTCTCATCTTCATCGGAGACCACCTCAGCCTGGACTTCATTGTACATATCACTATCAGCATTTTGGTCAAAGCCATTCAACAAGTGTCTAAGAAGTTCCAAACTTTCGCACATTTTCCTGTCTTCTTCCGAGTCTTCTAAACTGTTCCAACCTCTGCCTGTTACCCAGTTCCAAAGTCAATTCTGCATTTTTGGGTATCCTTATAGCAGCACCCCACTCTACTGGTACCAATTTACTGTATTAGTTCATTCTCACACTGCTAATAAAGACATACCCAGGACTCGGTAATTATAAAGGAAAGAGATTTAACTGACTCACAGTTCCACAGGGCTAGGGAGGCCTCAGGAAACTTACAAGCATGGCAGAAGGGGAAGCAAATATGTCTTTCTTCACATGGTGACAGCCAAGAGTGAAGGGGAGGGGAAAGTCCCTTATAAAACCATCAAATCTTATGAGAACTCACTATCACAAGAACATCATGGAGGTAACTGCCCCCATGCTTCAATTACCTCCCACTGGGTCCCTCCCACCATATGTGGGAATTATGGGAACTACAACTCAAGATGAGATTTGGGTGGGGGCACAGCCAAACCATATCAGCCTGGTACCTATGCAGCCCTGACAGTGCAATCATGTTCATATCGCACAAGCACAAGTGTAGATGATCCAGTTTTCTGTGGTTTTTAGGAGGAATGCTCTATTGATACATCATTGGGATTTTTTAAAAAGTAACCTATAGTTTTCAGTGGCTGTTTATTTTCATTATAAGTTATCATTAGACTTCATCACTATCAATTTTAGTTTGTTTTAGGTTGCTTGCTTTACCCTCTAATATGTAGTGATTCATATTTACCTATAATTTTTCAAGAATGATACTGTGAATCATCCATACCCAACAGTACTTACAGAGTAATCGTCTATTGGTATACCTAGTTATTTTTTCCATTGAAAAGTAGAGATAAAGAGATAGACCCAAGGGATCTGTTGGCCTGTCTTAGGGAACCACAGTCAAAAACTGTGGAAACCCACTACCTAGATACAGATATATGGTTAAAAGAAGAAGAAAAAAATATTGGCTTTACTTGGTTATAAATATAAAACAGTGTTGGTGAATGCTAGTCCACAAAAAATTAGTTCACTTGTACTTCCTCACTTATTTATATAATTTGTTCTTTTTGCTTTCATATTTAGGAAGGTTTGGTTTTTTTAATAAAAAAAAATCAACTATCGGTACTCCTCCTATCCCCCCATATTCTCATTCACCGCAAACTGGTGTACTTATAACGGAACTGGCCAGACTAGAGGATTTAATAATAGAATTACTCTTTGAAGATTTAAAGATTCACAAATACAAACTTTCAGTCCCAGATAAGATGGAGTACACACATTTTATTTTATTTTTCCTGCTACTCACAACCAAAAATTACCTGGAGAAAATACATTAACTCATCTACCAGAAGACTCTGAAAGGTGCAAAAAAAAAAGGCAGACAGGCTAGAGACCTCCAGACCCAAGGAAGTGCTGTGAGTTCCCAGGCTTTTTTACTTGCCTCCTGTATTACCTGGCCTGGGTGTTATAAAAGCCTGCAACCTGAAAACATCAATAGGCACCGACAAAATACAGTCTTTAGCCAACGGACTCTCTTTAGCCAACATGACAGAAATATTTTAACAACACCTGCCTCTTCTCAAGGCGGAAACCGTGAAAAAAGTCATGCTTCTCTTCCTTCACCACAACAGGCATAAAGAGGTTCAATTCACTAAGAAGACATGACAATCTTAAACATGTATGCACCAAATAACAGAGATTCAAACAGTAGAAGCAAAATCTCCCAGAACTGGAAGGACAGATTGAAAGATTTACAATTAAGGTTGGGGTCTTCAACATCCATCTCTCAATAATTCATAGACCCACTAAACAAAACACCAGCAAGGGTACAGAAGTACTGAATGACTGTCCACCAGCAGTTTCTAACTGACACCCAACAACAGCAGAATACACATTATTTTCAAATGTGCATGAGATACTCATCAGAATAGAAGTTATCTTCAGTCATAAAACAAACCTTAACTTTAAAAGAACTTGAAATAATACAAAATATGTTCTCTGATTATAATGAAATCAAACTAGACATCAGTAACAAAAGATAACAAGTAAATCTCCAGCCACTTGGAAATTAAAGAACATACTTCTAAATAATCCATAGATTAAAAGGAAGTATAAAGGAAAATGAAACTGAGTGAAAATAAAAAGCATATGCTTAGAGGAAATTTATAGCCCTAAATGCTTACATGAGAAAAGAAGAAAGATGGCAATAATCTCAGCCCCTACCTCAAGAAATTAGAAAAAGAACAAAACAAAAAGCAGAAGGAAGATTTAATAAAGATAACGGAATTCAATGAAGTTGAAAACAGAAACAATAGGTAAAATCAAACCAAAAGCTATGGGATTTTATAATTTAAAAAATTGACGAACATCTAGCAAGACTGATAAAGAGAAGAAGGAGAGAAGACTCAAATGACCAATATCAAGAATAAAATAGGCGATATCACTACAACCCTCATAGACATTAAAAGAATACTAAAGAAATACAACTCTGTGCATGTAAGTTTATCAGTTCAGATGAAATGGACCAATTCCTCAAAACATACAAACTGCCAAAACTCACCCAAAATGAAATATATCTGAATAGTTACATAACTATTAAAGAAATTTAATTAACTATTAAAATTTCCAAAATATCAATACAGAAATACTTTAAAACAAAAGAAGCAAAACCACAGTACTAATATTTTTGTATTGATTGAGTGTGGGAATAAGGAATTTTGCTTTCATTGTTATGTTCTGCGCTGCTTTTAAAGTGTTGGAAGCCTATAAGAGATTTGATGTACAAGACTTGTAACTTAATGGAATTCCTAAGATACTGATTAAATTCATCAGTTTTATTAATTTTGAAAATATTGTTTAAATGTTTAGAAATTTTTATTTCCTCAATTTTTAAGTTTTAACATTTGAACACTAAACAAACAAAAAGATTCACAAATATGCCCTCACTCTTGAGAAAGATTTTTGCTCCCTGTATAAAACAGATTACTGATAAACTGAAGCCAGCCCTTTCAGCTTCACATTTGAACAAATGTGGGTCTCAGTCTGCTACTTCCTGGGTAGAAAATGACTGCCAGGAAGCAAAACACAAAATTTGGCTCAATTAGTGACGCACCATGTAAAACATGATGCAGAAGAATTGAATTATAAATTTATTAAATTTAAGTCTTATTTTTAATTCCTTTTTGCCTTTAGGGAAAAAAATACACAAATTCTAATAACAGGCCCTTGGCTTGGTTGGTAAGTTCAGTAATTAAAAACTATTTGGGGACATACCTGCCTTTAGTTGCTTTGATCAGAGAGCGTAAAGAAGCCCCATTCCCTTTTATGTTGTAGACGTTTGTCTCCTAGCTTTATAGCCTCAGAAAACGTCCTCAAATTTTGTAGGCAATTGGCTTTTTTTTGCTCCCATAATCACCCTACTCATATTACCTTGCCACCATAACTCATTTAATCAGACATCTCAAGTTTAATAAAACTACAGGTAGAATTATCTTACCCCTAGAATTCTTTAAAGCCTATTCTGATTGAAGGTCATAACCTGTACCAAATTATTTTCTTCACTTAACTCCCACAATATATTAATATTACTCCCTTGTTGGTTTCAGCACTCTCAGCTTCCACAAAACTATGGGTATAATGATTTGCTGTATGTACTAAAATTATCCAAAGTTTCCTCTTAATAAATGATATTAAGGTACAATAATTTATTACTGTTAGGTTCTAGTTTTTTAAAGATAAATTTTCTAAGAACTGTGTTAAATTGTTTGCAGCCATTATGGATTTTTCACTAGTTTTGACTCTGACAGCAATTGGCAATGGGCCAAAGTGCATAAGCTCAACCCAGAGTCTCAGTTCTAAATGATATTGCTAAATCTGTCTCTTAACATTTCTACAAATACCAGGGTAATTTAGAAACAGGATCCTAATAGACTTCAATCCAAAACAACTTGGAATGCTGAGAAATAGATCAGTGTTTCAAACCCATGTTCTTTATATGTGACTGATTTTAGGTAAATTAGTGTAAACTTTCCTGCCATAGTAAACAGGAGAATAAGTCGTCTTCCCATGGTTTCTTTTATTTTCATAAATCTAGAGTGGTCCCAAGACATAATGGTTCTTGTGTCTGATAGTCTCCAGATAAGAGTTCAGCATTAAGAAGAGAATTGCCTTTTTTAAAATTCAGCTATAGGTCAGCTATATATTTAAATATATATAGCTATATAGGTCAGCTATGTACTTAAATCAGCTATAAAAAGCTAGGCACATTTCTGAACCTCAGTTTCTCATAGGTAAAAAGAGGATAAGACTACTTACCTGTTTTTTTTTTCAGAATTAAATCATACGTTGTATATAAAATTATTTCCACTGTGCTGAGCACATACTAGCTATTCTTAACTCCATATAGAAAGAAAATTAGTTACTCTGCATGTAAGGGAATTTATCTTCTGATGAGCAAATCAGGAAGCCTTCTAGGACTAAAACAGAATGCACTTCTTTTGGGCATTAATGAGTATATCCATTGAAGTACAACCAGGGAACTAGAATCTCTAAGTGGCATGGAATAAAGGACTAGATCTTATTCAGTTGAGGAGCTGGCAAAGATGCCTCAGCAGAGCCAGTGGTTGGGAAGAAAATCTAGACATGAAGTGAGGAAGAACAAGACAAACCAGAACCCATGAGCACAAACCAGAGCATTTCCTCCAACTTCAACAAGAAGCTGGTACCCTTCTCCATGGAGATTCACAGATTCATGGTCCCATACTCAGGTGCTGAAGGAGGAGATCCGATTGGAGCTGAAGGAGTTGTAGACCTGGCTGCTGACTCACACCAGTAAGGCAAGCCAACAGAAAAGTAAAACAATGTGTATCAGCTGCAGCAGTGACTGACACCCTGCCCTGACCTTCGGAGCAAAAGAGCTGCTGCTTTACTTGTATTCTCCAAAACTGACACAAATTTACATAGTGGCCAACCCTAAACTAGAACCATATAGACAAAAGAATTCTAAAACACATAGTTCCTTCCAGCTTAGCTAAATCGATGCAATAGGAAACTACCAAACTGAGGTTTCCTTCTCTGTGGCCATTATCAGTGTTTACTGTGTAAAACCTGCTTTGAAAATTCTCTACTGAGAGTATGTATGAGGTTCAGTGGTAAAATAAAAATCATAAATTATCATAAATCTAGAGTGGATTCAAGAGTGTAGCCTACCTCTATGAGAGTACCATCTCCACAACCTACTTCTTTAATTTACCAAAGCATATACTGAGAAATACATCTTAGCCAAATGCTGAATCTTCTTCACTTAGTTGCATTTTAAAATAATGTCCTCAATTTTTATCATATGGTTATTACAAGAAACAGCCATATGAAATACACTTCTTCATTTGCTATAAAATGTTTTTTGATATTGTATTTTCTATTTCTTTGTACCTTCCATCATATATATTTTTATAATTGGGTAAAAGCTTTGGCTCTGTGTGGTGACAGTATATGTAAAGATCTGATTCAGTTTCTGGCACTATGATAGTGCACAAATAGTATACCCTTCCTCCAACAGTACTACCAAAATGTCCTCACCAGTGGGCTGAGAACAAGCAAAATGTAATCTAGGTGCATTTGAGGTAACCAGTTCTGAAGAAGTGGCAGCAAATATCAAGCCCTCCAGAAATTTAATTTTTTATACTGAGATTGCGTAAGTTGCCTCCTTTCTTTTACTCAGTTTTCTCATTTACAAGACAAGTGTAGCACTGCAGAGAGGACTATGAAAAATGCCATCTAAATTGACAGCATAATGATGATTTGATTCCTGCTGCAAGCGCAGAAGTTAAAATATCTCCCCATCAAGTTCTTTTTTCCCTTCTGTTAGATAAAACCAATTTTCCTTTTTTTAGTCTTAAAATCATGTTTTACTATATAGTTCAGTATTAAAAGGAACAGTCTGAATTATATATCTCAATTATTTTATAAAATAAATTGCATATAGTGACTTTTGATACTTTTTAAAATTCTATTTTTATACAGTACTCTTTGAAAAATATTTCTGTTATGAAAAAAGTCTCTAAATCAAGAAAACTCTATTAAAACTACCAGATGTAGAAACATTTGAAGTAGTTGTGTTGGAGAGCTTGTCTATTATATAAGAGCAAAAATATCAGAATAAGAGTTTAACAGAAACGTAGTATTAATATGATAAAGATATTTAGATAAAAGCTAGCATTCTTGGAACAAATCATACTGACACAGACTTTCATAATGAGAAATATGTACATTATATCAGAGAAATCAACCTAAAAATAAAGTTAAAGTAATCAGAAAAAAACTTTGATTTCAGATTCTTTTACAAATAAAACCATTAAGTCCACAACCAGAAAAGTTTTTCAGTAAATATGATTCAGTCACATCATTGCTGACAGAATCATCAATCATACCATAATTGTGACTTCATTTGAGATTCTTGGGTTTCATGCATCTCTGTTAGAGGTGATTCTTTCTATATTATTTATTTCTCTATTTCTTTTACACATAGTTTATTTCCTTGTCATTCATTAGCCTGCAGGTAGCAAATCTGGTCCTCTCCATTTTTTCTGGTTATAAACATTTCTTTGTCACAAAAGACAGGCAAATCTACTCTTATTTCTCTGACACCTAAATTTCAACGGTTTCTGTCAAACAGAAGTGTCAGGAGTAGGAGCTGCCCTAGTTCTGCTTTTCACCTGTTAGAACTTGCTGCCTCTGTCTCAAGTGCAAATCTATGTTAATTGTACACATCAATCAGGCACCCCAAAATAGCTGTATCTAATATGGCTGGTGATAAGTTATTTCCATACATGGTGGAATTCAAACATAAACTAAGTGCTTTTCAATGAATAATCTAGCATTCAGTGTTAAGACTGACACTGATTACAGGTATACATATAATATTTCCTAAAACATCAATAATTAGGTCTCCATTGGTGATCATTAAGTGGTTTTCCACTCATTTTTAAATTATGATCATGGAAAGTTATTGTTCTATGAGACATACTAAGAACATGTGGTCCAAATCCCTGATTTTGCAGTTGAGGAAATTGAGGTCAAGAGTAGTCCAGTAGCTTGATCAAAGTCATAGAGCTGGAATATAGACTGAAATATGAACTGAAAGTCAGGTCTCCTGATTCCTACCACGGTGTTGCTTCATTGGTAATGTGTGCTCCTTTCTTGCTGAGAAATGAGCATTCTAAGTGTATCACTCCAACTGATTTGTTGAAAATAGACTGAAGGGGCCAAGGGTAAGTGTGGAAGCGGGGAGACAAGATAGGATCTGGTCAATTCAAGTGAGAGATGAGAGTGACTTAACCCTGGGTGTTAAAGTGGAAGTGGTGAAAAGGGGTTGGACTCTGGATATGTTTTGAAGGTAACTGGACAGGATGCGCTGACAGGTTGCATATGAGGAGCCATGAATCATAGCCCATACCTCAGTGTCCCACACATAGGTGGTGAGTAACTATTCAATTCATGCCTTCGACAGATAATTGTATGTCGCATCCTGTGCTAGGAGCTGAGTATAGAGTGGTGACCTAAACAAATGGTTTCTGCCTTCATAGAACTAATATAGTAGGTAAAAACCATTCCTTCAGAAAGTGAGCCAAGTAATTCCAAAGCATTGCGTAGTATTGAGGAGTGTTTTGGGTGGAAAATGGCATAACACAACGAATCAGCTCAAGAGAGTAAAGAATTAGTCAAAAGGCAGGCTGGATCCATGATTTTCTCATCAGTATTGACACAGGGTTTTCTAATTGAACTGAGTTCTGTTAATAGGCTTGTACTGAAATGTAATTGCAGTCCCATCTCTGTCTACTTAGGCTGGGCCTTATAATATTATCGTACCTTAATTTCTGTCTCAATTGCAAAATTAAGATGTTACCATGAGCCTTCCTTTCATGCAGATATTATTATAAGCGGTTGCCCAGAAACTCCTGTAAATCTTCTTTTATAACCTACAGAGCAATATAACTTGCTAATTAAAATAAAATTGAGAAAGCATGAAAATTAGAGATTGATGAGATGTTATTGGTTTGAATTATCTCCATTGATGTAAAAGTGTTTTTCTCACTGATAATCTTTCTGCTTTGGAGAATCATTTCTTTTCACATAGCAATGTACTTGCATCACCTGTCATGAGATGTTTTCATAAATGGATGTCTTAGTGCCAGAAGCAGTTTTTCTCTCTCTTTAATTGTTACTATGACTACATAATACTTACTTGGGAGGCAGTAATGCATGTAGTAGGAGTATAGGTTTTGGGGTTGACAGACCTGGCTTTGAATTTTGACTCTACCCCTACCTGTGTGATCCTGAGCAACTTATTTATGCATTCTGGGTCTCAGTTTCCTCTTTCTTAAAATGGGGTTAATGATAACCACTTTACATATGTATTATAAGGATTAAAATGGATCAATCATATCACTTATAAACACTTGTAAGTGCTTAATATTGTGCCTGACACATAATAAGCCCTCAGTAAATGATTATTATTTTGAGCTAAGGATGGCAGTTCTTATTTCCCAAGGGTATTGATTCATGTTAGCCTTCCTGAATATTTTCCAAGTAATCACTTCCCTTCTTCCTACATTACCACTGTGTAGGAACAGGAGGACTCACCTTATGGGATCCTGCATGAGAGTCAATCACATCCTTCCTTCAGAATCTGATACATATGACATTCTTTTTGATGGAACATTAACTCTGCCCAACCTAAGTAGTTGTAGTTTGACTGACCTTCTCTAGATTCTTACCAATTACTGTCTTTTTGTTCTTATTTGACTGTTAATTTACTAGTTTATAAAGCATGCTTATTTTTGAGTAAGTGTGGAGCCATTTTCAGTTATACATGTACCCCGATCCTAAAATGAAAGTTTAAAAAAAATCAGGTCGACCTGACTGACAGAATCCAGAGCTACCTCATCCCACTCTAATGAAAGACCTACGGTGTGTGCAGTGCCACATCCTTCACCCTGATTGACTCCAAGTTTTTCTTTCATGCACCAGAATGAGCAAGGCCACCAACAACAGCAGACTTAAGTTCTATGCTGTTATTTCTTATAAATGGAAATTTTTTGACTTAATATTTAGTTCTATTGTCATCCTATCCCATTTCCATATATTTACTTTTTTCTTCCTACATACAATAATTAGAAAGTTAAGAGAAAACATTTTTTGTAAAGTAAAATCTCAAAGAGTTTTACTTGTTTATTTAAAAAAAAAGTGTGGAAGCAGCTATCATCTATCTCAAGTGTTTCAAATTGTTAAGCACCTTCTTTTCTTATGTATAAGAAAGAAGCTATTGGTTTGACTAGTCACTGAAGAAATCTTGGAACTTTGCAGAAAATTACAGTAAGAGGAAATTGCTATTACTGCAACAAGAGAGTACTTTGATTGCAAATTTTTCCTTAAGTGTGTCAATTTGCAACTTGAGAAGAATTTAATAGTAGCTGAGCTTTCAAAATGTAACACAGAAACTGATTTTTTTCACAATTAAAATAAGTGCTTCTGATAATTTGAGGATAAGAATGACCCAAATTACCCTGCCCCCACACTTCTCCATCCAAAAGAGTGGGGAATGAAGTTTGAACAGAACATCTGTGGACAGAATGAAAGACAAATGGTCTTTTCAGGCAAATGTCTGAAAAAGGGATCTTTCATAGCCAAACAGAATACTGTTGCATGCATCGCCATGGTTAAGAAGATCAAAAATACTTTCATAATAGCCTTTTATTTTAGCACATTCTATTTTTATGGAAAGAATTATGATTTCAACACATTCATTCATAATTCATATAATTATTAGCATAAATATCTTTTGACACAGATTTAATGTACTTTTGCCAGGCATATTGTGAATTTAAATTTAAACTGTTAAATGCACTAAGACAATCTCAGTGCAAGTAGTGCTGAAGGAGATTGGATAAAAGAAAATTCTTCTTATCTACCAAAAGGAATGGCCTATTAAAGAACAGAATTTTCAATAATGTATTATACATGGATTCATAGACTTCTTCAAGTTACAACAGTCAGCTAATTAAGATTACAACCTGTATTCTTTGCTGATGGTTTGTTCAACATCCATTCACATAACCAGTATTTATTGAGTGCCTACTGTGCTAAGTCTTACTCTAGGCAGAGGACAAAGCAATACATAAAACAGGCAGAATTGCCCTTTTTTAATGGAGTTTATATTTGGAGGAAGTCCAGGTGATAAACAAGAAATATAAATACTTAAGATAATGCTAAATGCTCAGAGGGGAAACAAAGCTGGGGAAAAGAACAGAAAGTATTGAGGGCAATTGGGATAACAATTTTGGATAGGGAAGCTTGGGTAGAATTTACTAAAAAGAAAGCCTTTGTGTAATGACTTGAAGGAGTTAAGGGAGTGAGCCACAACAACATCTGGGCAAAAAACATTTCAGACAGAAGAAACAGCAAGGGTGAAGGTCTTGGGATGGGACTGTACTTGGCATAATCTAGGAACAGCAAAGGTAGCTGGAACAAAATTAGCAAGGGGAGAGCAGTAGGCAAAGGTAACAGGGGACCAGATCATGTAGGGCCTTCAAGTCATTGAAAGGATATAGGCATTTATTCAGAGGGACATGAGAAACCATTGATGAGTTTTGCATATAGGAATGGCATGATTTAAATCATATTTTAACCAGATCACTCTGGCTCTTGTGCTAAAAATTAGAGGGGGCTGGGCTTAGTGGCTCACACCTGTAATCTCAGCACTATGGGAGGATAAGGCAAGCAGATCACTTGAGCCCAGGAGTTCGAGACCAGCCTGGGGCAACATGGTAAAACCCCATCTCTACTAAAAATACAAAAATTAGCTGGGCATGGTGCTGTGTACCTGTAGTCCCAGCTACTCAGAAGGCCAAGGTGGGAGGATCACTTGAGCCCAGGAGGCAGAGGTTGCAGTGAGCCAAGATCATGCCACTGCACTCCAGCCTGGGTGACACAAGACCTTGTCTCAAGATAAATATATATAAATATATATATTTATATATTATATAATATATGTATAAATTCATAATATATATAGTATAAATATATTAGAGAGGGTAAGAGCAGAAGCAGGGAGAACTGTCAGGGGGTATTTCAGTAATCCAGGTGAGAGATTGTGGTGGCTTAGACCAGGGTGGTAATAATAGAGCTGGTGAGAAAAAGTCATATTATAAATACATTCATTGTGAAAACAAAGCTGGTAAAACTTGCTGATGGATTGGCTATGGGGTATAAGAGAAGGAAAAGAGTTAAAGTTGACTCCAAGGTTTTGTACCTGAGCCACTAGGGAGGAAAAAAATGTAATTACTATTTAATAAGATATAGAAGAGTAGGAAAGAAGCAGATTTGGCTGATGAGTGATAGATATCATGAGCTCAGTTTTGTACATATTAAATCCGCTCAGTTAGGCAGGCTTTAGCTCAGTGAAGAAGTCCTGGCTAGTGGTATGAATTCTTAAGTTGCTAAAGATCAGAATTTATGGAACATTCTTAGAAAGTTCGAAGAACTTTCACCCAGATGCTCACTATAATAAACAGAAAGTGCTAGTGAAGGCATTAGAAAGATTTTAATAAATGATGTTTTTGGAAATAATGAAGATGGGAATTTTTAGAGAATTGGACTTCAAAAATGCTAACAAGAGAAATCCATTTTTGGTGATCAATAAGCGTTACAAGCTTGTGCTTTAAATTCACATACATACACACCCTCACACTCACCCTACCCTAAACACATAGCAATAAAATGAAATAAAAGATATGGTCATGGTCAAAAATGAAATCTAATCTCCAGGCACCAGAAGGAACAAAAATGCTCAGTGATAATTGGGACCTAAAGCCACATATCTTAGGCACCGAGTCCAGAAAAAGATAGAGATGCCTGAGAGTCTTCTCTAATGAGTATCAGAGAACCAATGGACCTCAGCTATGTCGGGAATCTAAAAATTGACTCACGAGGTGTAACCAACTGGGAAGGCAAGCAGAGCTTCCTCATTCATGAGTAAGGAGGTTAAAGATGCAGTTACTAAGAAATAAATAAAGATACAGCTACTTGTATAAAACTGAATTCCTAGGTGTCTACAAGTAACAAAAACAGATACTCAGAACCATGGGCCATGCCTCTCCCACTTGGATTTCATGGATGGAACTGCAACCCATTGCCACCACTAAAACGCCTGGTTAGTGTCCCAAGGAATGGAGGCAGAGACAGCAAGACGCTTAGATAAGAGGGATGAGTGCAAAAAGAAACATCCCTCCAGGAAGAACCTTCCACCCAAGCTAAAATTCCAAAGCATCTAGAGAAAATTAATACTTTTTTAAAAAAGGCAATGAACTAAACAATGAGGTGATTTTCTTCACTAAATGCAAATTACAAGAAGGTCACAAAAGCCCTTAAAATACATTTTTAAGTAAAAACAGGAAGGTTAAACAGTGGATATTCAAAAGAGCCACTATCAACTAGATACACTGGAAATGTAAAATATATGAAATAAACACTCTATCAATAAGATAAACTTTAGATTAGATTAGATACAGTCAGAGAAAGAATTAGGAAATTGGAAGACAGTAAAATGAATCCCCCTAAAAGGCATCACAGAAATATGAAAGGATACAGAACATGAAGGACACATGGAAGATAAATTGAGAGGTACCAACATATGTCTAGAGTTTTAAAAAGGGGCTAGTAAAGAAGACCATTTGAAGAGATTTTCAGAATTAAATAACACTTTCAATACAACACAAAAATTGCCAAATAGAGTGAATTAGATAAATTGTAACCTAGACACATAATAGTGAAACTGCAGAATATTAGGGATAAAGAGAAAAATATTTTAGAAGCTACAGAGAAACTAAAGACAGATTAAAACAAGCAAATGACAGTGTAACTACAGATGGCTTAAGAGAAGAAAAATAGATGCAAAAAGAAAATAAAGTAATACATTCAAATTGCTGAGGCCCAACTCAGAATTCTATACCCAGCCAAACTATTATTCAAGAGGAAAGGATTTTCAAACATTAAAACTAGGAGAGTTTGCCACTCACAGACTGCTGTGAAAGAACTTCTAAAGAATATACTTACTTGAGCATAAACTTGGAGGAAGGGTAATCTGAAGCTAATATGAAATATACATGAATGAGATATATTATGAATTTTTACCTCATGAGAAATACACTTATCATGAATGCAAAGATTCTAGGCCTCTTTCATTTTTCAGTTAGTTGTTGTAGCACCTTATATGATCAGCTGTGTTATGAATTACGGTCATATGTCTGTTTTTAATGTCTTGCTCTTATTAAATTTGCATAATCTTAAAACTGGAAAAAAATGTACCAATTAAATTTCTGTCACTGACAATGAATAATTCCATCAGTTCTGCTAGAAAAGATGATACAGGATGATAAATTTGCACCTCAGGGGTGCTTACTAACACTGTAGCTGATGACATAAGGAAAACCCTTTCTGGAGATTATTTATGTCCATTATTTATGAATAATGAACAGTTTCTAATATAAGTTTGTAAGGGATCTTTTTGAATGTGAGGCTCTTTTGGATGTCCCCAAGACCACCTACATGTTCAGTGATTTGCTAGAAGAACTCATAGGACTCAACATATAGTTGAACTCACAGCTAGGATTTATTAGCAGTGAAACAGCAGGAACCTACAGACAGATCAGTAAGGAAAAAAGACACCTGTGGAATCTAGAAAAATCTATGTGCAGGCTTCCTGTGCTCTCTCCCTCCCATGATAGGTCACACAGAGCATACTCTCCTCCCAGCAGCTAAAATTCAATCACATGTGTGCAGTGTTTCTGTCCAGGGAAGCCCGTTAGAGATTCAGTACCCAAGGATATTGAATTGGTCACGTAGACATCCTCTGCCTAGCAACTACCAAAATTCCAGACTTCCAGAAGGCAAGTGAATAATCAGTGCCCCATGTGGGCAAAATAATCTTATCATTTAGGGAAGCTTCTTATCAGTATAGGGAACTGTTTACCAGCCAAGTTCCTAGATGCCAACCGAGGGCAAATACTGCAAGTAGGCCTTTCTAAGATGGCAACCTCAGGCCTGCTACAGTAACTCTTTTCTGCACAGAGACCTAACTGTATAGTTTTAATAGATTTTCCCATTACTTCCGAAAGCATATAATACAATTAACTTTTTCATTTTAGAAAATGTCAAGTCAATTGGAAAAATAATAAAATCTCTCTTAAGAGAACTTTATTTTAATATTTATAATGTCTTTAAAAGACATCTAAGGCTTTGCTTCTTTGAATGATGGATAAATCTGTATTTAATGTCTTGGAGTTTTCAGGTTTCCAGTGCACTGATTATACTCTGCAGTCATGATCTTTATGGAAATATATTTATAGGAAAAGAAAAGATAATCTTGTTAAAAAGAAAACCTGGAGAGTGTAAAATATGTTTCATGTAGATTTTTAGAGTAGACATTCAGGTTCTATGGAATAGCATGCAAAAAGCATAGAAGGTACATTATATAACCCAGTTCTTTCAAGCTGTCTGTAATCTATGTAGCTTTCTAAAAACAAACCACCTCCATCTTTGTCATTTTTCAAAATAATGAGCTGTAAAACTATAATGATTACTTGCAGAAATACAAAGGGAAAAAAAAACCCCAATCAGTAATTTTACCACGAAACAATGTAGGGAAAATAACTATCTGTAAATTAGCTATACTTAAGCACAGTAGCCTGAGTTATTATTTGAGTTATTATTTTGAAGCAAAGTGCATTCAAGAAAATCAACACAGCATAATGGGTTTTATCTTTTATGCTTTCTCTCAAAATTTGTGAATTTCTATAACCATGCATGCTGCAAAGTTTGATATGTGTGTGTGTATGTGTGTACACACACACACATATACCACATACATACATATTTATAATGCTGTAACACTTAGGTGATTATTTCTGGAAAGCTTTGTATGTCAGCAAATTATCTGACCCTTATCTTTAGGACTGATACACATCCGTAGTACTATGTTCATTAGACTTATATAAATCATATACAGAACAAAAATTATTATGTAAGTAGAATATTATTTAATGAGCAATGATACTAAATAATAAAGTATCACAAAACATGAATTTATTGTGAAAAAAGACCAGCAAATTTTATATAAGCAAAATCCAGTTGCCCCTTATAGATATATCTTCGTAAAGAAAAAGAAGAATCTGTAACCTGATTTTCATTTTGAAGGAATATCTGTGAATTAAAAGCACACATGCTATCTCTGTTCCCTTTTAGCTGGCTGATCATGTGAATGTAATGAATCTTATTATACCAGTGAACAATATGGCTTAGTAGACTAACTGGAGCCAGTGATGTGTAGTCATTAATTGAAAGTTAGACCAGTCAATATAGTTGTGGGTTTTTCTCTAGACATATCAAGCTCTTCAGGTACTTAGCATGGAGTGAACAGACAGGTAGGTTTAACTGGGATGGATGTTTAGCTTGGCAAGTATGATGCAGCGAGCATGGTCAAGGGAACGATTATAATGATATCCCATGGAAACTAAGAGGAAAGAAAGAAATACAGGCACAAGAGGGTAGTTAGGTCAATGAACTGGATGCCTCAATGAAGTTTTTTTTTAAGTGATGACATGAAGGTATTAGACTATGTAAACCATATGAATTAGATACAGTGGCTGGTGTGTGCTTTAGATATCAAACATATGATTATGGGGGTAGGTAGCTGAGGAGTGGGGAAGTAAATGTTATTAGAACTGAGGAACCAGGGTGCTGACATCATCTACATGAAGATTAGTCACCAATAATAGTGACAGAAGTAGGCATGAGAAAAAAATATTGTTCCAAGTGCTGAAATATGTAGGGACTAAGGAAGTAGGAGATCAGTAGGTGATGGTGGCTTATGTAATAGAATGAACTTCATGTGAACAAAGGATAGTCATATTTTCCTGCTTACTTCGTTAGATTTTGTGAGACTCAAATGAGATACTGTCTGGCAAAGCACAATATACCCGTGAAAAGGTACAAAGTAGTGTGTATGTGTAAAAGCCTTTAGTTTTACCAAATGCTTTGTGCCCTGATTTCTCTGCCTACAAAATACGGGTAAATATAATATCCTTTCCTGCTTCACAGGAGATTAGAAAGTTAAGTGACATGATGTATATGAATTTGTTTTGAGGCTTTGTGGGGAAAAAGTTCTTCCCCTAACAGTGTTTAGAGTCATCATTTAGCTCTTGAGAGTTCTGTGTAGCGTGCTGGTGCTCTGGATCACACCCTGAGTATCAGATAACATTCTTTTTATCTTTGATTTTAGACATTTCAGCAGTCCTCACTGCAGCACAAATCAAAGAAGAAAAACAAAGGTAAGAAAAGGAAATGAAACCTTTACCTGCTTATTTTGCTCTTTGATAATCCCCAACACACTTCATCCATGCCCTCTTTCTTGCCTGAGCCCAGTGTGGTTTAGAAGAGCACAACCCCCTTGTGCGAAAGCTGCCAGCTTCTTCTTCAGTGCAATTATAATACAAGGTACCTTTTACAACAAATGATCTCAATAAGTTTTGAGAGTGGTGTTACATATTTCTGATTAAGATGTGTGTCACTTATGTGAGGGAAAATATTAAAGATTTTTATATTTTTCTAGTCTAATACAATATAAAATTTTTTAAGATTTTCAAGAACTCATACTTCTTTTTGGTATCTATAGATTAATCCTCTACTTTCATACCTTTGACAAAATTGAAAGAGCATTTCCACCCTTTAGGTCCTATAGCAGGCAAGAGCAAAAGACGAATTTCTTGCAAAGATCTTGGCCGTGGTGACTGTGAAGGCTGGCTTTGGAAAAAGAAAGATGCGAAGAGTTATTTTTCACAGAAATGGAAGAAATATTGGTTTGTCCTAAAGGATGCATCCCTTTATTGGTATATTAATGAGGAGGTAAGATAAAGCACCTTTTGTTTTCTCATCCATTCTCTATCTTTAATCAAAAGAATCATTTTGAGACTTATATTTTAAAATCGTATAATCACCTTAAGGCCAATTCAGTAGACTTCTGCTAGGTATTTTTCAATCCACCCTCTTAAAATGATTGCATGTTGGGGTTCTAGAAAGATAGCTGTCTCAATTATGCTAATGTAGCAACATATCTGAAACACAGATGAAGTGTAGTAAAATTCTGTATATCTAAATAAAAATGCGAAGCTAATCCAAGCAGTAGCTTAACTAAAAGGATTATATGTGGAAATTTGACATTAATTTTTAAATGTCTTGCTTTTGTTCAAAATTTTACACTTTTTTCTGTTTTTTTTTTCTTTTTAGAAGTGGGGAAGGGGAAGCCCTTTACTAATTTAAGTAAACTAATACCACCTGAATTTATTTCCATTTTTCTTTAAAAATGATCTAGTAGACTAGTTTTGAAAATCTGCAAGTATTCATTTCACTTGGCCCAGTGGGGGGGTATATATATAATACATTTAAATTATTCTTATGATTTTCTGGGGGGTTTTAATATAACAGATTTATATCCAGAGGAGTCATATCAAAACTTATTACGTATCTTGACAGATATGCCAAAAACATTTGTTGATATTCCCTTTATTCTGCATTTGCTTTTATTCCTTTGCTATAGCCATCTACTAGTTCACTTTATTAGTTTTTTAAAACAATGATTTCTGCTATTACCTTATTTTATAAAAAATGTACATGGCTTAATGTAGTGTGCTGGGTGAATAGTCCAATACTATTATGTTAAGACATTCATCAATTTGCGTTTGAATATTGTTGAAATATAATTTAACAACATTATTATGCCTACGATTATAACACATAATATCTAGAGAATTTTATGTTCCCTAGACAGGTTATAATGTAGTGTTATGTTGTGTTTAAGAGTAGACTCAGAAATCATATCACCTGAGTTACTGTGCCATAGTTTCTTCATCTGCAAAATGAGAGTAATAATAATGCTTATCACTGGACTATCATATGGATGAAATGAATCAATGCCTGGCACATACTGAGTGTTCAATAAACATATGGTAGGCTGGGCCCAGTGGCTCACACCTGTAATGACAGCACTTTGGGAGGTTGAGGCAGGAGGATCACTTGAGCTCAGGAGCTTGAAACCAGCCTGGGTAACATAGTGAGACCCTGTCTCTACAAAAAATTAAAAAATTAGCCAAGCGTGGTGGTGCACGTCTGTAGTCCCAGCTACTTGGGAGGCTGAGGCAGGAGGATTGCTTGAGCCAGGGAGGTTGAGGCTGCAGTGAGCCATGATTGCACCACTGCACTCAGAGCAAGACCCTGTCTGAAAAAAATGTGTGCTATTAGTAACATTTTTCAAAGGGACCTCTCATTTTATTTGTAAAATCTTGAATTAATATTTTTCTATTTAATGTAAATGTCTATATCACCTATATAAAAATATTTGGTTGTTTTCTGTACTTTTGACATTTTTGTGGCAAATCACACAATTACCTAAAATATCCTCTGCTTCGCTAAGTGTGTCTTATTTTAAATGTAGGAAACAAGCCATAATTTTACCTACAGTTTCATTTAATAGATATATATTAAATACTTTTTATATGCCAATCAAATATTATCAAGATATAGTATCTCTATGTTTCTCTTTATTGTAAGGTCACTTGCAGGTTTGTCTGCCACATACTAGATTATATCCTGTCTTTCAAAGTTTAAGTGATGAAAAACTGTGGCCCCTTTTTGTTGAACTAAGTTTCATTCAGCAAGTTATTGTTACTGTTAGCCTTGTGAGAGATGAGTGAAGAATTCTACAGTATAAATTGCAAGAAATACCTTTAGTATGATAATATTTTTAGGAGAAATGTAAAAATCCCTCATCACATCATTATGGGGAGATAATAACTACCTCAAAATATTTTAAATTGTTCAAAATTTTAAATTTTTACATTATGAATGTCAAGGGTAAAATAACATAGAAATTAAAGTTGGGAAAAGGATTTAAAAATACTGTCTTGTCCTTACTCCAAGATTGGAAGAAAAAATATTCAAATACTGAAAAAGTTTAATACTACTCTTTTTCATAACACATATTCAGTCACTATCAGTAGCATCAGATTTTTGTTTTGCGTGGAAGCTTAGCAGTGAAAGCAGTCATACAAATATACAATCTAAAAGAATCGAGAACTCTTTTTTTCCTCTGTGATAGTGGATGGGAGTATAATCTCACTTGAACTTGATATATAAGGAGCTATGGATATAGCACAGATCAAATGAAAGTTAGAGATAGTAAAACTCAGAGGAGCTTGATCATGAGCAGAACAAGGGATACAATGATTAAAGCATTTAGCAAAAGATAGTTTTAGCTTAGTTGGGATAACTCGTATCTAACATAATATTTTGGATAATTCTTCTATCTTGTTTTTCCATCCAGCATTAGAGAGAGCAGGATTTTATGGATTTTATTCCATTTTCCAGGTGAAAAATGACCTTTATATATATATAGCACATACCCCAAGCCAGATATTTGAAAGTCAAATTGACCTATTTCATTTGTAAACTCTTGAATGCACAGAATAATTGTTATAAGACGCTGATGAGCTTGCAGAGAAGACAAGAATACTTATATACTGTTGATGAGAGTATAAATTAGTTCAGCCATTGTGGAAAGCAGTGTGGCAGTTCCTCAAAGAGCTAAAAGCAGAACTACCATTCCACCCAGCAGTCCCATTACAGGGTATATACCCAGAGAAATGTAAATCTTTCTGCCATAAAGACACATGCACGTGAATGTTCATTGCAGCACTATTCGTGATAGCAAAGACATGAATCGACCTAAATGCATATCACTGACAGATTGGATAAAGAAAATGTGGTACATATACACCATGGAATACTACGCAGCCATAAAAAGAATGAGATTATGTCTTTTGCAGGAACGTGGATGGAGCTGGAGGCTATTATCCTTTGCAAATAAATGCAGGAACAGAAAACCAAATACCACGTGTTCTCACTCATATGTGAGAACTGAATAATGAGAACTCATGCACACAAAGAAGGGAACAGACACTGGGGCCTACTTGAGTAGGGTGGATGGGAGGAGGGAGAGGAGCAGAAAGAATAACTATTGGGTACCAGGATTAGTGCCTGGGTGATGAAATAATCTGTACAAAAAACCCCTGTGACACGCATTTACCTGTATAACAAACCTTCACGTGTACCCCTGAACCTAAAATAAAAGTTAAAAATAATTAAATAAAAGATCATTGTTGCATAATTAGAGAAAATCAAATTTGATAAGAGATTTGTTGGAGGAAAATTGAATCAGTGAACATCCCTATATTTTACATCTGAACATTAAGAAAATAGAAAATTGTGAATTACAAAAGTGGACTACATTTATTTTATATGTTATAAAAGTGTATATATGTTCTGACCAGAAAATTAGTTATAAAACACATTCCACTTTGAGAATTAAAGAATTTTCCATTCTCATTTTAATATGAAAAAGACTTTTTAAAAGTTCTATACTTTAATTTGTAGTATTCTAAGTGTTCAAAATATATCTTCAATTTATGGAGTACAGCAGGTAAGCATTGAATTCTTATCTCTAAAATGTCAAATTTAAGGAATTAAAGGAACGGATTTATTAGTACAGATATCTAAGCCATAGTTACAGAGTATCATTACCTTCACACCTTTGTATATAATAAACTAACCAAGAGTCTTGGCTCTTCAGGATGAAAAAGCAGAAGGATTCATTAGCCTGCCTGAATTTAAAATTGATAGAGCCAGTGAATGCCGCAAAAAATAGTAAGTTGATTTTATTTGGGAAGAGGGAACGATAGTTTTTTTTTTTAATTTCCAGCTTTTAAATTATAGGTTGCTCATTTAATGCTTTCACATTGAGGTAATAAGAAAGCAGTTTTGTGGGCAGAAAATTGAACTTTTTACTGATTTCTGTCACCATGATAGAAGCATTATATATGTGAACTCGGGTTAGATGTTGAGGTAATTTTGCCCGTCAGAATTATTTGGTTCAAACTTATTTCCCGATTTGTAATAAATGTACTTTGTTTCCTTTTGCAGTGCATTCAAAGCCTGTCATCCTAAAATCAAAAGCTTTTATTTTGCTGCTGAACATCTTGATGATATGAACAGGTAAAGTATTTCAGAGTATGTAGAAGGTCAGTGAGGCCTAGAATTCTAAATTTTCTACAGTAGTTCTTAGAGAATAATGTCACTGAAGTTTCTAGATCAATCAGTTTAAAATAAAATAGACCCAGAATAGCTCCATGCAGCCATATCTAATTTTAAAGAACATCATTTAAAAAGTCAAAATAAACTCGTTAAATATTTTTGTCAAGTTTACCAAGACCATATACAGACCCAAAAAATCTACCACCAAAAAAAGGGGATTTTTTAAGTTCATTTCAATAATATGTCTTAAAATTGACTCCCAGATGGGGGAAAAAGAGATGTCTACCAAAAAATCGGACTTTTTGAAGTACTGAGTATTTTTGACAGAATATTCATCTCAATAATTCAGGCCTAAGAAAAATTAGTATTTCTTTCTGTCACTTTTCATCTTTCACCTGACAGGACCACAACCAACAAATCAGATAGCTCAGTGGTTACTTGGTGGCTCAGGGAAAACTTATATGTACATTTTTTTTCTTTTCTCATCACCTACCACATTCTGCTTCATGTTAATACTTTGGCTTTTATGAATTTTGTGCTTTCTTCCTTTCTCTTTCCTTTCCCCTCTTCCTTTTCTAGAATTATAGAAATTGAGTTTAAGATTCAAAATTTTCCTCCTTTCTATAACTTACTAGCCAGTACATATTACAAATATAACTTGCCTACAGTTAGGGAGAGGCAGCATAGCATCATGGTCAGGAGCATGGACTTTGCAACCAGACTCTCTAAATCCCAGCTCTACCACTTAATAGCTGTACAGCCTTGGACAAAGAACATGACCTCTTCATTCCAATATAGTAATGTCCAATCTATACAAGAGGTGGATGGGGCTAATAACCAGCCCAATCTCAGCTCTACACTGATTAGCTGTGAGACCTTGGGCAAGAAACTGAACCTCTCTATGCTGAGGTATTGGCCCTTTAATAAAGTGAAAATAATAATGACCCCTATCAGTAAGACTTTTATAAGGAGTAAATAAGCATACATAAAGGACTTAGAACAGTGCCTGCTAAATTATAAGTGCTATATAAATGTTTACTATTAATATATATTCCTTTTATATACGTTGGGTTCTTACTCCATCTACCTTTCTCTAAAACAATTGTACCCAGGCATTTTTAAGCACAAAACTGTATAGCTGCATAAATTTGCTTGAACATACTAAATGAACACTTAATGTCCTTTTATAAATAATCTTGTTCTTTGACATTTGGGAATACAAACATGTTTTTTTTTTTTTTCAAAGCAAGGATATGAATACAAGTAAATGGCAAAGAAAGATGGTGTTGAGAGCACTTGATTAAAACTTTTATTACTAATAAAGGAATTGAGCCTTTCGTATAGTTTCCATAATCTTCTCTTAATTCATATAACTTATCATTCTTGAAATTTCACACCAAGCTATAAAATTTAAATAGTTTTTTCTCCTTGTTCTCAAAATGAAAATATTTATTCACATTCACATGGAGAAGGAGAGGTGTGATACTCCATTTTATGTTTTAATTATTTTATAATTCCACTGTTCTAGTACTTACTATCCATTTTACCATATGTTAAGCTCAATACCCTTGGGATAAATACGAAGAATTTTAATCATGACCACACTGAAATTAAGTGGCATACATGAGCATATCGTATCTTACAAGATGGATGCACTAGAATCCAGCCAACTCCAAGAATTAATACAATGTAATCATTCACGATACATGCTAATTGGGATCTTTTTAAGCTTAGAAGTTGCCTCTTTCAAAGTGCATTTTATGAACTATAAAATCCTTCTTGGCCCTCATTACCCACCCCAAGTTATCAGTAGCTTCAAAAGGATGCTGATGTCACTGCTCTTTCCTAATATTTTGTGGCTGTATCTGGTTCGGGATATCGCAGAAACTAAACCAAATTTGTGTGGTTCATTTTGTTGGTTTTCTAAGCAATAGGTCAAAGAAAAAAAGTGAAACATTAAAAAGGCCGTCTCCACATTATACATTTAAAAGTGCTGTTTTATGTAAAGCCTGCCATGGCCCACTACAACTTTAAGAATTTAATTGTCCCAAAATACTGAATTTTATTTTAATTTAATTAAAATGGATTTTTATTGTTTTGCTTTGAATTTTGCTTTCTAAAAAATAACCCTATTCCTAATGTCTACTTTCAATGGGAAGATTTTTAATTCCTTGTTAATAGAAGGGGGAAAGAGTCAGTGCTACAAATATTCACAGAGGATTAATGATGGGGAGGAACACCCACCTACAGCTTTGTCAAGTCACCTGACTGTTACATAATAGCAAGATGATCTGGGTGTTGGTTTGTTCTATATGTAATCTTTTAAAAGCATGTATCTAAGTCTTCAAGAGATTATATATTTATAAAAATTATTATAATTATATAACGTATGTGATTATTTCATAATTTTTTAATATCATACCTACTTCTTATGAAAATACACCATGTTTCAGAGAAATATATTTTTCTGTTCCTCATTTAAAAAAAACAAATGTAATGCTGGTGGTGACAGGACCTAGTAATTGGTGTTAAAAAGTTATCCTTACATTTAATTTTCTTCTGTAAAATCATACACGTATATATATATATATATATACACACAACAAATATTTATATATGTGTATACATACACATACACATAGAATATTAAAATATCATCTTCTATTTTGAGAAGCAGTAAGTTTGATTGTGAGGTCATTTGCAAAAACACTTTTAGGCACCCCACTACTGTTCATCTGTTTCATCAGAAATAAGCACTGAAACATTAAAAACTGATTTTTTTCTTGTCTGTGTAAAATCTGTGGGGATAAAATAAAACATCATAGTGCTCAAGTATTCTGAAGACTTATTTACTGAATTTGTTTGGCCTATATATTCCTTACCATGTCAGTACACATGTTCTTGTAATTGTGATGACTCACCAATTCCTATTTGGTAATTATTATTTATACATTTCTCTCATGGTTCTTTCTATTTCCCTCCAAACACATTATTCTTTGTCAGTTGTGAATATCTCCTTTGAATGTTTGCTATAGGTTCAATATCACCTTACCTGTATTTTCCTATTTTAAAGCATTGGTGATATGGTAAGGTACTGACTGAATTTAGACCTGCTATTAAATATCTTCCTCATAAATATATTGAATAGATTCTAAATTCAATATTGTATCTCTGACCATCTTACCTAAAATAGCCTTTCCTCATCCGCAGCATCTTTGGCATTCTAATTTTCTAACTTGCTTGCTTGTCTGTTTTTAAATAGCATTTGCTACTATTTCACATATGTTTATTTGCATCCCTGTTTAGTGTTTATCTCCCTCACTAAGATACGGAAATCATGAAGGCAGGCACTTTGTTTTATCTCTGTATCCCAGGTACCTGGCACATATAGCTGTTAATAAATGTTGCTTGAATCAGTTGATGCATATGTGTCTGCTTTCATAATAACCTAAAATATCAAATTATAACTGTAACAAGTAAATCAGTAAGTATCTTCTAGTTTAATCCTAAAGGATAAGCTTATCCAAGATAGCAACAACAATTGTGTTGTATTTAGCCCCTTGTGGCTCTACACAGTGGCCTGAGTATATCCACACACTTTCTAAACAATTTTTCTTCAATTAACAAAATTTTTCTTCTTAAGAATAGTTTAAACTTTCAATTGTCTTGTGAAACTTAGTAAATCTAGAGTTAATTGAAGGCAGAAATTACGTCTTATTTATTTCTGTATCCCTAAAACATAGCTTATTGTTCAGCACATAGCAGACACTTAATAAATGCTGTTGAAGTGAAAAATTGAGCAAGCCCCTTTTTAGTTTCCTAATTTATTTCTTAAGGACCTCTTTGTTCTTTACATTTCTGATAAGATGAAATTTCAGTGTTTTTTTTGTTTTGGTGTGTGTGTGTGTGTGTGTGTGTGTGTGTGTGTGTGTGTGATGGAGTCTCGCTCTGTCACCCAGGCTGGAGTGCAATGGCACGATGTCAGCTCACTGCAACTTCCGCCTCCCAATTTCAAGCAATTCTCGTGCCTCAGCCTCCCGAGTAGCTGGGATTACAGGTGCCTGCCACCACACCCGGCTAATTTTTTGTATTTAGTAGAGACTGGGTTTCACCGTGTTGGTGAGGCTGGTTTCGAACTCCTGAAATCAGGTGATCCGCCCACATCGGCTTCCCAAAGTGCTGGGATTATAGGCGTGAGCCACCATGCCTAGCCTTCAGTGATATTTTTTAAAGTAGTAAATATAAGGCACTGGATTAAGATTCAATGATAAATTTTTCTTTAGTGGTATTATCATCATTTTCACCAAAAAGCACCAGGCCAGTCTTTCCCAAGAGTGGTAAGATATGCCTTGTAGTACAAATTTAACCCCTTTTTCACTGCAAATCAGCTTAGACTAAATTTTAACTTTGAACTTTTACTAATGATTAGAGTCATTTTTAAAACATTGTCATGAAGTTTACTTCTTGATTTATAGTTTATAATTTTCTGGATGTGTGTGTGTGTGTCTATATATATACCATGCTACTGAATTCATTTGATAATCTTTATTTTATTCCAGTTCTACTCCAGTCTTTTCTTCACTTCCCAAATGTACCTGAGGTGATAATTACATTGTAGGTTTTGCTAAAATAAAGTTAGGTTTTAATTGACCTGTTCTTACAATTAAAGCTTAAATTTCCATAGGTGCGATTTTGTCTATTAGAGACAGGACTTTCCTCACTTTTCAAGATATTCTAAGTATCTGATGCACAGTTAACACCATTTGGCATAAATGATGAAATATGAGTCACTTCAAAGAATGTGATCTTTCACTTGACAGGGAAGATAAATGTCTTAGGAGAAAAAGTTCTCAAACACAATTTTTTTCTTTAAAATATATCTAGATTAGATTATTCCACAACTTAATGACATTAACCATACTAGTGATTCTGGACATATTCAAGCTAGCTTGAAATGTAGGTTTTTCTTCAATTTCTGATTTGGGAAAGTATATGGATTATGGCTCAGGATTGACCAAAGGGAAATTTGCATGTTGTTTAAAGACTTGTGATTAGATAATCTGATAGTGTAAATAGTTGAAATAATGAACATAAGGAGAGCCCTGGTGGGACAAAAGAAAGACAGTAAAACTGTGCTTTGCTTTAGGCAGTCCCTACATTGGCAATAGCAGCACTACAGAAAGAGCAAAGAACTGAGATTTATTTTTAACTTACAATTGCTCATGAAAATACATGTTCAAGATCTAAACAGATGTTAAAATTGTATAAGTTCATTGTGTCTTTGGAAAACCCCATGCCCTTGTATTTAGAGACAAGTGTCCGAAGTACTCCCAAGATGTGTTTCCTGGTAGATTGTTAAATAAGCTTAATCAAAACTATGATTTCATAATAAAACTATTATTTTGACAGGCAAGGTCCATAACTTTTTTCCCTCATCAGAATAAATTGAACCTGATACTGTTTAAATATCTCTAAAGGAGCATTTGCTCTGAAGAAACAGAACAGCAGGAATATTTGGAGTACTTCTACATTTGGAACAATAGAATTAATATGGCTTTGGTCATATCCAAACCCTTTATGTTACAGATATTAACAGCTTTGCCCAAGACTTTTCTATTGAAGTAGCATCTTTGGTATGGGAGCAATTTGTACTATAGCAAATTGTATCTCATTAAAGATTCTATGTATCAATAGTAGCAAAGAACACATCTTATATGTAGGATTATTCCGTATATTCTTAGACATTTTAAAATAAATGTTTCTAGGAAGTAAAATATAAGAAATTAGGTTACAATGTTATTGATTTTAATATTTGTTTTCTCAGGTGGCTTAACAGAATTAATATGCTGACTGCAGGATATGCAGAAAGAGAGAGGATTAAGCAGGAACAAGGTAAAGGAATACTTTTTTAAAATAATTATGTTATACTTTTTTTTCCTGCAGTTATCCTATACAGAAATTCATTGCTATCACTTGAGAGAAAATACATGTCAATTTTTGGTTATTTCTCTTCTAGGCACTTAAGTGAGGTTTAACAACTTATATAGATAGGGACTGAACGCTCAAATTTTTGGAGCAGCTAGTGTGGAGTTCTCTCCTATTTGTTACCCCCTCCTCCCATCTCTTTCCTGTGAAGAAACAAAATCTTAAAAATGGAAAAAGTCTATAATAGGTCTTATGATTGAACCAAGTCCAGATCCTTAGCAGTGAGCAATTTTTACTATTTAGCAGTTTTATAGACATTTAAGTGGCCTTTTGTGCAAAGAAATGAGATGATCTTTTCTTTCTTAAATTTTCTCATTTGGTAATGTTCTTCAGCTCTGTTACTATGTAACTCTGTGATCTTATGGAATTTGCCTTGGTATTGACCTCAGATTTATGAAACACAGTGTTATGGTGCAGAATTGAAATCTTAAGAACAAAAGCTGTGGTCATCGTTCTTAGGTGGCTTCACATTTCCCAAAGGGTGTTTGTTGTACATCCCTTGGAAACGTAAATAGGTTTTTGAAATTATCTGTTAAAAGAATCCACAGATTGACATACTTATAAACACAAACCTATTCGTAGTTGTGTCTTCAGTGGGCATAGCCAGTTTATTGATGTGGAGATTCTAAAAGCCTTCTGTTTCCTTTTAGACTTCGAGTAAAATCTCAGCCAGGTTTTTTTGTTTGTTTGTTTGTTTGTTTTTTTGAAATAACGTCTCACTCCGATGCCCAGGCTGAAGTGCAGTGGCGTGATCTTGATCTTGACTCACTGCAGCCTCGACCTCCCAGGTTCAACAATCCTCCCACCTCAGCCTCCTGAGTAGCTGGGACCACAGGCACACACCACCACAACTGGCTAATTTTTGTTTTTGTTTTTGCTTGTTGTTTTTTGTAGAGACGGAATTTTGCCATGTTGCCCATGCTGGTCCCAAACCCCCGGGCTCAAGCGATTCACCGATCTCCCAAAGTGCTGGGATTACAGGCATGAGCCATCGTGCCTGGCCTTCAGCCAACTCTTTTTTAAAAAACACCTGAAAACTAAAGTTTTTAAAGATCTAAAGAAGACAGCCAGATCCCAAAACCAGTATGTCAGCAAATGTTTAGGCACAGATTAGTAAATTTTTTCTGTAAAGAACCTAATAATATTTTGGGCTTTGCAGGCCATATAGTAGAGACTATATGTTGCATAGGCCTAAATTTATGGTAAGAGTACTGAAAAAAAATTAGTCTTCCTTTTCAGATTTCTTTAAAAGGAATAAAACAGTTCTCTGTAGAGACTATACTTGCATAGGCCTAAATTTATGGTAAGAGTACTGAAAAAAAATTAATCTTCCTTTTCAGATTTCTTTAAAAGGAATAAAACAGTTCTCTAAAAGTGTTTATAGATTTTTTTCTGATTTGTTAAAGACAAGAATTAGAAGTGTGGGCAATGTACTGATAGGAAAATGAATCTCTGACTCAATTTGCATAAATATAAGGGAGCTTGGTTCTTAGGCTTAACTTCTGTATTTTATTACTTGGCATTACTACGAACCTGAGCTTCATCTTGATTTTAGTGAACTTCCTTTGTACTTGGTATTATATAGCCAAATTTTATTATGGATGAAATAACTGGTAAGTTATATAGTTATATTGGACATGCAGGTTCCAAAAAGTATTTAGTCTGTGGATTCGTGATGTATTGGTCTATCATGTAAGTAGAAAATCATAGGCAGAAGCTAGTAGTTACAATTTAATGCAACAAGAATCTTGCTAATGCAATACAACCAGAATCTCTGAAATAATTTTGATTTCCACATAGAATGCATGTTCCTCAGTCACTTTATCATAGGTCAGAAACATATTAGACTTCTTACCTCCTGAATGATTAGGTTGCGTGGTATTCCATGTAGAAAACTACTAGATGCACATATCTACTTCACACTTCTGTAGAGTTATTTGAGTAGAGTTATATCTTCTGAGTACCATTCTAAGTAATGACGATAAGCTTAATACAAAATATAGCTCTTTGAGGACTGGGAATGTTTCTCCACAATGGAGGGACATAGCTGCCAGATACTGTTTCCATCTAAATAGCCAGTACAGCTTAGAAGTGACTCTTTCATTGACTTAAATAAAAATTTAGTGAATTGCTGTCTTTGATTACAGAAGTATAAAAGATGTGGGGTTCTCTTTCAACATCCGTTGTTGTACTTAGAGAAAACAGAGTTACACTTAATTCAGCTGCCAAGATAGCAATTTGGCTAATTGTCTACTGATCATTTTTGTATTTTTTCCAGCTTCAAGACAGACATTCATGACATTATTTTCAGTCACACATAAGGTCTTTTTAAAGCCTTAATCACACACAAAAATGAATGAAATATATTGTATTTCTTCGACAGTTCTAAATGAAAAAGTCTTTTTTTTTTTCAAATTATCCTTTTGTGTCAACATGAGAAAATAAAGTAGAAGTTTTCCTCTTCTAGTGCTGGCACTGCTTTTTCATGATTGCTTATAAAATTGCGTATCATTGAAAGAGACATTAAAAGTATCCATTTAATTTGTGCTATATAGACAGCTAAGAAAAATAAATTAATTTGCCATTAGAATAAAAATCAGACTAGTTTTCATCCTCTAAGCAACAGTGTGTCTCTAATTTTCCACACAAACCCAAAAGAGCCTAACTGAAATTTCTATGTAGCCTCTTCTCTGTCATTGCTCTCTCAAAGACACACAGCTTAGTGTAAGAAAAAAAATTAATTTGCAAAGTAGTATTTCAGCCTTTTCTTAGGCAACCCAAGGAAACTTTGGATTGACGATGATTGAATTGAACAATGAGAACACTTGGACACAGGAAGGGGAACATCACACACCGGGGCCTGCTGTGGAGTGGGGGGAGGGGGAAGGGATAGCACTAGGAGATATACCTAATGTAAATGACAAGTTAATGGGTGCAGCACACCAACATGGCACATGTATACATATGTAACAAACCTGCACGTTGTGCACATGTACCCTAGAACTTAAAGTATAATAAAAAATATATATATAAAAAACAAGAATTCCATCAAATAGTGGGACTAAAATTCTTCCTAATTTAACTGGAAGGAAAAAGTAGAGAAGGAGCCTTCCAAAATCTGTCACTTGTAGTGACAGCTATGGAACCCTTGATAAAATCATGATCATCTCCTTAGTGTGCTAATAAGGACCACTTGAGGTATTAATGCCTTGAAGGCATCAGTGCAAACATCAAGGAGATACTCTGCACAGGTGCCACAGTTCCTGGAAATAGTGGGAAGAATGCTGGCAGGGTGATCTTTCCTTGGCAGGGGCGGGTTTGCTTATTACATTTACCTATAGGGTGATTTCCCAGTAGTATTTCAAGCTCTCACAAAACTACCAAACCCAGGCCCCAGGACTCCAGATTTTACTTTTCATTGCTGGGCCTTGCTACAAGAAAAACTTTATGTCTAAGAAGAAGAACACCAGGCATTTATTTCTTATGTGATCTAGGTCACACTGTCCTGTCATGCTACTACAAATATACCCAAGAAGATAAGCAGTTCTAATATTTATTGAGTGCTATCAAGATGCAAGGCACTTGAATATGTTTCCTTATTTAGTGCCCACACACACACAACTCTGAAAGGCGGTTATTATTAGACCCCTTTTACAGATAACAAAACAGACTCAGAGAGGTTAAATAACCACCACAAGAGCACCAAGATGGGAAGTGGTCTAGCTAAGATTCGAACCTACACCTGTCTGACTATATAGTTAATGTGTTTTTCCACCAGCATTTGCTGGGTCCATTTCTGGGCAACTGTGCCAATTCATATTTGAGGGAAAACTTGGTATACTGGCTGTCACTGGCATGAACCAATGGAAAAAAAAGATATCAAATTAAGATTAACTAGTCTTTGCTTATCTTTTACTCAAAAGGAATAATTAAAGCAGCAATAGAATTTTCAGAGTCTTCGTATTTTGAGGCCTGAATATAATTGAGAATGTATTTTATTTCCAACTTCCATTGCTGAAGAATTTATGTTCACAATAGCCGGAGGTACATAGCAGGAGGAGATAGGGGGATAAAATGTTCATCAATATACACATCAAACTCTCCTGCTATACTTTACAAAAGAGTCCCAGCAACTTAGTCTCCAGAGCTTTAGGGTAAGGCAGTTTCTTAGTTCAAATCCCAGATCTATTACTTTCTATTTGATATATAGTAATTTCTTAATGTATGTTAGCTGTAATTATCATTAATATTAATCAGCACTGCAGGGAAACCATATACAAATATTACAATATGGGAATTCGTGGGTGGAGAGGGGTTCCTGTAAATATACGTGCCATGATTGTTCACCTAAATGTGAATATTAGTTAAGCCTTATGATAGTTCTTTTGTGATTTAAATTTTCATAAGAATAAGGAGACTTTTGTTTTAATATGTTTTTTCTTATCATCTGAAATTGATGGATAATACTTCAGGTTTTTTCTTGTAAATCATATAAAGAATAAAACCAGCAGTTACAGGGTGGTTGGAATATTACTGGAACAGATTCCGATTATTAGCCCTTTTGCTGCATTTGACTTACTCTAGTAATTTGAACTTCTCTCTCAGAGTTCTTTCCCCTCCCTCTTGCCTGAGGTCTGCCAAGTCACTTTGTCTAGCTGCTTACATTTGCTACCCTTTTAAGTAGTTCTGGAAGTTTGGAACTTGCAGCCCACATCAGCAGATTTGCCCTTTTGCATTTGGCAAGAATCAGAATTTGCCATGTGTTTCCAAGGAGAGGTGGGAGTATGGTGTTATAGAGATTCATGTCAGCATGAGTCTGGAAACAGTGATTGTTAGATAATCAGTGAACTGAAGCCAGAGAAGAGAATTGAGAGCATTATTTTTAGAGTTGTTTATATCTGTAGAGATCTACAGCAATGTATGTATTGCTTTTCTTTGAATATCTTTAGGATAAAATGATATACCTTTAAGAGGCATCATGTGATGTCATTCATTAACTAAAGCTTCAGAATAATTGGATCTGAAATCTGAGGTACCCTAAACCTGACTGAGCTCATGCAGTATGTTTTTTTTAACTCTCTAAAATTATGGCTGCATGTAACTGCTTGCTTTAAAAGGATGTTAGAATTAGGTGATTGTACACTTACTTTCTCCTCAAAACTCAACTGAAAATAAAAGTTGGTAGGCCAAGGGTAAGGTAGTGCTGGGGAACATGATGTTGGAACAGAATTTAAATTTCCTTTTTTTAAATGATAGTTTATGTTCATGAAAATATGACTAGAAACATTTAGTAGAATGTTGACGTATCCATGTCTGTGAATTTTCAGATTACTGGAGTGAGAGTGACAAGGAAGAAGCAGATACTCCATCAACACCAAAACAAGATAGCCCTCCACCCCCATATGATACATACCCACGACCTCCCTCGGTAAGTTAGCAACAAGAACATTACTTATCACCAGATTCTTCGACCTGAAACATCCTTTTGTATGTTAAAAACATATGTAGTAGATTGCATATCAAATTTAAGGTTTCTCAGCGGAAAAGAAAACTGGGAGTCTAAAATCAATAAGCAAATTTTTTTAAGTATACAAAGAATATTTAAGCAGGAAAAACAGTCATTACAGATTCCAGGCAGAATAAATATGTCATCACTTTTATTAACAAAATATACTGTTTGTATGAAGGTAGCCTTCGTGGAGATAATCAACAACAACAAAAAAGTTTTCTTAGAAAAAGGTATATAAAATGACCTTATCTATTCCACACTAATAAAGTGTATTCCTATGTCCTTTAGAATGAACTCATAAAAATTAATATTATATCTATATTGAAGATATTTTTGCATGTAGCTTTTTCAGCAGCCATGGGACCTGGTTTAATGTATATGTTTGTATGGTGTGTCAGACAAATCTCTGTAAATTACTCTGTGTATAGACTGTACTTTGATCTTTTAATAGGGTAAACAGCTGGTTTACTTGGGACTGTCCCACTTTATGGCCCTTTCCCATCAGAATTACCAAGAGTGTCTCAGTAATGTTCCAGTTTAGACAATAATATTCCATGGTCAGGCCGGGCATGGTAGCTCACGTGTCTAATCCCAGCACTTTGGGAGGCCAAGGCGGGCGGATCACTTGAGGTCAGGAGTTCGAGAGCAGCCTGGCCAACATGGTGAAACCCCATCTCTACTAAAAATACAAAAATTAGCCAGGCATGGTGGTGGGCACCTGTAATCCCAGCTACTCGGGAGGCTGAGGCACAAGAATCGCTTGAACTTGGGAGGTGGAGGTTGCAGTGATCCAAGATCACACCACTGCACTCCAGCCTGGGCGACAGAGTGAGACTGTGTCTCAAAATAATAATAATAATAATAATATTCCATGGTCACATTGCCATAGGAAACAATTCTGCCTATCTTGGGACTAAGTCTTCCACATAGGAAATAGAAGCTGGATTTAGGTGACAACAATAGCTAACCTAATTCCATCTCAGTATTACTCCAGGGGGATAATTCATATTTTCTCTCTTTTTCTAAAACGTCAGGATCTGGATAATTTCTTTAAAATATCTATAAAAGAGGAAGAATAGGAAACAGCATCTTCACTGAATAGCTACTTAAACATGGCAATTTGTGAATTTCAAGAAGAAAACTGTTCATATTATTATTAACATGTGGGAAGGTAACTGACTGCCCGCAGAGGATGCCAAGTAACTTCTCCTCCTTTACCAGGAGGAGTGGTATGCAGCTTCACCTCAGTCCAGTGTGTCCTGGCTGCCACCTCAGCCCTGTTTGTGATGATCACATTTAACAAATCAGGCTCGACCTGGGCCGGTGTGTTTGTTAGTCCCCAGAGCTAGAGTAAGGCTTGTGGCAGTAGAGGTGCCTGCAACTATTTTACAGTGTTCACTTGATGCCAGTCCTTTTTCTGGTTATGTTTTGTGCTATAACATATAGTCCCAAACTTTAAATTCCAGGGATAAAAATTTTCCATTTTTCTTTTATATTTATGTGCCCTGCAGTATCTATGCTCAAGGCTAATGGTAATCCCTAGCAATGTATAGTCTCATCCTGCCTAACATTTTTAACCCCATAGAAAGTAAGACCATCAGACAGCTTTTCTCTGGCACGCATAGGAGCAGACATTCTCCTATGAAGAAAAGGAAGGGTTCTTTCTGTTTATAGGCAGCCTATCCTCATATCCAAAAGACTCTCTCCTAGTCCCCAAGCCCAAGCTACATGAAATCAGGAATATGAATCCAGGGACAATACTTCTTCAGGATCTCAAAATGTATAGTTTTTAAACTGAAATTTTTGTAGTTGCTGAATTTTCTTATGTAAGCACTAACTCTTATACTTGCATTGTTGTAAAATTTTGCATTAATATGTCAGATTTTTCATGAGACCTTGGTATAGCCGCATTCCAATACATCCATGTCTCTGTCTCTTAAAATGTAAGCTGGGGCCTAACTTTGAGATGTCTGCAAACTTGCCTAGTCATTAACATGACTACGTAAGAGTTCATCTACTTTTTAAATATTACCTGGTAGAAACCGAATGTGTTCCTTGGAATAGAAGTGGTCTGTTATTTTGGCACAGACTAATCAGGGGCTCCTTTCTACAGATGAGTTGCGCCAGTCCTTATGTGGAAGCAAAACATAGCCGACTTTCCTCCACGGAGACTTCTCAGTCTCAGTCTTCTCATGAGGAGTTTCGCCAGGAAGTAACTGGGAGCAGTGCAGTGTCTCCCATTCGCAAGACAGCCAGTCAGCGCCGCTCCTGGCAGGATTTAATTGAGACGCCACTGACAAGTTCAGGCTTACACTATCTTCAGACTCTGCCCCTGGAGGATTCTGTCTTCTCTGACTCCGCGGCCATCTCCCCAGAGCACAGGCGGCAGTCTACCCTGCCAACTCAGAAATGCCACCTGCAGGATCACTATGGGCCGTACCCCTTAGCTGAGAGTGAGAGGATGCAAGTGCTAAATGGAAATGGGGGCAAGCCTCGAAGTTTTACTCTGCCTCGAGATAGCGGGTTCAACCATTGCTGTCTGAATGCTCCAGTTAGTGCCTGTGACCCACAGGATGACGTGCAACCCCCAGAGGTGGAGGAAGAGGAGGAGGAGGAGGAGGAGGAGGAAGGGGAGGCAGCAGGGGAAAACATAGGAGAAAAAAGTAAGTATGTTTCTGGAGATTCTTAGCCTGTGTACACAAAGTCCTGACCTTTTCAAACTTCTTATTTGAAGAAAATAGAACCTTGCTTCCCTTTTTTCTTAAAATAATAGTATTGCTATATAGTAAGTTAGGTCTCCCTTGGTGACCTACTTTCAGAACTTCAGTAACTTGGGAAAACATGACGAGTAATGAAGCTTATAATCTCAAGATACCCACAGCTGGAGCAAATAATTTTTTTCTCCAACTAGCCATTTGCCTTTTAAAGTTAATGGTGTTTTTGTTTTCTTCCTTCTCTTATCCACTTTATTCTCACTTGCATGCACCATCTCACTGGCCCACAGTGGTTGCCCCCTGAGTTGGGTTAAGAAACTATAAATGTTTCAAGCAGGTTGTTAGCAGAGCCTTGGTTGAATAACTGAGTATACACACACACCCACTCACATCTATACATATACATATTTATCTTCCCTTTTTATTGTCAGAACATTTAAAGGAAAAATCCAAAAGATAGTTTTTCCAAGGAGAGATTTCACATAGCATTTCTTTCAACTCCAAATAGCTGAATTTGTTTCTAGAAACCAATTTTCCAAAAGCATCCATCTAATTTCTTGGTATGTGTGTTGATCGTAAAGCTCAATTTATGTGAATCAACTCTTATAAGAAAAGTCAATGAAGTAATCCTCTGCCTTGTTGACATTAAGAATATCTTTACTAGTTATTAAGTTCTTTATTCAACATGCCATACCAAGCCTCTGTTTATTACTAACATGACACATCAGTCCAGAAACCCAGGCTGGTTTAAGGGAAAGGCTGTAACTCAGTTATTTTAGTAAGAAAGAAAATCTAGGTTTGGCTATAAGTCCTGAACATAAAATGCACAAAACAAAATATATAGAAGAAATAGTATAAAACTGTTCACATCTCTTTATTCAAAATGCAGTCTGGGCCAATTAGCGCAGATAACTTGAGCAAATGGTGATGAAATCACAGTTACTTGTTTGGTACCCCTAGGGCAATAGACTTCTCTTTTTAAAAAGATGAAAGCAGAGTGTAGCCTTCAGCCCATTTTACAAATATATGGGACTTTGATTACAGAATATATTAGTGTAAGTTCTTCATCACAAATGAAAAAATATCTCAAAGTTCACAGATTACCAGCAGGTCAAGAGCCCCATGTCAGTGTCAAGCTTGGCTCGTTTAAAATGGTAGTCTCTTTGGAAATGACTGACAAGAAAATACAGTGGACCTCCCTTTATGGTATGGATCTTCATTGCATTATTTAATATTATCTCATCTACCAACAAAATATAAGAATTGCTTGTAATAAAATTCATATGCTGTGGCAGTTTCCATGTGAAGTATATTTTAGCCATAATCTCCATGAGAAACATTATAAAAGGTACGTTGTTAGTACAGGAAAAGTAATTACCATTCATTACTTGCCAACTTTCAACATTCACATCTATCAGTATGGAAGAAATATTTAGGAGCCATGTTAGTCCTCTGCAGGAATTCTGGCAAGCATAATAATAATGTTTAATATTCTAAAGATTACTAAAATTAATAAATTGTCTTCTAAAATTTAAAGATGAGTTAGAAACTTCATTTCAACTGTCATTCAGGTACTACACAACTGCTGTGACTAAGTATGTGAGGTTTATTCTTTTACAAACATTGGAGAAAACACTTTATCTCAGCCATTTTAAGATAAACTGCGTTGAAATTAGGCACAGCCCTCTGAAATAGAGAATTCTGTTCAGAAAACATTTCATCATTCCTACAGGTTAAGTCACTAATGTTGTCTTGTTTTGAATAAGCTAGGCACTTAACAGTTCATCCTGGTCATTGAATAAGGGAAGAGTAGAAAGAAGCAAGCGTGTCCTAAGACATGAAGGGAAAATATGGCACCATGCTTGCTCATTCTTCAGGTTTCCAGTAGTCCACAGAGCACTTCTAGTTAGATAGCTTTCAATATTTTTCTTCTAGATTCTCTTTTTTGTTGTTTAGTGGATTGGATTTTTTAGCCAAGTAGATGCACTCCTAAGTTGGTTGGGTTTTTTCTTTACATTTCAGATGTGTTTAGTGGGTAGTTATTCAGTGCTTTCCATCTTTTTCAGTGGGCTCTCTGTAGAATAATTGTTATAAGATAGAACAGACCTAGTAAGTGTGTCAGTAAATTTGGTATTGTACTTTTTGTCTTTATGGTTCAATATTGTGGGATGTTTCGTGCTATTTCAGTCAGATCTGCTTCACTGAAAGTGGCCTTGCACTGTCTTTCAGGCCCCATTTCTTTCTGGGTATTTTTTCCATAAATCTTGCCACTTGATTTCTCCGTGTACTTCAAACTGTTCGTAACAGAGTAGTGCATTCATCCTTTCCTGGAAGATGCTTATTATTCAATGAAATGTATGTTTGTTCTAATGATGGTTTTCTGCATTGCTATTTCTAATATTTAGGAGTGGGCAATTTGATGAACACCTTATTCAGGAAACATCAGCTTTAAAAACCAGTGTTTTCAAAAGAATCTTTAAGGTCTAGTTATGGGATGTCATGTTCATGGCTTCCCTGGATTGACCATTAGGAGTAAGTACTCAGGCTGCTTGTTCAAATCAAGCTGTTTGGTGTTATGTCAGCAGAGCAAAAATTATACACGGAAACGAAGCTGTGGCCATTACATCAGCCTTAACGTCCTGTACATGTCCTCCAACACAGAGCGCTTACTGTGCTGCCACACAGTTCAGCAGGCAACCTGTGCTTTTAAAAATCAAAGTCCAACAGCAGTGTGTTACTTACTGTCCTGCTCCAGGCCAGCATTCAGTTTGACCTCCTGAAGTGAATTGTAGTCATCAAGTACAGAACTGCAGAGGAAATAAGTTTAATGTCTAGTTCCAAACATTTTTCTCAGTTTGCCAAGAAATTAAAAATAGGAAGTATCAGGTGGCCAAAAGAAATAATGGAAGAAAACATGAAAATACAGTCTGTCATATGCTTTAAGGGTGAAGAATTATGTCATCAACCAAACCTCTTTCTTATCATTTACATTTTATCTTACCTTATATCACAATATATGTTATATAGTGCTTATGAGCTTACAGAGCAATCTAAGAAGCAAGATATACCTAAATCCATGCCTTAGCTGTTTTTCATTTTCCTTATGGGTATGGAATTTGGCCCTGCTTATAAAGTATATATTTAGCCTTCCTTAGAACAGACTTCAATCTGTGTTCTCGTGGTTGAACTACCTTTTGCCTTATTTTGAAATTCAATTATTTAACTGAGTCATACTGTGATTTTCTTAGGCTGAACTCATTTTAGTCTGAAATGGATGGTACTAAAAGTACACAAATGAGACCTGTCTTGTTTTCCTTTGACTGAAAAGTCAGCTTGCATATTAATTGTCTTGACCTGCTTCACTGACATTTGAGAAAAGACAAGTAATTTCCTGTTATCCCAATTAGCAGTTTCAAACCTTACCTGGTATGGACATTATAAGACATCAGCTAAATTAAATTACAAATTATGTCATTCTATGCACCTTTAAAGGAATATAAATTATGAAAGTATGGGACAAAATATGAAGATATATTTCATTCAGAAATAATCTGCCATAACATTAAAATACTATTTTGGTTAAATAGCTTAGAAAATCTCGCTTTCCTTTGCCGTATGTACTAGCCAATTCAGATGAGGTTTTGAAAAACATTATCCCTTAATCCTGCTGATTTTCCCCTAAGCAATTATAAGGGAACTCTCCTGGACTCTTGATGCCTTCATTTACTCGGTGAAGTCATAATGTCCTTTATCATGGTCTTGAAGATTACCTACCAGTATTCTCACTTAATTTACACGTATATGTAGCTTGGGCTTAGAAATCTAAAGCAAAACCTAGGTCTTTTAAGGGGGAATAAAATCTATTACCTTGGAGCCACTGTACACATTAGATTATCAGGCTGAAATATTATTGACACTTTCAAAATGAGATCTGCTGAGAAATATATTTTAAGGTTATTTTTAAAAATCTAGACTGAGTTTTGTGGCTCACGCCTGTAATCCCAGCACTTTGGGAGGCCAAGGCGGAGGATCACTTGAGGTCAGGAATTTGAAACCAGCCTGGCCAACATGGCAAAACCCTGTCTCTACGAAAAATACAAAAATTAGCCAGGCGTGGTGGCACATACCTGTAATCCCAGCTACTAGGTGGCTGAGACAGGAGAATTGCTTGAACCCGGGAGGTGGAGGTTGCAGTGAGCCAAGATCATGCCACTGCACTCCAGCCTGGATGACAGAGCAAGACTCTGTCTCCAAAAAAAAAAAAAGAAAGAAAGAAAGAAAAAAAATTAGCCGGTCTTATAACCTGCTCTATAAATAAATAAATAAATAAATAAATAAATAAGTAAGTAAAAAATCTAACATTCTTTGTACACTATTAATAACTTAGGAGCTGTGTAGAATATGCCACTCAGTAGCCTAAAATCTTAAATTATTAGGGCATAGGGGCTAGATTATGACTACAAATACAGAGCAGAAGATACATTAATTCTTGTCAATCATTTTAAGGGTCCTATCTTCATTTCCTGAAGATTTTCTAAAGGTCATGAATTCTATTTTTAAGAACAGTAAGGTAGGAGATATGTAGACAAGGAGAAAGTATTCCCAGAATATGAAATTGTATTGAAGGAAGAAAAGGAACAAGTTGAAAATAAAAATGTTGCAACACTTCTCACTTTTTTATTATCAAGATAAATTATATACACACACAAATAATTTTAAAGAGCATAATCATTAATATCTTAAGTTATAGTTCATGTCTAAAGGGAGTAGATGGAGAAGGATATACACAGTGTGAAGAAAAAGACATGATAAAGTCAGAGAAAAAATGGCAGAGAACCTTAACTATATCACTTTTGTAAAGTTGAGCACACCATCCTTGGCTGATTATATAACAAATATGTATTTAAAAAAAACAGAAAAACCTAGAAAGTAGTGAGAAAATTATTTTAATATATTGTCTGATTTTGAAGAAATACTGTTAGGGAGACATAAAACACTGAAGATTAGCTATAATTCTGATACTGGTTATAGGTTAGATTTCTAATTACACCTCCATTTTTTGGCTAAAAAAATGAGAGAAAGTTATTAACTTACAGGAAGTTCAGAGGTGGGGTTGTTCTGGGGTGAATTTCATGGCTTACCAATGTCAGGACTCTCCATTCATTTTTCTGTAATGCAAGAGCTCCAAGCATCATTTCTCATGAGACAGCATTCAAAAAGCCAAAGACCAGGCCCTATCTTTAGTCCTTTCTGTAAGACCAAGGGAAACTTTCCATGGATCCTTCCAGCAGACTTATACCCAGATTTCATTGCCAAGGTTGCATCACATGTCCATGCCTAAACAAATGACAAGGGAAATGGAATGATATGAACAGTTTAGACTAACCTTGATTTGTTTTTATGGTGATTAGGAAGAGAAATGTGCAAAACTGCTTATCATTACTTTCTGCATGAGCAGCTCTATTACTGTGTATGTTTTGTCTTCAAATTATATTTGTTCAAGCAGTGTTTCACTTTTTAAATATATATATGCACATGCATAGCCCAGATCACATCACCTTACTTAAAATTTTTGGCTCTATTGAAATGTTAGATATATAAATGAAGTAATAAGTATTATGTAACCCTGAAAATGTAGCAAGTTTGATATAATTATTGTTGCTCATGGAATGAATAAGCATGTTTTCCTATAGACAATAAGTAATCCTAGCTTAGAATACAGTCTCTGGAGATATTCCTCAGTTCAAATCCTTGCTTTGTCACTGTCCCACTTACAACTGGTATGATTGATCAAGTTATTTAACACCTCTAGACCTCAATGTCTTCATTGTCAAATCATATGGTAATAATACCTAGCTTTTGAGGTTGTGTGAGTATTCAATGAAGTGATGTCAGAAAGCACCTTAGATCCATATGTGACACATTATAAGTCTGTCCAGTAAATGTTATATAGATTTTATATAATTATATAGGTTTTATATTTGTTTTATTTATAGATTGATATAATTATATAGATTTTATGTAGATTTGTATTAAGGCAAAGCGGGCAATTACAATACTTAAATAGTGAATTAGGCCTGGCAAACCTCATTAAGTAATGTTTACTACATGTCCTATCTTTGTTCAGTTCTAGCCATTGAGTTGAACCATACGAAATGTTGCTTTTGTAGGTCAAAATGATGAAACATTAGCAATTTTGTATGTTTCAACCTAACATATTAGCTGCATTCTAGTAGTAAAATAGAAATGTTCCTCATTTCACATTCCTATCACTCACTACTCCTTTCCTTTTTGACTTTGGACATTTGGGAACTCAAAAGAAACCTTGCATTCCAAATAGCAATAATTGTATCAGATATATTTACTGAAATGTTTATTTATAGATCTTGTCATTTGGGTCTCATTTCAAATATTTTCCCCTCAGAGATCCTTTCCTGACAACCCAGTCTGACCCAGATGCCCACCACCACCATTCATCCTCTTGTATGGTTACCCTGTTTTATATTTTTCCCAGCTTTATCACTATGAGTATAATATTAAATATTGTTCACAGATTTATTTTCCATCCCTACTACCAGAATTTAAGCTTCTTAAGAGCAGGGATTTTATTCCTGTCTTATAGCATCTAAAACAGTATATGGCCCATAGTAGCCCAGGCACTATTGAAAGAATGAATGAGTGAATGAATGAGTAATAGCTAACCCCTTTTGTTACTTCCTTTCAATTTTATTATTTATAGAGCTAAAGTTATTTTATCCAACATATGACATAAAACAAATCAAAACATCGCAGAATTCCTCATTTTTGGTATTTTGTCAAGGAAAAGCCAGGACTACATGTGTTCAGCATACCCTCTTTATGCTGGAGACCACAAAGCTGGGATGCTGATAACTAGAATTACTGCTCCTCACATTATGGCTGTTTTATGGTCACATTCTCTATGATTGAAACCATTTCCTCCTGTTTCACTGCCATTTCAAAAATGAAGGCCACAAGAATATGACATCTGAAATAACTAGTTCATTGTCATAAATCAGTTAGAAACCAGATCTTCCAGCTCTCTTAGGCAGTTGTTCTTCCCGCCAAAATCCACTGCCTGTAGAAGGAAGGAAAACTCAAATCACTGCCAGTGCTTGGTTAACACTCCTAGTCATCCATTACCTAGCTTCATCTTAATTAGTTTGTAAAAAGTGTTGAAACTGCAACTTGTACTTTGGCAAATAACCAATAGCCCTGCATCAGCCAGGAAAATAATCTCAAAAGTGTTAGTAAGTAATGACATCAGATGTAAATGGCAAAAGAAGGAATTCTAAATGCTGTCAAGTCACAACAGCAGAAGATGTGGCCAGAATAGAACTAATGCTCACACAAAACAATGTCAACCCCTCACTAGCATAGGTAAGACAAGTTATGATTTATGTTATGTTATTTTTTTTTACTAAGAGAGATTATTAGATTCAGCCACACTGTTATCTGCTATTATTTTCACACATCAAAAAAAAAAGCAAATCACTTCTCTTCAGCTCAATAATAGCATATTATTCATTTCTCCATGGAGTACCTTCTAGCTTATTGTATAAAAACCTATCATTCTCTTTTTACCTTGCTCACCCTTGCCAGAGAAGGCCGAAGGTCACAAATGCCTCATTTTTGTCCCTCAGCATAAACAATTTACCTCTTATGGTTGGTTACCAACTACCAGAAGATGGTAGATTATGATTTAATAGGATTGCACCATAAAAATATCTTGGAGATTTTTTAATTACCCTATTTTTGTTGTGTAATTCAAAAGTAATAACTTGCTTATTGCAAAATAAATAAAAAGTAGTGATGAAAGTGCAAAGCCACCTTCTCTTTTCTTTACTCTCCAAAGTTAACTACTGTCGAAAGTTAAGGTTTTAAAAATCAATTCTGGCATGAATTTATTTTCCTTATATATCTCTGTCTTGTAACTCAGTGTGAGTTAGGGATATGAAGGATGGTTTAGTTGATTATCAGTTAGAGTTCCTCTAAAACTTTTTTGATATGGCGTTAGTTTATAATGTAAGCAACAGTCCTGTGAAATACCTTACATAGCACCTTAGAATCCAGCCCAATCCCAAAATTTATTACTCTAGAAAATGTAGCAGTTGACCTTTTCAAAAACAATAGGAGAAATATGAGAAGAAAGAAATGGCATTGGCTGTATATGCACACTCATACACTGCCCCCCCCACAAACACACCCCCCCACACACACACCCCGACTCATACATCAGAAGTTCTCTTGCCTACTTGCCTAATGCCTTGATGCCTTATGGATTTTGCTGAGCTTTCTTTATGAAGATCTTCCAGTACTTTCAGTTTATACCAAAGCTCTGTGATGAAAGAGCCAAGCCAGAGCCAGTTAGAAAAAAAAATTAGCAAGTCCAGCCTTCAAAAGCCAGAAAGCAGAACTTGGATATGGGCTTCATAGCCACTGAATCTGGTGACCAGTTTACCTACGGATTTTAGCTTCAAGTTATAAAACACTGAACTTTCTACTAAACAATCTCTCCTATTTCCAGTGTTCTCACTAGTTTCATACTACTAGCCACTCAGACTTTCTTATGCCGTGCCATAGGTACATCTTGGCCTAATATTTGGTCTTAATAACATAATCTGTTACACTCTAAAATTTGTCCTTTAATGGGAAAATGTTCCCACTACTATGTCATTCAATAAGGGAAAAGTGCCCATTATTATATTTTTAAGTGGAAAATTTGATCTTAAAAAATTAATAGTTAAACCTCATACTTGAAAACTTATAGCAGCTTCTTGTCTCAAGAATGACAATTTTGTATATTTTTGTTTTTATTACAAACACAAAATATGCCAATAAAATCAACTTTCTGGTTTATTTCACAGACATTTTGGAATACTTGAAAATAAGAGTTATAGTTGTGTAAATCACTGATTGACTTCAGAGCTTTTAGAGCCACAAACTCTTTAACATTCTTACTCTTAGATTTTCTAACATTTCAATATCTAGATTTAGCCAGCTAAAATGCAAACTAAATCTCTGTATCGTACATATGGTTTGCTGTATCAATATATAATTCAGTTAATTCCAAACATGCATTCATGCATTCAACATGCATTTGTTTATTTTTCTACACACAGGGTACCATGTTAAGAGCCTGTCTAGCTCTTCCATAAGTCTACTTACAACAGAAATGTGTAAATTATTTTTAATAAATGAGATTTTTTCTTTCTGATAACATGAAACACAGAGAGTAATTCCAAATATGCAACATCTTTGTTACCTTATACCAGTAATTTTCCCTAGTAACCAGTTTATAATTTTATAAAAATTATTCATTGAGAGATGGTGCAAGATATTTTATTTTTATGTTAATTACTTATCACTTATGCAAAATTTATAAGACTAGTTAAAATCAGATGAGATCACTTAAAGAGCTATTTCTGATTCAGCTTATTCCTTAAACATCATGGTTGAGGAATATGCATTCTGGTTACCCAGTTGTACTGATTAACACAAATCAGATGTCTAAAAATCAATGAACTGAACTTCATATTATACTGACCATAGATTAATGTTTCTTTTTATAATTGAGAAGGCACTTCTTAATGTTACACTATAATCATTGTAGAATTTGATTATTGGAAAAGCCTATTAATATAGGGAATATTAGCAGAGCATTAAATACAGAAAATTGTATTTTGAATGTCTATTTTAGGGAAATTTGAACCTTAACATTTTAAATAGTTTTTCATTTCCTTCCACATTTGAAATCCCTAATCTTCCATGATTTTGAATCTGTTACTTTTACTGCGCTATTTCTCTTTTGATAAATCATCCGTAGAATGTATTTACTTAATGCCTAAGATCTATTCACTTAAGACCTCCGAATTTTCTCATCTATGACTTTATTGGCTATTTTCGTTATAATTTTTTTTTAATTTTTGTTGTTGTGGCCCCTCCACTGCTCCATGACTGAATTTAGTTTATTCTGTAACTTATGAAATGGACACTGTAAAGCATACACCTTGAGATTCTTGGTGAGAGAAAATAGCCCATAACTTTGATGTCACTAAACTTAAACTGTACACATTTTTTTTCCTATCATCTCTAATGTTTTCTCCTGTTCTTTAGCAATGCCAACACACACGGGTTCACATGCCTTTTCTTAAAAAAAGAAAAGAAAAGAAAACACACGGGGAGGAGGGACAGCTGGAATCAGTGTGGCTTTAATATAATACATAAGCAAAATCTGACAATAAGCCCCACCCCTCACTTTGAATTCTGTTATCTTTTTAAAATCCTGTGTAGTTGCTGGGCTGCCTTCTCTTTATTTAGCATCTTGGGTTCTTAGATTCATGATGTGCTTTTATTGACTTAATTAAAAGGATTTTGCCTCAGCACTAGAGGTAGGCAAGATGTTTATCATTACAAAAGTAATTCCGTAGAAATACTGAATAGCTTTGCTGAATAAGTAACTGAAAAGGCGCCTTAACTTTGAATGCTTCTTTAAATTTTTAAGCATCTTTTTTTAATGTGTCAGTGGTATCTCTCTGGCAAATAGTAAATCACTGATTTACTATTAAAGATGCTTAAATTTGTAAGCATCTTTTTTTAATGTGTCAGTGGTATCTCTCTGGCAAATAGTACAGTACCTATTTTAAAATGTTTTATGTTAAGAAAAAGGGTTCATTTAAGAGATGAATTGTTTTTAATTGGGCTTGGCATGGAAAATGAGTCATGCTGTATGTAAATATGCATATAGCCCTCTCACCATAGAACTTAGAGTTTTGAGGCACTTATCTTCACTTTCTACCCAAAAGAGAAACTTTTGCATATTTTAAAAATTGTTATTGAGCCTCTGCTTGAATATTTTAAAGACTCGGAACTCCTGCCTCCAAAAGCAGGCATTTCATGTTGAAGAGCCTTACTTACAGAGTTCTTCCTTGTATTGATACAAAAACAAATTTCTGCCAAACTTTCTACTCATTGTGGATCTTAAAATTGCAAATTAGAAAAATCCAGAGCAAGCATTTGAAAGCCTATCATGTGGAAAGATGGACAAGATAGTCTTTGAAGTTCCAGAGGACATAGTAGATAAAGGGCACAAGGAGGCTGATTTTAGATTGATATGGAAAAAAAATCCAGTTTTTGCAAGTTTATAACTTACGAGTTTAGTGGGCTCCTCATTACTCGAAGTGTTTAGGAAGAGGCTGAATAACCAGCTACCAGCCAGGAATTCCCAAGTTAGCTGGAAAGTTCAACCTGATGGTTTCTTCCAATTCTAAAGTTTTATAGTTCTCTTCAGCATAATGGTCTTGCCCTTTGCTCTCACCATATGCCTTGCACATTGTATATATCTCCGAAACTCTAAAATGGAATTGTGTTATCAAACATAATTTGTGTTGTCTCTTCTTGAGGTGTCTTTATGCCTGTGACACATGAGTTCTAGATAACTCATCATCCTGGCTACCCTCATCTGGACTCCTTGTTTCTTTATAGAGTCCCTATGCTAAGTGTATTGGAACTATTACAGTGATCTAGACACTATACTTTTGTTAACATGATTACATTAGTTTTAACCTGCTCACTGTTGGCTCATATAATGCTTTAATGTTATCAAGTGATAAGCATTCCACTTACTTTATTTTTTAATCTAAGTGCAGCTATTTATATTTTATTTCTGTTAAATTTTTAATGTCTCATGTTTCACCCAAAGTATTTGACTCTGTTACAAAGTTTAGAATCTCAGTTTTATCATGTATGATATTACTCATTTCTCTTATCATTTAATAATCCTCCAAAATTCTAAGCACCCTTTCTGTGTTTTTAACTGATTCATCAAGGAAAGGACATTTTTTAAGAAAACATTTTAAGGAAGAAAAGACCAAGGACAGAGATTTACAGCATTAAATTTTAAACTTTTTGCGTTAATTTCATTCAGTCATTCAAAGTCCTTATATAGATCCACCTAATAGTAATGTCATTCAGCCCATATTACAGTATCTTTATTCATAGGGTATCAGGTAAAATTTCATCTTATGTAAGACACACTGCCCAGGGTTTTCCTCTTCCCTTCCAACTTAGAGATACTGTCCCCAAAAGAAGTCATTTTAAAATGCTTCATTTTTTTATTAAATTCATATTGGTTTGTCAAACGAAATTAAAAAATAAAACTCTACTCACTCATCATCTATTTTTACAACTTTATATTTATATCAGGTTTATCAATATGTTCATTGGAGAACTCATGCTTTGTTTGTTTGGATAAGAGGGCTCTTAAGATTTAAGCATTAAGTCTTATGGAATGCTGACAGTAGCCCTAAGATAATTTCCAAAAAGTTTATTCACTTGCTAAGATTATAACCTTCTAGTTTAAAGGAACCACAGAGTGGTTCTTAGTAGTCCCTTGTCTCCAGAAGCATTTATGTTTTAATGCCCTAGTTTGAAGACTTTTTCTCTTGCAGGAAAAGCCTAAATTGTCATTGAAGGCATTATAGTTCTACTTTTTATCATTGATATTTTCTTAATTTTTCTTTACAAAAGCTTTGTATCTTCAGTTTTTTCATAAGCTTCAGCTGAACATTTGCCTTTGTGGAGCTCTTCTTACAAACAATTGGTATTATTTTCTACTTGTTCATTTCTCATAGCCTCTTATTCTATATTTTATAGAAATCCTCCTTAAACTAAAGCTTGTTCTAAAGAAGCTCCTTGTAACTACCTTGACTTCATCTGCATCTCCTTTCCCTCCCTCATTGGGACAGTTTACGTTTGTATTACTGGAATTTAATTTTTTAAAAGTACTGATCATTAAAACTTTCCATTTGTCTTTGTAAAGTTTTAAAATCATATATTTAATAATCTAAGGTCCATATCCAGCTATGTGTTCTTTCTCCTCACCACTAGAAGAAAAAACAAAAACAAAAAAGCAAAATTACATAATGTGTTTCTTTTAGTTCTCTTTGTGCCATAAAAGTTCTTCCCTGTTGTTCAGCATTAGATCCCAAATAGATTCCAAATATTTCTTTGTATTTCTGAAACATGAAACCATCAGGGTTTAAATGCATGCAGTAATTACTTACATGTATTGATCTCATTTTCAATGCATTAAATCCTATAATTAGTATATTGATGGCTTGACCAGAAAATATTGAAGTTCAGGTTATATTATTTTATATTTTTTCATCTTCAGAAGATTTTATAGAAATTGATTCAACTTTTAGCCTACAAATAATAGGAAACATGACACTATAAAAATTAGGTGACTTCATTAGGACAATTTACAATATTTTTAAGCCTTTGTTCTTGCATGCCTCAGTCAATACCAGAATATGTTTGTATAGAGTATTGGAACCCTACAGACCTGGTTGGACTTTTACAGATCTAGTAAGAGTAAGAAAATAAGAGTACCATAGATTTCTAATAGTTTGTTTTTGTTAGATCCAAGTCCTAACCCTGATCAGCCATATTCTTTAGTCAACTGTATTCAGTGGCTCCTAAGAATTATCATTTCTATACTATGCCCCAGTTTACATTCTTTATAAATAATAGCTTCAAATTACAGAAACAAGTTGCATTCAGACTTCTTCATTTTAAGCCCTTTTACCTAAAGTAATAATGACTTGGTAGTATAAAACTGTACTACCAATTTCTGCTCTAAAGAGCTTATAGAAATTGGGGTGATATTTGAGTATTTGTTTATTAGATTATCTTGCTGTAATCTATCTAGTGCAAGATACTTGCTGCCTGTCTGTAAAAGAAAAGTATGTTTGTTGAAGGTAATCTCTTCCATTATATTTTTAGAAAATACATAGTAACATTTCAGGATGTATGGTTTAATGAAGAGTGGTGTTGCACCACATTGTCGATGCTCCTTGATATTTTCACACATAGCCAGTGATATACCTCTCCCAACTGAATAATTAACATAGCTGATTGTAAAAATAAACAAACTTGATTTAGCCCTTCAAAATTTATTTGCCTGTAATTCACTGAGCTTATACGTATTAAACAAAACATATAATAGGTACTTCATTGTCATGGAACCCAAACTAAATAAATATTAAATAAAACTCATTCATGGATTTATACCTTACAAAATACTGCATATTGTCAGAAGAAGAAAGGCATAGGTGTCCAAAAATTGGTTTCTAATTAATTATAATATGGATAATTTTTTAAAAAATTGAATAACTTTTTTACAATTCCAGCCAAAATTTAGCATGTCCTCCATTATATGGAGCAGTGAATTTAAAAATTACTTTCATGGTTTTAGAGTTTGAGACAGCCAAATTACACAAATGATTCACTGTTTAAACATCAATAATATTTCCACTGGTGGCATAAAATCAACCTTCAATTTCTAAAATGTGTATGGAAATCCTATGCATTACTGATATTTAGAACTACCTTTTTGGTATATTAAGATGATTGATATTAATCAGGAGCCCTAAATCAGTTGATAAACTATTTTCACAAAATGCAGAGATATTCTATTTTACTTTGTGCCTTAAATTTTAAAGAAAGAAAGAAAACAAAGGAAAAAGACATAATTTAGTTTGTTTTACTTGACAGTCAGCAAAAGTCCACTAAGCAGGGTGTGGCTGTCATCCCAAAGGTGAATAATAACAGCAATCATAAACTGGACTGATCATATATCTGAACAATGCCTAAAATCTCAAGAACCATTTATTGTACTTGCAATTGAGTGTAGTGTTTAAAATGATGAGAATTTTGCCTACAAAATCATAATTCCTGTGGATAAAGAATGGGCACAAACTGCTATTTTTCTCTAATATAAAAAGAAATAGGCTACCTCTAAGTTTGTTTTTTTGTTTTTTTGCTTTTTTTGAGACGGAGTCTCACTCTGTTGCCCAGGTTGGAGTGCGGTGGCGCGATCACAGCTCACTGCAACCTTCACCTCCCGGGTTCAAGCAATTTCCGGCTAATTTTTGTGTTTTTGGTAGAGATGGGGTTTCACCATGTTGGCCAAGCTGGTTTCGAACTCCTGACCTCAAGTGATCCTCCCAAAGTGTTAGGATTACAGGCATGAGCCACTGCATCTGCCCACCCCTAAGTTTTCTATCATGATTGTTCCAAAAGGTAGAATTATGATGTATTAATTTATCTACCTAACCAAACTTTTATTCTATTCATTGCACAGTTTCTAAAATCAGAGATTATCTTAAATTGACAATATCTGACATATTTCTATATTATCCCCCAATAGCTCATAATTCAGGTGGTTGTAACCCAATTAAATGATAGAAGCCATGAGGCTTGACTGAGTAAGGTAGAATACTAATTCTTATTTTTTCATTGTCTCTAATGAAATGACTGACTTTTTAGAAAAGCCATTTAATTTATCCACTAATATTATAAGGCATCAGATATTTTTAGAGAATGCTTTTTTAGAATTTAAACTGACTCAGTTTTCAAAAAAAGATTATTAAAATAAATGCACATCGTATTCTAAAAGTAAAAATAAAATAATTCAACTATTTGGGTAAAATTTGGTGACTCTTTTTCTGTTAAATTTTCAATATTTTATGGAAATGCACATATAATACATGTAACATGGCATTTTAAAATGTTAAAACAGTAACTAATGGTTATGTCACAATCATATTTATTTTGCCTGACCCATGTGGTACAGAAACCTAGCCATTCAAAATCTGTTTAAAGGACAAAGTTTTACACATAGCAATAAAGCTGTATCAAGCAATTTGGCTGCAACCCCTTCCAACATTTCCCCAAAGTAGCAGGGTGGTGAGGTTTTTTATAGTAGTTCCATCAATCTGCTTCTATCAACAGAGAAGGACCTTTAGAGAGTATATTTTTAAGTTATATTTATAATTAAAATCTCATCCTGAGTCTAAGATTTTGTCTTACCTCATCTACTCCTAACATTAATGACATATGAATATCTTGACAATGTAGGTCATTCAAAGAAAACACCCTTTAGCAGTGGTTACACTATCATTTCATATAAGGCCAAAATCATTTTTCCTTGACATAGCAAGCAGTGCTAGAAATAGCATTCTTTGACCTCAGTGACTTATCTTCCTAAGATTTCCCCCTCTGCTACGTAGTTCACCCCAAAAACTTTAAGTAGATCTTCTCACTTCAATTGAAAACCTAGTGAGGTATAAAGCATTTTACATAGTTGTTTAATAGAAGTCTATTCAGTGTTCAGCTTGTACCTGCAAATACTGAGATTTTGAATTAAGATGTATTTGGGCAATTTAATTAATTCAAATAATATTTATGGAGGCAACACAGTGTCCTGAGTACCCACTCTGCTAAGTGCTGGAAGAAACAAAGATTTTAAAATTACAGAATCAATAAATTCATCATTTAATGGGAGAGAAAAACATACAAATGTAACTGTACAGTATATTAGATGTTTTGAGAAATGAACACATTAAGTTCTATGAAAGCACTTAAGAGGTCTTGATTATCTCTACCTTGTGAAATCAGACAAGACCTCACAGAGGATGTGACATTCAAGCTGGATGAATAAGGTTTCACCAGGAGAAAAAGAAAAGGAGGGTACATTCTAGGTGGTAAAAAAAAAAATGGCATCAGCAAAGGTAGACAGGAAGAAAAACAAAGAATAATTTAGAGAAATATGGTATTTAGTGTAGATGAGTACAGATGAGACAAAGATTTATGTTAGAAATGAATTAAAAAGGTCCTAACATACCATGTTTAGAAGTTTGGATTGTATCACAAAGAACATGATAGAGAGCTTCAGTAGGTCACTCTGGCCAATATAGATGTATTAATGTGGGAGAATACAGGTGATAGGGATACCAATTAGAAAACTAATTCAACAATCCAGATGAGAGATATGATACCCTCCCTTGACAAATGTGGAGGCAAAATGTTACCTTCTCAGAGGAAGATCTAACAGATAGAAAGTAGGTCTTGAAGAGTAAAATGGAAACTTGGAGCTCTCCTAATGAAGAATTGGATATTGGGCTAACCAGGCACTAATAAGAGGTCTGCCAAGTAGCCCTGAATGGCCTGAAGTCAGAAAACACAAATTTAGAATGGTGACAATCAGTGTGCATATACAGTTTTTTCTAGCAATGCCCAGTGGCCAGGCAGGAGTAAGAAAGCACATATTGTAAGTACATGTAATACATATCCGAGAGGGAATTGAGGGGTCTAGTCAGAGGGGTCCAAATTGGATAAGGAAATGAATTCAGGAGGGAGCTGGTTCTTAATAAGATCAAAGACTAGACATTATATCATGAAAGAGATGGAAAGAGAGGAAACTATATTCAGGGAAAGCTGTAATATTTAGGAAGTTACATGGCTTACCATGATGACAAGCTCAAATCTGTGTTGATTTCGGATTAGACAGCAAGAATTCAACACAGAGGGCACTTACTACAAAGCAACTCTTCAATATGACTCTTTTACGTTTGCATCTTGAAGAAAAAAACTTTGGAACATTTTGCACGTGAGCGTTTATTAGTCTGCTTTCACACTGCTGATAAAGACATACATAAGGTCGGGCGCGGTGGCTCACACCTGTAATCCCAGCACTTTGGGAGGCCAAGGCAGGTGGATAATGAGGTCAGGAGATCGAGACCATCCTGGCTAACATGGTGAAACCCTGTCTCTACTAAAAATACAAAAAAAAAAAAAAATAGCCTGGCATGGTGGCAGGTGCCTGTAGTCCCAGCTATTCAGGAGGCTGAGGCAGGAGAATGGTGTGAACCCAGGAGGCGGAGCTGGCAGTGAGCCGAGATCGTGCCACTGCACTCCAGCCTGGGCGACTGAGCAAGACTCCATCTCAAAAAAAAAGACATACCTGAGACTGGGAAGAAAAAGAGGTTTAATGGACTTACAGTGCCACATGGCTGGGGAGGCCTCACAGTCATGGCAGAAGGCGAGGAGGAGCAAGTCACGTCTTACATGGATGGCCTCAGGCAAAGAGAGAGAGCTTGTGGAGGCAAACTCCCATTTTTAAAACAGTCAGATGTTGTGAGACTTATTCACTATCATAAGACCAGCACAGGAAAGACCCACCCCCATGATTCAGTTATCTCCTGTTGGGTCCCTCCCACAACCCATGGGAATAATGGGAGCTACAAGATGAGATTTGGGTGGGGACACAAAACATATTATTCCACCCCTGGCCCCTCCCAAATCCCATGTCCTCACATTTCAAAACCAATCCTGCCTTCCCAACAGTCCCCCAAAGTCTTATCTCATTTCAGCATTAACTCAAAAGTCCACAGTCCAAAGTCTCATCCGAGACAAGGCAAGTCCCTTCCATCTATGAGCCTGTAAAATCAAAAGCAAGTTAGTTACCTCCTAGATACACTGGGGGGTACAGGCATTGGATAAATGCAGCCATTCCAAATGGGAGAAATTGGCCAAAACAAAGGAGCTACAGGCCCCATGCAAGTCCAAAATCCAGCAGGGCAGTAAAATCTTAAAGCTCCAAAATGATCTCCTTTGACTCCATGTCTCACATACAGGTCACGCTGATACAAGAGGTGGGTTTCCATGGTCTTGGGCAGCTCTGTTCCTGTGGCTTTGCAGGGTACAACCTCTCTCGGCTGCTTTCACAGGCTGGCATTGAGTGTCTGCAGCTTTTCCAGGCTCACTGTGCAAGCTGTCAGTGGATCTACCATTCTGGGGTCTGGAGGATGGTGGCCCTCATCTCACAGCTCCACTAGGTGGCTCCCCAGTAGGGACTCTGTGTGGGGGCTCTGACCCCACATTTCCCTTCTGCACCGCCCTAGCAGAGGTTCTCCATGAGAACCCCGTCCCTGCAGCAAACTTCTGCCTGCATCCAGGCGTTTCCATACATCTGAAATCTAGGCAGAGGTTCCCACACCTCAATTCTTGACTTCTGTGCACCCACAGGCTGAACACCACAGGAAGCTGCCAAGGCTTGGGGCTTCCACCCTCTGAAGCCATGCACCAAGCTGTACCTTGGCCCCTTTTAGTTATGGCTGGAGTGGCTGGGACACAGGGCGCCACGTCTGTAGACTGCACAACAGCAGAGAGACCCTGGGCCCAGCCCACGAAACCACTTTTTCCTCCTAAATCTCTGGGCCTGTGATGGAAGGGACTGCTGCAAAGGTCTCTGACATACCCTGGAGATATTTTCCCCATTGTCTTGGTGATTAACATTCAGTTCCTTGTTACTTATGCAAATTTCTGCAGCCAGCTTGAATTTCTCCTCAGAAAATGGGATTTTCTTTTCTATCACTTATCAGGCTGCAAATTTTCCAAACTTTTATGCTCTGTTTCCCTTTTAAAACTGAATGCCTTTAACAGCACCCAAGTGACTTCTTGAATGCTTTGCTGCTTAGAAATTCTTCCACCAGATACCCTAAATCATCTCTCAAGTTCAAAGTTCCACAATTCTCTAGGGCAGGGGCAAAATGCCCACCAGTCTCTTTGCTAAAACATAATAAGAGTCACCTTTGCTCCAGTTCCCCACAAGTTCCTCATCTCCGTCTGAGACCACCTCAGCCTGGATTTCATTGTCCATATCATTATTAGCATTTTGGTCAAAGCCATTCAACAAGTCTCTAGGGAGTGTCAAACTTTCCCACATTTTCCTGTCTTCTGAGCCCTCCAGACTGTTTCAACCTCTCCCTGTTAACCAGTTCCAAAGTCACTTTCACATTTTCAGGTATCTTTTCAGCAGTGCCCCACTCTGTTGGTACCAGTTTACTGTATTAGTTCATTTTCACACTGCTGATAAAGACATACCCAAGACTGGGCAATTTACAAAAGAAAAAGCTTTAATTGGACTTACAGTTCCACATAGCTGGGGAAGCTTCACAATCATGGTGGAAGGCAAGGAGGAGCAAGTCACATCTTACTTGGATGGGGTCAGGCAAAGAGAGAGAGCTTGTGCAGGGAAACTCCCATTTTTAAAACTATCAGATCTCATGAGTCTTACAAGAACAGCATGGGAAAGACCCACCCCCATGATTCAATTATCTCCCATGGGGTCCCTCCCACAACTCGTGGGAATTATGGGTGCTACAAGATGAGATTTGGATGGGCCAAACCATATCAATGTGTAAAGTAAGTTATCTAATGGCAAGAGGAAAACACCCATTGATAGGGAAAATAAATCCCATTTATATTAACAGTATTTATGTATTACATTTCAGTTGTTTAGTGAAATATATTCAATGACCATATAATGAATTATGAAGAAGTGAAAACTGAAGCTATTTTAACTTGCTATTTCCATTCTAAAGCAAATCTCAACTCATTTCAGTCAGGTTTACATCATTAACTGATCAGTCTTTGAATAAAATAATTTTAAATTTGATATCAAGGGCATTCTGAATAGAATGACTGAATTATATTTATTTGTCCTTTTACTTTCACTGCTGTCTCAGGAAGACTCTTCTTATGTTTTCTATAGATGATACCTCTCTGTTAAAGTCAAAGACATTTTAGTGATTTATCTTTTTTATAAAGATATGCCACATAGTCTGGATTTGAAATGCAATCTGCAAAGCCAGGCATGCCCATAAATCTGAATCTTTTATTCTTTTCTCATATAGAAAAAGAAGATATTTTTACACATGGATAAAAATACTAAAGTAGAATTGCCTTTCTCAAGGTAAAGCCAAAACACCTATAGTGTGATGCAGTTTGTTTAAATTTTATAGGTTTGTTGAACACATTAATCTATTACAAATAATAGCTAACATTTCTAATGAGTACTTACTATGTGTCAGGCACTATTCTAAGGTCTTTACGTAATATAAGTCATTTAATCCTTACAACAACCCTGTAAGGGAAATACTATTATTATCCTTATCTTCTAAGTGAGGAAACTGAGTTTAAATAGCATAATCCAGGACTCCCAGCTATTTAATAACAGACCTAAGATTCAGACAGACATTGTGACAGCAGAGTGAACACTCTTAATTGCATATTGCCCCTCAGACTTATAATTTTAATACAGGTTAAAATTTAGCAAAATATTTTTCACTATATATGTATATAATACACACACACACACACACACATACATATATATATATATATTAGACCTACATAAAAGGAATTAAAATTTTTAGGTTTTATTACAGCAGCACCATTAATATGGTTAATCAAGTAAAGCAAAAATGTTGTTCTGATCTTTCAATCACATTTACAACAATTTACCTTTTATTAGTAGAAATTATAATTAGTGTACTTTCCAATTTTAACCAGTGTCCAAAAATCATGTACTGTGATGTGTATAAACAGTGAAACGAGTCCACCACTTGAGTCAAAACCCTTTCTTAGTATTTTAAGCTTTGACATGATTCCTTTTATAGCTAATTTTTAATATTGGGATTTTTTTTTAAAAAAAAAAGAAAAGAAAAACTGGCTGGGCCCAGTGGCTCATACCCAGCACTTCAGGAGGCCAAGGCAGGAGGATTGCTTGAGCCCAGGAGTTCGAGACCAGCCTGGGCAACATGGCAAAACCCCAAGTCTACAAAAAATACAAAAATTAGCCAGGCATGATGGTGTGCACCTGTAGTGCCAGCTACTCAGGAGGCTGAGGTAGGAGGATCACTTGAGGATGGGAGGTTGAGCCTCCTATGAGCTGTGATCACACCACTGCACTCCAGCCTGGGCAACAGAACAAAACCCTGTCTCTAAATAAATAAATAAATAAATAAATAAATAAATAAATAAAATAATTCCCAAGAATTAAGTCTGGATACCGGTTTGAAAATTATTTCATATGGTGACTAATCAGAAGTTATTTCAATTTTTCCTTCAAAGTTCTACTTTATACATTTTATGGAAACAATCCAAATATTTCTGCCTATTTATTTATCTATCATTTGGTGGAGATATAAAGCAGTAGATTTATGAGTAAAATTCAGAGATACCACTGATTTTACCAATTCCTACTCACAGATGCCAAGTCTGATATATTGTGTGTTTCTGTGTATTCTCTCATGATGAAACATTACTTTTAATCACCTCTTACAAATCGGAAGAGTAAATGCATGTAACCTGAAAAGAACTATTAAAGAATGCAACATTAATGCTTTAATCTATTTCCACCTTCTAATATCTCATGCAGTATGTAGAATAAAATAAAAACTCATAATTCTCACATTTCCTGCATCTTCTTTCAAGATATTGCATATAAAACTACTTCGTAAAGTAGAAAGTGAAATGCAAATGTTAGTACCATAATTATTATTACCGAGCTAACATGCTAAATTGGTTTGCCTTCAAAATGTTAACACCAAATTGAAGAGTAAAAGTTTTTCAGTGCTAATTCTTAGGATTCCTTGAAAAAAGAATACTAATTAGAATATATGATATTTTGCAAAAACAGCAATACCTCCATTAAATTCCTAGCTCCTCTTTAAGAAAACCAAATTCAGAACTAGTGAATAACTTATTACTTTTATCCCATATGTTCTGGCTTTTGATTTTACATCTTAGTAATAAGTTGATATGGGTATCTGTAACCCACCCTTCTTAGCAGGTTGCCATGACAACCTGAGGTAAAGTACCAGTTCACTGGAGCTTCAGGCTTTGTCCACGCTAAATACAAAAGCTGCATTTGATTTCAGCTTGGCCGTTTCTATTGGGAGCAATGTACCACAGTTCTTTCCACTTCCCTGGCTGACTTTTTCATCACCATGGAGACCAGATCTGCCCACACAACTAAGATGTGAAACCATTCCTCATATGGCTAAAACTAAGGCCTTGGTTCCCAAGGCCTTTTATAAAGTATATTACTTTGTTAAAGAAGAGTTCCTGCTTCTGCTTTTAAAGTGTTTATTGATTTTCCACAAAGAGAAAACAAACTTTCTGGTGCTGAAGATTTAAAATAAGGAGAAAGAAAATGACATTTTCCTTGGTCAGTTTCTGGTTTTGTGTGTACTGTATTCATGGTGTGTACTCTGCATAGTCAATTACTAAGGAATAATGTTTCATTTCAAATTATATGACAATATTCCTAAATAGTAGTTCACACATTTAATGTTCACTTGATGGTGGGCTTAAAATGTGACTTTTAGTTTGAGATTTCCTAAATTTGTCACTAAATCCAATATTAGTATCTTTTAGATTAGTTCTGCACTTCCAATAAAATCAGTATGAGAAGTTATTCTAGAACCTTGATCATAAGTATGCATGGACTTAAGGAAGAACTAATGTAATTTATCACTACAAATCCAGTTATAGCATATCCAGATAGATCTGATGAATTAGCTATAGAAGATCATATAGCCTAATTTTTAATATATTCTTGCATATGTAAATTTGTAATGTTAGTGTGTGTATATAGGTGTTCATGTGTATACACACTTATATAATATACACACACACACACACACACACACAGATTAGTACCACAAATAGGGTCAAAGTTCCACAGAGTTCTTTGAAGATCACATTTGTTATGGAGATACTAAATACTTTACAGCTGCTATTATTTTTTTGCCATCCCCTCCCGGAAAATGGCACCAGTCAAAGGAGATGGTAGGAAGTCTTAAGTGGTGTTGGGAATCCCAAATTCACCCCTTGATTTGCACATTCCTCAAAGTGACTTAGGATGGCATCTCAACTTTCATGGTTGTGTTTTTTACCCTAGAGAAGGCAACATGGCCCTTGCTTAATAAAATACATATACTAAATAGGAATTCCAAAAAAATCTGACTTCAATAAAACATAGAATTGTTCTTATTTTTTAAAATATATTATGAATAAGCTAGCACCATAAAGGTGCTGTAAATTAGTTTACAGATGGGAAACAAATTTATTAACATAAATGAATTTTTTGTTTTGTTTACTAGCAAGAAGTTAGCAATCCGTTGCTATATTTGAATACAAATTATGTTGTAGGATACAGAGAACTTTCTGACATTTCAAACATTTGAATTTTGCAAGAGGAACTCTCACTGCAATGAAGTTCCTGTATCATTCCAGTTTTCTGTAATTACGCTGGAGAGTGTGAAATTCAACATGTGATACTAAATGTTAAACACAGATATAGCTGGGAACCTTTTGCAGTGGCTATAAAGTCATTTGTATTTTTCCATAAGAACATTGAGAGTCAGCATATCTCTAACTCTTTAGTGGAACTTTCTGTAAAAGGGCAGTGCCATATAATTTTGTCAGAAGGGAGAAACGAAAATTAATATACAATAGGGCATTTTTAAAAAGGATATTCTTCATATGTTGTTAGATTCAATAGCTTTCCATCCCAAATCCAAGATGACTTTGCTGGTCCAAGATTTAACAACCAGCAATTTCCAAGACAGCTAAGATTGAATATGAAAACTCATTACTTGATTTTTAGTTAAGATGAACATTAATGCTAATTTGTTTACATCTATGCTATATTTCTTACAAATATGATTTTATAGTGATTTTTACCAAATTAATGTTCTTCTTCTTGTCATGTACACAACATATTTTGAATGCCTAAAAATATAATAATTTGAATGTTGGAATATGCAGATGACTTAACAATGGGGATTTTTGAGGATTGTTTATGATGTAATTATTGTAGATTAGAAAATAAAAGAATGTGAAAATACCATGGATTAAGGTGAGAGATTAGATTTATAACAAATTTGACATAAAGAAAAAATCTTAATGATAAATAACTGTCAAGATACAATTTTAGATTCTTACAAATGTTTCTTGAATTTTCTTCTTACCTTTCTTTGGCACTTGCCTTGCTGGGGAAGGTATCTTTCATTGTCCTTAAATTCAACTGGCAGTGCCCCTAAAGCAGCTCCTTCTTGCCAGAGTTGCTAATGAGCAAATGATCCCAAATGTCAGACTGGTGTGCCAAGGAGGTTATTAATAAGGCATTAACATTTAGAAGTTATTGATGGAGGAAAATCAATATTACCATCTTTATAATATTGCAAGCTCAGTTAGAAAGAGTAAGCAGAAGTTTATTTCAGGCTTCTACAATCATAAAGAATGTTACAGTATGGGAGGAAGTAATGTCTTTAGATTTTTAGCATAAGAATCAATTCTTATTGTGCTGTCAGTACCCCGCATTAGTACTGGAGCTAATACTGAATGATATTCTTCTAATAAAAATAACAGTAATCCTCCCAAAATCAAGATGGCAGTACTTTGAGGATAGAATATGAATTTAATATGAGAGTAAGAATAGGATGGACTAGACCTGTAGGACAAAAGTTCACAAAGATCTATGTTATTTATATATATATATATTCATTTATTTTAGTGTGTGTATATATATACACTAAATTCATATTCTATCCTCAGAGTACTGCCATCTTGATTTTGGGAGGATTACTGTTATTTTTATTAGAAGAATATCATTCAGTATTAGCTCCAGTATCATGTCATTCCTCACGATTCAATTAGGTAATAAAAGAGGTACTGACTTGCAAAAGTAAGTGAAATGTTAAATTCTTTTCAGGAAGAATACAACAGATAGTTCTGTTTGTGTGTGGGGGAGTGCTGACAGCAGAATAAGAGAAGAATTGATTCTTATGCTAAAAATCTAAAGACATTATTTCCTCCCATACTGTAACATTCTTTATGATTGTAGAAGCCTGAAATAAACTTCTGCTTACTCTTTCTGAGCTTGCAATATTATAAAGATGGTAATATTGATTTTCCTCCTTCAATAACTTCTTTTTTTTTTTTTATTATACTTTAAGTTTTAGGGTACATGTGCACATTGTGCAGGTTAGTTACATATGTATACATGTGCCATGCTGGTGCGCTGCACCCTCCTTCAATAACTTCTAAATGTTAATGCCTTGTTAGTAACCTCCTTGGCACACCAGTCTGAAATTTGATCTAAAATAAATGTGTGTGTGTGTGTGTGTGTGTATATATATATATGTGTGTGTGTATATATGTATATATATGTATATATGTATATGTGTATATATAAATATACGTATATGTGTATATATAAATATACGTATATGTGTATATATGTATATATAAATATATGTATATGTGTATATATGTATATATAAATGTGTGTGTGTATATGTATATACATATACACACACACATTTATTTTAGATCAAATTTTCAAGACTTAGGAAGCTGTGCCATTGGTTGCTTCCCAAAGAAGCTGAGCAGTAAAAGTATAATTTGCATAGCATTAAAATTTACTGACCACAGATCAAGTTAGCTGATCAGCGTCATGGCAGAAGTATGTAAGGGCAAAGTCCTTTGTTTACTTGGAGTGGGTTCTGATGAAGTGAACATACTAAATGTATCTCCATAACCCCAACTCCCCAGGCACACATACCCTTATCTATTATTTCACCAGAATATCAATTTGGAAAATTCAAGTCGAGTGTGATGGACAAATTAAATAGCGTGGGTCATAGATGTATAATCAGTGTTCTGAAGACATTTTTACCACCCAGTCATATAAGTGAACCAAGATTCAGATAAGGTTGGAACTACTTTTCAAAGTACTTATCAGGTAGGAAAGAGAATGTCCTAATAGGGTTTGAAGGACCAAAAAGAACCTATTAAAGGAAATAGGCAAGAAAACTATGTTGATAGAGTTGATCCCAATTTGCCTTTTCATTTTGACAGACTAGATGTAGTCACAAATGAAGTGTTGAATGACTCACTTGTTTACCAGACTGGCAGTTCTCATCACTGAGTTACTTCACATTGATTATCATCCAGGCTGAATAAAATCTAATTACATCCTTTTAATATAAACATACAAGGTGGTGGTAGAAAATCCACATAAATTTAAAACCTGCACTGTTCATCTCTAAAGTATTTGGGAGTTAAAAAAAAAAAGTCTACTATTTTCTGTCGGGGGTTCATGTCTCAGACTTCACCTATGTTATCTCTGTAGCTATTTCAACTGGAACTGAGAAGTTTAAGGAGATTATTTTAAATTAAGTCATTATTCATCATAAAATGGATTTCAAAAGCAACCCAATCTGCCAGTAGCTTGCTGTCCACCTACATTGCTGAAAGAAAACCTTACCCAGGAATGGTTATTTTTACTAAACTTGTCTCATTGGAGTTTAATGTGATTCTTTTATTAATAACCTCAAAATAACATCTCCTGAAATATTTAAAAATATGGATGGATTAGGATGGAGGAGTCAAATATCAAGTCAAATACAGTAGATAATTCTTAACTATAAAATTTTAAGATAGAAGTGGGAAGGAGGTATACAACTATATCATAATCTTTTTGAGGTGAGACTGTTGTCTTTGTATATTTATTCCTAACCTTTGATATAGTATATATATATACACCCATAGGCACCCATTAAACCTTTACTGAACGATATATTTCTATAAAAATTAATTATTTCCATTTTCCATTTTAAAATCTGAATGGCGACATTTGCAATGACAGTATCATGTGTCAAAATTCCATAGTACATTTTCCTGAAATATCTACAGACACTTCATTGAAAATAAACTGGTTGTAAATTAAAACAACATGTTAAGTACTTCCGTGACTATTAAATGTGAAAGATGTCTTCAGTTGTTTCGTAAAAACTTCACTTAAAGGGTACTTCAGATCTGCCTTAATTTCAGAAAGTTGTTTTTAATGCAGATTTTAGAAAGTTAGCATGTGTGATAGACTCCTGGATAAGTAATTAAGTCATAAATGGCACTCTAAGGTCATAATATAACAGTAGGTGCATTAAGATGAAATACTACTTTCATAAGGAAATACTCCATGTCTTGTGATTTATACACACAGGATGGAATTGTGATTTGGGAATTTAGAGGAACACTCAAATTATCTGGAAACAGTAATTTCTTACCTGTTTTGCCTATGGCTTAGGTTCATCAAATATTTTATTTTACCCAGAATTGTGAATTAAAGAACTCCATAAGTGCTGTAAGTATAAACACAAACTATATTATCTATCACTAGTTACCACTTTATTTAGAAAAATAATACTTTATCATGAAAATTTTGCTTCACATTCATAAAAATATTTTCCAACTCCTTCTCCCTATGGTATTAAAAAATAAAAAAAATCTTTAATATCCAGTCTTTTTGAAGTCAACCTTTTATGAGAAAATAGGCCCTCAAAATTTGGACAGATAATACTCAAACCACAATTAACAAGTCTCTGTTTTGGTCTGAACATTCTGAACCAAGGTATGAGCCCACTGTCTCCAATACTTACATAGAGAAAAGTAATTATCACTATCATTTCATGGTGTTGGATATCCTTGTTTTTGAAAAAGAAAAACTTAAATATAAACACATACATTTAGAAGAAGGGGAGGCTCCAAATAACTATGTTAAGTAAATAAGGTTTTTCAAAATAAACACAAAACAATTCTACTCTCCCAGGAGTAGAATTGTGTTACTCTTGATAGACTTGAATATCTGCTATTGATGACCTTTGTTATCCACAAATAGCTTAAGACAAGTAGTCCTTGGCTTTGCCCTTAAATTTGCCCTCAAGCATGCTGATTATGGAACTGAGTGAAATAGAATTGAGTTCTGTCTTAGAATTCAAACAGAATTAGGAATCTTTGTAAGTGCTCAACTGGCTTAAATACTTACTTCCATTTTAAAATATTTTCTTCTCTTTCATTCATTAAAGAAAATATTTATTTTCAACTGTTTTATATTTAGCCTTAATCATTTTCTTGAAGATGTTCGTACCTCTACCCTTATCCCCTCTATAATCTAATCCTCCTCAGGCATTTGATTGAAGTATCATCAGCTATTTTTAGCAGGTCACTAATGGAAGCCTGATTATATTTCTAAAACTTATGTTTCCAGAATTTCTATTTCTTCTTATTATTTGGGCGGTCAAGTTTTATTTGGGGCAATGTTTAAATTCATAAAGCAAAAAGAGAAAGAAACATCCTCCTCAAGATTTCCTATGCAAATTCAATCTGTGTCTCAAGGAACTTGCATGGATATGGAATCTCACTGGAATAAGTCATTCTACACATGATTCAACATGGCATTCCATCTGGGTTCATCATTCAGATCTCCAGGAGTATAGTAACAGGGAAACAAGATCTGTTTCTTCTTAACCTAAGCTGGTAGCCTCACAATTAGAAGTTTCAGTGATGAGTAGTAGCTTAATAAATATTTATTAAATAATACGCCAAACAGAAGCATTACTGATTTTCTTTGTGGTATCATAGATATGTTGCTCTCATTTCAAAATGTAATTGGCTAAAAGCTTGGTAAATAGTGAAATTTATTTTAACAGCAGCAGTAGGGAATATTTTTATAGTTAGAGTAACAGCCAAAAGAAAACAAAATAATCAAGAGTTATATAATTTATGTTTTTTCTGCCTTCTATTGTTTTTTCCATAGAGATGGGGTCTCACTATGTTGCCCAGGGTTGTCTCAAACTGCTGGCCTCAAGTGATCCTCCTGTCTCGGCCTCCCAAAGTGCTGGGATTACAGGCATGAGCCACTGTGCCCAGCATGCCTTTTTCTAAAGAACATGCAATTTCCATTTGTTCTTTTAGAAAAGAGGAATAAAATTAGTCTGTGCAATAATTTTAACTGGTTTGACTATTTTGACTTTGTATCAGGATAAATGAAGTTGTCCACTACAAAGGAGAAGGGTAGTAATTGAGAATTGAACACAAAGAAAGAGAAAGCCCAGTGAAAACCTAAAGGGAGAGAAAAGGAAAGAGTGTTGAGAATCAGAATGGGACTTGTAAAAAGTTAAAGACACATAAACATGAGATTCACAGAAGTCCAAGATAGAAGGACAGTATCTTGAAGTAGGTTTTTGTGTTTTAGAGATTTCATCTAGATTATACGGGCAGCCCTTTGTGCACTTGCTTCTGACCCACCTGGCTCGCCAGTACACGTATACTTAAGATTCATAATGCACATGCCAAGACATATAGTGGAGTTGAGTGTAGGAGTGCCGTTGTAGTTTCTTGTTTGCCTCAAATATAAATAGGCACTATTTAACACTACATAAAAAGTATAGTTCTAAAAAATTTATTTAAAATTTACCAAGGCCTCTTTCATTTTGCCATAATCTCAGTAGACCAAGATATTTCCATCAGATTCCTCAGCAAAAATCCTGAAATTGTTTAAGCTGTGTGATACAATGTCAGACTGGTGATGGGATTAAAAATAAAATGCTATGTGAAGTCCCCAAACTCAGGGCTTCTGACTTAGAAACTACTTGTATATGCAGTGCTAAAATTGCTGTTACTCCAACCAGCCCTAGCCAGTGTGATTGACCTAAAGCAAGAGGTCTCAAACTGCAGTGGGCACAAGAATCACCTGGATTGCTTGTTTAAAATGCAGATTCCTGAGTTCCATACCCAGAAATTCTGATTCAATAGATGAGGTGTAGGGCCCAGAAATCTGTGTTTAACAAGCACCTCCACCCCCATCCTGAGATTCAGTAGTCACTAGTACTGTGAGCACTAGTAGTTGAAGAGATACCATGCCCTAGGGAGTTATCTTCTCTTATGCTAACTAACTGGTAGCTAGTTGTAGCCATTTTGAAATAGTACTTCTCCCTCCACCATCCCTTAGGAGCTAAACTGAGGAGATGTTTCCAGTCTCTTGCAATAGAATTCAGCAATTGTGACTTGATTACCAGGGCTCTAGTTCAGTTTAGTGTGGGTTAAGTGGGCATTAAGGAATGTGTATTAGAAATTAAAAGGTTCATGTAACCTTATCTCTGTGGGGAAACAAAGGATGTGTTTAAGAATAACTACAAAATGTTTGAATTGCTTAGATAAATTAAGAACAGTTTAAACTTAGAAATGACCTTGTGCCCAAGGTTGGATTCCCTCTGATTTTGCTGTGTGAAATTCCATGACCTTGTGAAACAAAGTGGTAGAAGCTAAAGCTAGCATTCCAGTATTATAATATTCTAAAAACTGAGGTATTGTGTTTTGTTTCGTTTCACCTGTATATGAAGATTATTCAGTTTCCACCCCCATTTCTGCAAAAAGAGTATAATATTACAGACAAAAATTAGTTCCGCTGATTTCTGAACTATGCTATATCTTGTTTGCTAGATATCAGTGTTATAGGCAAGCTGTGTCCCTCCCCATTTTCTAAGGGAGGACATAATGAACAACATGCTTTCTCTATTCTGTCTCCCAACTTGTTCCTTCTTTTCTCAATATGACTCAAAAGATACTACAAGATGTTGCAGATAAAAATCTGCACTAGGCTAGAGATTTAAAATATTGCTGATTTGTTCCTGCTGACAATATTTATTAGATTCCTCAAGATCCAAAATAAAATGACCTAAAAGAGGGTACAGTTTGTTTTATCCAAATTGTTATTAGTTTCTCAGGTCATTCAGAAACATCCATCTCTTCCAGTTTCTTAACTCCTTGGCATGTGGCTTATGCTCAGGTGTAAAGTCACCCTTTCATCACATTCACTCTGTTTTAGCTTTTCGTTTCTTGGCATTTTGTGTTGTTAAGCATGCGGCCTCCTCATTGGAGCAATACTAGCTAGGCTGTTCCACTGTCTCACTGATTAGAACATGGTAGCATATATATCAGGTCAATCAAATACCCTTCTCGTCAGAAGACTAGAGAGGTTTTCTTCATGCTTCTTGATTAGATGAATTTGAGGAAAGATCTCGTATAGAAATAATTTTAATTTTCTCAAAAGAAATGGTAATTTTACATGTATATGGAGAATATTTTAACATAAACTATTCTGATTAAAATTATAGATGTACATATACAAGTATAGTGGTGGGAAAATATTTTTCTGCACGGTGTGTTATTGTGTATATTTGGGAGATTAACATTTCCAAACAACCAAGTTTAAAGCAAAAGGTGTCCCATTTATGGCCAAGTAGACTTGCATGCCAACAGAAAGACATTGTATTAAAACCATATGCAATTCTAGCCATATTTTTCTACTTTCTCTTCATGGGTATTGCATGATGGTATTTCTAATACAAATACTAATATGCTTTGGAAATAATGGCACTCGCAGGTCTTTCATCATATTGTATCACTGCTTTATCATATTAGGCTAATACACTGCGAGAGTTGGTAGAACCTCTCCATGCCAAATCGGATCCACTTCTGTTGGCACTCAACCCATTGGACTCACAGATTGATAAGCTAATGTTTAGAGAATTTAGATCGGAGAGAGTCGGTACGGCGCAGACTCAACATCAACCTCTTGCAAGCAACTAAAATGGCCTCGTCCTTGCTGTTTATAACAGAAAACAGACTTGTAAAAAGCTTAGATCATCAAGTGTTTTGGATTGGGGGCCTCCCAAAGGGATATAAGAGGGGCAGGCCACTCTTAAGAAGAATGCGAGCTTTCTACATTGGGACTAGCATAAGATCAAAGCCAATCAAGATGGAGCACAGTAACAGAAAACTGCGGTTTCTATGGGAGAACAGAAGGGGAAAGGGTCTTAACTGGGAAAGGGCTCTGTGTGGTAACACCTCAGTTGTGTTCTCCTGACACCAGGAAAAGAGAGGGATCAGCTTCAATAACTAGAAAATTCTGGCTGTTTAATGGACTCTTTGGTGGCCTCTTTAAGGCAAAGCAGAGAAAGCAAATTATGTATTAAGTGTATTTTGCATTTTTAAAACTTGACGTGCTGTATTGTACTAAATTAAGTGTAATCTATTAAGGCAAGGTATACACAATTTGCTTTGAAACTTATTATGTTTATTCTATTATAAAGTGTATTCAGGTGCAACACAGAGACTGCTTTCGGTGACATTAATGAAGAAAATTTCTCATGCCAGGCTTTATTATAGAATCTTCAGCTAAAATCCTAACTTTCTCCTTATTTCTTGGCACTTGTATACAAGTGGTGTTGCCTCTTAGGGCAGGCATGAGCTATTCTTTTCTGTAAAATATTTTGAATCTATAGGCTGTGGGTTTCATTTTTGAAAAGTATTTTGTCTGGATGTCTTTCAAACTAGCTTCAGATATTATTTAATACTATGTAACTGGGTCCCCTATGGCTCAATCAATATTGCTTATTTTTCTTCTGTAGTAGATGTGAAATTTCCTTTAGTTGGATAAGATACACTGTAATAATTTTAATGCTAATTAATGATATTTCATACTGTGCAATGAACAGATAATTTAACACTGTATTTTGAAATGTTTTTTTCTTCCTGTCACCGCAGTGTGTGGTATTGCATAATGTGAATACCTGTAAAAATATAAATTACTTAAAAATAAAAATATGACCAATTGGTATCAGATCTTTTCAGATAGCTAAATAATTTGCTAAGTATGCCTGATAGTAAATATCTTTCTAAAAAGAAGTAATCAGTGCTTCTTTCTCACAAATGGAATTTGTGTCTGTGAATAAAATCACATTGATCTGCCTTACAATTGCCTCTGTGCTCTAACCATTTTAATGTGTTTTTTAAAACATATATATATAATGATGGTTCTGGTATATAGAAATCCATCAAAAAGCATTTTATTGGCTTTATTGGCATTTAATATTTATGGGATTGTCTTGGGTCATTCTCCCTGTTTAAGCCATAGTAAAATTTTGTGATCTAGAGAATTTGGTTTTTTTTTTCATTAAGGAATATAGTGACTCCACATTAATTTTCAAAAATAATCATCTCTTAGCTTTGGTTTTAAACTGTCTCCTTTATGAATTCCTGCCTGAGAGCCAGCACTTTGACTTCCATATTCCTAGTGGTTAAATTTTCTAAATTCTGTGGGTAAACCTAAACTGTCATTTATATTTTTGATTGTCCTTCAAAGAACCTTCCCTTCTTTGGGGCAATAAATCAATGCTAAGGACACCAAGATTTTGCCATCTGAACTACTTGTCGTAAATACTGTAGTGCCCTGAAAATTCAACCACTGTCATGTATTTTTATCATTAAACTGCATAATTTAACAGAAATTACATGTTCAGAGAAAGAAGTATAGAATAAACTTTAGCTGTATCTCTTTTGTCACATCTTTATGGAGCAATATTTAGTGTTGTAAGGAAGGAATTGACAGACACAAGTACTTGATTTCAGTGAAGCACATTATCATTATTACAAGGATGGGCTTTACATGTTCTTTAAAAATATAGTTAGCAAATGTTGGTGGAGTCACTCAAACTGTTCTTTGAAGAGAAGGGGTTTTTTCTCACTAAAATAGACTTCTTTACTCAGAGAAATTATTTCCCAATAGTAATGTTTGTGTATTGTTACTTTGCCTAAAAGAAAATAAATAACTTACCCCTAAATATGAAACAAGTAGTTGATTACAGATGGAGGACTAAAAGCCAGCTTTTAAAATCTTATGCTTTTTTTTTTGATATAACAAACTGCCTTCCCCAAACCCAGTTTTATAATGCTAGGCATAGCTGATTGACTTACATAAAAGCATGAATTAAGAGAGCTAGTATTTAATTACAAACATTCAAATTATAGTATAAACCCCTGAATACTTAATCATCCTTATCATAAAACCTCCAAAGACATTAAGTCCATTAAAAGTTTGTCACCTTACATATAAATAAGTTATTCATTATGGCTTGCTAGTAAATTCATATTCATAGAAAATATTCGGGTGTTCTCAATGCAAATGTTAATTGCCTTTTGTGACAAGAATAGTGTTTCACATACTTGATATCATTAGCCCGGAAGCCTTAAAGCACTCTGCAGCTGTACAAGAATGAATGTCTCTCAAATCTGACTATGTCCAGTCTTCTCTACCATTTGTGATTTAGTCTTTCCCAACCTTCTGGGCTCATTACACAGCTGTATTGCAGAAGGAACAACTGTTTCCACAAGGATATCATTGTCCAATTTTACAAGATCACAGATCCCTTCCGAAATATGTACCAGAACTCATTATCCATCATTGGCTTCATTCTTCAAGAGCCCAATTGGTTTACTTATTTGTTTTGTTTTCATTTTTTATGCTCCTTCAACATTGTCATTGCAGGGATGTGAAAATGGGGTGGATACTAGAGTAAAATTTTAGGTTGCCAAGTTTCATGAACAATATGATACAATAGACTGTCCTAATAATTACACAGTCACCTGTTAGGGAACCCTTTTTGGAGTAGTTCATATATAAAGAAAACCATCACTCTGTTTGAATGTGTTGGGTTGCATGAGGCACTGTGCCAGGTAGAAGAAGGGGAAATGCAAATATGAGTGGGACAAATTCTACTCGTGGAAAAGTCACAGTCTAAGTCTCTGAAGTAGGGCACACAAGGGTCCATTAAGGTACAGGAAGAAAAAGCATTGGAATTTTTCCTTGGGTTTTATCTCTCATCCTTTTGAATTTCTTTCTGTGTATGTTTTATAACTTCTATCTATTACTATAGAGTAATACATGTATATAAGTTTCTGTTCGATAAAACGGAAGCGTTTTAACTAATAAGAGTGTGCAATCAGAAAAAGTTTGGAAACCACTGAGCCTGAATGTAAGAAATACGTCAACCAAAGACTTTTTGGTATTTGAGAAATGCATTATTATCTTCTAATAAGCAATTTGCAAGAGATTCCAACAAACTGGTATTTTTCATTAGCTATTCTTTTCTTTGGGCTTTCATTTATCACTTACTACCTAGAGGTCATAGGCAACCTGAAAAAGACGAATAATGATGCTCACTACATTCCTAGATTCACAATATTTCATAGTGGAGCAGAATATGAAAGGGACAATAAAGAGGATCTTCTTTCACCCCGTCAAGTATGACACAGCCATAAATGACCCTCCCTCGGCACAGAATACAAGTTAATTCATCAATAACTTAATTATGATCCTCAAATCCATCAATCAATGAAATTTTATGTAGGAAAGAAAATTTTATATGCACTCTTTGCTTCAATAAAATTGGAATTCAAAAGTATGTAATCTGACACAGGACTAATTTACATGTTGTAAACGTAAATATAATTTGGGGGGAAATTTATTTCTGCATAGGCCCAGATTTCCTGAATAAATTAGATACAGATTAAAATTTCATTATAGCAGTGATACAGTTCCTCATTAGGAATCACAGAAGGGTTCCTATATATGTCCTGTGATTTGAATGTGGTCTCTACACTTTGCCAACTTTCAGAAAACATTCATTCAAATTGCAAAAGAGCTGGTTTTCAGCCAGTGTTCCAGTGGCTGAACTGGCACATTGAAAGAAAGTCAATCAGGAAGCAGACCTCACCAAGTGCTTGCCTCCTCTTCCAAAGCAAGCCTCTTCTAAAGGAAGAAAAAGCAAGGGTTGAAAAAAGAGAGAAGCCTGAAGAGAAGTGAGAAGGAGATGAAGAAGAGGGCAAAAAGAGAAGAAAATAAAGGTGCTTTCATATTTTCAGTTGCAACAGTAGCCCCAATTGACTTAATTGGTATTCATCTGAGAAAAATCAAGGAAACCAATTGAAAATTATAAAAGAAAATAAAGGTCTGTTTTTGTCTTGAATGTTGAGTTCTCTGTTGTTTTGACTGTTGAGCACAGTGAATCAGATTTATAATGTGACTCTGCCCCTCACCAACCGCCCTTTTGAAAATGAAAAGACTCTTTGTCTAGTCTTAAAATGTTAAGTAATTGGTGGCATTTTGTGGTAGCCTGGCATCTCAGTCCCTCGTCCTTACTCATCCCACTACTGTGCCTTGTGTAGTGTATGTGTATGATGTGTAGGGGATGGGGGCAGGGGGTGGCTTATTATCTCTGATAGGAGCCACACTATCCCATTACTATACTTGGAAATGTTTCTGTGTTCCGTCTCATTGTGATTGCTTGTTCAAGTGTGCTGCCCAGAGATAAATCCATACTCAATTCTTTTTACAGCTGTCAAACCAGATTCTTTGTAGAATTATGTTGTCTTTTGATTGAATGCTTTTCTCCCCCGTAAGAGCAAGAAGGGGGAGAAACTTTCAGTTTTTATTGTTTAATACCTATGTATGTCATTTTATATATTGAATCTTCATTCATCCTTCTTAAAGTAAAACTACATTGAAATTTTATAAAATCAGTCATCTGCCCCAGTATTTCACAAGCTTTAAGAACTGAGGGAAAACTGGGTCAAAATGTTTTTTTAAACAAAATATATGCACCCTTCTACAATGTTAGGTAATATGGAGGAAGGTTCTTTTAAAATAAAAATTACTATGTAAAAATACTCTGCCTCCCTTAAATCCTAAAACTAAAATCTGAATCCCTTTTTCCTTCACCTTCTTTCTAGAACCAAAAAACTAATAATACATTAGGCCACCTGATACCTTAACTACTATAATTCACATCTGTTAGGCCTCGCATTTTCTACCCCACCCTCTACTCTATGAAATTACATCTGGCTTTAGATGCAGTATTGCCTTGAGGAAAAAAAGAATACGATAACTACTATATAATTCCTCAGGGTTCTTTCCTGGCCTATGATTTTCTGAAATAGACTTATGCTGTTTAAATGTGTCCTTGTTTTTACAACTCCATTTAGTTATTCTAAATGATCATATGATTTTGTGCCTTCCTCAAGCCAAATCATTCTCAGTTAAGATTCCCTATCTTGCTTCCATTTTGTTCATAACCCACAAAGCAGTTTCTCCTTTTTACAGTCTTCCATCCCCCATCCCTCAAAATCCTCTAGGTGTTGAATATATTCAGCGATGGGCCAACAGAGAATTTAAAAGCTGTTGTTTAAAGTGATTTTTGTATTTTTAGATTATAGTTCTAACTTAGATATATGGTTAAGAAGTTAAAATTGATCACAGAGGACTTAGTGATAGCATGTGCTGATGATAACAAGGAATTTTCTAATAGAAGGACTCAATGACTATACCTACCATTAGTTGTTAACTTCAGTAGCAGAGCCAAAAGTTGAATGTGGAATTTAAATAAAGCTGCTTTTTAATCCTAAAAATGACCTTTTTAGGTTAAGGTACTGTACATTTTGGGTTTTTTGATAGTTTTAGATACAGTCATTTTGAAAAATTTTTTGAATGCTGCATTTTAAGGGCGTCTCACATTCATTGGCATCTACTGCTAAATACACATTTCAAAAGACAACTGAAAAAAATTGGCAGTATAGAATTCTTGTTAAAATCGTGGATTCTGGGGTCAGACTGCCCACATGGAATTCTAGCTCCACCACTTACTAAGTGTGACTTTGAGCAAGATACTGCCCTGCTATAAATGAAGATAAAATAGATCTGCTCTTAGTATTGTTGTGAGGATTAAATGAGATCATAAAGATTAAGCATTTACCCTGCTGCCTGGCACATCTAAATGTTAAATGGTATCATTACCAATTAAGGAATCTTTTTTTGAAACTGTCAGAAAGCCTAAAATATTCACATGGACCATTGTGGAATGAACAACATTCCATATTTACTCTTTGGGCCAATATAATTATTTAAATATGATTCTGGCTATCTATTTTAAAAAAGATGATATAGCCCTATTCCAATCTACCACTCCAAGCAAAATCCTAGTTCATCTTTGTTTATCATTGTTGAGAAAGATATGACATTAGTGTTCAGGCAATTATAAAAAACAAGATGGGAGTTTTATTTGTTCAGCTATGTCTAAGACCCTTATTGAGCCAGTCTCTCATTTTTTTCTCAAAAATATTTAACTGGAGTATTTTCTCCTCAGGTCTTACAAATACTAAGTAGCTTCTCTTAGCACGTGCCATATTTTCCCTCTATATTTGCATATAAACATATTCCCATGTTTCATTTTAACTAAAATATTGATAATTTATGATCAGTTACTATATTTACAATGTACAAGGCATTACTATGGCAGTCACATGAAACCTAGTAATCCTCTATGGCACAATTGGAAGATTTTTACAATCAAATATACTCCATTGAATGCCATTCGATCTTATGAAATCTGGAAAAATGTAAAAATCAGTTCATTCAGTATTGCTAAACCAGGCGAGCTCTATTAATCAGCATTTCTATGCTTATCAGCATAATGATAAGGGATGTTTATTAATGTTTTAAAATATAATGTGCAGGATTGTTTCCATGTTGTGTGCCTTTTGTATTCTAATTCTTTGAACTTGCTGGACTCAAGATATATATGGCAATTTGCTATCAAGAGTATATTTGGTTAATCAAATAATCCTATTATTTGATCATTCTAAAACAATTAGCTGCCTGTAGCTAATGTTACCCAATATAACTAGCAGCTGTGGGTTTTTGTTGTTGTTTTTTTAATATAATAGTGTTTTCATGGTCATTCATTATCCTGTTTTTCAGATAGTTTTGATATTTTAATAAATTTTCCATGTGTCAAATAACTTTATTGCAATGAATTCATTTCTGTCTCTCTCTCTCTCTCTCTCTCTCTTTTTTTTTTTTTTTTTTTGGACGTTGCAGGTGAAAGCAGAGAAGAAAAGTTAGGAGACTCATTGCAAGATTTATACAGGGCACTGGAGCAGGCCAGTCTGTCACCACTAGGAGAACATCGTATTTCAACCAAGATGGAATACAAGCTATCATTTATAAAAAGATGTAATGATCCTGTAATGAATGAAAAACTACACCGGCTGAGAATTCTCAAAAGCACTTTAAAGGTAAGACAAGAAATGGAAGGACAAATTTCTTTGAAGAGATTCATTCTTAAAGTGGATTACCAGATACTGTAGGTTAAGAAATACAAATTGGGGGCTGGGGAGAAGAAGAGGTAAGCAGTAAGAACTTGAAGCTGAGCTATTCTATGTCATAATAACTATATTGGTAAAGAGGAGATCATCTTAACTTTTCATTAACGTCTCAAAGCACTGATTAAATGTTATTTTACTCAGTTCTAGGAGAAAACAGGATGTGATTTAAATTGTTTTCTAAAAATGCAGGGCTGGTGTTATTCCTCAGTCTATAGATTTTCTAAGATAAAAATACCATGTAGTGTAATTATTAGCATTACTAAAAGAACACAGCATGCATGCAGAATACAATAGTGGGTGCTAAAAGAGTTTGAGATATTTCGTGATTGTTTCCCGCATGAACTGCAGTGCATTTGGGATGAAGCCATGGTGATTTGTGTTCCATGTAGAAATTTTATAATTGTTCTGTTTACGTTATCAGTTCCCAACTTACATATTACCCTCCTATTATACATTTCTGTAAGTGTTTACATTGCCTCCAGTCTCCTTATTATATGCCCCCAGGTTGGGGAGGAGGTGGTGAGGACAGGAGAGCAGAGAGGCAGGAAGTTGGAAAAGGAGGCAGACAAGTGAGCCCTGCTCACTGTGTGTGGGGGAGTGTGGGAGATTGAAGGAGAGGGCTCACCGCACAAGCCACCTGAGCAGGCCCTGTGCCCTTATAAAACAAAAGCAGAAGACATTTATGCAGCCAACAAACATGAAAAAAAGCTCATCATCACTGGTCATTAGAGAAATGCAAATCAAAACCACAATGAGATACCATCTCACGCCAGTTAGAATGGCGATCATTAAAAAGTCAGGAAACAACAGATACTGGAGAGGATGTGGAGAAATAGGAACTCTTTTACACTGTTGGTGGGAGTGTAAATTAGTTCAACCATTGTGGAATACAGTGTGGCGATTCCTCAAGGATCTAGAACCAGAAATACCATTTGACCCAGCCATCCCATTACTGGGTATATACCCAAAGGATTATAAATCATTCTACTATAAAGACGCATGTACATGTATGTTTATTGTGGCACTGTTCACAATAGCAAAGACTTGGAACCAACCCAAATGCCCATCAATGATAGACTGGATAAAGAAAATGTGGCACATATACACCATGGAATACTATGCAGCCATAAAAAAGGATGACTTCATGTCCTTTGCAGGGACATAGATGAAGCTGGAAACCATCATCCTCAGCAAACTAACACAAGAACAGAAAACCAAACACCACATGTTCTCACTCATAAGTGGGAGTTGAACAGTGAGAACACATGGACACAGGGAGGGGGAACATCACACACTGGGGCCTGTCGGGGGTGGGGGGCTAGGGGAGGGATAGCATTAGGAGAACTACCTAATGTAGATGATGGGTTGATGGGTGCAGCAAACCACCATGGCACGTGTATATGTATGTAACAAACCTGCACATTCTACACATGTATCCCAGACTTAAAGTATAATTAAAAAAAAAAAGAACTATCATACAGAGTATGTGCTGTAGTAATTTCAGGAAACAGAAGGTCAGAGGGCTCCTTTGGGAAATATTTCAGATCCATAGCATGCTGCTGAGGTTTTGTAATTTTGAAATATAGGTGAGTACCAAAGAGACAGACAAACTAGAAAATGACCTGAAAAAATTTCAGATAGCAAGCAGCAAAGTTTTCAGACTCCATTAGCTTTTAATTGGTAGTCATGCAAATACTACTGCAAATCCAGGGGACAATTTAATGGACTTTTGGGAAGAGCAGAATTTTTAGAGAGTGCTGTTAATAGTCGTAAGAATAGTTGCAGTGACTAATCCTACTCCAAAGATATCATCACCCTCCCACCTTATAGAGCCTCTCCACTTCCCCCATTCAGTTCTAAACTGCCTGGTTTAGAAGGCAGGCAGGCATTTTGAAGCAGGTTAGATTCATGGATCTTAAAGACCTGTTTCTCTCCTTCTATCTCACAGCCCCTTTTCCCTGTCTTTTATGCTCTGTAGAGTCCCCCAAGGTATTTTCTTCCAGTGACAAAATATATGGCTACTGCCAGTGTTCAGTTCACTAAGTATTGATGAATCACCAGGTACATGAATGCTCCACTCGATTCTCTGGGACCAAGAAAGATAACGAAAAGTCACTGTAAAAAATGTCCCTCATTGGTACAAATGAACTACAGAACCCTATGCTTTTTGGCATGGAAAATTAATAGGGAATGAATTCCTTCATTAGGGAAGCATAGCTGGCCAAGCAACCCTGGATGTGTCTATTTCCTGGAATTTTAACAGTCCCCCTCACCAAGCACAGATCTCAGATCCCACCACAGGCAACTCACAACATCCTCAGTCCCAGCCCTCTTCCATATTCTGGTCTGTGAGGCCAGACCAACTTCTTAACCACCTTACTGTTTTCTTTGCCTCCCAACTCTGGCTGGCCCAGAGGTGTATGCCTTACTTCCTGCAGAACATTTTCTACACTTCCCTAAGCTTTACTTGGGTCAGGACTGAGCTGCTCAGACTTTCTTAACCCCTACTTCTCCATCCCACCTTCCACCTGGGAAATTCTCATCTTCCCCAGGTGATAGTTTTAACTTGGTGAGTTATACCAAAATGAAGCTCAGTCTTCAGCTGAGACCCAGCTTCCAACATGGAAGGGAGAGCCATTCTCCATTACAGGCCCCCAGTGCTACAGAAAGGGAGCCATAACATTCACACAGCAAGAATTATGTATTTGTGGTAACAGGGGGGCCATGCTCAGTCTCATTCAAGTATGAGAAGCTTACCATAAAGCAGGAGAGATAGAACACATGCAAAAGTAACTCAAGAAATAGAATATGACAAATGTACTCAGTGGCACTGATGGAGTAGTAAAGGGGCATAAATGAGGGAGAAAATTTTTCTGAGTGTTTAAGCACAGCTTGAAGAAATGAGAGGCTTTTGAACTGGATCTTAAAGAACGAAAAAGGTTTCCATAGCAGAGATGGGCAAAAGGACAGGCAAAGAGAAAAAGCAAACCACACAGTGGGCAAAAGGAGGCATTCCTCGGGTGTAGAAAAAAGTACACTAGGACTCACGTGAGTCTAAAGAGCTGGGTGGGTGTGAGTATCCAAAGCCATCTCCTATGGGCTTCTTAAATGTTTTGCCTATTAACTTTTTATTTTAAACTTGAATAAAACTTTGTCCCTGTCTTAATTGTTGAATCCTTTTTCTTTTCAGGCCAGAGAAGGGGAAGTAGCCATTATCGATAAAGTCCTAGACAATCCAGACTTGACATCTAAAGAATTCCAACAATGGAAGCAGATGTACCTCGACCTTTTCTTGGATATCTGTCAAAATACCACCTCAAATGACCCACTGAGTATTTCTTCTGAAGTAGATGTAATCACTTCCTCTCTAGCACACACTCATTCATACATTGAAACGCATGTCTAAATGTATTCTGCCTTCAGACCATCTAGTACCTGCTGGTACTCTGAACAAGTATATAAGGTAGTTTTTATATCAATGTGTGAAACACTTGACAAGCTATACTTTAATGTTACCAAACTATATGAAACAAACCATATATGGTCACAATACCACTATCTTTAATGAGCATTTGTATATTTTATATGCAACAGTGCTCAGCTTATGTTTACCATGTGCAAAATCAACTGTCTTTAATGACTTAAAATTAACTTTTGCAAACAATTCTAAATACAGGTGGTCTTCAAGTAGTAAAACCACAAAAGGCAGTTTTCTATCTATGGTCATCTTTTCTCCCTTTAAGTTAATTTTATATAAACAAGACTTCAAAAGTAAATCACATTTTTTCAGGTGCAGACATCCTTGTGGGTGGGAAAGAATTTAAACCTTTTTTATATTTATTAAAATGTTCTAAGAATTTTCTTAAACATTGCACAAAGTTTAATGCTGTAGTTTTATTTTTGTGAAATGTAGATGCGCATACAAGAGCTAAGCAAAATAGAAGAGCATCGACATAAGAAAAGTTCAGGTATCTAATATTCGTCTTAATAGTCTATTAACTTGTGAAAGCTAAGTTAATGGAAATATTATTCCAAATCTATGAGAACACTTGGTGTATCAGGGCAAAGCTTTGTAAGATGTTTTTGTAACTAAGACCAAAATTGAAGATAGAGCTGCTTTATTTTCTTGGTTTAAATCTTCCTTTATTTTTGTAGTGATGAGATGCTGATTGTGTACAGAAGAATTTGAGAGGGGATTTTTAAAAACTGACTTAACACACCCAGAAAGGCAGCTAACAGCTATATATATATATAAATTTCAGCCCAAACTCATGTTTTTAAACTCCAACTCTTAAAAGACAACAAGGTATAACTGAAATGAATCAACTTTCCACTTAGTTTCCAATTTTCCCCTAGTCCACTAATTAAACTTAGGTAATTATACTTCAGGTAGGGAAGTACAATATGTTTAGTTTCAGGCTGATGTGTGTTATAAAAAACAACATTGAAAAATAAAAATGTACTTCCCTTCTAAGGAGCAAGCAGGTGATGGTCATTCAGAGAGATGTCACATTGAATTATGAGAGAAACAATTTAGAGGTTTTTTTCCTGGCTTCATGAATTGTTCTATAGAGTGGATGAAGTCTAAGGAAAAGTCCTCTTCATATATTTCCATTTATAAGCGTCTTGTTTTTGAAAGTGATCACAGCATGAAAATGACTGTGCTGCTTTTTAGTGTCTGGCTGCATAATGTACAAGTCACAATTTGCTGTTTTGTTCAGGAGGAGAAAGGGAACCTCCTTTACTATTCTATATCCTAAAATCTACTTCTAATCAGCTTTATACTGTTGCCTGTACAGCTCAGTGAATGTACTTTCATCTTTAAGAGTTCAGATATATGCCAGTGAATATTTTTGCTGTAGAGGAGAAAGTAAAAACTCCACAGCGGGGATCTTTTTCTTTGCTTTTGAAACCACCATTGAATCACTATCGTTTTGCAGACTTTGCACAACTGTACAGGAGAGTGGCCTTTCTACAGCACATTTTCAGTAATCCTATATTTAGTCAAAATGGATGAGAAATCATGTATTAATGTTTGTATGGAATTTTGGGTCCGGTGTAATATTTTTATCATTTAAAAAGAACTCTATTTGTAAAAACATTTATTTACTGCATGGATATTGACGCACATTAAATTTGTGGGATTTTGTATATGTAAAAAAAAAACAAACAAACAAAACAAAAAACCTCTTGTCCTAAAATGAAGTGTGCTTGTTAACAGGTGTTTAGACTTATTGATGTTTACTAGACCAAATGTGTATGTTCACTTAAAAATATATGTACCTGATGGATGTGTCATGTTTACAGTGGCCAGGTTGTGGCCTGTAAACAGCAAGCAGTTGACGGGAAGACTAGCTCTGTTGCTACTAAGCAGCTTTTACTTTTGTAAAGTCAGCTCTGTTGTTTTAAATGGTAAAAATTAAACTAATGAATTTGACAAGACTCGTGGCTAGCCTAGCATGAAAGAGACCTTTTAACACTATATAATATCTGTACATTTTATTGCATTCGTTTCAAATCTAGGAGAGAGGCAGCACTGTAAACTGAAGTCAAATAAATTCAGCTCTTAATGAATCCTTATAAAGCACCTACTTTATTCATGCAAAGTCCTTACCACATTTCTTTGTGACCTAATTATACAGCCACCACCCCCCACCCTAGTTTCGAGTTCTAACTTTGCTGCCTCATTGGTGATACAAGCCAAAAGCAGCACCTGTTCAGTATATACAAGTGTCTTATCTAAGACCCTGAAAAGTCAAGCTGGTTTCCCATTTACCTGAGACGAAGTTTAAAACTTTACCTATTCCTCTTTCCTTTCTCTGTGATTCTTTTGGGGGAAGTGGGGGTAACCACCAAAAATTGATTTTTTTTACAAATATAATCTACAGTATGTCTGCAGAATGAACATTTAAAAGAGTATGAAAGAAATCAGTTTTTGTTTTGTTTTGGTTAGACATTCCACTTAACCAGAGGATCCTGATTATTATGGCTAAGGGTTGATGAAATGTGACTTAAAACCAGTGAGCTGTCTAAAGTCAGGGCAAAAGCAGCCTAGGGTGACACCGGTGACAGAAAAATTTAAGGATACTTTCTAGATTAAAAAAAAGTGCTTAGAGATTTTTTTTTTCCTTCTCAGTTCCATATTTATATCAAACCATCAGAGCAGAACTGTAACCATGGCTCCGGATCATAAAATCATAGTTCTCCTTACAATGATTTCATGGTATTTAACCAAGGCACTCTCCTTTCACTATTTATTCAGATAATGCCATCTCCTAGGACTTAATTACAGCCTTTATAGCCAACAATTTTCTGAGTTTTGTATAAACTTCCTGTGGTACATTTTTTGGCCTTTTTTTTTTTTTTTTTTTGGCACATAAGTAATCACTGTTTTGCACCTAGGGAAACACTTTAACTGTAAGAGGGAAAATAAGGTCATATTTTATTTGTGAAAGTCCTTCTCTAGCCTTGCGTGAGCCTTTCTAAAAATTTTCTTTCACTAGCTCACTCAAGTTGATTCATATAGCCTTCTATTTGACCCCCCGCCCCGCTGTCTCCCATTCTCAGCTCAAGGAGAAATGTTTCTCTTTGCTCAAGGCCTTGTTTGCCTGTTAACCTTCAGAAGCCACTCTGCTCCCAGAATCCCTTTCTTAGAAAAAGCCCATCCGTTGCTCTGTAAGACTAACCAAGCGCGACTTTCTCCTCCATTGCGGAAGGAAACTGGACTGACCCATTCAGCCCAGCACCAAATCTAGCGCCTCTCCAACCTCTCCCTCCCTCTCGTCGTCCCCACCCTCGGCCAGCTGCAGCACTGCGCACCGCAGGCCGCTCCAGGCCCAGGGCAACGCGCAGCCGATGTCCTCCCAACGGTCCAGGTCGAGGTCGTAGCCCACTACGTTGCGGGTAGGCACCTGGCGCGAGTCCCGCCACTTGAGGCCGCCCAGCAGCAACGCTGTCTCCTCGACCACGGCCAGCCCATAGCAGAAGCGGTCGTAGGGCAGCGGCCGCAACCGAGTCCACTGGTCGGCGCCGGGGTCGTAGCGCTCGATCTCAGAGAAGGGCTCGTATCGCCCCAGAAAAGCAAACACAGCGCCGCGCAGCACTGCCATGTGGTGCCCGAAACGTGCGGTGCCCATGGGTGCCTTCTTGCTCCAAGCCTGCTCCTCAGGGCCCAGGACGTATAAGTCCCGGAGGCTGCTCGCTCCGCCCTCGCCTCTCCCTGCCTTGCCCCCCGAGATGTACACAACACCGCGGTCCCCGACGGCCCCCGCGTGACCGTGCAGAGCCCGCGGTAGTGCCCCAGCCGCCGTCCAGCGGTCCCGACGCAGGTCGTACATCTCCACCGAGGCCAGCACCTCACCGCCCGCACCCAGGCCCCCGACGGCCAGGAGCCTCTCGCCCACCGCGCCGCACCAGAAGTGGGCCCGCGCTTCCCGCATGGCGGGCACTTCCGTCCAAGCGTGGAAGCGCGGGTCGTAACGGTGCACTTGGGCCGTGACCACCCGCGAGTCGTCGGCCAGGGGAGAGGATGCACTGCCGGAAGGGCTCTCCCCACCCAGGACAAACAGGAAGTTGCCCGCGGTGCACACGCTGTGCCCCAGCAGTGGTGTGGGTAGCTGCGTAAGGCTGCGCCAGCGGTGATTGTACACATCGAAGGCCACCACGTTCTGGGTGAGCTCCCACTCCTCCTCCTCCTCCTCTTCCTCCAACTCTTCCTCTTCTTCTTCGGGCTCTGGGGCGGCGACCCGGCCCCTAGCTGCCCTCTGCGGGGCCGCGACCTCCTCAATCACCACCTCCCGTGCCCTGCGCCCCCCCACCAACAAGATGCGGGTCTGGGGGCTCCGGATGCTGGTCTGCTCGCCCTGCATGAGCGGCTGGCGGGAGGGCGTCGTGTGGTAGTTGAGGGCCTGGATGATGAGGCCCTTGACCCGGGCGGGCAGCACGAGGCCAGAGCCCGAGTACACGCGCCGCAGTACGTCGGCGGGAACCAGGCCAAAGCGGACACGCTCCAGCAACTCCGTACAGTGTGCCAGGCGCTCAGTTGTGGGCTCCTGCCGCAACCAAGCTAACGCCAGGCCCAGTAGCCGGGCCTCGGGCACCCGCGCCACGTCGGGGGCACCCAGTACAGCCCTCAGCGATGTAGGGTTGAGCTCCAGGAGTCCCGCGGGGCCGGCGCCCCGCGCCAGCAGCTCCTGCAAGTGGCTCACGATGCAGCGCTCGGCCGCGTCCAGCGTGTGAGCCAGGCCAAAGCGCGCTGCCACGTTGGCGGCGAAGCAGCAGTTCTCTGGAGCCAGCTGGCGCTCCAAGTAGCGCCCACAGAGCCCCAGGGCCTCAGTGACCTGCAGGTAGCTGGCGGCCTCCAGAGTGTCCTCTACAGTGTCCATGGAAAGCGACAGCCAGGCAGTGTAGATGAAGTCCAGCAGGCGCTGCAGGCCGGCTGCCGATGGCACGTGCAGGTGGATCACGCGCGCCCGGGATTCCTGGGTGTGGCTCTTGAACAGGGCCCTGAAGTAGTCACTGGAGCACGCCAGGAGCGACCTGTGCGCCGGGAATTCGCTGCCCTCGGTCTCCAGTGTCACGTCGCACAGGAAGCCCTCGGCGCGCAGGGCCTGGTAGCCGGTGAGCAGCGCGCCGCCATGAGCTTTGCAGTAAGACAGGAAGTAACTCATTCTACCCAGGGCTGGAAGCAGCCTGGTGGGACCAGAGGCCTGCTGGGCAGGGCCGGAGGCATCCCGGGGCACAACACTCCCGGGACCCCCGCGTAAGCCACAGAGCCCCTAGCAGGGGCCCATTTCTGCCTGCTCAGTTTAAAGCCCAGGGCTCCTTCATCCAGACCTGCAGATCGCCCAGTGCCCCTCTCAGAGCAAATCCAGTCTGGAAACGGTTTTCGGAGGCCCCTAGTAACGGAGGGCGCGGAATTTGGAGGCTTCCCGGGAGTGTGGGGCTTGGTTTCCACGACTGCCGAGGCTTCCAGCGCGTTGCCCGAAGTCCCCTCCCCGGCCCAATGTGGAGAGCCCACACCTGCACGCCAGGGGCGGCGGTGGCTGCACACCATCACCTGGAAGAACCGAGTTGCCGGTGGACTCCGGGGGTGCTGGATGTCCGACGGCGCAGATGCGGCGTCCCGGGAGTGCAGGGCGAGGACTCTGACCTCTCCGGGGTGGACGAGGAGGACGGGTTCTGCGGGCACCCGCGAAGGCCGGGGACAACTGGTCACGGGGCAGTGGGGGGGTGAGCTTGTTCCGCGCGGAGGATCAACTCAAAGCCTAGGGGATTAGGGAGGGGAGGGCGCAGGTCAGAGCGGCGGGTCAGAGGCGTGATTGGGCGCCGCACATAACATGCCGGTAGCTCACAGCGACAGGAATAGCGCGCCGCCTCGGCCTCCCGGGCGCGCCCCGCCCCGTGCCCTGACTGCTGGCCGCGAACCGAGGGCACGGGCGCGGGTGAAGCGGCCCGGGCCAAGGGCTTGACTCCAGTGACCCTACTGGCCACCAGTGTCACCAGAGGGTCCCAGGAACCCGGTTGGGGTTGCGGGAGCCGGAGTTCACTGGAGAGGCACGAGTCGCCGGAGCCCCTCGACCCGGTAGTGTCGGCGGAGGGGCGTCCGGCTGGGCAGGAGGAGTGTCGACCTCCCGGTGTCCCTGTGTCTGGGAAAGAAGCCCTGGCTCAACTTTCTGCTTTGAAGAGGCCCTAATTAATCCAGCGGGAGAGAGGATTAAGCTGCGACTTTGCGCGCTGACACCCAGTAGGCCGCTGCGCGCTGAGGAGGCACTGGCGGGAACCACGCCCGGGCGAATCCCAAGCTCCCCGCCAGCGGCGCTAGGTAACGTGTCCCTCACCTGGACTCACCCTTGAGAGATTCTGGGCCTACTCTGAGCCCTTCGTGAGGCAGCTCGCGTCTCCCAGGCTGGCTCGTTTCACCTTTGTTCCCACGCCCGTTCCCAGACCTCACCTGAGTTTTCCCTTCCTATTCTTGGACCCTGCCCCGACCCATCCCTTTGCAGCATGAACAAGGAAACTGTGGTTGACTTGGGTTTTCTGCCACTCATTGTACACTTCCTTTGGGAAAAAAAAAAAAAAAGTCATTGCTTCCAATTTCTCTCCCCGATTTTCCACGCTCTGATCTAATTACTGGCTGCTACATCCTCGATGTTATCCCGGGATAATGAGCCGTACGGTTGCAAAGCTCGGTAGAGCTGGAATTTCGTAGGGCCCTTCCTCATAAAGTTATTTTTTACAAGAAACGCCCCAGCATGGAAATGACTAAAACCACCCTGATCTTGAGACTTTAGGAAAGCATCTCTCCATCTCCATCCTGTTCTTAAATAACTAAATGATTAATATAACTGGTCTTTTTCTTTCTATTTATTTATTTATTTATTTATTGCCAATTTGGAGACTTCTTTTGCTTTCATCTGGGATTGATTTTTCTATTTTCTAGTGCAACCCCTCTGGCAGCCTTTTTTAGGTGAGCCTTTTGAGGGCATCTGTAATAACTCGTATTTCTGACAGCTGGGGTTGTATTTCATAGGGAAAAACAGTTCAAGGAAGGATAAAATTATGTCATTTCCTACCTGGCATGCCATTAGTACTTACAAGGTCTCCAATTAGAAGTAATTCTTTAAATGCATAAAAGTATTAGTAAAATGATTTTGCTGTCAAAGATGAAACTGCATTATGACTTAAATTAGCCAAATTATAAAGTGCAGGCAGGGGCTCCAGTTGGGCTTCCTTAAACTCCAGAGGCTAAAAATACTCCAATTTGAATTCCTAATGTTAGAGCTAAAGCTGGGTTGGGAGGGCAGGTGCTGGATTTGTGGGGATTTGGGGGTTTTAGCATTAAAATTATTGATTCACAAGTAAAATACCAGTTTGGTTCACTTTGCACAGATCTACATTTTGAATTCAAATGGCCTTTACCCAACCCAATAGAATTTTGCTGGAAGGGATTTTTGAGATCATTTAGTCAAACTTTGTCCCTTTTCTCTGAAATCTTGTTTTTCTTTTTAAACAAATGTGACAAACAAGCCCCAGTGAGAGTACGGTTTGTCTGGATGACTTGGATATTAAGTTACCAAGTCTGTACTAGAATCAAGGGCTCCCTCCCCACTATATTATGTGACCTTATGTATGATAAAAATAAAATTGTGCAACACACAGTTTATTTAAGCCAAATAGGGTGATAAAGTACACTTATCCCCTTTTCAACTTAAAGCTGTTTAAGTAGGTCTTTTAAACAGCATATATTTAATCCAGAAATTGTATCTTATCCCATCTGATCTGTCCATCACCATGCTTCCAGATTGAATCCAAAATGTCACACTTACTTGAGAATAAAGATGCCGTGAGAGACTTTAAACTCTTAACATCAAAAATCCAGTTTTACATAACAAGTATGTGTTTATTGCTGGCCCAACATGCTACCTTAACATATTTTGCCATTGAAGGTTTAATGAACTGTGTTAACTGAATATGTTTTCATATTAGGTGTGTTTATAAGACCTTCTTTAGAAAATGTAACTGTCAGTCTACCTAAAAAAACATTGTCCTTTGAGTAATATATATGAAAAATATAAGTATTTTAATTTCTGTGCAATTTTTTATTTTTAATTTTTGTGGGTACATGGTAGGTGTATATATTTATGGAGTACATGAGATGTTTTGATACAGACATGCACTGTGAAATAAGCACATAATGAAGAATGGGATATCCATCCCTTAAGCATTTATCCATTGAGTTGCCAACAATCCAATTGTACTCTTTATTTTAAAATGCACACTTCTTATTGACTATAGTCACCCTGTTGTGTTATCAAATAGTAGGTCTTATTCATTCCGTTTTTTTATCCACTAACCATCCTCACCTCCCCAGCCCCCACTACCCTTCCCAGCCTCTGGTAACCATCCTTCTACTCTCTGTGTCCATGAGTTCAATTGTTTTGATTTGTGCAATATTAAGTATGCTAAATAAAATTTCAGTGTGTGCTTTTTAAAGTTGTTGTAGATGTGTATCTTAAGTTGGTGTCAGTCTGTTTCGGCTGCTATTACAAAACACCGTAGTCTGGGTAATTTATAAACAATAGAAATTTATTGCTTACAGTCCCAGAGGCTGATAAGTCCAATATCAAATTGCCAGCAGATTTAGTGTCTAGTGAGGGCTCTCGCCTTCATAGGTGGTGCCTTCTGACTGTGTACTCACATAGCAGAGGGGTGAGGAGCTAACAAACTCCCTCAGGGCTCTTTTGTAATGACACTCCTCACCTCCCAAAAGTCACACTTCTTAATACTATCATATTGGAGATTAAGTTTCAACATATGAATTTCAGGAGGACGTATACATTCAGACCATAGCGATTTGGGTTCCCTAGAAGCACGCTTTGTGACCCAACCTGAAGGAATGTTGATAGACAGATCTAACAGGGTGAAGTCATTATGTTGAAAATGATCTACTTATGAATTGCCTTCCCTTTTAGGCTATAAATTCCAGAGGGCAGGGACTGTTTCTTGGTCTTTGTATCTGCAGCCTCTGTCATGGTCTTTGGCATAAGTAATGTTGAGTCGAACAGATACAGGAAAGGAGTAAAGGGTTATTTAAAGGAACTTGATAGGGATAATTACTTCCTTATCTCTTGTTCTCCTTTCCCTCACACAGCTAGGATTTAGGACACATCCTGGTAAGGCCATGAGCTTACATCCCTAGAAATCAAGTGGATGACCATGGGTGGCCGCCAACTAAGGAGTCCAGGTGGACTCAACTCCTTTGAGAAAGCCTTACTATCTCGTGCAGCCCTGCAACTCCAGTCTAACCCCACATGCCTCTCAGCACCCAGTCACACGTACTGCTACTCCTCCTACCCAAATGCAGGGCCCCAGATGCCCCAGGTGCCCATCTTGCCCCAGTACACCCTCTATGCCCCAATTTATATGGCTGGGCTTCTGTTGAAGGCCCAGCTACTCACCCCAGAATATCTATTGAGACCCTGCAATTTGCCCTGAACCCCCTACCCCTCGTCAGGACAGTGAATTGCTGTCCCTGATCCCTTCATGCATCTTCACGTCCTGTGACAGACCCTAGAACTAAAGTCTTCCAAGCACTCACCTCACTTCCCACATCAAAGCGGCAATGCTCATCAGCCACAGCACTCCACTTTTCTCCAACTGGCCCTCCCTAGCTAAATCTAAATTACAGAGTTCTTGCCACCTCTAAAATAATTGTATGTGTTTATAGAAATCCAAAATTATGAACTTCCTTGTATAATGGCCATTTAATTTTTTTTACAAATTTAATGTGCTCTTTTTGGTAATAGCTTTATCAAGATATAATTCCATATCATACAATTCATCCATTTAAATTGAACAGTGGTTCTTAGTATATTCGGAGTTGTGCAACCATCACCACAGTCTAATTTTAGAATATTTTCATGACCTCAAAAACAAACTTCGTACCCTTTATCTGTCACCTCCCTATATCACCAATCCCCGAAGCTGTAAGCAACTGCTAATCTACTTTTTATCTCTATAGATTCTCCATATCTCATATAAATGAAATCATACAATATGTGGTCTTTTGTGACTGCTTTCACTTGGCATAATGTTTTCAAGATTCATCCATTGTAATGCACTTTTGAGGAAGAAAAACGCTTTGTATAAGGATAATATTGGAAACCTTTTCTCAAAACCATAAAACTCTGAAATTCGCCTGTTTGATATTTAGGATACAGTGTTTTGGCAGGTTAATGCTTTCTCATCTGTCATTACTGGCTCCTTTCAATCCAACTATACTTCTTCCCAACACATGACTTCTGGCAACCTCTATGGAGAGCCTATTATTAGGAATTGACACATAGTAAGTTTATTGTGAAAACATGATTACAAACAGTAATAGACATGCAGTAGAAAAAAAATCTATGTTATCTGCACCTCCTTCTGAGACCATTTTTTGAGTATGCGAAATGTATTTTTGTGATATGCAATTCAAATGAAAGGATTTCAAGGGCTGGAGTGTGTGTATGTGTGCATGTGCGTGTGTGTTTTATTATGAGTGATTTTGGCATTCTGGCTCAGCTGACAGTTTAAGGAGCAGTGTGGTGAATGGGGAAGAACTGGTCTTTGGAGTCAGACAGACTTGGTCTCCAACTCCAGATCTACCCTCATGAGACCTTAAAACAAGTAACTTAAATTCTGTGTCATTTTATTATTTTTAAAAGGAGAATACATTCATAGCACCTACATTCGTAGCACTGTTAAAATAAGATTATAATATATTTGACTGCTCCTGGCACACAGTATACACAAGAGATGCGAGTTTTTCCTTTTCCTTCCCGTGACTAAAGCCTTCTGAAAATTCATGCTACCAGAGCCCAAGCAGTCAGGAATTTTAATAGAGGAGTGGGTTGTCAGTGATCCTCCTATAGCATCACCTGGAAACCTGCTATGAAACATAGATTCTCAGCCTCATCTCAAACCTGCCAAATCAGAAACTCTGGAAGTGGGACGCAGTAATCTGTTTTAACAAGCACTCTCCATGATTCTGATGCATGAGAAAGTTTGAGAACCACTGTCATAGAGGATTATTAATAATTTCTGCTGCATTCTGAATTCACCATTCTCGGTGACAACTTCTGGCTGCGATGTCAGTGTTTTTCAAAAAAGGAAGGAAGTCTACTAGTTCCAAAAGATCAGAAGTCAGAGACCTAGAGGGGAAAAACTAGTGGCCACTGCCCCTTGTTATATGACTTAATAATATACTGTGGTCTCTTTTGCCCTTCTCACTCCTGCAAGATGACAGTGGATCACTGAGGCATGAGATGATGACTTGGTAAGCAACACATTTTCCCAAACAACATTTGATTGAATATTCAAATCAGAAGGTACTTGTATCCCCCCTTTTCCATCTGGATGCCACATTTTCAGAGGCTCTTGGATGAACTGGGGAATACCTGAAGAGGCCAGCCAAAGGAGGTGGGAATTGGAAACATTCTTCCTCATTTAGGGAGGAGGTAAAGAATCTGGAGATTTTAGGCTAAGAGAAAAAGCCCCTGCGGGGGTTAAATGATCATTATTTTCAACCTTCTGAAGGGCAAAAAGAAGCAGAGGTGGTCTCGTGGCTACAGAGGGCAGACCTGGGACCAGTTAGTAGAAGTTACAAAGAGTAATGTCGTCACGGGATAAATCAGGACCTCTTGCCAATTTAGAATCTTGAAAGAAAAGGTACAAGTAGAAGAAATAGAACATGACTGGCCATAAGAAGAATTACCTAAGGCTTGCAGAAGAGAGGGAACTTGTCCAAGGTGCCATGGTTTAGCAGACCCCATTGGAGCCCCGCCCATAACCCTTTGATCCATTTGTCATTTGGGGGCCCACCGATCTCAGTGGCTTTTGCTCCCAGCAGCCAGCACGTGCATCGCTTTGTGGGCAGACCCTTCTGTTCTGCTGGAGTCCACCTTGCCTGTGCATGTGAAGAGAAGCAAAAGCACCTGCAAATGTACTTCTCCAGGGGGACCTCCCTTAACCAACGATTGACAGGCAGGGTGGCAGCAGGTATACAAACACCCTAGCTCCCTTTCCAGGTGTGACCCACACCATTTCCAGAGCTCCCCTATGGGATTGAGCCAAAATTATCTTCTGTGGGAGCATGCTTGGTGTCATACATTGGCTTGATCCCCTTCCCTTCCCTGTCTCACATTGCCACCCGCTTCCTATCAATCTTTTCCAGGAACACTTCCTACTAAGTCACTTTCACACGAATCCTCACCTCAGAAGGAACCCCTGCCTTGCTAAACACCACCCAAGCCTCTCAGCCGGCAGTTTCAGGTGGATGGTGGGGCACGGGGTGGGCATGACACATACTACATCCACAAAGGGCCATCTGTCATTTGCTTGCAGACATGCATAAAACAAAATTGATATATTGTGTAGGTAGACATGTAAGCCCAGTGGCACACCTGGTCCCAGAAATCAAGACAACAAGACTGGGTGTCTTGACCTTCACCCCTCTGGTCTTTCAGGACTGATGTGGAAGCCAAAATGAACTCCAGAGTCCTTTCAAACCCAACATGCCACAGTTGAGTGCCACTGCCCCCTTAAGTTCCATCTGCAACTAGCATCTAAATGTGAACTTTACCTGAAGTCTTTGCTTTATGGGATTGACTGTGTTGTTTGTTACTTCCTCCCTGGCCCGTCCCCAAGGCTGACCACTGCCCACTACACCCACCCCCCTACCCCCAGCTTTTCTCCACACCTCACATGGCTTGAAGCTGTGTTCAGCTGCTTTCTTCCAATATTTCTCTCTCTTTCTTACATGGGATGACCTCATGTTCACTTCTTCATTCTACAACAGCTCACACGCTCAGTCCTACTTTCATGCGTTTTTGTGCATGTGGCTTGCCAGGGCTTGGCTGCCACTGAGCTTTGTACCTGATAGTTTCCAAAGGGGCAGTCGGTGACTTTGATAACATTCTTAATAAGAGAGATTCAAACCATTTGTCAGTTCCCTGTGGATGTGTGTTTCTGACAGTGTGACTGGGGACCACCAGCATTTGAATCTGCAGAACTTGTTAAGATGCAGGTTCCTGGGCCCCACCCTAGACCAACTGGATCAGAATCTCCAGGTGTGGCAGGAGTGGGAAGTGGCTGAATGTTTAACAAGCTTCCCAGGTGTTTCTCACTCCAAAGCAGGGCTACTCAGTGTGTGTGGTCAGCCAACCAGCAGCATCAGCATCACCTGGGAACATTTTAGAACTGCAAATTATCAGCCCTCACCCCAAACCTGCTGAATCAGAAATACTGGGGATGGGGTCCAGCCATCTGTACTTTATCAAGCCCTCCAGGGGATTGTGATGCGCACTAAGGTTTGAGAAACGTTTCTCTAAAGTTTAAGAACCACTTATGTAGAATTTCAATCCATTCATTCAAAAAATATGTCTATTGTGTTCCAGGTGCTATGGTTTATCAGACCTCGTTCTGCTAGGCTCTGAGGGTACCATGATGAGCAAATCAGTCAGGGGTCCTGCCCTTGAAGAGCTTAAGCTTTAATGGATTCCATATCATGTTGCTGCTTCAGTATGTCTTCTAGGTTCTCAAGACAATCCAGCCTTTATGGTTCCTTTCATGAGGTCTTTGCCGCTTCTACTTCAGTAGACAATAAACTGTCTAAGTAGAAGACTCCAATGCCAGTTCCCAAGTGACTGCTGTTAAGTTCCAGACCTCGGACCTGGCTGATGGGTTTCTTAGAGAGGGGTGGAACATACGATGTCAGCCAGTCTCACCCTGCACCAGTTCCCCAAATCAGCCCACAGTGAAGTGGCTTGGCTGTTAGTATCATATCCCACAAAGAGTCAGCTGTCATCCACTTACAGATGTGTACAACGAACCAAGCCCATGACTTTTGATAGTTGGACTTTCTTTGGAAAGGCACAGCACTACTCTGACATCAATATCAGAGTCTCTTATGCATCTTTCAAATGGCTGCATAGTACAAACCAAGTCATACAATGGGAAGTGGCTCGGATATGTCATCTGAGCACAGAAATATAATCATGGAACAGCCTTGGAGTGTTAGTAAATGTCTTCGATCACTCACCTGTTTAAGGAGTTGCAAAGGCTGGGACTTCAAATGCTTTTTTTCAACGAACACTCTTCAATAGAGATATTATACTCCTTCCTGAACTGTCCCTGTGTCTGACACATGACGAATATGTCAACTGTGCCAATTGCTTCTGCTATTTTCAGAACCCCTTTCTAATGATGCTGGTCAGTGACTAATCAGGAAAAATTCTACCCAAGGTCTTGCCAACAGGGGAGAGATTATGGAATAGTTTGCTCTCAACTGCTTATAGAATTCTTAAAGATATTTATAATATTAACAGCCTCAAAATCTTGTGCCACTTGTCCAGGGTTTTATTTCTTAAGAAATATTCTCCAAAAGTGTCTATTAAGAGTTACCTGTACAATCATGAGCAAGAAATGGTCATTAAAAAATAACAGCCCAAGTGACTGTTTTCTGATCAATATTTCATGTCACTCAGGAAGTCTCAGTTTGACCTCCAAGCAGGAGACACTTTCCACTAAAGCAGCCAGATTTGCCCTGCCCTGTCACCCTACAAAGAGCATTTTGCCACCAGAATATGAGGACACTGGGCAAGAGCTTCCAAAGCCTGTCCATTGTAGGAGGACCACTCACCATCGTTCCAAGAGTCAATGAACATAACAGCCACCTAGCTGGCCCCAAACCCTCCAGCTTCCTTTAACAGTTCAGTTAAAATGGCACCAGCTCCCTTCTCATAGATGGCGGCAAAACCCAGTATTGCCCCAAGAATGCTGAGGAAATGTGGGGGCTTACGTTTTTCCTGATAACTCCCTGCTCTAATTCTGGCTTCTGCTGACACCTCCATCTCCCTCATGTTTTGCTTCTTAGGATTATTCCCTACTCTTCACTCTGCACTCAGCCACCCATGCAGCACAGTCCCAAGCCTTTATTCTCCCCCTTGATTTCTCATACAACCTGTGAAGGACTAAGAAAGCTTTTACTGAAGACTTGGGTGGGATGGGCACAGTAAAGCAGCAAAGTGTAGAGTAGCAGATAAAACCAATAACCAATAATTCCTGTTTTAAAACGTGTCGGCTTGTCCTCCCCAGGGCCACCGTGTCATGTTGCTGGCCCTGGCCCTGTCTCCTCCCCTTCTCCTCTTTTGCCCCGCCCACCACTACTACCCTCCTCTCCCAGACTGGTCCCACAGAAACCCAAAATACATACAATTTCATTGTTCAGAGCACTTCAGCCTCCTCTCTTCCTAAGCAGTTTTGCCTGGCCAGTCCTGACTCGTGTGTGTGTGTGTGTGTGTGTGTGTGTGTGTGTGTGTGTGAAATACATTTTAAAAATTAGCATTTTAACAATTTGTAGATGTACATTGGCATTAAGTACATTCACATGGTTGTATAACCATCACCATCATCCATCTCCAGAATGTTTTCATTATCCCAAACAGAAACTCTGTATCCATTAAACAATAACTCCCCATTCCCTTTCCCCATTGCCCTTGGTAACCATCATTCTACTTTCTGTTTCTATGAATTTGATTATTCCAGTTACCTCATATAAGTGGAATCATATTTGTCTTTGTATATCTGGCTTATTTCATTCAGCATAATGTCTCAAGATTCATCCATGTAGTTAAATGTGTCAGCACTTCCTTTTTAAGACTGAATAATATTCCATTGTCTGTATATGCCGCCTTTTGTCCATTCATTTGTCAATTGACATTTGGGTTGTTTCCACCTTTTCCCTATTGTGAATAATGCTGCTATGAGCATTGGTGTACAAATATCTATTTCAGTCCCTGCCTTCAGTTCTGTTGTGTATATACCCAGAAGTGGAATTGCTGGATATTGTGGTAATTCCATGTTTAATTTTTTAAAGAACTGCCATACTGTTTTCTACATCGTCTACACCATTTTACATTCCCACCAGCAGTGCACAGTTTCTCCACATCCGTGCCATCACTTGTTCTCTGTTTTATTTTTTATTTTTGTAATAGCTATCGTAATGGGTGTGAGGTGGTATCTTGTTGTTTCAATTTGCATTTCCCTAATGATTAGTGATATGAACATTTCATGTGCTCAGTGACCATTTGTGTATCTTCTCTGGAGAAATGTTTATTCAAGTCCTTTGCCCATTTTTTGAATTGGACTGTTTGGTTCTTTTGTGGTTGAGTTGTAGGAGTTCTTTATATTTTCTTGATATTAATCCCTTATCAAATATGTGATTAGCTAATATTTTCTCCCATTCTGTGGGTTGCCCTTTCGCTATATTGGTAGTGTCCTTTGAAAAACACAAGTTTTTAATTTTGATGAATTCCAATTTATTATTTCTTATGTTGCTGGTGCTTTGGGTGTCATACCAAGAATTCATTGCCAAATCTAATGTCATGAACCTTTTCCCCTGTTTTCTCATGAGTTGTATAGTTTTAGCTCTTATGCTAATTAGGTCTTTGATCCATTTTGGGTTAATTTTTTTTTTTTTGAGACAGGGTCTCACTGTGTTACCCAAGCTGGAAGGCAATGGCACAATCACAGCTCGCTGCGTCCTCGACCTCCCGGGTTCAAGTGATCCTCCTGCCTCAGCCCCCAAAGTGCTGGTATTACAGGGGTGAGCCACCCTGCCCAGCCTTGAGTTAATTTTTATATATGGTATAAGGTAAGAGTCCATCTTCATTCTTTTGCAGGTTGATATCCAGTTTCCTCGGTACCATTTTTTTATTATTATTATTTTTAATTATACTTTAAGTTTTAGGGTACATGTGCACAACATGCAGGTTAGTTATATATGTATACATGTGCTATGTTGCTGTGCTGCACCCAGTAACTCATCATTTAACATTAGGTATATCTCCAAATGCTATCCCTCCCCTCTACCCCCACCCCACAACAGGCCCTGGTGTGCGATGTTCCCTTCCTGTGTCCATGTGTTCTCATTGTTCAATTCCCACCTACGAGTGAGAACATGCGGTGTTTGGTTTTTTGTCCTTGCGATAGTTTGCTGAGAATGATGGTTTCCAGCTTCATCCATGTCCCTACAAAGGACATGAACTCACCCATCAAAAAGTGGGTGAAGGATATGAACAGACACTTCTCGAAAGAAGACATTTATGCAGCCAAATGACACCTGAAAATATGCTCGTCATCACTGGCCATCAGAGAAATGCAAATCCTCAGTACCATTTTTTGAAAATAGTGTCTTTTCTCCCATTGAATGGTCTTGGCACGCTTCTCAAAGATCATTTGACAGTATATCTGAAAGTTTACTTCTGGGCTATCTATTCCAATCATCTGTATGTCTGTCTTTATGCCAGTACCACACTGTTTTGATTACTCTAGCTTTGTAGTAAGTTTTTAAATCAGGAAGTGTGAGTCCTCCAACATTCTTCTTCTTCAAAATTGTTTGGCCTATTAGAGGTCCCTAGATTCCTATGAATTTTAAGATGCAATTTTCTATTTCTGCAAACAAATATCGTCAGGATTTTACTAGGGATTACATTGAATTTGTCAATTGTTTTGGGTAGGATAGTCATCTTAACAATATTAAATCTTCTAATCCATAAACATGAGATTCCTTTCCATTTATTTATGTCTTTAATTTCTTATTTTTATACATGATAGTTTTTAATATACATCTGAGCTAAAGACCAAACACTGACAGTAGGTGAAAAACAAATAGTAAGTTTGTTAGCCTACACTTAAACCTCAAACAAAAGAGATGACTTTTTGTTTATCTAACAAGTTCTGCATTGATTACACACCATAAGTAATAGTATATAAAAACACATTTGTATTTAGTAAGAATATTTTATTTCTTGGGTCATATATTTCAACTAGGTGGTCTAGTATAGTTGGTACTTTCGAAGTTTAACTACATTAGAAGAAAGTGTGGTGTGAAATATAAGTACACTGTTGTTGGAACTGAACTATAAAGCCGGAAGTAGACGTACTTGCTTCATGAGGTTGTAATTCTTAAGTCTATCTTATTTCATTTCATTTTACATTTTATTTTACTTTAGATTCAGGAAGTATATGTGCTTATTTGTTGCATGGGTATAATGCATATTGGTGGAGATTGGGCTTCTAGTGTACCCATTACCCAAATAGTGAACATTGTACCAGATAGGTTATTTTTTACCCCACACCCCCCTTCCACCCTCCCCTCTTTTGGAGTCCCCAGTGTCTATTATTTGCATCTTTATGTCCCTGTGCACCCATTGTTTAGCTCCCACTTATAAGTGAGAGCATGCAGTATTTGGTTTTCTGTTCCTACGTTAGTTTACTTAGGAGAATGGCCTCCAGCTCCATCCATGTTGCTGCATAAGATATGATTTCATGCTTTTTATGGCAGCCTAATATTCTGTGGATAAATAAAAAAAAATGTTTTATTTATCCAGTCAACTGTTCATGGATACTTAGGTTGGTTCCCTGACTTTGTTATTTTGAATATATGAGGGCAGTTGTCTTTTTTATATAACGATTTATTTTCCTATGGGTAGATACCCAGTAGTGGGATCATTGGGTCACCTGGTATTTCTATTGAATTATTTCAGAAATCGCCACACTATTTTCCACAGAGGTTGAATTAATTTACATTCCCACCAACAGTGTATAAGCATTCCATTTTCTCTGCATCCACCCCAATATTTGTTGTTTTCTGACTTTTTAATACTAGCCATTCTGTATTTATGTCTTTAATTTCTTTTTAGCAGTGTTTTTTTAGTTTTCAGTGAACAAGTCTTTTACCTCCTTGGAAAAGTTAATTCCTAAGTATTTTATTATTTTTGATGCTACTGGAAATTGAATTATTTTAATTTCCTTTTGGGATTGTTCATTGTTAGTATATAGAAATGCAACTGATTTTTACCTGTAGATTTCGTAATGATTCGTGACCATTAATTGGAGGGTGCACCCAAAGCTATGGTGGCCTAGTAATAACACTTTTGTTTCAGTGTACACACTAAGAATTGTGCAAGAAAATCAAACATTTTCCTGTCCTTATGGGTTTGGAACCACATTTCTTATAATTCACTCATTGCATAATAATATATAATTTAAAAAATTGATAGCATTTTTCTAACATACACCTATTTTCCTTGTAAATAAGCTATGTTGTTAATTTTCCCAATTTCTTTTCAAGTATATAGAAATTTCAAAATTTTGACTAAAACAAAAAGGAATAACAAAGAAAGCAAAAATACCTGAAGTCTTTCCATTTCTGTATCAACCACCATTAACACCATAGTAAACTACATATTCATATAGGTTTATAATAAGTAATTTTGCAAGGGTGGGATCATGCCACATGTGCTATTTTTAAGCCAAATTTTTCACTTAATTATGTCTTATGGAGGTATTTCCAAATAAACAAATATGGATATATAATAGATATCCTTTCTGATGTTTGTATAGTGTTTTATATAGATATAAAAAAGTTAACAAATCCTCTTCTAATGCATATTCAGATTACTTCCACATGTGCACTCCTATAAACCAAGGTACAATGAACATCATTGTACAAACCTCTTTGCCCTCCTGTGTGTTCAGCTCCTGAGGATATATATGTATATTCAAGTACATATATATGTACTTGAATATGCAAATAAAAATCTGGAAGAAAGTAAGGCTGAATATTATCAGTAATCATAACTGGGTGAATGGTAGGTAATTTTGGTCTCATCTATATTTTTTATTTTCATAGGACTATACTTTCTCATATATTTTAATGTTCGTAGAGTTATAGGTAATTTTATCATCACAATTTTAATTTTTCCTGGAAATATTATTAAAATAAAAGGTTTTTAGAAGCAAAAATACTGGGTACACAGAAACGAAACCAATTAATCACATATAAATACATTATTAAGGTTTATTGGGATTATGCCAACTATTGAAAAATTGAAAAAGATAGCCATGTTTCTCATAGATTAAAGTGTTTTACAAAACTTTTCTTTTTGCTGTTGGATACACCTGGAAAAACAACAGAAACACATATATTTCCATTTCTTAAAATTAAATACTTTGACATTTATATACTTAAAACACTGGTGGCCAAAAACTGATGATCACCTATCTTCAAATGCCATACTGTTGAGTTACCCATATCCTAGGAATCTTTACTATAACCCCTAAATGTGAAGAAAGTAGAATGACCTGCCTTGTTTTTTTGCCTGTCACTGAGTAGAGTGGAAATGAATGCTGGGGAGAAATGAGAGAATTGGGGAAAGTGACCATTAGGGCTCAGTCTTTCTCTGATAGAAATAATGACTCGAAGGTCATATGCTGAATTAAGGGAAACAATAGGAATCCCAAGGATATCCTCCATAAGAACAAACCCACACCCCCAGCATGGTAACTGATCAAATGTACTCCTGCAATTAAATCAAGAATTCCACTTAGAAGAAAACATAGCACAAATAATATGAGGAAATTCTTCACAATTGCTTCAGGCTATAGAAAAACTTAACGAGAGCATGCGTTTAATAAGATAAGAGCTCAAAGATGAGATGATGAAACAGCAGAATGGAATGAAATGAGAGATGGCAGCTTTAAGGGAAACATTAAGGATCAAACTAATATCATTTCAATACTAATACCTAAAGTAGAAACAGCAATGAAGAAATGGATAGCTAAAAACCTAATTATGGCCATAAGAGAAATACTTGGGTAATCACAGAAATATAGAATAAAGGATAAGAGATTAAGACAATTTTTAAAAATTGAATATATGTGGAAGACACATAATGATGATCCAAGATAAGGATAATTGATGTCTCTGAAATGAAGAAGCCCACTAATGACAGAAGGTATGTTTATCAGTATTATATAAGAAAATCCCCCAAAAATGAATAAATTTTCTGATTTAAAGGTTATACTTCATTCTAGGGAAATATGACACAAAACATTCGATGTTGAGACATATTCTCTTTTTAAGTTTTTCAATTTTGAAATAAAAAAATTAATTGTCCAGGAAAACAACAAAAAGCATCTATGGGGGGAAATAATAAGGCTACCTCAGACTTGCTCATACTCATTAACCAGCAATTCTATACCTAGGAATGTAATCTAAGTAAATAATCAGATGAGTATATAAGATTTATATACAATGATGTTTACTATAATATTTATAAACACTTTTTCAAATATTATGTGATATTCAAGAAAGATTCAAATAGCAAAATGCTAGATAACCTTTAAAATTGGTTTTAGAGGAAGTTTTAGTGACATAGGAAACTGTTCATAATATATTATTGTCAAGTGAAAGAATCAGATTACAAAAGCGTAATTACAATATTATTCTGGTGAAATCTGCACACATATAGAAAAAGTCGGGAGGAAAATACTGAAAAGATATGCATTAAAATGAAACAATGGTTATATCTGGGGAAACATTCAAGGGTTATGTTTTTCTTTGTGCTTTTTTACATATAACATATTCTTTATAATGACATGTATTATTTTTATATTGTAGAAAAAAATGACAAGAATTATTTAAAATATAATAAATAATAACAAAGATCTTACCTTGATATTACTGTAACAAAACAGAAAGGTTTAAAATGTAGAGTTACGGCATTTGGGAACAGTTACTTTGACTACACTTTTAGAAGACTTAGCTGATCATATTTATGAGCAACTAGCCCTGGGGATGTGCTGAAAAAAAAAGAAAGAAAAAGAAGAAGAAAGAAAGGAAGAAAGAAGAAAGAAAGAAGGAAAGAAAGGAAGGAAGGAAGAAAGAAAGAAAAAGAAAAGCAAGCAAGCAGGAAGGCAGGAAGGCAAGAAGGCAAGAGGTCAAGAAAGCAAGCTAGCTTCAGGTGGGGTAATCATTAACCAGCTTTATTTGTATCACGTCTCAGATGAAACGTCAGTATGATTGTAAATTTGAGCAAGCTATGTTAGATGGGAACATGGACCATCACTGTATACTTGTATAAGCAAAATTTACCTCATGGTGTGAATAAATGTATCTGTAAGAAAGTTTCTGACCATTGTATAAAGAGGTCAGCACACTAGTGATACATGGTGCATGTAAAAAATAGCATCTATTGAGGGGTCAATAAGCAGATGAGTGATGAAGCAAATGCAGTCCCCACAAACTCGCATTATCCCACTGCTGACTGTAGGCAGCATTCCAGTAGAGAGAGCACACCCTTCCCCTCCCTATCATCCTCTGCATACTATAGTTCTAGGGTCAGGAGGCTACAGAATATTGATGCCAGTATGTAACATAGTGAACACTTCCTGGTTGGAAGAATGGCCTTGTTAGAAAGGGGAAGTCTTCAGAACCAGTAGTTGGTATCAGCCCATCTGTTACTTGAGCTAACTCAGACATACTGAGCCAGATTTTCCCCAAGCTCCCGAAAGTAGGGAGGAAATCAGCTCCCAGAGCCATCCGAATGGGTGTTGCATCACTAGTTTTTGATACATTTAGCACAGAGACCAAGTTCCCCAAAATTGCTAAATATCTGGATTGTTCCAATAAGTTTCCACCACCAAATAGGAAATAAGAGCTATTCCCCAACTTGGAAACTCATCACTCAAGATTTCCCACAGGACGTTGCCCAAATGACAGCTTGTCCAAGTCCTCCCTTCCATTTGCAGCGGGAAGCAACTTCTCATCCTCTAGTATCCAGCTAGAGGTTCTTCCAGCTCCAACGTTCCGATTGGATGTCACCAGTGATGGCTTCTGAGACTCACCCCAGCTCCTTGGTGGCCTCTCCTGGCAATATATTAAAATTTCAAACCATTTTAGTCTTGGTTATGATAAAATTATTGCTAAGCCACACCCTTTGATCTGCTATCATGAATCTGCTGTTTCTTTGATTTGGGCACTGAGATTTTACAAAATAACTTTCTATTTGTTTAATGCATTTCATGTATTTGTTAACTGATTTACTCTTCTATAGGGAAGCAATGTGTTAAACTGGAAATATGCATAAGGGGTTCTTTATCAAGATTGTCATGCTCTAAAATATATTTAAGACAAAAGCCCTATCACAGATCTCAGTGGCCTTCCAAAAATAGCACAGACTTGGGTTTTTTCTTCTCACAAGAATTCCTTTTATGATAAGCTTAACATTTCTTCAAAGAAAATGTTACAATACCAGAAACTTCCCAGTTGACATTTACTTAGTTTTTACAAGAAGAATATTTAAAATTTACACAAGGCTTACATCTGAACATCTTCAAGTTTTGTAGGTATAAACCTCAAAGGGTGACTCTAAAAACAAAACTTAAAGCCTCTGCATTTTCACATGTAAATAGGAGCGTGTCCATATGACTGGTTCTAAGTCAATATGCTCACATCCTTGGAGCTTCACAGGGCTGTCACCCCAGGTGGCCACCTGCTTTCCAAGGGAAGCATATTCAGCAAGCATGCGATTCATCAATGAGAAGGGACTCATGTTAGCAATCAATTATTTACACCCTTGTCCCATAAAACTTACCTATAGACTCCCTCAGGAATTTTGCATGAGTGGTTTAAAACAGGCTGTGCCATACACTCATTCTCAACCTTTTTCATTTTAAGGATCATTTTACAACGTAAAAATATTGAACAACCTCTCCCTTAATAGTGATTCTTCTCTTCACTATTGTCTTGTAGGAGAAAAAGCTCCAAAAGACCAAAAACTCCTATGTCCTCGGTAACACAGATAACTGGTTTTGAAAATTTAAAACACACACACACACACACACACACACGAAACTATAAAGGATAAAATAAAAATTGCCCACATTTACACATCCAGAACAAAGCACTGATAATATCTTGGCATATTTGCTTCCAGGATTTTCTTCTCTCTCTGTGTCTCTCTCTCTTCTTTTTCTTTCTTTCTTTCCTCTCTCATCTTTCCTTCTCTCTTTTTTTTTACAGAAAAATTAGTCTTATCAGCATAGTGCATGCTTATGTGAGGAATTCAAATAGTTTAGAAAAGTACAAATTTAAGAAAGCTGACAATCACCCACAAAATACCATCCAGAAGCAACTATCACTGACATTAAGAGAGATCAAGACAATTGCGTAGGCTTATGCAACAAGATAAGTAGATAAACATACAGATACAGATAGGAAGACTTTTAAGAAAATGCTATATCTTAATTAAAATGGGGATAAAATAGCTAAATCTTATTCATTTAAAATGTTACTTTTAATTGTACTTTAATATCACAGAAAAAAGAAATTAAAGTGAAACAGAAGAATTCATAATCAATATTTCTTCACCACGAGGTATTATTTTCTAAAAGATTCTTCTAAAAAATTATTAAGTGGTTGGAGTTGGAATTCTTTAACTGCCTGTTCCAGTTTTAGACAGTCCTGACTCCCTGCTATGAGCAGTGAGGACGTTAATACTTTCACACTACCTCACACCTCTCTTTCCTCCTTTTTCCAGTGTTTGATGGTTGTATTCTACTCTTCACATTGGCCATTTAGTTGGCCTTCACATTCTTACCTATAGTGACTGGATAGGTGAGAAGTCTTGCAAATGACCCTTCCTGAACTCCTCCTAAGGCCTTCCTGATGTTCTTGGTGGTCCTGCCCCCAGGCCTCCACTTCCCACTTTCTCCAGTGTGTCACTGCAGCCCCCAGTACCAGTCACCCCAGCATTACTTTACTAGCCCTTCATGTGCTGGTGGTAGACTGAGACAGTTTCCTTAAGATGAGAGGAACTTATTTCCCTTACATTTTCTCCCTGTATCATTTGTTTCTAAACCAACTAGGTAAAGCGTCCCTCTAGATTTCTGGAGACCCTTTAGGCAAGCCACAGCCTCTTTCTCTTCTGTCATCTTTCATAACTCACAGCTGTGGGGTTTGTCTCTTTAAATAAAAATAGGATCATAAGAGAAGGAAACATGGCTTAGGAAAAGAATGTGGAATATTTCAGAGGGTAAAAGTAAGCAGTTCACCTAATAAAGAAAATTCCTGATGAAGTATAAAGCCCTTCTTCGGGAAATTATAGGTAAGTGCTAGTTAACAGGAAAATATGTAAATTTCTAATGCAGCAGAGGGTAGTGGAAAGATGGTGGGAAGATCAGTGACAATACTTTTAAACTTCATATTTTATATTTACATGTAGCAAAAACTAAAGCAAGACATCCTTCTATCCTGCCCCATGCTTCCCTGCACATATGATCCTGGGCTGAATAAAATTGAGCTCCTAACCTAGTGTCTTTTTTGTGATGATTGGCTTATTAAAATGTATGTTTAAGAAATATCTGTCCTCAAAAATATTTGGCCATCACCGTTTCTTCAAGGTACTCACTTTTTAGGTCAAGGAAGAATGATCCAGAGATACTTTGAATCACAGTAAGCCCAGACTTGTTTTCCATCTCACTGAGAATAGCCCATTTTTGGACTGCCCCTGACACTCCGTCAGAACAATGTCCTTGGTGTAGTTGGCTGCCTTCTAAGATGCCATCAATAATTCCTGCTTCCTGGTAGTCACACCCTTGGGCAATCCCCTCCCTTCAAGTGTGGGTGGACCTAGTGATTTACTTCTAACCCATAAAATATGGCAAAGGTGAAGGGATGTCACTGTCATGATTAGTTTGCAAATAATCGTGACTTGTGTCTTGCTAGCAGCCTCTATCTATTGACTTCTCAGCTTGCATGTTTTAATGAAGCAAGCAGCTTTGTGGGAGAGGTCCACATGACACAGAACTAAGAGCAGCCTCAGCCAACAGCCAGCAGGGAATGAAATGCTGCCAACAACCACAGAATGAGCTTTAGATGTGTTCTTCCCCTGTCAAACATTCAGATGAGATGGCAGATCCTGGGCAGCCTCATGAAAGACCACGAAGCAGAGAGCCCATTTAAGCCATGTATAGACTTCTGATCCATAGAAACTGTGAGATAATAAATGTGTGTTGTTTAGAGCCACTAAGATGTGGGGTAATTTGTTACACAGCAAGCAATAACTTGAATAGATAACTAATACACTGTGCTGGCTTTACTGATTTTGAGAATTGCCAAGTAGTTCACCAAACAAGGTTCAATGACTTCATCTACCTGTCGGGATTTTAGAGGTAATGCTGCATAAGCTATATAGACTCCACCTAAGAGGTCAAGAGCCTTCTTATTTCTCAAAGCTCCCTGGATTGGGAGATGGGGAAAGTCTTCCAGTTGAGGGAAGTCTTCCAGTTACTATTGCTGTGTGACAGATTATTTCAAAACTTCACATCTCAATACAGTCACTTAATTGTGGATTCTGTGGAACAGGCATGCTAGAAGTACACAGCTGGAATTGCTTGTCTCTGTTACACAATGCCTGGGGCCTCAGGTGAGAAAACTCTGTGGCTGGTGGTAACTTGATGGCTGGAAACTGGAGGCATCTGGAGGCTTCTTGCTGACATGTCCAGTGCTTAGTGTTTATTGCCTGTCCGCTGGGACCTTAGTTGAAGTTGCCAAGTGGAGTACTTAAGGTGGCCTCTCCATGTGGTGGGCCTCTTCACAGCATGGCCATCTCGAGGTAGCCATACGTTTTATAATGTCAGCCCATGGCTCCAAAAGCAAGTGTCTCAACAGCAGGGCAGAAGCTGCTTCACAGCTTCTGACCTAGCCTCAGAAGTCACTCAGTGTCACTTTCACTGCTTTCAATTGTTTATAAGTGAGTCACAAGCCTGTGGGATATAAGTTATTGTGAAGCCATCTTTGGAAAATTAAACCTGTCAAAGGAAGTAAGAATGTCTCATAAAAGAAGGCAAAACCAAGGAATCCTTACCTCTGTCAACAACGTGAGAGACCATGAAGCAGAGGACAGTTAAGCCAGGCCAAGATTTCCAACTCACAGAAACTGTGAGATAATCAATTAGTGTTGTTTTAAGTCACTAAGATGTGGAGTAATTTATTTGCAGTGAGCAATAACTAATGCTAATACTTGGATTCGTGTGCACTAATACATGCCACCTTTAGGCAGTTCACCTTCATGGAGAATCACTGAGCCAAGACAAAGCATATGAAAATGTCAAGAGTAGTTATGAGGCATTTACAAAAAGAAAGTGAAGTTAATGTGGATCAGATTTTCAATTCAATCGACTGTGACAAACCACCACCATTTAAAATTAAGGCTCTAGCTCAGTAATTTATATCCTGTTTCTTTTTACTCCAGACTCTTCTTACTATATTCTCAGTACAGTCCTTTTGGTTATTTCTGGCATATCTTCATGAATTCAGTGTAAAATTCTCTGCAGATAAATGCCCACTTAAGGGCAATTAGCTTTAGATAGTAACATTTGGATGTTCTTGTTGCTTTAAGTTCTTGAAGTGATTGCCAAAAAAATATTTTGGTATATTTTTCTATTTTTTGGATTTAAGTTTTCAGTGCGCCTTTTGTCTTCAAACCAGTTCTAATACGTGTTCTTATAACATTTATTTCAAATTCCCATCTTTCAAATGAGGAAAATAATACATCTCTTGACCATGTCAAGGGTATTAAAGATGATGCTTAAGGTACCATGCAACTGAAAAGTGCTATTAAATTCATTTTTATCAAGTTTGCTCTTGTGAGCCATTATCACATCACACTTTTACACAGGCTCTGGATTATCTGCTGCCACCCAAAGAACAGGAAGTTCAGGCTTATTTTGTGAATTTGTGAATCATTTGGTGCTCTTATCAACCAGAGTCTTTGGCTGCAAGCAACAGACACTCTGGCTCACCTAATGTGCAAGGAATGATTAAATGGCATCAGGTGGCTCATAAAATCCCCAGCAGAGCCAGAAAATAAGGCAAGGGAAGATAAGCAGCCAGAAAAAATGCCCCCAAATCACACCCCAGCACTGGAACCACATAGCCTCCATTAGTGCTGCCACTGGGCATCAACACACTGCACCACTAGCTGCTGGACACAACCATGAAGACCACCACACTTCTTAAAAAGAAATGGCTCATTCTAGGGATGGAGCAAGGAAAGATCGAGGTGGGCCTGGAGCATCCTGTGATGTAGAAAGCAAGGAAGTGCTCAAAGAACAATGGGGATACCTCAAAAGGACACAGGGTCTGCTGGAAGGGCCTCCTGCTGGTCAAATTTAGGACAATTTTTGGATCATAATGACTAATGGTAGTAATAGATTATAGCAAAAGGAAATCAATAAGTCCACAGTAATACTATATAAAAATGGGAAGAGAGAAAGCTCTTCTTTACAAGAGAATGTCAACTTCGACATATAGAAAGAATGACAGAATTTGAAAATCCTCTTTTTCACATCTAACAATACAATCATTGATTCAGGTAAAAATCCTCAATGATTACACCAATGAGTAAGAGGTTGTTGGGGAACAAGGTATTCACACAATCTCAAAGTATCACCTCCACAGATTACTTATTAATTACAAAGGAGAAAAGATATCCTTACACTGGAGGGATCTGGTGGACCTCACCTTCAGCAAGTGATCAAACTTAGCACCTCCAGTAATGGGACAAACTGATAGCATGTGCCTCCTGATATTATGCAATGGAAAGAACACAGCATCACTTAGGTAGTATGCATGCACCAAAACTATTTAACCTAAATGTAATAGTGAAAGAATAATTAGACACATCTGAAATGTCAGTGATCATGAAAAACAAATAAAGCCAGAGAGACTGTTCTAGATTAAAAGAGCCCCAAAAACCCATGACAATCACATGCAATTTGTGATCCTAGGTTTCATCCTAAAATTTAAAAAAGAATTAAATGATGTTTTGCTGAAAATTGGGGAAATTTGAATAGGAAATGTATGTTTGATAATATTGTAGCAACATTAAATTTATTGGATTTGGCAATGGTCTTATGCATATGTAGGAGAATGTGTGTTTTTAACAGATGCATGCTGAGGCATTTAGCTATAATATGCCATGATGTTTTCTGCAGAAACAAAACAAAACATGTGTGTGTGTGTGTGTGTGTGTGTGTGTGAGAGAGAGAGAGAGAGAGAGGTGGTTTGGGGAGGAGAGGGGCAAACATTAAGCAAATGTAGCAAGATGTTAAACAATTTGTGAATATAGTTATAATATATATGGCAATTTATTTAACAGTGCCTCACATATTCTGTGTTATTTTTATTTTTATTAAATAAAATTGCAGACAGGAAAGAATTATTCCTAGGTGAGCAGAAATCAGTAACTGTTTTCCTCCTTCCTCTCAGGAAGTATTTGACAAGTGTCGGCAAGGACTGAATATTACGCTTGCGGTATGCAGAGAGACATTGTGGGGATAAAAAGAAGTCAGAGAAGCTTCTAATAGCTGTGTGGTCTGTGTGGGCTGGCATGACTGATTGGTATCAAGATGGGCCCCCAAAATATAGCCAGTTTTCCCTACCAGTTTTCTCCAAGGGGCCTTTTGGTGAGTTCCAGGGTAATGAGGGAGGCTGGGGATAGAGAAAACTTGGTAGATTTAAACCCGATTATATAATAGTTACATTAAATTTTAATAAACTAGACATTCCAATGAAAAGTCAAAAGACAGACTGGATGAAAAAAACAACACCTAATTATGTACTGTTTATGAAGGACAAACTTTAAATAGAAAGGCACAGAAAAGTTAAAAATGAAAGGATGGAAAAGATATACTGAAAGATAAATTCCCTGGCTATATCAATGCCAAACACAGTAGACTTTAAAGGAAGAAGTATTATAAGAAATAAAGAGGACAATCCATAATGATAAAAGGATCAACTCAACAAGAAGGCCTAAGGATCCTAAATGTGAATGTGCCTCTAATAACATAGCTTCAAGGTGTATAAAGGAAAACTTGACGGCACTAAAAGTAGAGTTATATTCACAATCTTAGTTGGCCAAATTTAAACTTGTCTCATTAATTGGCAGAACAAGTACAAAAAGTCAGTAGATATTTTTTATTTTATTTTATGTATTTTTTATTTTATTTTATTTTATTTTTTATTTTATTTTATTTTATTTTATTTTATTTTATTTTTATGGCAGAGTCTCGCATGGCCCCCCGGGCTGAAGTGCAATGGCATGATCTCAGCTGACTGCAACCTCGGCCTCCCAGGTTCACGCGATTCTCCTGCCTCAGCCTCCCGAGTAGCTGGGATTACAGGTGCACACAACCACACCCGGCTAATTTTTTTGTATTTTTAGTAGAGACAGGGTTTCACTATGTTGGCCAGACTGGTCTTGAACTCCTGACCTCGTGATCCACCTGCCTCGAACATTTACAGAAATCACGTGAAACATTAACCAAAATAGAACAATATGCTGGGGCATAAACGAATCTCAATAAATGAAGGGCAGAAATCATACATTGTAAATTCTCTGACTACAATGGATTAAGCGAGAAATTGGTAACAGAAATATAACCAGGAAAAATAAGCAAAAACTTACAGTTGACAAAAAGCATTTGGATCCCTGATGATTCTGCCATGGGCCAGAATAAGGCTGAAGCTGGCTGAGTGATACATGTGGGTCATCATTCTTCTTGCCTGAAAAATAAAAGTAGAGTTCCTGAGACGAGACTCGTGGGTAGCATGATGAGATATGTGCTCCCAGAGCCGCCTGCAAAGAGCAGACTCCCTACCTGGCACCATTAGGTAGCTTTCTGTTGTTACTATCTGGAAAGAATTGGGAGGAAAGTGATGAATGTCTTACCCATATAGAAGAGCCCTCTACATTCTGAAATATTTACAAATGAAGTGAGGTTTACTTCAAAACTTAATGGGAGGGAGGTCTAAATGGGGACATAGATGAAACAAGATAGGCCATGAATTGGTAATGATGAAGCAGAGTGTTGGGTGTGCAGGGAATCATTACACTCTTCTATTTGGTACATGTTTTACATTTTTCCATAATAAAAATATGTTTTAAAGAATGGGAAAAAGCAAAGAATTGATATGGCTACCTGTTTTCAACCATGGGGATGATATGTATCTTTTAAACACTAACCTGGGAAGAAGGCAAATGAGAAGGGACAGTTCCCTTCTTCCCTTTTCCACGTGCAGAAACATAACCCACAGGAGGATGATTGGAGAGCAATGGAAAGATATCCGCTGGTTCTAGATGAGAATGTATGGGTTGCACTGTGGATGAGATTGGTTTCTAATTGATTTAGAAATTGATTCCAGGGTCAGTGGTTTTGGAGGATGCACCAGAAATAACTTGCATAGTGAAGCTTTGTGTAATAATCACTCTTTTGACATTTTCTCCTTTCCAGTTTTTATTTTTAAGTGTATATAAAATTTCTCAGCCATAAACCTAATGTTTTTTTTCTTCTTGCATCTGGTGCTCATGGTACTTAAAAGGCCAATTTTCTATTTTTAGCTTTTGTGGGTTTGAGCAATACTTCCAAGTTCAAAGGATAAAGATTGCTCATTAACATTTTTTTAGAGGATGAGGTAATTTCACAAACCAGGCTATGAAGATCAGCGAAGTATGGAATCTGATGAAACTGAATATCAACTCTAGTGAGGGGGAGCAATTCAACAGAATTATACACAATTGTGGTGACATTGATATGATATATTTTATTAACCTCTTATGAACTGCATGAACTATTGGAGCATGTATATAACATATGGACCATGCCTTAATAAGCACAATGTTGGAGGCATTAGCCAAAAGCAAAATAATGGAGATTTCCCCACTTGTATTTGTGAAACCAAGAGATGCATTAGGCTTAGTGGCTGTATTAAAACAGTCTTCTATTTATTCATGCCCTCATCCATTTGATAAATGTTCATGAAGTCTCCATTAGTGGGCCAGCCGCTGTATTTTTCAAATTAATGTCCAATTTGCAAATGTCTCTGATACCCTTCCTTGGACCCTAAAAATATTAGTAAGGGGAGTAAAATTTCACCCATAAAAAAAAACAATGTTAAGATTCAACTTAGAAGTGAAGCAATCTACTACATTTGCTGCCTGCTGTCCCAATTGAACTCCACAGTAGGTTCACTGGGAAGGATATATTGTAGGCTGCCCTTACAGAAATCATGACCTAAAAGTTCCACAAACTCTGAAATATGGCTAATAAGTCCCATCAGGATGCGTTTCTGGTGTATCATCTCTCCAAACTACCCACCCCCACCATCCGTAGCTTTCTATACTTCACTTGGATCACAGAATGTATTATTCTCTTCCTCAACCCCTAGACTTCACACATACTGCTTGCAATACTTTTCCCACTTTCCTCTTCTCATCTTCCCCTCTTCATCCTTCCACTGGCTACTACTATTCATCTTTTGGGTCTCGGTTAACTTGTGTATCAACCAGGATAGGCTAGGTCATGCTACAGTAAAAAACAATTCTCACCTCAGTAGCTTAAAATAATGAGGGTTTGTTTCTTTTTCTCACAGAGTCCTTTGCAGTCCTAGAAAACTCCAGGGCAGCTTTCTCCCTCAGGATGGCTCAGGATTAAATCTCCATATCAGCACATGCTTCCATAGTCACCGTGGCAGTGCAAAAGAAGAGCTGGGTTTCACATTGACCAGTGATTGTTCTGGCCTAGAAGCAATACAGGCCACTTGCAGAATAGTCACAAGGCCAACTCCCTACCCAACATCAGGGAGGCAGAAATATAAAATATTTCCGTGTGCCAAGACTGATGAAAACCAGAATTTCCAATTAGCAGCACTAATATTTATTACAAGGTAATACTTCTAGTGAGAAGCCTTCTCTTGCTTTTTAATTAGATAGAACTAGTTTATTTAGGAGTCTCAATTTGTTGGAGTTTGTTTTTATTTGTTTTGTCCAATTGCTACCTACCCCTTCTTCCTCACTGGGTAGCAGATCCTTAAAAACATCTTGACCCGTCACTTTTGATTATCAGAATAATTTCCACTCAGCTTAAATATTCAGTCCTCTTTGTTCTAGAATTTCAATCTCAAGGTCGATTTAAAACTCATTCCTCTATTTCAGTGCAGGCTTGGAATGGAGGATGGCACGTGGTCTGCTTTTTATACACATTCTCTTTCTCGCTGTTGAAGGGACTAACTTCTCCATGTGTTAGGGCAGATGAAGAGTGAAGGAAAACAGCAAATGTCCCTTTTCTTTACTGAAGAAGTTGGCATTCCTCTTATTAGATTTCCCCTGCTTCTCTTGCTAACACTGGCAGACCAACACAGATGCCCAATTTCATGAGGCTTCCAATACCTGAGTCTCATGGAGCACATACATGAGTCCTTCAGAGGACCAGATTGGGTCTTCCCCACTGCGTTTCTTTCCTACCCTTGGCTACTAGTCTTCACCTGGACCACGTTCACTCCCACCCATCACCTCCAGAAAGACAATCTACCCCTTAGCTTCTTTCTTCAGGGTATCCCTTTGGGAAGGAAATGTGTTACTAGCAACATGGCTCAAGCCCACTTACCTTCCCAGATGCCCACTCCATCCACAGGAAGCTCTCAGATCCTCCTTATTCCAAATGGTGGGTAGACAGCTGGGTCTGCTGCCAGCTCCTTGCTTAGCCCTGTCACCTTTTGCCTGTTCTCATTGTCCTTGTTCAGGGAAGCCAGGGACAAGTTGACAAGTCCAATGACTAAGCCAAAATCCAACCAGAAGATGAAAGGTAAGTCCATCTTTACTGTCAACACTTGTGTACAAGTGATTCTCTTGGCTTCAATGCACAAAGAGGAGAGAAACTAGCCCCTCCTCTGAACACTGCACTAACCCAAAAGGCCTCTGACATCTCCAACTCTTGGTCATCTTATGCAGACTTGGGGGACAGGGTGGGTGTGAGCTGAAGCTCCTCAGCAAGCCCTGAGGTGGCTGTCCCTAACCTATGAAAACTCCTTGACTTTAGAATGTAGGGTGCTTGGTGTCTTGTCTTCAAAATGGACACTAGCAAGAATCTGTGCTATCAGGAAAAATCTCCCTGGACTTCATAAAGATAAGTGCCCTTCACAAGTGCTTCCAGAGCCCCTGTGCTGCTTAGATCTGAACCCCATTACATTGTGTGGCTCTTGCTTGCTGGATTATCCATTGCCCCCTGCATTAGGCACCCTTGGGCTTTCTGGCCCATCCTGGAGTCCAACTCAGTGCCCACCACATAGTGAATGCTGAAGAAGTATATTTTGACAAGATCAGCCGGGTAAGTTTAGTGTGAGAAGGTTTTGAGAAAAAGAAAATGGTTTTAAAGGATTTGAAAGAGAAGATGTATCTGTTTTCTTGAAAAGAATGGATGATATTCCAAATAAGGGAAATAACTTGATGTGGGCGAAGGATTACCCAGGTGCCGAGGCAAGAGACTGAAGGCACAAACTGTTTCAGTATAATAAAGAAAATAGTTAGAATAAGAATAGTTATAATACAAATTAGATATAGAGATGATCATGGGCATTATCAATAGTTAGTATAAACATTATAAATCATTCGCTTTTAATATGTATAAACATTATAAATCATTCACTTTTAATAGTACTCTTTGTTGTATTACTAATATAACCAAAGAATAACTGGCGGGTATAGGGTCAGATGCTGAAGGGACATTGTGAGAATTGACCTAGAAGGCAAGAGGTGAGCCCTCTGTCACGACCACATAAGGGCCGCTTGAGGGCTCCTTGGTCAAGTGGTAACGTCAGTGCCTGGGAAGGCACCTGTTACTTAGCAGACCGCAAAAAGGAGTCTCCCTTTCCTTGGAGGAGTCAGGGAACAGTCTGCTCCACCAGCTTCTTGTGGAAGGCTGGATATTATCCAGGCCTGCCCACAGTCATCCGGAGGCCTAAACCCCTCTCTGTGGTGCCGTGCTTCAATGGTCACGCTCCTTGTCCACTTTCATGTTTCTCCCGTACTCCTGGTTCCTCTTTGAAGTTCTTAGAAGATAACGGTAGAAGAAATAGTGAAAGTCTTAAAGTCTTTGATCTTTCTGATAAGTACATAGAAGAAAACGCTGACGTATGCTGCCTTCCCTCTCTGCTTCGGCTACCTGAAAGGGAAGGGCCCCCTGTCCCATGATCACGTGACTTGCTTGACCTTATCAATCACTTGGATGACTCACCCCCCTTACCCTGCCTCCTTGTCTTGTATGCAATAAATATCAGCACACCCAGCTATTAGGGGCCACTACCGGTCTCCGCGTCTTGGTGGTGGTGGTCCCCTGGGCCCAGCTGTTTTTCCTTTATCTCTTTGTCTTGCGTCTTTATTTCTTAGGATCTCTTGTCTCCGCGCACGGGGAGAACACCCGCTAAGCCCCGTAGGACTGGACCCTACACTTGAGAGGTAGGTGTACACGTAGGAAAATTCTGTGCCTATGAATAGAGTTAGATTGATTTAAATGGAACGAAATCGTGATCAAGCACTGTACCAATAAATGAAAAGTTGCTTTATAGACAATATAGTTTAATATATTAACTTGTGATTTTGTAGAATTATCTGCCTTTATTGTACATTTCCAGTGAACATTGAGTAAGCTGTCAATATCAAGACATATGGCCTCAATTGTTACAGTGGGACTAATTTCAGCTCACCTCCAGAGTTTTTAGAACAGAGTCTGCAGGCAGAGATAGACAAAGAGTATTGCATCATGTCATCTTATTCCTTGCAGCTATTGATGCAGTCAAGGTTTGCTGAACAATACAATCTCCTCTTTAAAGTTACTATTGATCCCTTCCAGTAACTCAATATGTGCTCAGCAAATTCTGAAATCATTTAGGGCTATAAAGATAATCATGGAATAAACAAAGTTTGAATGCCCTGACCGTAGTTTATAAATGCCTGATTAAAAGCAATACTGTTGTTGCCCTGTTCAGTGTTACATGTCTAGGGTCCTTTTGTAAGTGCTCCAGACCAAATGTAACTTACCTATAGTGGATAAGCATTTGTAAGTTACTCTTGCAGAGATTTTCCCAGAGTTAAGGAAAACGTGTATGTTTTGAACTACATATAATTGAAACCGAAGGGTAAAGCTGATTTTCTGGATCACCTGTCACCACAAGAAATTCTCTTCTTGGATCACCATGCTGTTTGAGTCTTTTTGAACTTTATGTAATCAGTGGACTGTTTCATGACTGTTCTGAGAAATGGCAAGGCTTGAGTGTAGACTTGTTGGATTAATGGTGTCTGCTCTCGGAAGGTTGCCAAGTGGTGTTCCACTAGAAACAGAGTTTTCTGTTAGACCTGTCCTTGACCGGTTGTGGTTGATGGTGACCTGAAGAAATTGGGTTAATTGAAGAATCTGGTTCACATCATTTCTGTTTTCTAACTGCCGTTCTCTCTATAACACTTTTGGAGTGAGAATTTGAGCTAACATTCCATACAGCCTTGAGTTTTCCCTTGGTGTTTCCTTCAATCCTTTTTTCTTAAAAATCCTAAAAAAACTTTTACATAATTTTCCTAAGTATTTCATATCACCACTGCATAGTTTTTCCCATCTGGCCTATGTACACATTCTGTCATGAGACAGTTACAAATGAGTCAAAGATGGGGCAGCTTTTTTTTTTTTTTTTTTTTGACAGAGTTTTGCTCTTGTTTTCCAGGCTGGAGTGCAGTGGCGTGATCTTGGCTCACCGCAACCTCCACCTCCTGGATTCAAGCAATTCTCCTGCCTCAGCCTCCTGAGTAGCTGGGATTACAGGCATGTGCCACCACGCCCAGCTAATTTTGTATTTTTTTAGTAGAGATAGGGTTTCTCCATGTTGGTCAGGCTGGTCTCGAACTCCTGACCTCAGGTGATCCACCCGTCTTGGCCTCCCAAAGTGCTGGGATTACAGGCGTGAGCCACCACACCTGGCCAATGGGGCAGCTTTTCAACCAGGCAGGCTGTTCATGCTGTGAAGGAATTCTTGACTGTTGCCTTGTAATCTGTCAACATTCATGCTATCTGAATCAAATCCATTCTTGAAAACACTTTGGATAGCAAATATTCATATAGAGGAAGTTTACATTCTAGTATTTTAAATGGCAAAAATAATGTATTCTCAGCTCATCCAAAAGCCACAACCAATTTTCTCAAATATTACTAAAATATTCTTAAACCCACATGTAACCATCCATCAAGGATTTAAACATAATGGAAAACACTTAAAACACCTACTGCTCTACCTAATTATTTGTGTGCAGTACTGGCCATTATATGGTGGAACAAGGATTTTCCATTTTTGGCATGCATCAGAATCAATTGAGGAGTTTGTTAAAGAGCAGATCCTGGGACCCAGAGTTTCAGAGAAAGGAGGTCTGGAGTAGGGACCAAGAGTTAGCATCTCTAACACATTCCTGCTGATGCTGATCCTGCTAGTTCAGGACACTGAGAGATGGACTGCTGTAGAGTGTATGAATTTCATCTTTCTTCTACATTCAGCGAGTATTACAAAACATAAATAACCGTAGTGGAAGTAATATGTTCAAGATACTACAAAGGATGAATGCAGATTATACTCAGAAGAATGAAATGAAATAATATGGCAATTTTCAAATAATGGTTATTGATTAATGGGAGAATTGCCCCAGCAGAGTTCGGTGACCACTGGAAGCTTCAGTCGCAGTTGGGGTTTGAGGGTAAGTAAAAGAATGAGTGGAACAGCAGATGCCTCACATCCTCCAAGTCCAAATGCAGAGAACTGAAAGGGAGCTTTATTGGCATGCAAGACTCTGAAAGTGGTGTGACCCTGAACCATCATCTGAAGTTATAGATGAAACAGTGTGAGGAGCACAAAAGCTCTCAAAACGGACATCTGTTTGTGTTCTCTTTGCTTAATATTATACACCGCTGATAGCATAAGACACAGCTTGTCATTGCATTTCTGGAATGTGGTTTTTCCTTTGATGTCATGATCATACTCACTTGCTATAGCAATGGTTTTGTGGGTATGATCTAGAATTTCTTCTGAAAATTCTGCATTGAGTATTCACAGCTTCTCTTCTTCCCTTTCCCCAAGTGATGATGAACTGAGTTCTACTTTCTGAATGAATTCTGCTTTCTTTTTTTATTTAATTTTTTTTCGAGACAGGGTCTTGCTCTGTGGCCCAGGCTGGAGTTCAATGGAGCAATCTCGTCTCACTGTAGCCTCGACCTCCCAGGCTCAGGTGATCCTCCCACCTCAGCCTCTCAAGTAGCTGGGACTATAGGCATGTGCCACCACACCCGGATAATTTTTTCTATTTTTTGTAGAGATGGGGTTTCACCATGTTGCCCAGGCTGGTCTTGAACTCCTGGCCTCAAGTGATCCATCTACCTTGGTCTCCCAAAGTGCTGGGATTACAGGCATGAGCCACTGCGCTTGGTTGAGTTCTACTTTGTGAGAAGACATTTTCACTTAACAATTGGGAATGCTGATCTGGATGTTGATGATGTACATCTAGACAACATGTATCCCTATCATGCAGTACCTGAGATGGGCCTGCAACACAATCTGCATCCTCTTACCTGGGTTCGCTTGCAACTTAAACAGATTTTCTGGCATTCACTTGCTGATTTGCAATAGCAGATTTTTATTTCAAATATTAAATCTGGAATAAAAATAATTGCAAGTTGTTATAGTGAGCAGTTAGGGAGTGAGAGTTCAAATAATGAAGGATACCTGGATAAATAAAAACTTTACTGTCATAGGCCTGGGTACCTGGGCATATAGTGATCAACACAAAAAATATGAAGCTGCCTTCATGACCTTATAGCTAGTGAGAGAGAGACAATAAACAGGCAAATGAATGAAATGTGTATTAGTACAAAATATGATACAGACTGAGAAAGGAAAATAAGAAGATGCTGTTAGAGACAATAATGTAGGAATGGGGAATGAGAGGGGACCCCCTCTGAGAAGGCAACATTTTGTCTCTGTTTATTTACAAAACATTTCATTTTGAGTTTTCTATGGAAATGTTCAAAATACAAACAAGTACCAAGAAGAAAATAACCACCACCCACATTTCTACCTTCTGGAAATAACCTTAACATTTTGGCATTGCTTCTCCCAATCAAAGTTGTAATGGATACCTCAGAGTAGCCTGGCTCAATCTAGTTACTGTGGCTATGGAGTAAAGGGAAGTGATGGAAAGTATTTTTTAAAAATACCTATACTCAGGCCCCACTCTACACCAATTGAACCAGATCCTATGTGCATGGGTACTTTTTTTAACATGCCCAGGTGATTCCAGAGCACAGTGTTGTTGAGGTACTGCCTTAAGGACTTTCCCTTCCACTCATTTGGTCTGCTGAGGGCCAAGGGAGTCAGCTTTTATGTCTATAGAAGCCCTAACCCTTCAGAGCTAGTGGGCAGAGGCTCCAAAGTACAAAGCACTTCCATAGAGAATGTGGGAAGAGCCATCCAGAGACAAATATCTCCAACTAGGGGTGGAGGTCTCAGCTGCTGCTGCCCTCACTGGTGATACTGTGCTGCAGGTCATCTGGGAGATAGGAAGGTGCCAAAGTTTAGAAGGCAGACACTTCATTCTTTCTTTCATAAGCTTTATTAAAGATGTCCAATTTTATAGCCGAGAAAGAAAAATTTATTGATTCTACTTTCACAATGCAGCAGATTAAACGCTACCCATATATCTTAGTCAGCTCAGGCTGCTATAACAAAATACCATAGACTAAGTGGCTTAAACAACAGACATTTATTTTTCAAAGTGCTGGAGGCTGGGAGTCTGAGATCAAGGTGCCAGTGACTCAGTTCCTGGTGAGAGCCCACTTCCTGGCTTGCAGATGGCTATCTTCTTGCTGTATCCTCACATGACAGAGAGAGGAAACTCTGGAGACTCTTCTTCTTGTAAGGGTCCTAATCCCATCATGGGTGCCCCACCCTCATGACCTCATCTAAACCTAATTACCTCCCAAAGGTACTAATACTGTCACACTGGAGGTTAGGGTTTCAATACGTGGATTTGGAGGAAGGGCACATTCAGTCCATGGCACCCTACAATGTCCTGAGAATCTGAATTGAAATTATTAGAAGTGGTAGGAAACCTTATCTTTGGAGTCTTTGGCTAAAAATTGCAGGGGATTGCTATGATAAGGAGAATGTCTCCCCAAAAATGTCCATGCCCTAATCCCTAGAACCTGTGAATACATTATATTACATGGCAAAAGGGGCTTTTCAGATGTGTTTGAGGCTGTGAGCCTTAAAATAGAGAGATTAGCCTAGATTATCTGGGGTCGGGATGGGGTGGCAATCTAATCACATGAGCCCTTAAAACCAGAGAAACTTCTCTGGCTGGGGGCAGAAGAGATGTGATGTGACAAAAACAGAAGTCAGAGAGACTTGAAGCATGAAAACGGCTCTATGCACCATCACCAGAACGAAGATGAAGGAGGCAACATGATGAGGAACAGCCTCAAGGAGATGAGAAAGGTTAGATTACAGCCCGGGGGGAAGAAAAAAAAAAACCAAACACCTCTACAACAGCAAAAAACTGAGTTCTACCAATAACCTGAGTGATCTCGGAAGTGGATTTTTTCCCCAGAGCCTCCAAAAAAGAGCTCAAGTCAGCTGCCACCTGGATTTCAGCCTCATAAGGCCTAGAACAGTGACGCCCACCTGGACTTCTCACCCACAGAACTATGAGATGATAAACTTGTCTTGTTTTAAACTGCCCAAATTTGTGGTGATTTTTAAGGTAGCAGTAGAAAACGAATATAACTGCCAAGGCAATTTTGAGCTATTACCCCACTGATAAACAATTTTAGTGACATTGACTTCGATTGTTAAACACAAACCATAAGCTGAGAGATGAGTGACCTGGCGAGTTTTGGTGGTCAATTTGTTCCTGGAACATTTACCCTGACTTGGATAATGTTGTTTTCTAAAAGGTCCTGAAACACTATAAAGGAAAATGTTGATGGATTTCAGAAATTATTGTGTCTGGCTAGCCATGCTTTAAAAATATGACAAAGCTATGACTATTGCAAAAAAAAAAGGTTGAAAGGAAATGCATGAATTTAGAAAAGAGATTTTACCATCATCAAGATAATTTTATCCTATAATAAACGTACAAGAACAGTAGGAACTTTGGGGCAATTTATCTTGTTCCTTGCTCGTGGATGTTGTGCTAAGCAGCTGGACACATCCCCAGTCTTTATGGTCTTCTCAATTTCTCAGCATCAGATTTCTAGCTGCTAGCCAGTGGTCCTGTTAGGAAATGCCTGCATTCTGAAATCACAACATGATGCTTTCAAAGACTTCCTTCTGGGCATATTTTATTAGCTCCAACAACAGAAACCAACTCTACTTACCTTAGAGAGAAAATGAATTTATGGCAATGTATCGAATAGCTCACAGAATTAACAGGAAGGTTAGAGAATCAGCTGTGAAAATGGGCAGGAAACAAAGGAAGCCAGGCAGTTGTATCCACTGCCAAAATTACATCATAGAAAGAGTCTATTAAAGAAGCTGCCTCTGAGCCATGGATGCTACCCCTGGCTCTGTCTCCTTTGGATGCCATCTACTGTGGATAAAGCTGCAAAGAATTCTAAACTGTTCCCTATTTCTTTCTCCAGATCTGAAATCCTGAGTGAAAGGATGCAATTTTTCTCAGCTTATATAATATGCAAAAAAAAATTCTAGGCCCGAAAGGGTGGGAAAATCACATATTTTAGTTTCTCTAGTAGGCGTCAGGACTCTTCTCACCTCCAAAACTTACACTGTGGATCATTCCCAGACATAGAAAAAGGTGCAAGGTTTACTGAACTCTCTACCCCTTTGGCTGGTCAACACCCCTGAAGATTCATCTTCTCATATATGCAATGTTCCCACTTCAAATAATGCAAACTACCCTATTCCCAAATAAAATAATCCAATATTTCATCAGTTACTTTTTGTAGCTCCTCATCCAAGATGTCTGAAGGATACTATTTCTGTCACGATCCCTTCTCAACCACCAGCTCACTTATATACAATAGTGGTGTAAAGGAAGATGAAAGAAACAGAAATCACTCAAAATGTGAGAATATGTACATGGCACAGCAAGGAAGAAAAATCTGAGTAGAGCCTGTAGTCCTAGTTTCTGCTCCTGATAATGAGTTCATTCTGACTTAGTTTCTTTTCACCCAGTTCATTGCAATTACCTTCAGTCCCATCTTGGCTGGCTGTGGTGATATGCTGGTAAATGTTTAACAATCAGATCTCTAGAAAAAAAAGATTATATTAATTATAAATTTTATTAATGTAAAGGATATTTAGTGCAAAATTTACATCATAAAAAACATTTATAATATTCTTTATTATAAATATTATAAATTCCATAGAGCCAGGTGACTGTCAAAGATCACTTTTGTTAATTTTTTTTCTCCAACCCATGGTTGCAATTCAACAATGATCTGACAAAACCAGACTGCAAATAAAGGCTTGCCTACTACCCAATTTGGCCAAAAAATTACTCATATTGTTAACTAATGAGTATAGTCATGACAAGGATATTGGTTGATAATTTTGTTTGCATTAACAAGTAAGATGAAACTAAAGAAATGAAGATATATGACCGAACTTCATTTGTTCATCAATGATATGAGTTACTGCTTTACAGAATCAGATGAGTTTTCAAATATTGAAAGAATATTTCCTCAAATTTTTGTGCTGTCCACAATTTAATGGCTACAGATAGAACGTGGTTTTAAGTTTAACCTGCATTATTAACATTTTCTCCATTATTTTCTTTAGACAATCAACAAAACATATCATGATTTAATTAATTTTAAAAATACCAAAACTAGCTTTTTTTGTTTTTTGGAGACAGAGTCTCACTCTGTCACCCAGGCTGGAGTGCAGTGGCAGGATCTCAGCTCACTGCAACAACGTCCACCTCCCAGGCTCAAGTGATTCTACTGCCTCAGACTCCTGAGTAGCTGGGATTATAGGCACCCGCCACCACGCCTGGCTAATTTTTGTATTTTTAGTAGAGGCGGGGTTTCACCATGTTGGCCATGGTTGGCCAGGCTGGCCTCGAACTCCTGACCTCAGGTGATCCACCTGCCTCAGCCTTCCAAAGTGCTGGGATTACAGGCGTGAGCCACCGTGCTCAGCCTAAAGCAAGCTTTTTGTATTAAAGTTTTACACCTTTTTCTTGTTGGACTTGAATTTCCATAGAATTTCATGCTAATAAGTATATAATTTTTATAGTTTTATTCGTACTCTATCATACTTCTCAGTGTGTGTGTTTATATATAAGTATCAACTGGAATTTTTTTCTTTTTTGTTTCCAGCTTTATTGAGGTATGGCTGACAAATAAGAATGGTATATATATGGTGTACATGTTTTGATAAACAGTGTGAAGTGGTCATCACAATCAAGCTAATTAACATATCTGTCATCTGACATAATTACCATCATATTAACTGGAATTTTAAATTTCATCTCTAAGTGTTAAAAATATGCTTCTGAATTGAGTTATCACTACAGTTATTATTTGCACACAATTGTCAAAAACAGTGTGCAAGTATAAATGTTGATAAATAATCATTAAATATAAAAAGCAAATTGAAATTACATTTCTTAGTAATATGGATGGGCTGACTTTTAAAAATTAGCTCATGTATTCATAGATGAATAGGACTTATTGCTGGAATGAGGCAGGGTTCAGCAACAATTCAGCAATTTATTCCTATTTTTATCGTGCCAGTTCCAGGAATAGCCCTTAAATGGCTAGGCAGTTCCTGCTTCTAGACTCTTGGAAGGCAGGTGCCTTATTTTTATATTTTATTTTGATATGGCTTTGATATTGCCCTATTTTGATATTACTGGCACATTATTATAGACATAAGCACCGAGAAACCTTGCTTTTGCAAGTATGTATACAGGAAGGGAGGAGTTTTGCTATGCAAATATCACTCAATTTCTTGAACTCTTGCTGAGTATATGCTAAATGTTACATAATCTATCAACCAAAAATTATTTTTAATGATGTATCAGCTCCCAGCTCAAAGGTTTTTCAATTTTGTTGAAAACAAAGACTTAGAATTATATGACTTGAGATATTCTTTGCATCATTTAGTTTCTCCATTTATGAAGCACACCAAAAAGACATTACTAACCATACAACTATTAATTTTGCTTGTTCTTCTTTCTCCAACAGGCACCATTTTTTTTCTTTTTTTTTTTTCTTTTTCTTTTTTTTTTTTTTTTTTTTTTTTTTTGGTAGAGACAGGGTCTTACTATGTTGACCAGGTGGATCTTGAACTTCTGGCCTCCAGCAATCCTCCTGCCTCAACGTCCCAAACTGCTGGGATTATAAGCATGAGCCACCATACCTGGTCTCTCAACAGGCATGTTGTTTAGCCTGATGTACTTAGAGAAGTTAGCACAAGTTTTTTTCATTAAGTATTTGTCACTACATTATTATTTCTAAAGTAATTTCATTTCAACACATGCTTTAATTCTATTTTCATTAAAAGCTTGGAAGTGCAGCTTTAGCTCATTCAAGATGCCTGCCATATACTGCAATCTAAAAAAGCCCATCCTCATTGTCAAACCAATTAGTCAAATAAGAGTTGGCTCTCTGTCATGTGACATCTTATATTCTAGAGCCTCTCCTTGAAACTTGGGCTTCTTACAGCATGGTGGTCTCAGAGCAGTTTCTCTTCTTATAGGGTGGTGGTTTTCCAAGAGTCAGGAAACATAAACTGCCTGGCCAGTTAAGGGTTACACCTGGAACTGACACCATGTCATTTCTATCCTACTCTATTGATCAAAGCAATCATAGGGCCCTCTCAGATTCAAGAGGGTGGAGAAATAGACTCCACTGAGGGAGGGAGTCTCTGAGGGAGTCTCAAAGTCACATTCAGAACACCATCAAGATGGTAGATATCATTGCCACCATCTTTGGAAACTACAATCTGCCATAAACAGTTTCTGAGAATGTTTCAGTAATATTTAGAAACTGAGGAAACAACCTTGGGATGGGTTCAGTGTCCCACAGGCCCTACCGTTAGGTGGACTCCTGTCCAAACTCCATTTATCTTCTGTCCATCTGATTAATGGGTCACAGTAACTTTCTTGGTCCTCAGGAATTAGTGTGATCTCAGAGTCAGTGTCCAATAATCCCCCAAAGATGTACATTTTTCCCTTTCCCAGTGCACATTTACTAAGGTAAAATGAGTCTCGCAGTGGAGTCTCACTGATGAGGCCTGGAAGGGAGATCCAGAAAGAATTGAGGAAGTCTTTGCAGTGTTATTTCTTGGAGCACACAGCCTCCCTTTCACTCAAGGAGCCCTGGTCTGAAAGTTAGGGGACCAGGTTTTAGAAGTAGGCGAGAGGTCCCAACTTGGTATTTTTATTTTTTGGCATATGTCTAACCTCTGTTCACCAGATACGGAATGGTAGTGGTGGTGTTATAGAATCCAGATTAGGGGCTTAATAGACTATCTAGGATCCTCACACCTGGGGATCCCATGATCAGTCCATTACTGCCACAGATCCCTGTGGCTTCGACTCTTCTAATTTTCAGTCTAGGAACCATGATCATCTTGCTTCTGGAATTAAGTACTGCCTCCTCATCTCTGTCATGTCAAGATACTCATAACACACTGACATAATGAAGCCTGTTTCTACATATTATCTCCTGGCAGTAATTCTGGTTGACAGAGGAGAGGAACTCCCCTCACCAATTTATTTCTCAAGGCCATGAGGAAAGGAATTGTCTTTTGGGGGTTCTCAAGTAACATCATCAGTGTAAATGTGGAAATGAATCAACTCAAACGTCACTATGTTCATAAGTCTTTAGAGTTACTGCAAATGAATTTCTTGCATCTCAACTTTATTTATAATAAGCCACAACTGAGTCCAGGTTTTAGCCAACCAACCAAGTAAACTATTAGAACTACTTTCAGCCTCAAGTTAGCCTACTGGATCAAGAATATCTGGTAAGTGGACCCATATTGATTAATTCAGCCCAATATAGAGTTTTTTCTATTTTTGGTCTAGCACCTCAGAATCCACTTCCACATATATTTCCCAGATTTTTATAGATTATAAATCACCAACATGCAATTATTTTGGCATGTAAGCCTTCTTCTTCCGTGGAGACTTGGTGATTGGCCCCCAGAACATGCTGATCTGATTCTAGAGGTGGGAGTAGAGCGTGAGAATTGGCTTTCTGTTGAGTTGCTCCTTTTGGTAAGAGGTCGGTTAAAATTCAGGGATTTATTACTGAGGAAGAAGGGAAGAATGCATACTGTGAGACGCCTAGATCTTTCTGCCACTTTTAAGATATTTTTACATTTTACTGTGGTGAAACTGCCTTCTACTTTTTCTATGTCCCCATCACCCCCAAACCACCATGGTATGGAAGCTGATCAACTGAAAAGACTTGCTCGCTCCCCTTCAAGCCCAGGGCTTCCCAGGACATCATATGACAATCTACTCAACCACATTTCCTATGCTGATAGTTTCATTTCCTAATTCTCTCTTGATGCCATTACCTCATTTGCCCTTATCACTGCAGAGCCTAGCAGGCGACCAAATCGTTGATATTGATTACATGTTCTGTTCAAGTCCTCTTTCTCTTTTGCTCTTTTTATCAATTTATTCAAGGATGCTTTCTTATTGAACTAATTCTTAAGTCCCAAGTCGTGTATAGTTTTGTAATGACTTAAACAAATAAGAGTGAGGGAAAGTCTGGTGTGCTTTTGAACCGTGGGATTTAACCATGAGGATATTTTATTGAAGCCTTCAAAAAATCCTAATAGATTAAAACATGCCGCTTTTACAAAGAGACATTTGGGTCTGATCAACTGTTTTCTTAGGGACACATCTATTTTTTAAAATAAAAACAAGCCTTTGTAATAACAGTAATCTTATATGTTAATAGTATATGAAATAGCTACTAAAACAACCATGTAATGTTATTATACAGAGAGATATTAGATTAGATGAATATAGATACATGGATAGATAAATATATGCCTCCCTGACTTTATCTCTGCATCATTATAATGAAAATGTAGTCTGGAAAATGTGCAGGAGGGAAGAGATATTTGTGGAATTATATGACAGAGGATGTTCTTTAGAATTTCTATGTTTTAAATTATTTTCATCATCAATACTGCTTCCAAAATGGGAGCCCTGGTAGGCAAAAACAAGTATGCCACTTCCCTATCCAGTGGTTATTGGACCCCTCACCGATTTTTAGTGGGAAAATACCAGGAATAATTCATGTTGATTCACTTCCTGAATTAAAATAATGAGGTATGCTTAGCCAGTGACATCTTCAGTAGAAAATGTGTTCTGTGATCTGCTACAATAAGTATTTTATTTTGCCATTTATACATAGAAGCTGTAATGGGCCCTGTACTTCACCCATGTCCTCCTGGCTACTATGTTTCAGTGCACACAGCCCAGCTTCCAAACTGCCAACCACTGCATTCCTTTGTTAAGGGCTTCCCGTGTCCGACAAAACACACTTTGCCTGCCCTGTGTAACAGGTAGTCCTCAATAAAAGAAGGATGGGAGTTGGTACACAAATACCGCAGCTCCCTCACTCCTCAGCTGAGTTCACTCTGAGGTGTATGTTCTATTCAGACTCCCAGAACTTCCCTGGTGAGATTAAGCCTGTTACCCATAGTCATATCTGACTTCACAGCCCCTCCCTTCAGTTGCCTTCCCTGCTTCATCTCACCTCCCCAGTTCCCTACTGGTGTTTCCTTTCCTGCCTAAAGAAGCTACCTTCCCTTGAACCCTCATCTCAGAGTCTGGTACTGGGGAAAGCAAACTAAGACAGAAGCCAAAAAGAAAAGAAAAGCTTATTGATGTGCTAACTACCCTGGACTTTGGCCTGAATCATAACTTCTGATTTAGATAGAGAAATCTGGATTATGGAAGATATTGAAATTAAGTCAAAATGGTTTGAATCATGACTTCAATCACTATGTAGTATAGATTAATTTTTAAATCATTGTTGGTCTTTTTTTATATAAAATAGTCCTCCATATACTCATCAAGTATAGTCCTCAATGTAGCCCTCAAAAATGCTTATCAAAACTCCAGTAGACTATTTTGGAAGTGTCTGGGCAAAGGAAAGTGCAGTATCCTTTCCTCCAATGGCACATGGCCGTGCGCTGGATCAGGGCTCATGGCCTATTGATTTTGCCGCGGGTTTAGTTTTGAAAACACATGCAACCATTTAAAGTGATTATTGCTCTTTCTAATATGGCAGCCAAGGTTAAAATGCAGATCAGTCTGAGCGAGAGACCAAGCTCTGGCCCATAAGAAGCTGTAAGCAGGCAGGAGGGCTGTGGCTATGCTCATGTCATTAGAGGAAGGAGAGCAAATGGGGATTAAGGAAGGGCTGGTGCCCGAGTCATCCCAGGGCAGTTCCAGATCACATGTGCATCAAGACTATGTGACATTTAGATGTCTCGGGTCACCCCAAGCCACCAGATTCTCTTCTAGTCCTTGCTGTACTTGGAAGTTCCCGCATGTACTCCTTACACATCAGAAGAAAATAGATGATGAGTGTTTGATTGTGCATGAAGCAGATAGATTTCCTCTGCTCAGCTAGACTGCAAAGAAGCCACCAAACCTTCGGTGACCCACCAAAGGGCTCTAGGAGTAAATCACTCTCCCTTCTCTCTTTCTGTCATTCTGTTTCTCTCCCTCCCTTTTTTCCCCCCTCGCCCTCCTACATGTCTTCCTCTTTACTATGTCTTAAGCAGCAAGCAAGCTCTGAAGCTTAAAAAACAGATGATCTTTTACATGTCTTTGTTTTGGTAAAGTCTTGTGACACCAGACTGCCCCTGAGTCATTCTTCACAGCTCCCACCTCCCTATGACCCATCCACCTCGTATTTGGGCATCTGTAAAGTTCCCAGTACATCTGTAATCAGATAGAATGCATCAGGCCCCCCGAGGAAGAGTCTGTTGTCCTAAAAATCTGATTTTCAGACCATAGCAAGTGATTTCAGCTTATTTACCGGGATCAAAATTTGGCAAATAACCATGATGTTTGAGGACCAGAGACTATTACATAATCATCCTTCAGTGGAGACAATGAGGTCACATGTTTACCCATCTAATCACTGATCAGGGACATGTTTCATTGCAGATAATGTGCTCACTGGCCCATAACTTAATTACTGAGTGTCTGAATCAACAAAGCTTTCAGATGTAGGTCTTGCCTAATGGTGCATCTGTTAAAGATCATTGCCTCAGTTTGGCCTCTAAAAGAAAGGTCTGGGGGATACAACAGGCCATTGCTAGTGCTGTTCTCAATGACCTCTCATTGAAAAACATGCCAGTTCCCACGGTTTATTTTCTAGCCAGCAATAGACATTATTGTTTATATGCAGGGCCAAATAGAACCAATGATTCCAGGGTGACAGATATTGGTAAATCCTCTGGTGAAAGCATGCTCTCCGAGGAAATTAATGCCACACAACAGAGAAGGGGTGGCTCCCCTCCCAGGCTAGGAGAGAAAATGTGTCAATAAAAATCTGGGGAAATAAGCAAGCAATAAGCAAAGTAGGACCAAAATGTTGGGTGTATTGGTTGGGGTCCTTGCAGTAGACCAGGATCTAACTACAGAGTTTGGAGTCCAATGGTGTCTTTTGAAGGGTCATTTCTCCTGGTTAATTCTTCCTTCTGAATTCCCTACCCTAAGTGTGTGATTTTCCTGGATTCCAAATAGAGCTCCTACCCTCCTGCTCCTGGGCCATCACTATCACAACCATGATGCCTAGCAATGAATTCAAAATTTGGGAAAAATAAAAGTTTGGAGTTTTTGTTTGTTTGTTTTTTCAAGATTTAAAGAGCCTTGGCCAGGCACAGTGGCTGACGCCTATAATCCCAGCACTTTGGGAGGTCGAGGCGGGTGGATCACTTGAGGTCAGGAGTTTGAGACCAACCTGGCTAATGTGGGGAAACTCTGTCTCTACTAAAATTACAAAAATTAGCTGGGCGTGCTGGTGCATGCCTGTAGTCCTAGCTACTCAGGAGGCTGAGGCACAAGAATTACTTGAACCCGGGAGGCAGAGGTTTCAGTGAGCCGAGATCACACCACTGCACTCCAGCCTAGGAGCCTGGGTGACAGAGTGAGACTCCATCTGAAAAAAAAAAAAAAATTAAGGAGTCTTGGTCCATGCACTATTATTATATCACTGGAGGCAGCTATGCTATCTCCTGTTTCCTCATCTGCAAATTTAAATAAATGCAACATGCCATTTTAAGGAAATTATAACAAAGTTGGATCCACCAGATGATTTTAGAATGCTAAGCGAAGGCCTAATTTCCAATACTAAGCAGAAATCCCATGCCCTCATGGGTGTCTGGCCTTCTACAAGTTGAGATGTCTCCTTTGGCTTCTTCTGATGCTCCTCTTCTCCCACTGAATGCAGGAGAACTCACCTCCATCAGAGTGAGGAGGGTAAGGATTGCCTGAGATCAAGAATCTGTGTGTTGTCAGGGCCAAAAGACACAGTATGAAACAAAGCAAAACAAAATCATAAATCAAGAACAAAGCCTTCCCTGTTTTTTGTTTTTGTTTTTGTTTTTCCTAAACCTTGCCATCAGCCGTAAAGCAGCATGGATTGCGTGGGTGGATTGGATGTTGGTGTGTTCCAAATACTTCAGAAAAGAAATTCCTTCAGGATCCTGTCTTTTCTAGTGCACCATCGATGCGTGAACAATATTAAGCAGCAGGAATAGTTTCCCGAGAAGTCTAGATCCCCATTCTGTATGTCTAGAGACATGAGCTATCCCAACACTGGAGTAAAACCTGTCGGCACACCTCCTCTAACCATGGCCCTCCCAACAAACAATCAGATTTGAAAAATTCAATTTGAGAGTGCAGACCTGCTTTGGCTTTGCAGCTAATCTGCAGACATTTGAAGCCCAAGGGGAAAGCCTTCTTCCCTCTGGAATCTGCATTGTAATATATCCTCACTGAACCAGGGAAAGAGCTGGTCATAAAAAAGAGCCTTGTTATTTGATAGTGTGGTTTCTCCTAGTCGGTGGTGTCACTGAATTGTTTTGCTCAGAAGTCAAATGTTAAGGGATTGATTTTCCTCCTTTAATAAACAAGCACAGGGGTGAAGGATGTGAGGCCAAGCACATTCCACAATCTGAAAATGATTGCTTAATTGAGGTTGCTTTTCTTTCTCTGAAGAACACCTTTAGGTGATGATGTTAAGGCTGCAATCTTATTTTATGGCTGAATCCCCTCTTTTAATAATCGGCATATTTTTTTTTGACTTTGTGTGATTTGCCTTCAGTGTAAGAGCTAAACAAGTTTGGTCATTTGTGTAGAGAAAAAAAATGAGCTCAATACATGACCGCTAAGGATTTTCTTAGCCTGGCAACATCCTGGTGGGTTGCTTCCTCTCTTCGTGAGTGCTCTTTGTATGGCTTGCTGAATGAATACATGATTGCATATGAACATTATGATAATATATCCTCTCCTTTGGAAAAGCACAGAAATGTAATTAATGGTATGTGAGGCAAAGAACCAGCGATGGGCCACAGATGCATACATTCAGCAGCAGGTTAAAATCCCAAGACAGCATCAATTATCAAGTTAAATGCAGTTTCTATTTCAAGCTAGATAGCAAAGCAATGGGATAATGCCAGAGGCCCTCAGAAGGAACTAATTTTAATTGATCAACCCATAGTCCTTGAATCCAAATGAGCCCTGTTCTCATTGCCAAAGGGGGAACCCTAATTCTAGGTCAGCTCAAGAATGTAGGAGAGGGATTTCGCAGGATGGCACATTAAAATTAGTAGTGTTCCTTACATGGGCCTGATCATAATGGGAGGCTTTTTGTAAATCCTCTAACTGCTCTAGTTAAAAATGAGGGATTCATTTGGGTAATTATCGTCTCCCATGCCCTGGGCCTAACTTAGAAAACTACTGTGTCATTCAGCTATTCAGTAAGTAACCTTGGAAACAAAGCTAATTACCTTTCAGTCTGTGCTGTTGAAATGTAAAGATCATACAAAATGAGTGCTTGAGATAATTCTAGAGAGGCTTATGTGTTCCTAATGGCTTCTGCTCCAAACAGAGAAGCTTTCCAAGTGTCCCGCAGGTCCTGGACCCAGAGGGGCCTTCTTTCACTCATGCCTCAAGCACAACATAGGAAAATCCCATACATGGGGGAGGGGGAACAGAGAGGTATGGGTTGTCTTTTTTTTTTTTAAGCAAGGTGATTTTCTGGATGAATGTGTTCTGTGTTCCCCCAGCACTTAGCCTGTAGACTGACACATAGTAGGCATCCAGGAAATGTGGGTGGAGTGAAAGTTGTATTGCAGTCAAAGACACTCTCCTTGTAGTAGAGTATGATTATCATACTATTTACAGTGTGCACACTAAAAACTGGGTATGGTACCTTATGCTTATTCACACCAGAGTTGTTTCTCTCCTAACGAATCTTCATCTATTTGTACTTTGTTTCTCCTTCATGGAAAAGTTGCATAATGATTGGTTGTTTATAAACTTTTAAGATAAATAAGGCTGTTTCCGTGAGACATATGGGTTTTTAAAGAGCCACTTAGCATGTAATGTGTGAATTTTAAAAATTATAACTTCATTGAAAGCAAAGACTCTGTCTTTTCCTATATTATACTATATGTGCTATCTAATGAATGATAGAATGTGGAAGTTCCTAAATCCTATATATAGTGAATTTGAGCCTTAACAAAATACAATACATATTAAATTTAAAATTCAAAACATCCATTGAATTTGTCTAATGACTTTGGTATGTATTGTGCTGCAAATTTGCCTTGGAAGACATTAAAATTTGAAGACATTATATCAGAACTTAATTTTGAAACTGAACATAGATAATTTACGTTAAAACAAAGTGAACACTGAAGCAAATTTGGTAACCCCACCCAACTACTCTAATCAGTATAGAGTGAGACAGTCTGAGGCAATCTAGCGCCTATTTAGGACCTGTTTACCTCGTCTGCTGACAGATTATTAGGCTGGCATATTTTGTTCTGATTGATATTCCCCATGCCATATGTATATATTAGATGTAGATGACCAGATAAATCATAGTCTGGTGAAACACGTGGGACCTATGACCAGACAGGCACCTTTTCGGGAAAACTTAAACTCATCAGGCACTGCTGACTCTGTGGCCAGTCACAGGTGTAGGCAATGATAGCCCTGCTTTTGGAAGCTGATCTCTATGAAACAGAAAAGCAGGAGAGTAATTTACACTTGGGATATTTCAAAGTACATCTGATTTTTTACAATGGTTGGCTCTGAAGCAAGGATCAAAGTCACTCAGCCCGAGAAACGATGTGAGGTCTCTGCATACCAGGTAAGTGACATGCTTGCTTTTCAAACAGTGTGCTCTTGATAACCTTGTCCCTCAAATCTTCACACTGTGAAGTTGCCCGAGTCTTTCAGAAGATCATAAGATGCTAGGGGAGCCCAGGTGATTCTGTTTGGTCTATGATAGTGTTGGACATTGATTCAGTTGACATAGAGACTCTCCATTTTAGCAGCAGGAGACATGTTTCATCTTTGGATGGCTCTTCTCCTCTCTTGTTCTGTTTGCTCAGCTTTACTTTATTGTGCCTTATAATGAACTCTATTCCATCTGGGTGAGGGGAGTTTCTAACTTATAATGAACTGTATTCCATCTGGCCTCTGTAGATGTAAAATGCACTCACTGTAAAACTCCTCATCCTTGGAGGAAGAATATCAATGATATCCAATTCCTCAGGTGATATTTAACTTCATATGAGTGATCAGTCAGCCATGATTTTACCCATGGTACTCAATAATTCAGAATGAGAGGCCCCCACTTAGGCAATATGGGTATCAGCTGACTCATATGTCATTTCTCTCCAGGTTTGGGGATATGTAGCTATCTGAAATATAAAAATTAATTTAGTCTAGATTCACATTTTACATTTAGTCAAATATTTATTTGAACTCATACAAAGTTTAGTGACATAATTTAAAAGGTGAAGAACTAAAACGCATTCCAAATATTGACCAAAATACTGTAGGAAGTAGCTTGGGAAACTTTTCATCAAAATCATTAGGCACATTGCCATATCATTCTCCATAAAATCATATCCCTCCTCAAAACCACACCCTCCAGGTGTTGAATTTATGGGCTAATTTGTTCTGTGAGGTGCCAAAAATGAAGATAAAGTAAGAAATACAGCCAACTAGAAGGAAGAGATATAAATGTACAAACAGGCCATTTCTGCTAGAGTCTCAGGCATTCAGGAGGTTCACAATCATCATACAAATATATAAAATTTTAGTGAGCTATTGAACCCATCTTCTGCCTCTTTATTTCTTCACATCAAGCCTGAAAAAGAAAAACCAAAGGAACCATGAGTTTTTCGCCTCCAGTGTCATTAAGGCATAATTGACAAATAAAAATGGTATATATTTACAGTATACAATGCAATGTTTTGATATATGCATAGATACATTGTGAAATGATTAAGTCAACATAATTAGCATATCCATCACCTCACATACTTATTTTTGTGATGAGGACATTTAAGATCTCTTAGCAATTTTCAAGGATACATTATTAACTGTAGTCATGATGCTGTACAATAGATCTGATATGGTTTGGCTGTGTCCCCATCCAAAATCTCATCTTGAATTGTAATAATCCCCACATGTCAAGGGTGGGACCAGATGGAGATAATTTAATCACGAGGGCGGTTCCCCCCATACTATTCTCATGATAGTGAGTGAGTTCTCATGAGATCTCATGATTTTATAATGGCTTTCCCCCGTTTTGCTCTGCACTTCTCTTTGCTGCTGCCATGTAAAGAAGGACGTGTTTGCTTCCCCTTCTGCCATGATTGTAAGTTTCTGAGGCCTCCCCAGCCCTGCAGAATTGTGAGTCAATTAAAACTCTTTCCTTTATAAGTTACCCAGTCTCAGACATTTCTTCATAGCAGCACGAGAATGGACTAATACGAGATCTCCAGCATATATTCCTCTTATGTATCTGAAATTTGGTCTATTCTTTAACCATCATCTCCCCATCCACATCACCCCCCACCCCAAGCCCCTGGCAACCACCATTTGACTCTCTGCCTCTATGAGTTTAATGTTTTTAGATGCCACATATAAGTAAGATCATGCCATATTTGTCTATGACTGTCTTATTTGACTTAGCATAATGTCCTCCAGGTTCATCATTAGTATAATTTTCATGAGATATGTTAGGGACAGCTTATAAATCAATATGATAGGAATAAGTCAACATTGAAGACCCCATTTTCACTTGAAAACTTCATCTCTCAATTCCATGAATGTAAATGAACTATGGGTAGATGCTGTGGCCATCAACTTTGGCTCTAGTGATTTAAGTAATTCTAAACTAAATTAAGATAGCTTCTCCTGAAGGATTAGAGTATATTGTTAGTCTTATGATTATGGCTTGTATGACCAGTGATCCCTGAGGTAAATTTGCATTCATGGCTCCTGTTCTTCACCTCTCCCTACTACCATGTAACTTTGTAGTTTTCTACCACTGTGGGTGGGGTATAATTCCTCATGCCTGAGTTTGGCCACACATCTTGCTTTGGCCAACAGAATGAGGCAGAAATGATGGTGTACCAGTTTTGAGCCTATGCCTCAAAAGGTATCACGTTTTTGCTTACTCTTGTATTTCTGCTGTTGCCATAACAAGGGTATGGCCAGGTTAGCCTTCTGATCCCAGAAGAAGGACAAGAAATATGTGGAGCAGGGCCACCCCCGCTAAAGCACCCTAACCAGGCCCCATGTAGAGCAGAGCCCCCAGATGACCTGCAGACACATCAGTGAGTCCAGCCAAGATCAGCTGAGCCCAACCTATATCAGCTGAGGCCAAAACACATGAGTTAGAATAAGAAATTATCTTGTTTTAAACAATGAATTTGGGGTGTGATTTGGTATGCAGCAATAGCTAATTGATATGGTGCCACTTCTTTTCAAAGCTCTTGTAATGCAGGGATTCTTGAACACTATTTACACATTTGTTTTCCATTAGTCTTTGGTGTCATTCCTTGTGTGTTTTACTTATGTGAGTGAGCTGAATCTTTTCTTAAAAGTGGAATGCTCACCTTTTGTATTGCCAATGGCTGGAGAAAGAAAACTACATACACAAGGATATTCCCCCTGCTGGGGCAGAAACTCTGGTTTGGCACCCTCCATAACCCTTGTTTTTCTCTACTACAAAGGCTGGTGAGTGAAATAATATACTCTATTTCTCAGTCTCTCTTACAGCTAGGGGGAGCCATGGGACCCAGTTCTGGCCATTGAATCCAGAGAAGTATATAGCAGAGATCTATCTATAAGAAAGCTTCTCTTTCTTGTATATTTCTTTAGAGATCACAAAGCCCATAGTGTCATTGAACATTTCTAGCATTGCTGTGATGCAGGTTGTGCTGTACTCACTGTTGAGATGAAATACATAGAAGTTCAAAAATCAAAGTAGCTAGCTCAAAGTCTCATAGCTGGTAGATAGAAAAGCTGGGATTTTAACAGAGGTGTCCCGACTTTAGGGCTATTTCTACTCCACTAACAAGGTATGGATGGTTTGTGAACCAGAGGAAAAGGTAGGAAGTTATTAATGATCGCAAAACTGAAAATGCTATCAAGAGCAGTCAGCATAGGTTCTTGTATTTCCCCAGCATTTTATCTTATTATCAAAAGAACACAATATGAGATTTACTCTCTTAATACATTTTAAGTGTATAATACATTATTGTTGACCATAAGTACAATGTTGTACAGCAATGTTGTACAACTACCACTTCACTCTTTGATTCTATGTGTTTAACTATTTTAGCCACCTCATATAAGTGGAATCATGCAGTATTTGTCCTTGTGTGACTGACTTATTTTACTTTGCATACTGTCCTCAAAGTTTATCCATGTTGTCACATATTGCAGAGTTTCCTTCTTATTCCAGGATAAAAATTCCAGTGTGTGTGTACCACATTTTCTTTATTCATACATCTACCAATGGACGTTTAGGTTGTTTACTAATTTTTTTAAGAAATTATCAATTTTCAGTCCATGCCAGTCACAAAGTGGAAGTAAGATACCACCTCCTTCCCAGCCCATGGTTTCTGAGTGACCAGCAATTTCACAGCTTCATCCTGGGGTATCAGGATCCAGGCTCATCTCTGGTCATTCTCCCTCAAGTATCCTATATTCTGAGTTCACTAGACCACTTTTTGCTCCTGTAATGACAAGAGCCTTTGGGCCTCGCCTCTTTGGTTATAACTTTTGACTAAAATCCAACCTCCCCATGATTCTCCATGTAACATGCTGAATTGTGATTATTTGCTTATATGCATCATCTCACTCCTCTCATGTTTCCCACTATAGCTGCCCTGCCACTAGGCTAGGATCTTTTAAGGATATAAATATGTCCTATTCATTTTTACATCCCATTGCCTATCATGGCACCTGACACATAGCAGGGGTCCAGTGATTGATGAGTTGGACTACTGGAGAAATGAAAATAGGAAAAGAACTGGAGTTGCAGTTATAGCCAAACCCACATTCTTCAATGTGAGTCAGCAGTAATGAGTGAAGGCTCATAGATGCAGAAATCCAGGAGTGTTGGGTTGATGTGCTATGTCTCCACTATGCTGCCAATTCTGCCCTAGGTCCCAGCTCTAGCCCCATGATGGCCAGGGTATGCTGTAGCCACTTTACTGCTATGGTCACTGTGCTGGATGACATATGGCCAGTCTCTCTGGCTAAGTAAGAGGCCCATGACAAGCTTCCCTTGAAGCTGAGGTATTCCTTGGGCTTCTCTGAGCAGCATGGAATGGGTGATGATCCATAGGAAATTGTAACTGAAGCATGTTTTATGAGGTGTGATTTCTCTCCAAGATGTGTCCAGACTGAGAAGCACCATCTGCAACCCAGAAATGGGTACCATTTATATGGCAGACTTGATATGGACTCTGATAATCCTTTATCTGTCCCAGATAGATAGGTGAAATTATGGCTATACTGAGAAACATAGGATGAGCCATTTGCATTGGAGAGTCATAAGATGTCCTTCACGACTGGGTTCAGCTTATAGGCCTCTCTGACTTTGAGACAGTTTTATAAACATAGAGAACTAATGAATGGATAAAGAAAATGTGGTATATATACCCCATGAAATACTACTCATCCATAAAAAGGAATGAAATAATGTCTTTTGCAGCAACTTGGATGGAGCTGAAGGTCATTATTCTAAGTGAAGTAAAACAGGAGTGGAAAACAAAAAATTGTATGTTCTCATAAGTGAAGCTAAACTATGAGTATGCAAAGGTATACAGAGTGATATAATGGACTTTAGAGCCTCAGAAGGGGAAGGGTGGGAGAGGAGCTAGGGATAAAAACAAAATATTAGGTACAATGGACACTACTCAGGTGACGGGGGCACTAAAATCTCAGAATTCATCACTATACAATTCATCTGTGTTACAAAAAATCCACTTGTACCCCAAAAGCTATGAAAATAAAAATTTTTTTAAAAATAGAGAAATCTTGATCCCATTTTCCCAGACCACCACGACCACTGTGAGATGACCATATTTAGGAAAATAAATGCATGGAATTCCTAACATAACATTAGCCCCAGGGGAACTGTGCTCTTCCTCTTTACTTACTGCAGCTGAGAGCCAAGGGAGGCCTGAAAACAACTGTGAAGAGGGGGAAGCTGGGCCAGTGCTATCAACCTGTGCTCATGTGGGAGTGGAGAAACAGCTGATGGTGGCAGTACCAGTTTTGAGCACCTACTACGTGCCAGGCACTCCACCAACTGATTACACAGCTACCTTGTTCAGCCTACAAAATAAACCTGATTCTTCTTTGCAGAAGGAGCCAGGCATGAGGTGGCAGATGAAGCAGGAGCCATTGCAGGTGTCCTCCTGCAGATCACCCTGTCCCTCAGCTTCCCCCACTCCCGGGTCCCGGTAGAATTCAAGAAGGCCCAACATGCCTGGAAACAGGAATGCACTGATGGATAACGTCAGATATAGTCCATCCCAGAGTACAAAGTCCCCAGACGGCCAGAGTCTCCATCCTTGGCTTTGTGGGACTCAGCATGTGCTCGGGATGCTGGCATGATACCAGAATACAAAAATTCGGGAATCCAGATACCTGAGCTCCCTGCTCTGTGTCAGGGCTTGAATTTAGAAATGAGAAACAATGGGAAGGGATCCAGAGCTAAAATTGCCCACTCTGTAAAGCATTCTTGTTTGTCAGGGTGTTGGAATGCAAGTGTATTGGGCTGTCTCCAGGGCCACGCTGCTTTGCTGCCTAGACAACAGCTGTCAGCTATTCTCCTGTGCCCTGTTCTCCTGTATGGGTACATTTGTGAGAATGATGGGGAAGGTATGGCAACCAGCTGAAAAGTCATTCTCTAGCTACCCCACGTAACTTTTATACTCAGACCAAAAATGACATGGAAGCAAAACCTCTAGTTTACATTTGGGAAGGGCACATCTTGGCTGGTGTGGGGATGATACACCAAATATCTCCCTTGTGTCACCCTAAGTCCAGACTGAGGAACATGTGATGTTTACGCCTTGCTGTGACCCATTTATAGCTGTGTTACTCATAGTTGCCGTGGCCCCACATACATCATGTGGGAAATGGAGTCCACTCAACACTTGTCTGCATTTTGTCCTTTAACCAGACACTCAGGGGCAGTGCAATGATTACTTCCTCCTATGTGGTGCTAAATCATAGAGCCATAAGCACAGTGACACTCGAAAGTACTTGAGAGAAGGCAGTGGCTCATGGTCTGGTTCCATATGCAATGGCCAACCATGCACCCAGAGCAAACTGGTTAAAGCTCTGGAGTTCCTTAGAGGGCATCAGAAATAAGACAAACGCCTGGCATTTGTAAAGTCTTCTAGAGTTTACAGAGCACATTCACACATATTGTCCCTTTTACTCATCAGGACCACACCCTAAGGAAGGTGGTGCAAGCTACAACTAAGGCTTGTAAGGAACAACACACACCCAAGCTCAGAGAGGCGCTCAGCCTAGAATTGCACCCAAACAACTCCAAACCCAAAACTCTTTCTTTTTTCCCAAACAGATACTTGTAAAGTCAGAGAAACAAAACTCTAAGTAAAAATTAGGAACATTTTTTCCTAAATTGTGAAACATCCACCAAAGTTGCCTTTGCAACTCATGAAGCCTTCGGTGGTTAAAATGAAAATTGAAATCCTTCTAACAATAACTATATAAAAACGGAAGAAGAGGAAGACATAAAGACCAGAACATTTGCCTTGGTCAAATCCTGCACCTGAAATCCAGATTAAAGTAGCGTTAAGTGCAGGACCTGGATAATTCGAGTGACCATAAGGAAAAGGCAAATTGCATATCCAGGTTGAATCTCATTAAAATATTTTTTATTGATCCTATTGTATTGAGAGTTTGTTATATTGGATATCAACTCAGAGTTAGGGGCTGGCAACTGAGATACATTTGTTTGGTGAGATCTTGGTGGGGAAAGGGGCATCATCAAAGACCAGTCACCACAGGCAGCTCCAGATTTTGTGGGAAATTTCTCTTCATCCATCAGAACACAGTCCTCCCTGTCTCTAAAGGGGCCACCGACTTCATTGGAGAAATATTGACCCAAGATTTCCCTACCAAGGCAGAGTTCAATAACATCTAGAAGTAGACAAAGTGATAAATAAGTCAAGGAGACTGCTGTCTTAACCAAGAGGTTCTCAGCTTTTCCAAAGATGACAACATCTTTCTATATTGTTTATGCCTTGGCATTCAAGGCATAGAGACAATGGTGATTGTATCAGAAGTACCAAGAATCCTCCTACAACTGTCCAGCAATGATCTGTGGCAGCCAGGGGTTCTGGAGCAACCAAATGGAAAACTAATTTTTTTGGCATTTAACTAACAGAACATGTGAAACAAATGTAGGCCTCCCTGCCTTCTTCCCATAATGCATACCTGGAAAGCACATTGTCATAGTGATCACCTTAAAGCTGATTGATTGATTGTTTTCACAGTCACAATGATGGTAATGAGTGGTCCAAAGACTCAGTAGTCAGATAAAAGGATGGCCTTTGATGTATTATTAGGCAAAGATATGACTATAAGGCTTTATAATCTTTTAAAATAGTAAGACTTTTTCAAAGACGAATGGAACTAGAGTTTTGGTATTGCTCCTCATTTTAGAAATTAGGAAATTCAGATCCAGAGGGGTTGAGTCACTTGCCCAGGATCACACAGCTAGCTATCGGCTGATCCAGGATGAGGTTTGGAGCTCTTTCTGCTACACTAAATTCTTTTGCAAAACTTGTAAAATTAGCATACATGTATTAGTCTGTTCTCACACTGCTAATAAAGACATACTCAAGACTGTGTAATTTATAAAGAAAAAGAGGTTTGATGGACTCACAGTTCCACATGGCTGGGGAGGCCTCACAATCATGGTGGAAGGCAAAGGAGAAGCAAAGTCATGTCTTACATGGCATCAAGCAAGCAAGAGAGAGCATGTGCAGGGGAACTCCCCTTTATCAAACCATGAGATCTCATGAGACTTATTCACTATCACGAGAACAACATGAGAAAGACCCGCCCCCATGATTCGATTATCTCCCACTGGGTCCCTCCCATGACACATGTGAATTATGGGAGCTACAATTCAAGATTTGGGTAGGGACACAACCAAACCATATCAATAAGTAATCTGTACACACTGACAGTACATTAGAGGCACACATTAACAACTGATACACAGAAATATACCTGTAGCGTACCAAAAAGTTTACTTAACAAATATTCATGCATTTGTTCTAATGAACACCAAAATTTCACTTAAAAATATGTCTTGCCTTCTCAGAATCTAGCAGTGTTTCTAAAAATACTTTATATAGAGTAAAATGCACAAATCTTAAGTGAACTTGATGAATTTTTTTTACCATGTATATATCCATGTAAGGCCTTTATTTTTACATAGCTCTTAAATACTACTGTATATACCAACAAATCCACAGGGTTTTGTTCATTTGAGAAATACTAGTTTCAAGAGATAATAAAACAAGTTTTCCTTTGAAAAGAAAGGGAGAGGAAAAGGGGGAAAAAGGAAACCATCAATCATGAGATAAGTTGAGAAATACTGGGTTAAGCAAAGATAAACCACCTTCTTAGTTTAAGGGCTCCTTGAAACTTTAAATATACAAATATATAGTGTGTGTGTTAGGTGTGGGGACCAGGACCATTGTATCATTTTCAAAATTTAATCATTGAAGCATTTTTCCAGTTTTATACTTTATAAATTATTTATCATTCATTATATCACAAATAGTATCCATAGTATTTCATCAGGTGGCTGCACCAGAGTTTGCTTAATTGGAATCCTATTATTGGACATTTAGGTTCTTAATCAATTTTGCTACCATAAATGAACACAACCTTTTCCATGTGAACATTTTCTTTAGAATGGACTTCCATCAAGACACAACTGGGTTGGAAGAGATACAAATCCACAATGACTGGGAATTTCTCCATTTATTAACCCCCCCACCCTCATCATTTATACTGCTGTGTGCCTGCTATACAGAAGATACTTAATATTTTTTGAGATTGTGCATATGTCTTTTTCACGATCACTTTCCTATTCATCTTTGTGTATTTTCTTAAACGAAAATCAGTAACTGTTTTCTTGAGCATTCCTTTGATTTCTACTGAAGCTGCATATTTTCTTAGGCTTCTCTACCAATTATACATCCACTTTTGTGAATTGTGAGTTCATTTCCTTTGTCTATTAAGGTGTTAGCATTTTGCTTTCCAATTTACATGGGCTCTTTACATAATTATACATTTCATGCAAAACAATTTTCTTGATAGAGTTTGCTATTTAATGTTTGTTTGTTTGTTTTTTCAAGTACCTTTTTTTAATTATTGAGAATTTGAGGGATGATTTTGATGGCTCTTCTTTAAAAAGCTGCCGGGGGAAGTTTAAATCAATGCCTTCATTTTTTCCTCTAAATCATTCCAACCATTATTTTAAAAGCTACTTATATCCAAATCTTACCTTTTGAAGCTATCATCAAATGATTTAATTTTATAATGTTAAAAGAGATAAGAGGCCAAATAAAGAAGGATGTTTATGGAAAGGAAGAAAGCATAATTGATTTGGAGATTTGAGATCTTGTTTATAGGCTGTTGTAACTCACTCTGCTGTGTGTGTGTGTGTGTGTGTGCGCGCGCGCACTGGTGGGGGGTTAAACCACCTAGAATGGGTGTTCAAACGTGGCTGCACATTAAATCTCCTGGAGGGAGTTTTTTTAACCATCCCAAAGCCCAGGCTGCCCCAAACCAATTACATCAGAGTCTCTGGAAGTGGGATCAGTAATTTGTAAAGCTCCCCAGGTCTCTGATGTGCAGACAAGATTGAGAACCACAGCCTAGGAGGGCTTCTCAGTATTTAACATCCATATGAATCCCTGGGGATCCTGTTAAACTGCAGATTCTGACTCAGGAGGTCTGGGGAGAGGCCTGAGACCACACATATCTAGTAACTACCCAGGGGATGCTGTTGCTATTGGTCCATGGACCACTTGAAAATGAAGTTTCTAAACTAGTAGTTTTCAATAGAGGGAGAGAATGATTTTTGCCCCCCACCCCGTGGTGGGCATTTGGCACTATGTGAAGACATTTTTTGGTTATTACAATCAGGAAGGAGAGGGTACTACTGGCATTTGGTGAGTAGAGGCCAGGGATGCTGCTAACTATCCTAGAATGCCCAGAACGGCCCCAGTAACAGAGTTGCCTGGCCCAATTGTCAATAGTGCTGAGGTGGAAAAAAACAAATGCTGCTTTAGAGACAGCTGTTTCTGATGAAAGAAAATGATCTCAAACCTGAGCTAGAACAGAGCTTCGTGCACTGGTGTGTTAAGTGGTCCCTTCTGGGAAGTATTGCTGATAAAACATATTAGTAATTTTCTAATCAACTTCAATGAGATTAAGAGCCCCTTCTGGGAGATCTGATATACCTGCCTCACTAAAGTCACCTTGTAACAGAGTTTACTGATCACTTGTACCTCGTCTCACAGTGTTATCTAACCACATGTTTTCCTATTCCAAGTTTTAGAACTGGATTTTTGAAGCCTCTTTAAGCAACTTTGAAATAAAGCTTTGACATGTGTTTCCAATCAATTCATCAGAGAAATTGCTTTTACACCCTTTGCCTTGCCAGTCTCCAGGCTGGTTCCAAGGTGGGACCCTGTCTCTGCAATCAACAAATGTTCCCTGAGTGTCCACTGTGGAGACATTTTCACAGCCCACTCTGCCTTCAAACCCAGCTTTCCTGCTTTCCACTTATGCTACCTTGGGCAACTTACCCAACAACGTGAACCCCAGTGTTCCTAAGGATAGGGAAATAATATTGTCAAATTCACAGGGTGGTTGGGAGGATAACATGGTAAAGCATTTAGCAGACTGCCTCTGACATAGTCAACATATACTATTACTATTATTCAGGGACAAAGATCCACAAAAAGCTTATAAATTAAAACATCCCTTCCTCCTTTTCTATCTTCCAAACAAGACTCAATCTTTGTCATCTTGGCTTCAAGCTCTTTGTGGTGCTGATGGTCGGGGAGATCTAAATATGCAGAGAGGGAACTGAAAAAAGTGAACTGAGTCTAAATTACATGGAAAAGGGGCTTGGGGACTCAGTGGAAAATAGGATTTCTTGGAAAGAAAGAAGAGAGATTTGAGGTAAAACGTCTCTAGGATGAGGGAATCTTGGGCCAATGAGAAGATTTTTAGGTAGTTTTACTGTGTTTTACAATGTAAATCTTTTTTTCTTTTTTATTTTATTTGTATAAATTTAAGGAGTACAAATGCAGTTTTGTCACATGGATACATTGCATAGAAGTGAAGTCTGTGCTTTTAGTGTAACCATCACCAAAAGAGTGTACGCTGTACCTGTTTACAATATAAATCTTTCTTAGGTGAAGATTTACATTCCTTCTGGGGGCTGATATGGTTTGGCTGTGTCCCCACCCAAATCTCATCTTGAATTGTAGTTCCCATAATCCCCACATGTCGTGGGAGGGACCCGGTGGGAGGTAATTTAATCATGGGAATGGTTATCCTCATGCTGTTCTCGTGAGAGTGAGTTCTCACGAGATCTGATAGTTTTATAAGGGGCTTTTCCCCCTTTTGCTTGACACTTCTCCTTCCTGCATCATGTGAAGAAGGATGTGTTTGCTTGCCCTTCCACCATAATTGAAAGTTTCCTGAGGCCATCCCAGCCATGCTGAACTGTGAGTCAAACCTCTTTCCTTTATAAATTACCCAGTCTCAAATATGTCTTTATTAACAGCGTAAGAACAGACTAATACAGGGGCCATTTTTAGAAATCAATGTATGTTTCTTTTGGACACAGCTCTGTGCTTAAATATGCTTAAATGGTCTTAAAAGTGGAAAGCAGAATTCCTAGTTTTATATGGCCTACATTATATGCTAGAAAATGTATTAGGCACTGTGGATACACTAGTGGACAAGTCAGACAAGTTATCCCCCTTCATGGAACTTAAGATCTAGAAGGAAAATCAGACAGAATAAACAATGGCAATCCAGTCCTCCATTGTGATGGGTGCTGCTATCCTGGGACAAACACAGGAAGCCATGGATGCTTTACCCAGTTTAAGAGGCAACGGAAAAGTTTTTCTAAAATAGTATTTAACTGAGACTTGAATGATGGGTAGGAGTTAGCCAGATAATGAATACGGGAGGGAACAAAGATCAAAAAATAATATTCTGAGCATGTGTAAAGGCCTAGAATCAGCATGGCGCCTCCATCAGCTGGCAGAGGTTCACTAGGATTGGAGCGAGGAATGTCCTGCACAGGCAGAAATGCAAGATGAAAAAAGCCTGCCAAGTCTGAGACAGTTAACACAGGCCCGAAGGGTCATGGGGAGCCGCTGAAGGATATGCAGCAGGGCAGTGACCCGATCCATTTTGCGGGGTTTGGTTTTGTATTTTTTGAAAGATCCGCTGATTGCAGGGCTCTGGCAACTGAAAACAAGTGAGAAAAGGCTTTGAGTAGTGAAGTGCACAGGTCACTTTGACAGCTGTGGGCCATTAATGCTCCAATTGTTCAGCGAGGTCACCTGTGTGACAGCAACAAGAATACATAGTGGATGAATGAAGTTTGCAAACCTTATTTCAAGGTGAAAAGAGGGGTCAAACATATGAGAAGATCACAGCACTTGTCCAATGGCTCATGCCTGAGGATTGAGAAGGGAGTCCCTTGTCCATTAGCAAAGGCCCAGGGGCTCCTCACTGAAGCATTTCAGTTCCAGATCTCAAACTTCCATCGAGGGCTGAGGAAAATTCCCACAGGTTACACAAACATTACTTTGAGCAGTAAATCCAAGACAACTTGCAAGTGACCACATACTGTTGGGCAAGCAGTGGGAACTCATACTGAGCTCTCTTCTGGCAATTTGCAGTATTTTCTGGGCTGTGAGGAATTTGAGCTTAAATAAAGCAGAAATGGGCAGTCTCTCGGATCCCCTGGCTTAATTTATTGAACAGGGGAAATAAGCCTTGTGAGGGAGACAGTTCCATTCCTAACGATTTAACCATAAATAAAGCCCTGCTATAAATGGAACTCAGGAGAGAAGGTAGCTTGTCAGAGGGCAGAGGAGTGGGCCCCATTAGACAAAATAGGTCAGGCGGGGAGAAAGTTGTCATTTCCTGACTAGTTAAGCTGAGCAGACATGACAAGCCTTGTCGTTTTTGAACGGATTGAAAAAGGATAGCGAATATACAAGAGGTTGCTTTCTTTTTGTTTCATTTCATAGATGACTATTTCAAAGAGGATCCTGAAAAGGAACTTGATAATATTTAGCACAGTTTTGAGTTGTGCACTTTAAAATGTGTGTGTATGTTGGCCTGAGTGTGTGTGTGTTTTTAGAAACATAAGTTTTCACAGAAAAAAATTATGTGCTTCTCCTAGGAAGTTACTTGGGATTCATTCACTTTCATCTGAGATTAATGGAACTCCAACTCCTGAGGAGAGTTTTCCCTCCCGTTAGTTGGATTGTTCGTAATATCCTGTGCTTTTTTCTTGTTGTTCTGGGTTTGATCCTCAGAAATCAAAAGAGAGGCCGGGCGCAGTGGCTCACGCCTGTAATCCCAGCACTTTGGGATCCAAGGCAGGCAGATCACCTGAGGCCAGGAGTTCGAGACCAGCCTGGCCAACATGGTGAAACCCCATCTCTACTAAAAATAAAAAATCAGCCGGATGTGGTGACGCACGCCTGTAATCCCAGCTCCTCCGGAGGCTGAGGCATGAGACTCACTTGAACCCGGGAGGGGGCGGTTGCAGTGAGCAGAGGTTGTTCCACTGCTCTCCAGCCTGGTCAATAGAGTGAGATTCCATCAAAAAAAAAAAAGAAGAAGAAGAAGAAAAGAAAGAAAGAAAGAAAGAAAGAAAGAAAGAAAGAAAGAAAGCAAGCAAGCAAGCAAGCAAGCAAGCAAGCAAGCAAGCAAGCAAAAGAGCAGGAAAACCATTGCATGTGGGAGCAAGCTGAGGAGAGGGAACAGTGTGCAAAAGCTAAGATGTATCACTCAAACAATGGATTTTTAGTTCACTTCTGGATTTGCCTCCCTGTAGAGGTTCTGCCTTCCTCTCCCTCCTTTTGGAGCCCCTCCCCTCTAATGACTCAAGGACATGAAGAAAAGACTTTCCTCAGTGCTCACACTATGCACTGTGCTTATGTGCTGTCAGGGCTTTCTCTGTTAGAAGCATCAGAGAAACTGGCTTCACATTTGGAAATAATCTTCCTAATCTCCCCAAAGATAAACAACTTTTGGTGTTTTAAATAAATGTAAGAAATTCTGGTTGGTAAGGATCAGGAGGGGTGAAAGAAAAGCAAATACTGAAATGTCACAGCTATGTGACTTTGAGAATCTCACTTCTTTGGACCTCGGTTTTATCATCTAAAAAATGAAGGGGGTAGGTGGCTATGGTAGGCAGCCTTCAAGATGTCTCCCAATGATTCTTGCCTCCTGGTATTCATATCCTTGTATAGTCCCCTTCGACATAGAATAGGGCTGGCTTGTGTAATCAGTAGCATGTTACAAAAATGACAAAGTAGGAATTCCAAGGCTAGGCCATAAAAGACTTTGCTGCTTCTGCCCTGTTTTTTCTTGAATCACTCACTCCAGGGAGAGTTGACTGCCATGTTGTGAGGGCATTCAAGCAGCCCAATGGGTGGGTCCACATGGGAAGGCACCAAGGCCTCCTCCTGATAGCAGTCATCACCAATTAGCCAGTGATGTGAGTGAGCCATCCTGGAAGTAGATCCTTCAATCTTAGTCAACAACTCACTACAAACTCATGAGGGACCCTAGGCTAGAACCACCCAGCTAAGCCATGCTAAATTCCTGATCCACGGAAACTGTGAGACAATATTTATTGTTCTTTTAAATTTTGAATAATTTGTTACACAGCCAAAGATAACTAATACAGCTGCCTTAGCCCAAGTTCAGCTCTTGTATTTTATGTATCAAGGAATAGGCGAATTGATGGAAACCATGAAAAGTTCGTGTTTAGTGTGACATGTCAAAAACTGGATCCTGGCTACAGGGTAGGACCATATTGCTTGGGCATTTATGAAATGGGGAAGAAAGATAAGTAGCCAGACTCTAGAGAGGTGGCATCCTGAGAACTTATGGATTCAGCTTTGTGGGAGTGGGCAACACAGCTGGCTGACCTTGAACCAAAGTTTACAGTGCAACTGCTCAGCACCCAGTGATTAGTCCTTAGCATGTCATACCACAAACATAACCCACTTATGTTTATACATGCAGAGACTGAATTTGTTAAAAGAAACGCCAATGGAATGGGCACTTATTTGGGTTCTCCCTATAATGAGTCATTCCCAAAGGGTGCAAGTGGGATTATCTGAAGGGAATAATGGCCCTGGCAGTTTTTAGAGGGAGATGAATTAGATAGGGGTTAAAAATTGCTGAGTTCATAGTTAAACCCAGGTGATTCTCCAGGGTAGGGTACATATCTGGAAAGCAGTGAGTATAGAGAGATTGCTGCATTAGGCTGGGTCTTGGTTGGACTAAGTGACATTGATAGTCCCCTAACCTGTAAGAATATGACTCTATATATTGCTGGGTAGACACGAGTCACAACCCTGACAAGACAGCACATTTATTAGTGGGAGCTAGAGTATTCTCAGCCCCTTCTAGGCCTAATATGGCTATTGTTTGGACTCATATGGCAGTCCTGAACTTAGTATCTCTTTCCCATGTCCTATCCCAAATAGAAGCCATGGCTCACCACTGGTTCACCCTATAAATAAATGCACATGTATGCTGCATGACTTTCCAAGAATGCTTGGCTGTTTTCCACCGTTGAATACTTTCATCTCAGCAACATTCAACCAAAGAAATACTTTCCCAAGCAAGAAAGATTTCAGTCTAGTTCATCAAAGGACGCTCTGAGAAACACCTTATCAGTCCTTCTCAGACCAAGACACACATCAGGATCACCTGAAGATTCTGTGAAACATACCCATTCCCAGGCCTATCCTGCCACCCTCTAAGAATTAACTGATAGCAAGTGGCACTCAGCAAGTCCAGGTGATTCTAATGTGCACATAATGTGCTGAGGACCATAGATCTAACTGTATCCAGCGTTTTGCTGCTGCCTGACTCTGTAACTAAGAAAACTAGAATACAAACGATGGTTCTCACCCAAAGCCCAAGGCTGGACAACTGAGTTGTTCAGAAACCAGCTTCAGTTCTTCTGTCATGATATTTGAGAAAAGCTATAAAGCTGCCTATCAGGCTGGGTGCAGTGGCTCACACCTGTCATTCCAGCACTTTCGGAGGCTGAAGCAGGAGGATCTTTTGAACTCAGGAGTTTGAGACTAGCCTGGGCAACATGGTGAAACCCCATCTCTGCTTAAAAAAAAAAAATAGCCAGGTATGGTGGTGTGTGCACCTGTGGTCCCAGCTACTTGGGAGGCTGAGGTGGGAGGATCGCTTGAGCCCAGGAGGTCAAGGCTGCCATGAGCCATGATCATACCACTGAACTCCAGTCTGGGCAACAGAGTGACGCCCTGTCTCTAAAAAAAATAAGATAAAGCTGCCTATCAGTCTGCCAAGTAGCTGTGATCCTTTGGTCCTGTCGTTTCTTGGACTTGAAAAGTGTTCAAATTTGGAAAACCTTTTGTGTTTTACTTCCACTACCTGGACAGCCACAGAAGTATACTTGAATGAAAATTATCAAACCCAGCTTTTTTGTCTCAGCATATATTTGAACCTTGGCAAGGCCTTATTTAGAAATACTTTCATTAGAGATTGGAAAAATGACTTCATTATTCCCAGTCATTTCATCCAGGCATCTCTCTGTATTACTTCTTACAACTGCATGTAAATCTAGAACGATCTCAAAAAGTTAAGAAAAAAAACAGGTGATGGGCTGGATTTGGCCTGTTGGTTCTGGTTTTCCAACCCTTGAACTGTAACAGTGTCAGCACTTACTAAACAGCTACAGAAATGAACATTGTATCAGTAAGGTTAAGTGACTAGGGGGTAAGTTGATGTAGAATTCCTCATCCTTTACATTAGGATTGTCCCTCATAATTTACCCAGCTCATTTCACCGCCATGGACCTGTCTGCCACATTGAGAGTCAGACTGGGGTAATGATTAAAAATCAGACAGCCTGGATTTGACTCCTGGCTTCCCCACTATCTAGTTGTGTGACCTTGCAGAAAGTCATGTAACTTCTCTGTGCCTCAGTTTTCTCACCTGTAAAATGGAGCTCTTACGTGTATTAACTCACTGACATCTCACAAGGTAAAGGGCTTGCAACAGTACCTGACCATTGGAAGCACTATTACAAGCATTTGTGATTATTGCTTCATTGATGCTTAGTATATATAAATTTCAGCAAAGAAATCTGACCAAGCTTCTCACTGTACTTTTGGAGACTAGCCTGAAAACTGTGGAGCCGGTGATGGGATAGTTGGGGGACTTCTGAATGTCCAGACCTAAACAATCTGATTGATGGCTCTAGGTCAGTGGTTCTCAAAGTGTGATCCCAAACTACCACCAGCAGCAGCAGCATTCCCTAAGAACTTGTCAGAAATGCAAACTCTGGAACCCATCCCAGACCTACTGAATTGAAAACCCTAGGGCTTTGGCCTGGCAATCTCAGTTTCAGCAAGCTGTCTAGATGATTCTGATTCATGTGAAAGTTTGAGAACCACAGCTCTAGGCCAATCTGAAAAGGGTTTCCTTTGCAGTCACCCACAGGATGCTGTCCTTGGTGCTGCCCTGTCCCCACTGTCCTCAAGGTCTCAGTTAAAGATGAGAAAAAGCTGGCTTCTCAAATTGGCAGGTCATCCATGCAAAGCCAGCCTGGAGGAATAATGACACTATTTGATGCTAGAATGTGGACCTGAAATGATCTCCGTAGGTTGGAAGTGCCAGCCAAAATTGTTTTGATTTTTAATAGAGATAGCTTTATTTTTACCTAGGTCAAGTTTCTAACTCAAGTTTCTTGGCATTTTAACTCCTACATGTTCAGTGAGGTTGTCAGTGGTGCTGTGGGTATCCAGGCACTGTGACCCCAGTTCGCACCATAGCATAGGCTGCAGGAACTCAACCAGTAATGGAAGGTTGGCCCTGAGTACAGGAGCAAAGTCTGGCCTACCACCTCTTGGTATTTCAGAATTTGATCACATAGTAAAAAAAGGGTGCCACACAGGAGAGAAAACTGAATCTGGACTCTGTTATGAAGGGATGGCATTGGGGGTGGTGATGAGGATCAAGAACCATTCTAATGCAGTTGCATTTGCCATCTGTGCTGGTCTAGAGCATTATCAGCTGTTTTGTCTTATCTGGGGCATGAGCTCCTCTTCCTATGTGCTGGGAATCCCTGCCAGCCAGGGGCTCTGACACCAGCTGGGTTGCTGGGGTGGCCTGCTCCTGGCAGCGAAAGCAGGTCTATAATTGGCCCATAATTGGATTGGATTTGGCTCGGAATGACTCCCAGGCTCTCTCTCTCCTGACGGATAATAAGCAGTAAACTTTGTATGTGACCTCGCAGGGTGTCTGGGACACCATTTCTTAGCTGTCAGTGAAAACGAAGAGCTTTCCAGAAGAGTTGACCTTTAGGGCAATGGTTTGGGGGCATCTTGAAGTGAAGTTTTCCCCAGACCCATTTGTTTGCCACCTGATCTTTCTGAAATTAAGACATTTCAACCCAATTTCCAAATCCTGAATCAAATCTGTCCTCTACCATGTGTGTGCATGTATGTGCATGTGTGTGTGTATGTGTATGTGGTATGTTTGTATGTGTATAAAGATTACAGTATGACTTTTAAAAATTAAACAAGAAAATAGTAAACAGAGGTAGAAATTGAGATAATGCATTTCCTTTGAAATATATCTATAGATAGAGGTGGGTAGATTAATCTTGAATATCTTTCCATGTCAGTGACAAAAGTCCTTCTGGGTATAAGCAGAGCCATTATCTGTTCAATTCTGGCCCATGGAATGGATTGTTACTAATCCCCTTCCTGGGCACCTGTTGCAGACTACATGGTGATCCTACTTTTCTGATTGAAAGGGATTACACCCATTTTCTACAGATGGACTTCAATAGGCTTAATTAATAATTAGTCTTAAAATGAACCTTCTCTGGAGGGAGAAGACAATACAACCCACAATCTTCCACCCTTTGTGAAGTTGGAAGTCATGTGAGATTGAACTGCAAAGTCAGTGCCTGCCCTACCTATCTCACAGAACTGTTATGAAGTTCGAAAGAGAGAATGGACATGGAAGGATTTCGGAATTCTTAAAATCAAGAGCAAGGGTTTGTTAATATTATTGCTACTATTATCCCCTAGTTAAAAGATGTGATTTTGCGTATGTTATAAAACTTCCAAATAAACCTGTTTCCTCATTGCCTGGCCTGTATGATGCCCCTTAAGCAGCCATTTCACAAAGTCTCCAGGCTGCCATGTTCTCTGGCACCTGTATTTACTAGTGACTGCCTACCTATTATTGCAACATAGACATAATTTGATTATCAAATTAAATAATGTCAGATAGAGGGAGAAAACACCTCTGCAAGGTAATCATAGCTGGAAATTAAATGTGAAAGGGGCATAACCCAGGACAGGGTGTCATAGAGAAGACACCCAGGGCACTTCTGGACATTGAGATCGACATAGCTCTCATTTTATTTTCTGGACCAGACTCCAATAGTACATAGCCTATGCACAAAAGATTACTAGAAAGGTGAAATGTCTATTTTTGGCCATAAAGCCCATTCAAAATGCTCAGGAAAATGCTGTATAAAGTCCATTGTTTGACTTTTCTTTGAGAGTAGGGCAATGGCAGCTCAACTCTCCAAGTATTTCTTAAGCTGATTCTCTTCAGAGAAAAATCAAATTACAAACGAGATGCATTTGCTAGTTAAAAATTAGGGTGAGAGGAGGGAAATTCCTTGAAGTCTCCAAAACAAAATGAAAATGCTAAAGTGAAATGTTTGTAATTTTGCTGTCTTGAGACAAAGGCCTTGGAAACATGAGCTGCTGCAGGTTTTGAAAACTGGAACTGCAATGCCTCCTCCAGGAGAAAGAGGACAGTTGCAGGTTAGAAATCATCTCATGAACTGGCTCAAGCTCAAAGGATTCAGGTGATTGAGAAAGAGATCCTCCCAGATGTTTGCAAGTGCTTCAATGAGCTCATATTAGTCACAGATAAGATAATTAATGGATTTTAATTTTCGGTGAGCTTTCTTCATATTCGCTGGGGAAATGTGCAGAGCTACTCTTCAGACAGTATTTCACTTAAAAACCAACCAACCAATCAACTCCTAGCCTTGGAAGCAAGGGGCAGAGGGCAGAAGGTATGGGCAGACTGTGAGGACAGCAAAGGGAATGAAGACTTCCTGGAAGCTGCTGTGTACCAGGAGCACCATCTGAGTCAATTCACTATCTTTACGGTGCCTTCTCAAGACTTACATTATTATTCCTATTTATAGATGTGGCTCAGAGTGGTCAGGAAGTTGCCCAAGGTCACTGAATTACTACGTGCCAGAGCTGCAAGTGGAGGACGGGTGTGTCCCACTCTTTCCAGCACATCAAGTGTCCAGTGGCTGCTGTAAGGTGGGCAAATGTGCGCAGAAAGCCTGTCCATGCCACCTGACACAGCCACAGCCCACTCTGCTATGATCGCCCCACTTCTTCTCGCAGAACTCAGATTCCCAACCCTTCTCAGCAGTCAGTACCAATGAAACAGACACAACACTCAAAATGAAAACTGTTTGTCTTTCCTATAAAGTAGGAACACAAAACTGGAAAATAGGACACTGGGATTTTAGACTGGTATTGACCTTGATTCCATTGCTCCTGGGACTCACTGCTAATAGACAGGGGATCTTAAATTAAGTTCATTCTAATGGTAACATTTTGTAGTTTGTAATAGCTCCCATGGTATGCAGAACTTTAGATATACACACTATGTGATTCAGTGCTTCTCAGCCCTGGAACTATCGGTGCCTGTTGTGGGAACTGTCCTGTGTGTTGTAGGGTGTTTAGTACCATCCCTGGTCTCAAGCCCCTGAATGCCAAGAGTACCCACCCTGAGGTGTGACAATCAAAAATGTCTTCAAACATTGCTAAATATTCCTCAGGGTGGACAGCAGAATTGCCTCTGGGAGTTAGGTATTTTTCTCATTTTTCAGATGAAGAAACTGAGGCAGAGCAATTATATAAAATCACAAGACAAGGGAATAGCAAAGCCAGGGTATAAACCTATACTTGAATCACTTCTCTTCCACATTTCTTTCAGTGGGATAACTGTTTTCCAACATCCTGTCTAGACTCTTTCTTTGTCACCTGTATTCAAAGGCCGTGCCTTCTCATTTCTTCTTCATTCCTGCTGCAACCACTATGTGCTAATATCCCCTCTCACATCCTTACCCAACTAGACTGTGAGTCCCTTGAGGGATGTTGTCTTGTATCACCTATTTCTAACATAGTAGTGCCTGAAACAGTCAGTGAATAGATGTTCATTTCATAAATGAGTGAATTTATCCAAGCACTTTAATCCTTCCCACTCAAATCCAATTCATGCTGTCAATTTGCATTATGAAGAAGAAGGTTAATTTGGCCAAGGTAAATTCCAACTAGCCCATGTACAAAATGATCAGGCAATGAAAAAAGTCTGAATAGATGGATGATTGAACACTCAGAATTTAATAAACCTGTTGGGGTAGTTTTCAGGAATTAATTGCTGCCTCTGAAACTAAAATGCAGCCATGATTCTTATCATCTGTATCCAAAATTGGGGGATCAGGTAAGAGCTAGGCAGTAAAATATGTATTACTTGTTAAGGATTCTATTACATCGGTGACAGGTGGAAGGAAGTGCCACTATCTTCTAGGGTGGAAGGAAGTGCCACTGTCCTTCCTACAGAAGGCATCCAATGACTTTCTGGCAATAGGACACGCTTGCTTTCGGCTGTTTATCCAGCAGTCCAGATGAATTGTTCTGAGCAACCTTTGTGCCACCTGCCTGGACGAAAGAGACTCCAATCTGTCGACTGCTTAATAGAAATTTCCCTCAGTGAGAAGCCAATTGACTGACCCTGCCTCGGATTAAACCAGCCACCCCCTTGCCATCTGCATAAAGTCCTAGACTAGAGGGTGTGGAATGATCAGTTCACAGGCAGGGAGCAGTGGTAAGGGAGTACAAGTTAAATTTGCAAGTCTTGATTTGCTCCTCGTGATTCCTTCTCCTTCTCAAATGCCACAGCATGTGCAGGGAGTTAAAATGAGCAGCATTGTCACGATGCAGCCAACCCTGATTAGACAGCCTGGAATTCACTTCCCCAGTTTTCTGCGTGGGCTGCACACAGCGTGAGAGGGAATGAGCGAAAAGGCTTCATGGGTCGGAGACTGCTGCACCATGAATGACACAGACTCCTGACAAGCCCTTGCTCATCTGCGGAGCAAAGGCAGGTGGGCTCTGCAGCGGTCTGGTATTGCTCTGCTGCAGTTTTGTCAGCACTGGGCAAAGTCCATGTCATCCCCAGCACTGCCATAATCGGTGTTTTTCTGTCTCCTCTCCTCTCCTTTCCCCTCCTCTCCCTTCCCCTCCTTTCTCTCTCTCTCTCTCTCTCTCTCTCTCTCTCATACTTTCTCTGATGTTTATGGGTATTAACTCTTCCTTTTTGTCAAAATCCTTAAAAAGAGCAAATTATTTGTGCTTCCATGCAATGTTTTGCCCATTAAACTGTGAACCAGGGTAGATGCTCTGGCATATTTGAATCCCTAATGCCTGATATACTCAGCACCTGGTGCATCTTTTGTGTTTAGTAAATGCTGACTAGCTAAAAGAATGAATATGTGAATGAATAAACAAATGAGCAAACAAAGGAACACATCAACCAACATGCCAGGGTTATGTTTCAGTGTTCGTCTTTGTGACAGTGACAGTTTCTGCAGTCTCTTTAGCCTTTGCTTGCTTTGCACTGACCCAACATGGTGAAATATTATTTGCAAAGACTATAGCTAAAAGAACATTTTTTAAGAATGCAGTGGGTGATAGTGATTAAAAGGACTGGCTGTTTAGTGTGACAGATGATGGTTTGCACCTCACCTCTGTGACTTACAATCTGGGTGACCTCGGTCAAGTTGCATAAGCTCTCTTAGCCTTCACTCTCCCATAAACAAAATGAGCATTGTAGTAATACCCCATGCAGTGAGCACAAGGAATGAATGAAATAATGCATGTGAGGTGCAAAATATGGTACCAGGCATATCACAAGCATATAATAAATGGGAATGTTCATGATGACAATAAAAATGATGACATTGATATTGATGCTGGTGACTACTAATGCTTAATGTTAATACTTTAGAAGACTTGATGAGCTGCTGAGATAATCTGCTTTCTGATACATTTGAGATGAAAAAATAACCTATAAAAATAGTTGGGTTTGAGGCAATTCCACATAGACCATATACCATAAATATGTTTAATCTGGCAATTGACAAGAATCATATTTAAGAGTGCTTCATTCCTAAGTCTTAATTACTGTTAAGAGATTATAAATATTGGCAATTAATTACTTTACTCTTTTTACTACTGTCTTAATTTCTGTGACGTGCAATGCATTGATTGCTTGGAAAGAAAAGTCCGCAGCAAGCTGGACCTAACATCAACCTTTCAAGCAGGTAAATCAGGGTTACTCACTCTCAGCAGTACTGACATTTGGGGCTGGATCATTCTTTGTTGTAGGAGGTCATCCTTGGCATTGTGGGATGTTTAATAGCATCCCTGGCCTCTCCTCACTAGAGGACAGTAGCAGCCCACCCCTAGTTGTGACAATTCAAACTGTGTGCAGACATTGCCAGATGTCCCCTGGGAGGAAAAATCCACACCCTCCCCCCATTGAGAACAAATGAGATAGAGTAATGAGTTCCATTACATTGAGAGTAGAACAGGTGCCAGGTGTAACTGTCTTTTGGCCCATGGAGATGTGTGTGCCAGTATAGGAAGATCAACAGAATTGGGTTCGGAGTCACCTCTGCTTTCCACCAAGCTGGCTGACGCAAATGTGCTTCTCTGGTCTCAAGTCTACTCCCTAAAAGCTCTCGCACCAATTCCAATTTCTTCCTGATAATTCACACACTAGACCCTCCAAATCTCTGTTTTAATAGAAACTACACAGGTAGCTTCTGTGTGTTTACTGTTGAGAGGCTCTTAAAGCAACTGCCACAATCAACTCAAAGTCTTCTTGTGTTCACTCTCAAGTCCTCTACACCCACACAGACTGTAACCAGGGTCTAAAACGAGAGTTTTGCCAGCCAGGAAAACAAATGAACAAGACCTTGATACAGTTCAGAATCACTGCAGAACCTGTCTTTATCCTAACCAAGTGAAGATCAGGAAGAATTTAAAAAGAGCATCACAAATCAAAATAAATGTGGCTTCACTAGAGAATGAAAAATATCAGCATAAAACCATTTCCTTCAGAGAAAGTGAATAGAGCTCTGTAATTGGGTCAAAGCAGGGAACATTTCAAAAATGAGGACAAAAAATTTCCACAAACCACAGAGAAGACATTTGGAGAAGTGTGTTTAAGTCTAGTTCTATGTGAAACAATAAATCAGTCCTCTGTCTTCTGGCAAAAGGAAAAGGTTATGAAATCATGATAAGTCAAAGACTATGAGAAATAAATCATCCTAATTCTGAAGGCTGCAAAGCAATATGAAAACTAATCTTGTGATAAAATGTAAAGTGGAAAAAGCAAGATACAAAACTATACAAGTGCTACAAATGATGCTATATAAGAAAAATATATAAGAACCAGTTCCTATTTACTGAGTAATTACCCATCCCAGGTACTGCGCCTGGAGATACTTTTAAAAATACATCTCCCTAACCCTTCACAACTACTGATTGAGAGAGGTGCCATTTTCTGCTTTTATCAAACAAGAAAATAGAGGCATAGAGCGCAAAGTTGCAAACGTAGAAGGAAATGAGACCAAGTCTTCACAACCCCAGATCAACATATTGTTAGCAACTTGGTTGTATTGCATCCCAGAAGTAAACCCAGAGGAAAAGACTAGAAGGGGAAATACCAAAGTCAGTATTTTGCTAAAATGGTGATCTACTGGGCAATCATTTTTTATTTCCCAGTCTCTGTTACATTGTTATAGTGTTTATACAAATAGATTTATTACATTTATTATTCCTTACCATTTGAAAGGAATGATATTTCCATTCATGCATCAATTTAATCATAAGTTTACTATAAGATGATAAAGTGCATGTTTCCCAAATATGGAATAGGTGCTAATATTGGTTTGATTGGTTGGTTATGGGATTTGAGATCTTTTTTAATATAGTCATTTATAACTGTAAACTTTCCTCTAAGTACTGCTTTCATTGCATCTTATAAATTTGGGTATGCTGTATTTTTGTTTTCATTCGCCTCAAAGTATTAATATTTTTAAATGTACCTTGTGATTTCTCCTTTGACTCATTGGTTATTTAGAAGCATGTTGTTTAAGTTCCACAAGTTGTGAATTTCCCAAACTTCCTTCTGTTATTGATTTCTAATTTCATTCCATTATGGTCATAGAACATACTTTGTATGATTTCAATCCTTTTAAATTTGAGACTTATTTCATGGCCTAACATATGGTCTGTCCTGGACAATGTTCCATGTACACTTGAGAAGAATGTGTACACATGTACTCTGCTGTTGTTGGGCAGTGTTTTATATGTGTGTATATATACATATCCACACACTATACATATAATATATATACACACATATATGCGTGTATGTGTACACATACACATAATGCGTGTATGTGTACACATACACATAATGCGTGTATGTGTACACATACACATAATGCGTGTATGTGTATATATACACATTATGTGTATGTGTATATGTGTATATATACACATTATGTGTATATGTGTATATATACACATTATGTGTATATGTGTATATGTGTATATGTGTATATGTACACATTAATGTGTATATGTGTATATGTACACATTAGTGTGTATATGTGTATATGTACACATTAGTGTGTATATGTGTGTATGTACACATTGGTGTGTATATGTGTATATGTACACATACATAATGTATATATACACATTATATATATGTTACGTCTAGTTAGTTTATGATGTTGTTCTTGTCTTATATTTCCTTGATCATTTGTCTAGTTATTCTAGACATTATGGAAAATGGGATATTGAATTCCCCAATTATTATCATTAGATTGTCTGTTTCTTCCTTCATTTGTGTTGGTTTTTGCTTCATGTGTTTTGGGGGTCTGTTGTTATGTACTAAATGCACTTTTTAATCAGTTGTCTGGGTATATCAATTTGCCCTTCTTCCAACACTCTCAGAATTAGCCCTTGAATCAGTAGGAATGATGGTGATGCATGTTTAACATTTAAGAGTAATGAGCGCCTTATGTTCTCCCGTATCAGAGATGACAACTCTCTGGATGACAGGTTGGTAAATATGTCTTATCTAGACGTGGATGTTATTTGAAAAATAAAGCCAAAGAATTCTTGAATACTAAGTTTTCTTCTGGTTTACACATCTTTCTCCTCTTTTGAGGAATATGAGACAAACTTGACATTTTCCTTAATTTTTTAGTTTCCCAGAGGAATACAATCAATTATTTAAAGTCAAATTTCTGGGCCCATTACTGATTTTGGTCAACAATGTTAACTATGGACCTTTTGAGAGAAGCTAGTCTTTCTTTTAAAGTGGTAAGCTCCCTAAGATTACAAGGACTTGGAATGTCTACATTTCTAAGTGATCCCAGACTTGCTGTGGTCAGGGCACCGGCAACATCCTCCAGACTTGCCCTGTGTGCCTAATATGTATCATGTGAATTGCAGCCTTTAAAGGAGCTATGCGATAGCATCATAAGGAAGATGTAAACAAGAAAACCAATACATTACAATTCAGTAAGTTTGTGACAGGATAAACAGAAGATGCTAGGGATGGGGCAGAGTGCTGGAGGAAGAGGACTCTTATGGACTGCATGTTTGTGTCCCTCCCCCAAATTCATATGTTGAAGCCTTAATCCTCAATGTGATAATATTAGGAGGTGGGGCCTTTGAGAGGTAATTAGGTTTAGATGAGGTCATGATTGTGGGGTCCCCATGATAGAATTAGCACCCTTATAAGAAGAGGAAGAGACATCAAAGGACACAGCAAGAATATGGCCATCTGCAAGCCAGGAAGAGAACCCTCACCAAAACCCAACAATACTGACATCCTCATCTCTGACTTTCAGCTCCAGAATGGTGAGAAATAAATGTCTGCTGTTTTAGCTACCCAGTCTATGGTATTTTGTTATAGCGGACCGAGCAGACTAAGATAAGGGCACACCTCCCCCAACAGGGCATTATAAAGATTCTTTTCAAATCTACAAAATCCAAAATCAGGGCTGGCTAGCTGATGTGGGGTATGAGATAGAGACTAACTTGAGATTATGAGGCTGTGTATGGGTACAAAGGAACTGCAGATCATTCCAACTCATTCTCATTTACTGCCCTACAGCAGTGTTTCTCAAAGTATGGTCCAAGGCCCACTGGTTGACCTCAAAAGACTTCTTGATACAAAAACACAAGTGCTTTCTTCAGTTCCTAATGATGAATGGGGATTAATTCCATAGATTCTCACGTCTATACACAACCAAAACCTACTAAGTGAGCTATCAAGAATTACTAAAATTTTGCATTTTTCTCAAACCTTAGTTTAGTATACAATCATGAAGTCTGACTGCCACACATGTGGCCATGCTGCAATGTCCAACACAGACAGAAGGGATTCTTGAAACTTCAGAAGGAGAATTTCTTTTTAGAGCTTCATCAGTTCCAAGGCTTTCAATTGCGACTTTCTCGGTGCTCATTAGCATCATTGTAGAATTATTCTTAGGTTTTACCTTTGCTAATCATTTCTTTTTCTTGTAATTGATGCATCATTACCACTTTGATATTTATTTTGTTCCTCTTCAATTCTTTGATATCACTGAGTTCTTTTACCACTGGAAAAAGAGATGAGATGGTGTAGGCAGGCTGTGGGGTTTTATTTTGTTATGCTCCAAAAGTTTAAGACGTAGTGCCTAGAGGAACTCTTTGGTCTCACTAGACTGGTCTAATTATTAACAATACCCTGGACACTCCATTTGTCCAGAGGTGATCTCTGAGCCTCTGTTTAAACCATTCCATTCCCACTGCCTCTTTGAAATTATCCCTGACCCCAAATCATACCTTAGCCCCTCAAAAGTCATAACATTATCTCTGCTGCCTAGTTGTTAGTGGGTCATAAACAGCCTTGGGATATCTTTAATAATTAAGCTGCTATCTAATTCTTGAATTGTTAGCTACCTTTTGAAGTATTTTATCTTTCCATCAAGACTTAAGTATCCTGAGAGCAGGGACCAAGTTTTATATCTATACATTTTACTACAGAAAGAAGAAAGTACCCATGGTATAGAAGCTAGTTTCAAGGGTTCTTTACTGAGTACCTATGCTCTGATCTAAGGGTCGGGAACAAACAGAAATGGACACAAAGTCTGTTTGAACACCAGCCCAGAGCGGTTCTGCAGGTTCCCCAGACCTTTGTCCATGAAGCCTGAGGTGGTATCTGCTACAACTGTAAGCAAACAAGCTGACAGTGGTTTCTGATAGTGGCCCTGCAGGATTCCTGATAATGCAGCAAACAAGCAGGATTGGAAGTATTGGAGGACACCTGGTTTCTAGATTTTGCCACTGGTCCTGCCTCTTCATCTGGTTCTTGGACTTTCTTAAGTCACCATCTGGCTACCTTAAATCACAGCCAGGAGGATTCCAAAATTTTTGTGGCTGAACATCCTACCTTCCCTGTACCATGCCAGTTCCAGCCTGGACTGGGGCCCCATTTGGGACACTCCTGTGTCTTTTGGCTTTGACTTGGTATGTGCTGTCTCTATATTGCCTGGTCTGGTTCCGGTTTGGGTCTAGGCCCCCACTCCTTTTCCATAAGCCATGATTTCTGGTGCCCAACGGGGTAGTCACTGGCCTTTCTGATTCTTGTTCTGTAATGTTTTTAATTGATTTCTGTGAACAATTCTATCTATGACACAGGGCATGGAAAGAACCTGAAATCCCACATAAAAGGAGGCACTGATCTTGGCTAGAATGAGATGCTAACCTGTCTTATGTGTCTAAAGTACTGTAATAGTTATAATATTATGTGGACCTTGCGCCTTGTGGTTTTCACTGTGTTTGACACTATGGACATGATGGACTTATTCAATCTTCAAACAATGATCTGTTTGATCAAATAACTGGACAACACAGGGTGAGGGTGGGTGACAAAGTGGTGACCCAAGAAGAAAAAAAGTCAATCCAACCAGTGAAGGGTTAAGTGATGGCTGGTCCAGGGTATTTACTGCTTATGAGTTCACTGAATCTATCAATGTTAAGAAATGTTCTCCTTCTGCGACCACAGACTATGACTACTGAAGTCTCGAAATCTCAAAATATCTGCAGGAGAAAAATAAGTCAAAAGCAAAACAGCTTGCTACAAAAAGTAAAGATCATTCCTTGGCTTAAAACAATGACTGTACTCATTTGGAATTCAGATCAATTACCCTGACAACTTAGATTTTCACATTACTGTAAGAATAAGGAAAAATAGGTCTCTCTGAGTGGTTTTACATTAGAATTTGTTAAGGAGAGAAGAATCATTAAAGTCTTCTCTGAGAAAATAAAGTAACAAAAATGTGTTCTGGATATTCTGGTACATTTTCAATATTTGATTGAGTTGTTATTCTTCCTTGTTCCCTGTAATCACACAGCCAAGGCTACTGAATCAACCCCACTGCTGAGTAACACTGCAAGATCCTCTCTAAGCTCATTTTAAAACCGCATTCCTCTGAATCTTCAAAACCAAATTCTTCTGGAACTGGAACTGAGGTTAAATTTAGGTCAACATGGTTTTCATAAAAGTAAAAACCTTTAAAGTTTGCATTAAAAATTCATGTGTCCAACTGAACAGCCTTGGTTGGGTGATGATAATAAATATTACCAAAAGTTAAGTTCCCCTCTCCAGGCTTTCTAACAAGGAAGTTCTGAAGCTTCATCCCTACCATATTGAAAGATTTCATCTCAACTTGGCAACACAAGCAGGACTGAGTGTGACACTCAGTCATCAATTTATTCCATTCTGTCATCAGTAGCAACAAGTGCATGTAGCCACATGTCAGGTTAGTTCCTGCTCACATCAATTTGTCCCCATCCAGGTTCCTGGGATTCAGTCTATGGTCACAGATCCACTCTGTTTTACTCTTACTCCTGTGCTCTTTTATGTAACTGTGCTGAAAACACCAGATACTATTGTTTTATTTTAACTCAAAACGGCTCCTCTCTTTCTCTAACTATAAAATATTTTCGGCTGAACTAACTTGCAAACATCCTAGTAAGTCAGTGTAAGTGTAACACAAATAACACTGCCACAATGCACTGGACTGTCTGACAGAACATTCTGTTCCTCATTCTGTCTAGAGGAGAAGACACAGCGGGGCCCTATCCGCCCCACTGCTTGCCTCTGCCATCCAGTCAGAAGATTTCACCCCAACACCAACAGAAAGCATGCAATCCATCTGTAAGGTGTGGTGGGAGGAAGGGATTGAAGCAATATAACAAGTAGGTGATAGCACTAACTTTGAAGGCAGACTCCATTTTTAGAATACATGATAGGTGGGGAAACTCAGTCTCTCTAAGACTCATCTCAAAAATGAGAAAAATAATTGAGTATCATGAGGCTTAAAAGAAACAATGGACATAATGCTCTTCACACAGTATCTTGCTCATGGTAAGTGATGAATAAATGTTTCTAGTGTGCAGCATGTAGTGAACACTCAATAAATGTTGATTGAATGAATGGGTGAGTGACCAAATGAATGAATGGACAATCAACCAGATAAAACCTGTTTTATGTTCCTAATACAGATTCCTCTCCTCTAGACTTAAATTTCTGCTTAAGAAATGGAATAGATTGTACATTGCGGGCTTAGTAATGTTGGAAAAGGGTAGATTTGCTCCCAGGGTCTCCTAGGAGAAAGAGTGATGACTTGGGCCAATTCCACACTCCCCTGCTGGCAGAATTCCCATACCAGTCCACAGGAGCCAGGTGGAGGGTTGTCTGAACCCTCACCAGGGGATCATTACTGAACAGATGCAATTAAAATAAAAATAAGGTCACAAGCCCTGCTTGCAGTGCCTTGTAAGGCAGCATACAAGTTTTGAGCTACCCTTAACCTCATCCACACCTAGAGTCGTTATGGCATCCTCTTGGTCTGCCTTACACACACCTGGGTTACTTGATTAAAGGACTGAACTCCTGGGTCTCTGCCTCTTTATACTCCCAAACTTGTTCAGTTCCTTGATCCTCTGATCCTCTAGCTCATGAATAGTTTGTTGCTTTTTGTGATACCTGGGTGAGGAAACTGAAGCATGGAGTGAGGGAGGGCTCGCTGGACCTCAAGATGAAAACCTCAAGGCCTTTTCCCAAGCATCTTTCCTCTCCCAACTTCATCCTTCCACAACTAAGAAGGATGATCAGAAAGAGAATGGCAGGCTAACATCTTCAATGGATCTATGACTGGTGATGGAATAAGACAGGCCCAAAAACTTGGCTTAACCAGAAAACTGCACCAGAAATACTGACTTAAATTGAAGGCACCTGGTATTTAATGAACTCTTGTAGAATTCCAGATTTCTTCTGTGGAAGGCTTCCTTAAACCATTTTACAGAGGACTTTTTGAGACAAAGAAGATAGTTTTTCACTCACCTTTTTTCTTCCTACTACTGTTCAGCTTTGGGGACATATTTTAGTTCACTTTTAATATTCTGGATTTCCGATAGATTGACTGCAGGTCCTGGAAGTTTCTTCGCTCCTGGAATTGGCTTCTTCTCCTCATCCGAGGTGGGAGGAACACCCTGAAGAGCAAGGAGAAGAAATCCAACTCACCAAAGATCACATTTGATCTCTTTGGGCCATAAGCATGAACCAGAAAAAAAAAAATTAAAGTAACAATGATGTCAAAGTGTGATTCTAGCAGAGTGACTGTCCCTTGTGTTGTTGAGACAGTCTTAGAGTTTCAATAAAATCTCCTAAAGTTTGTTGTGAAGTGTGGAATAAAGTTGGAAGAAGAAAACAAGTAATTTCCACATAACTTAGAAAACACTAGAGTATGTTCAACTTCTGATAACTAACAAAAATTACTACTAGTTCAAAGGATTTGTGTTTCCAAGAGAAGCATCTTACAAGATTGACTTTAATTTGTAATCATACAATTATAATATGCCTGACAGCAAAGATTTGTACAATGTTAGAGGATGGGATGCATAAACAAACTGAAACAAACGTAAGCAAAACCTGTTTGAATATGGGCACGACAAGACAGAGTGGCAGAGGAAGCCCAGCTCTCTCCTGCTTTGGGAAGTATTTTAAATTTCCTATCATTGAATGTTATATTTTTGTTGCAACTTTAGGGCAGGACCCACATCCTATCCTTTCTTGTGGCATTTCCAGTGTCTGTCACAGAGGTGCACGCGCATACTTGTTGACTGTTGTTTATTTGGATCAATCCCAAGAATGTGCCATAATGAAAATCTATGCCTCTATGTACATACACCAAACACACATACAATGGTAACTATAAAACAACATCAGTTGCTGTGTGTGGCTCCGAGAACTTCAGAAACTCATTTATACAGAAAAAAAAAAAAAGTTGATTATTAGCCCATTCCTTCTATTTGCTAGAGGTGGTGTGTAGGGGAGGATATGTTCTCTGTGGCCCCAGGGAAAGGTGTTGGAGGAACATTTGATCACCGTGGCAGCCTTGAGAACGCGCCTCTCGGATCAGTTTACTGCAGAGAGGATAATTGAATGAGGGCTCCAGCTGCTTCACATTGAAATCCAGCCATCCATCACCACGCTGAGGTCACACTTCCCACGGCTGCTTGTAGCCAATGACTGAGTGCGACAGGAATTCTAAGGCGGGCCCATTCCTGGGAGACTTGGGACTCCTCTGCGGAACGACTTCACCTGGAGAACTTGCCTCAGTACGGCACTGAAGTCTGAGATGCTTCCACCCAACCCTCTATCCCTCTCTCCCTCCCAGCCTCAGGCAACTCCCTCCCGTTTTTCCTTACAAGTGTTTTCCCCAGCAAGTATCTTTGGGTCAGTTTCCTGAAGGACCCAAACTAACACAGACTGGCGCAGATCTCCATCTGCTTGGCCAACAACTGGGTGAACCAATACAGTTCCCGGGAAAAGAAATAAGTAACTGCATGTTTGCCTCTCACCAGAGAGGGTGGGCCCTATGCCCTATGCCCCGCCTCCACCCCACCCTTACCCTCAACCCCCACCAGCAGCCCTGTCATTTGGGTATTAAAGCTGATGGTGTGTGTTAATCCCTGTCTGGATCCTATGTCTAGTTCTCAAATTGGTTAGAACCTAAAGGAAGAAAGTATTCAAGCTTCCCCAAACTCTAACAAATTACTTAGTAGTCACGTCCTTTATAGAAATGTTTTTAAATTGTTTATCGGAGGGGATGAGTAGACATAAAATATCGAGGTGCTGTTCTTCTACTAAGGGCTAATGGCTTTTCCTACAGTCATTTTCTTTAAATCTGGTACAGTGCTGATGAAATAGCTAACGTTTCACCCAAACAAAATGATAAAGTATTTCAATGTAGACTATACCTGCTGTAAATATCTGGAAAATACTGTTTCCCTGGGTCAGTGTACAGAGCCCTAGAATCAGCTGTTTTTTGTCATGCACACACATTTATCACTTATAAATGTAGATTTAGAAGCAATAATTAAAACTGTAAAGCATCCACTTGGAGGACTAGATATTCCAAAATGTTCTTTGCTATGCTTTCAGAAAGAATTTTTTAACAAGGCTATAAAGTGCTGTGTGTGTGTGTATGTGTTTTATATATGTGTAGTGGTGAAATGAAAAATGTTTCCTCACTTATAAATGTTTCCACGGCTGTTAGGTGGGTAGACCTTAATAAAGAAGCATGAAAGAGAAAAATGTTTCCAATTCCTTCTGTTAAGTTCCTGGATAAGTCACATTTACTGACTTTGTAACATCAAAATGTTCTATATTGGCACATTTAACACATTAAAGCCAATGTCTGTACTTACGTGTTTATATGCAAAAATTTTTGCAGTGAGCATTTGCAGATTAATAACAATATTTAATAGGCACCTTCCTCTCTACTTATTAAAACTTCAATGCATTGTGTTTCTTTATTTATCAACATAAGACTTTCACCACTTGATTTGGTAAAGTCACATATAATGGGAAATTATAATTCAATATATTTAGTAATTAGACATGATACTGACTCAGGAAGAAGGGGGTTAATGGTGCATTTTCTTAAATGAAACTTCTCTCATCTTTTAAAAACATAACAGGAATCAGATTCCATTTATTTTATGAATTTGTAATTGTAAGAATTATAGTAAGTTAAGGCATAAACAAACAGGGTTCCAGATGGCCCCATTTGGCTAATAAATATGTCCTTTTTTAATTTTGTAAGTGGATATTTGAATGAAGAAGGGACATGAAAGACATTCTTTGGCTTAGATAAAGAGAGTGTAAAAGAAGGCTTATCAGCCACAGCAGCATTCTCAGTTTCAGGAATGGCTGTTGTTAAGGGAAATGTTTCCCTTGGGGGTCACAGGGTATTTGTAAAACTTGGCAAAACAGTGAAACATATTCAAGTGATCTCACTTTCATCTCCCTCATTATTGCCAGATATCCTACTGAGTTTTTCCCTAAACTCTCCTGTGTGGGACAATACAATCTGGCCTGCTCATTCATGCTCAAACACCAAAGACTTAATAATAATGGCACACTGTTAACTGTTCTAAGTTACATGTACTAACTCATTTAATCCTCACCTCAACCATAGAAATCTGGTACTATTATCATCCCTGTCTTACAGTTGAGAAGGCTCAGGCACAGAAGGGCTAAGAAACTTGCCCCAAGGCCACACAGCTGGGAAGTGGCTAGACCAGAATTAAATGTTTGCATCTTGTAAAGGAGCCAGGTGGAGAGGGAAATAATTAACAGAAAATCCCAACCTGCTATTTTGTGGCTTAATAATGATAGTATTTCAGTCAAAAGAGAGATGTGGGAAGCTTAGTAGAGGCTTGTCAATACCCTTCAAATCAAGCAAGCAGCTGATTGTCTTACGCAAAAGACCAGCCCTGTTTATTAACATTTGGCTGTAAGGCCTCAGTGTTGGGCACATGCCCATCTGTGGCTGGGCCAAGCAGATAGAGGGTGTACTCCAGCTCTGTGAGCAGAGCAAAGGTCTTACCAGAAACCATAGGTGGGCCAAAGACAGGGTCAGTGCTCACAGGCCTTGGCAGACAGCCAAAGACTCATTCTGGCTTCCTGCTGGGGAACATCCTCTTCACATCTGAGAGGGTGTCAGGATCAAAAGTCCTTCTGAGTTTAGATGGGGAACCTCCTGAATGTGATAGAGGTTATCTGTTTTGTTCAAAGATGGTATGTTATGATCTCGATACAGTAATTATCCTCATGCAAGGCTAGGCAACGAACGAATTTTAAGTCTACAAAATTAAGCAATTCCAAGTTTGCAAACTAGATGATAATGATAGTAAATGTGGATATATATGTTATTTCAAATCCAAATTTTATTTTCCCATTCAAACTATGCCTTAAAATGTGGCTGGGGCCTGAAGCTAATTGACAAAATCCTACTTAACCCACCCTGTGGCCAAGCCAAGCTGTCTGATTACTCCCCTCACAATGTTGTCTTCATAAGAAACTTAATCTGAGGTCCAGGCCAGAGACTGAGTCATTAGATCCCACTCCCTCCCTAAGACTGCACAAATCCTGAGAGTGTATTTCTGCTTTTATGGTAAAGAAATACCATCACTAGCGCCACCCTTCTGCCCAATGAGCTCTATGAGAAAGGTATGGTACAGTTCAAGAAACACTCCATCTGTTGGACAATAAGTTGTTACAAAAAAAAAGGAAGAAAGACAAAAAACAGAAACATCCCTGGGGTCTTTGTATCTTTGTGGATACATCACTAGCTCCATCCTATGAAAAATACTAGTTGGCCATTTGTATATGTGGCTAATTATAAAGTAGGTGTTCACACACCAAGCTGTATCAGTTCTTGTCTATTTTAGAATGCACTGCAACCAACAGATTAGATACAAGGCAAGAGAGAGCAAAGTCCTTCCCCAGTCCCCTGAGACACTTGTGTGGAGGAAAGTACCAGTTGGACAAAGAAGAACCAGGGGCCATCTGTACCACAGGTGGAAAATGAAATGTGAGCCTCCAAAACAGCTGTTACATCAGTCAATTTAGTGAGAAAAGTGGGTCAAACTACTTTCTGACTGATTGCCATGGTAGTGACAGACACAGTTTAAGAGGAAGCACAGGAAGCAAAGAAAAATCTAATTACAGATAAATGAAGGTATAGAAGAATTCCACCGCCGTCCCTTTTACCTCCCCATGCCTTTTCCTTACAACATGCAAAAACAATAGGCCCATGAGTGCTTCATGAAAATTGGATAATTACATCAATTGATGAAAAATAGTTTATGGAATACCTACTAGACTATGCCATGTCCATTATATCATGCCCTCGCAGTGACCCTCTGAGGAATGGAGGTGATCCTATTTTGCAGACACAGACTCTGAAATACTTGGCCTAAGTCCCAGATGGAGACCTCATGATCATGAGTTAACTCGATGGCAAAGTTAACAGCAACAGAACTTGAGATTATGTAACCATAAAAGCAGGGTAGGGCCAGGTTTTTCCAACTTGTATGTTCAAAATTTGTATTCATCAAGAGTGACTTAGTGGCTGCAATTCCAGCACTTGATGATATCACTCAAATACTCCCCATCTCCTCCTTTCAAAAATTATCTTTCTACTGATAGGAGACTGGAACCACTAATTTAGGACGACATCAGGAATATTCACAGGAAAAAAAGGTTACAAGCAGGACAAAGTTGTATTAGGAACCTTTGAAATGGTAATAGATATTCTTTTGGGACAAATACCAAAAATGTCACTTGGTAAACTTAAAAAGCCTTTTTACCCTTTTAAAAAGATGAAATACAGTTTGCTATGCCTTGTGGCTTTATTTGATTCCATTTTCCATGTCTTGTGCTAATAAAATGTTCCAAAACCTTCACTATCTTTTTTGAGAATCAGACCTTCCAGGTTTCAGCAGAAAAGTTACAATTGGGTAAGAAATATAAACATCTGAGGAAGAAACTCTTCCCTATTTATGGCATTCATTATTAATTTTAGCCTCCAATTTAGCAGATCGGGTACTTGAATTTGGGGGAGAAGTAAAGAATTAGAAAGAGGAAAAAATACAGAAATGGAGGCTTGATAGACTCCCTTGCAAAGTCCCCTTTTCAAAGGAAACATTTAGAGACTGAGTTTTTGTTTGTTTGTTGTTTATTTGAATCCCCAAATAATTTAATGTGCTTACTTTCTGCATTCTCACTTATCAGAGGCTGTACTAAATATTATTACATCCTGCTCAGTTGGATAAAAGATCCCAAGTGAAAACTTACCAATCTAGTGACTACTGCTAGACGAAAAACTTCTCAGAGGCTTTATCCTCCCCACCACACACACGTGCACACACACACGCATACACACACACAATCAATCAATCAAACAATCAGTTAATCAGTCAATCAACAGACTGGAAGTTAAACTCAGTACCTTCAAGTAATGGTGCCAGGTACAGTACTTAAATTTGGCTGAAGGGAAGGGAGGAGGCAGTGCGTTTCAGGGCTGACTGAGCAAGACAACTAAAAAAATGTACATACTGTATGTTATTCCTTGACACACAGCCATTTGCCCCCTCCCTTGTCCTGGATAGCCAGCCCTTGCCTAGCCTCTGCCCCCTCTGGTGAGGATTTTAGAAAGGAAAAACATTGCTGTGTTCTGAGAGCTGAGTTTTCCTCACCTCCTCCACTTCAGGAGTACATTCTTTTCTTCTGGGGGGTTGACCTGCTCCTGGCCGAAAGGCTCCCATTGGAATATTGATATTTGCCTAAAAGAGAAAACAGGGTAGGTTTAGCTCAAAAAAAGTAAGAAATTGCAATGACATTCTGAGACAGTAATCGTTGTGAAGAAAAATGCGTCTGAAAAGTACATCTTCAAAGCTTTTTATCTCAGGAAAATTGCTGTAATGACAGCATAAAAATATGCAAAGGAAAATTTGACTTCCATTTATTACAGATTACATTTATTACAGATTTCATTTATTACACATCCTTAGGTCTGTGCAGTGATTTTACAATTTCCTGTTGGATGGAAGAATTTGAAGACAGTTTGTTCTGGCTGTTGCCTTCCTGAGGTGCATATTATTTTTCTCTCTCTGGGATAAGGAGGGAACGCATAATGACAGGCAAGGAGGAAACAGCATCTGCATAAGTCATCCCACACCTTAGCCCTCCTTCCGGTCCCTTCAAATTTACCACATGGGAGGGGAGACATTTACACGTCCTAAGCTACTTCCTCCTTTCCATAATGTCCTGCACTTTATTGCCATAGTCTCTGAAATTGACACTCTTCTACCTTCTTCCCAACATGTACTTGTGTGGGTCAGTAAGGAGTAAAGAGGGTGCTTGGAAAGCCAAGTTCCCTTTGTATCACCACCATTGACTCTTCTCCCTTATGATGATAAAATACTAATCTCCATCAGTGGTAAACATAAAATACCTTCATGACATCCTCTAAACATTAAATTAGGTAAGGATATATTGACACTGTAATTTGAACTTGGAGAGATAATATATAAATTTGAATTTTGCCCATACTTATTTGATGTCAAAAGGTGAATATATGTAATGCAGATCAAAAATGTCCTCAACCAGTATTATCACTCACATAAAACAACCATCAAATACTATTTTAAAGTAGAATACAATATTTTTCCATTGAAGATAAAGTGTTGCCTTATGAGTAATTGGATATGTGGGCTTGAAAAGTTGAAATTTCGTTTTGATGTTATGCATGTAAATGATGCCTGAACAAAGGGAGCAAAATATTTTTTTATCTTACGACATGGATTGTATGATTTTGGCACCACACCAAAGGAAGTTATTAGGAAGTGTGGTAAGTCCCATTTGGAACAGCCTGGTACAAGCTCTGTTGCCAGGGGAATGCTTAACCCTATGAAACAGGAAGCATCCAGTGTCCATGTTCATGCAACATGGCAGGTCTGTGTTGTACTCCCTTCAGGAGCAGGAGGTGACTTTTCCTACCCAGGGGCTTTAAAACACCCCATCCTTACTAGAATAATGCTGATACCACAGAAAGAAACAGATCCAAAGTATTTGTGGGAAGTAACCGGAGAGGTACATCATTGTGGAGCCATTCCTAGTACCAACAAGCCAAGGAGTATTTTTAATCAGTATGTACCGCATATGTTAAAATATAAATCCAGCACAACTTTAGAGAAAAGCATTTTAAAAACCTAAGGCTGAGCTTTCTATGCTATTTTTATGTGTAATGGAAATACCAGGTGGCCTGGAGTGGGAGGAGGAGGGGGCATAAGAGAGGAGAAAGATTTGTCTTATATGGTGGCAAATATGGAGCCATACTTCATGAATTCCAAGATGCATCTCTTTTAATATCTCTGGTCAGAGTGTGTCTTACAACCAATAGTGTCCTACAATTTTAGTTGGCACATTTGCTTTATTTTGGCAGGATGTAAAATAATGGTATTTTACAATTGACAGTGTCTTAGATTGGATGAAATATCACAGGGGCCTGAATAAAGAAGATCAAGACAGTGTAAATAATACTCACAGAAGATAATCCATATTGGACCAATAGACTATTTCCATCACTACAGTTTGGATAAAAGAGGGGAAAAATCAATATACGGACTATTTGGGAAAAAGTTAACCAGTTAAAAGTTTAGTTAAATTGTCCCTACCCCAACCCATTTATTAAGCATCTACAGGGGGCATCTTCCTAACGGTGAGCTCAAGTTATCATATTGTTTCTGAAAGACTTGATTGCTAAATTAACTCATTTAATCAAGTATATATGCTCTATGGTAGATTGTAGTTTTTAGTAAGGGGACATGCAAAGGTCATCCAGAATAATATAATATTGTGAAGGGCATGTTACAAGATGACTACTTTTCCTGTTCGGAGATTAATTTTAGTGATGCGCCCCCATGTGGCCTCTCCATGTTTCACGGGTGGCTTAACAATAGTGAAAAGAGCCTAATGCTAGCAGTTGCTACAAGTTCTCTGTGCTTGAAAAAGTAACAATTGCTCTGGGTCTCATTGTCCCCATTTGTAATATGAATATTAGGCTGTGTCAATGGTTTTCAAACCTCTTAACCAGGGAACACTTCCTTCCTTCAAATGAAGTACTGTAAGAATATCTACAATGCAAAGCAGGCAGAGGTGGAGGGTTTAAATACCTGCATCCTCACAACAAACTTTTGAGGTTAGTATTATCATCTTCATTTTACTGATGAAGAAATGAATCCTCAGAGAGGTTAATTCTCTCAAGGTCATACATATAGTTCCAGGAAAAGGCAAGATTCCAAATTGAAGCTGCCTGACTTCAGGGACAGACCTTCTCACTCTCTCAAACCCGTCTCTAAAGAGCTCTTTTCACGTGGCCAAAAATAGCTCTAACCAGCTCTAAAATTCTCTAAAGCAGCTCTGATATTGGAGACTTACACTTTGAGAGTGGTCTTTGAAAACGAGCACATAAAATGGATAATTTCATAATAGATACCAAAGAAAAGCCACATTGAAAAATGAGCCATTAACTCACTGACTTGACACTTTTTCTTCTTTAAAAGCATCACTCAAGAAATCAGAAAAACTTAAATGGGTTTTTTTTTTTTGACAGCAGATATTGACAGGAACCAAAGCAGCCTGAAAATATGTCGAACATTCGATCATAATGTGCACCAATAAGGGAGTATAAGAGGCGTGCTTTGTCAGTTGTGGCATGCATTATACTATTAACAAGACGATTAGAGATGTTTCATTAGCATAATTGTAGGACAGTAATCTTTGAGTGACAAGTCATAGGCTAAATTATAGCCATAAGAAAAATTCCTTATAATTTGAATTTGATAAAAATATGTAGACCTGTAGCTCTTGGTTTTTATTCCATTGGCCAGAAAATTGGGTCATATTTTGTCTCTTTCGCTGACTTACTCTGTGTTTAAACACAAAGGAAATACTTTCTCAGCGACTAATTTTTCTGCCTACAAATTGAGTGTATTTGCTACACAAAATAGGCTTAAAATACAAGCTAAACTTTTATGAAATAATAAACAAACAGAAAATGTTTAACATCAATGACCTAGAGTTGATACTAGGTTAGGCTTCCTTCTCTCCATAGATTCTATATAAATGCAAAGGAAGCAGTCTCTTTTTTTTCCTTTTGTAATGCAATCCTTTGTATTTCTTTTCCCTCCCTGAGGTTTATTCATTTTAGAGATTTAAAAATATGTCCCTGATGCAGCAGACCTGGTGCATCACTTTCCTAAGCTATATATAATTTGTTACATCCTCCAAGTTGGGAATGGAAAAAAAATCTACTAGATCATCTTTTGCCGGAATAGGATACAGTTCCCTGATAGAAGACCTATCTGATGTGAAATTAATACTACACTTGATCTCGCTAGGTGAAGAAAAGTAGAAAGAATTCCCTGTAAATTAATTCCACTGCTCCCTTAATTATTTGTATTGTTCTCTTTGCTTGGCTCCGGGCTTTGAGCCCAGAGGATTCTGGAAACAATATTTCCTCCACACCCCTTTCTGTGTGGCTTACAATGGAATGACATCTTCTTTCCCCAGTGGGTTGGATTCTGATAGCTGCCAGCCGGCTGGGTACTGACAATTCCTATTGAACTTTGCTTTCCACAGCCATTGTTCTCTTATCTCCCCCTCCCTTTTTGTCCGCACTCTGTCTCTCCTTTTCTGAACCCACTGTGAGTTTTCTGAACAGTTCAGAGGCTTCTGGAGTTTCCTCCCATTGCATTATTTGTTTCAGATGACCCCCTACTGATTCAATCTTTACTTTTCAAAGGACCCCAGCAGCTCCTGCCAGAATCTATAGCCTCCCTCATGCCATTCTTCTGTAGCACGGGCAGAGGAAATTCTACAGGGTTGCATTTTGCATTATTTCTTTCTGCTCTTTCCTGTTCTCATAGTCTTAGTCATTCTCTGAACGGAGCAAGATATGACATTTTGAGATTTATAGCATCTTTACAGAAGACTTCAGAAAGAGGTTTGTTTTTTCATAACGGATTAGAAAATGAGATTCTTGTTTGATATATTAACGTAAAATGAGAGACACACACATATCTACCTACTAAAATATAGTCAACTTATTTTAAAATAAAATTCTATATCACTGGAATGCATAACTGCTTAGGGATTCTTGAAATATGGAGTGGATTCAAAACACGGAAAACTTTCCCACACAACACAATTTTGAGAAACTTCTACTTTGCCACTGTTCTTCACCCATAATGTTTCATATTGAAAATGTTTTTATTTTTGCTCTGTTCTCAACACTTTTTTGTTCCCTTCAATAATTTCCTGAATGACTCAATTGTAATCTCATCATCCAGGGAAAAGCAGATTTCAAGAATGTACTGTACAGCTATTAAGATAATGTGCACAATCAGTCGGGGGCAGGTTGTATTCCTGAAGTGCTTTTGGATGTCAACATAAAAAAAATGACATCTTTTTGCAAGTACGTGTCTGCTTTGCCTCGTGTCACAAATATAGAGCTAGGCAGAGCCGCAATGATCATTAGCTGGAGGTAATACTGAACCCACTTGAGAGTAAGACTCCTACATTCCAGTTCTTAATACACTTAAAAGAAACCAGCATTGGAAATCATAAACAATGTATTATAGTGGTTTATGTAAGAAACAGTAGATCCATGATCAAAGAAAAGGCCTTGCATCTACATTAAAACAAATGGCAAATGAAAGTTAATTTTTAATGTTTTAAATTTAAATAAAATGTTGAAGGAAGGCATGTGTGATCATTATGATTTTTAGCTTTAATCAATCTATCAGATTAACAATGGATGGTGATAGTCTATTCCTCTATACCAAAGATTGTCATATATTTGGAATCATTTTTAAACTGGAAATCCTACACAGGAAATACTTAGAGTCTCTAATGCCTATCTGTAAATATTTTCATCTTCCGTGGAGACTGCTTTCTTCTTCCACATTGTGCCCTAGATAATGGAGAGTGGAAGAACAATGACAACTAGTGGGGAAGGGAAAGAAGTACTGAAACATGGAGCATCAGAATATTCTCTTCTACACATAGATTGGGTAGCAATGGAAAACTTCCCATGCTAAGAAGCCACATACTCACTAATGATGCAGGATTCATATAATTTTTTTCAAATGTATGATAAGTTAGATTTAGTTTTACAAACGGCTTAAGTTGATCTAGCCATGGTTGTTTGAATTTCAAGACCATGTTTATCATTGAGTCTCTTTACTTTGTACTTTTAACTCGAAGCCAACTTACTCTTAAGGTGACTTTAATCAATGTAGACTATCAGCTTCTTCACTGAAATGCTGACACTGTTTCTAAAGGTTGAGTTCTTTAAAAGGGAGGCACCCAGCATCCATAAAACGGTAATTGCCTCTCAAGTAGCCTTGGTGCTTATGATTATCCTTGAGATGGTCCACACCCACTCCTCCAGCCTTACTCTCTGTGCCAATGGTGGGAACAGTAAATAAAGACAGCATTGCAGAGTGGTTCCAAACATGGGCTTTGGGATCAGACTGAATAATTGATTTTAGGGCTTGACTATCCTACTTACAAATTGTATAATCCTGGGGGAGTTACTTCACTTTTCCAAACCTAACATTAGGATCCATGGAAATCCCACTGCACTGGGCCAGGTATATGGTAAACCTTGAATAAACTGAAACTATTATTGTCATCCTGATAATAAACCTTAGAAGATATTCTCAAGAAGTTCACAGACTTACAAGCTGGACAGAGACTTAGAAGTCACTTAACTGAAGCCCCTCCCTTTGAAGATCACAAGGACCAGGGGGGTGAATTTACATCGTAGAGCTAAGACTGGGGCACAGGACTCTTTTTTGGTCAGCCATGAAGTTCTCAGATCTCATGGGAGAGGACAAATAATACTCAGCTTACTTTCATTAACGGTGGAGAGAAAGGATCAGTGACAATCCAGAGAAGATTGGCTCTGTGTGAATTGGGGCCCTAAGGAGGCCTGTGGTGGTTCCCAAAGTGGGTGTGTTCAGGAGAAAGAAGGACAGGCAGATGCTGCCAGTGGCTGGTGTCACTTGGTCTCATTAGAGAGAGTCACCAAACAGATCATTGATGGGATTAGATTCCCAGCAGTTCTAGCTTTCCCCACCACCTGTCATGTCAAATTCTTTCATTTGAGGGAGAGGACCCAATATGCAGAGAGTGCTGATGTTACCTTCATTGCAGCTCAATTCCCACCAACAGTGGGGTTGTAAGAAGCAGCCTGGAGAGACCAGAACCGGAGTTGGCAATCTATAGTCCGCGGGCCAAATCCAGTCCACCACCTGATTTTGTAAATAAAGTTTCATTGGGACGTAGCCACATTCATTCATTTATGTACTGCCTATGGCTGCTTTTGTGGTACAACAGCAGAGCTGAGTAGTGGGAACAGACCAAACGACACGCAAAGCCTAAAATATTTATTATCTGGTCCTTTATAGAAAAGGTTTGCCAACCTCTGGCATAGAACTTTATCAGCTGCTTAGGGGACAAAGGCCCTCCCCGGGCTAAGAAAGATTCAACTGATTCTTTCAGGATGTTTTTATGCCCCTGGCAGAGATTTAACTAATACAACTAAAGAGAAGTGTAGGATTAGAATCCCTTTACAATTCAAAAGCCATCTCTTCTTCAGTGTGGATGTGAAAGACTACTGTCTACCTCCTTTAAGGGTGGTTCTAGTTCTGGCCTCCCTCTTACTCTGGTGCACAGAGGAGATGGAACCAGTTGAAGACAAAGCCAAGGCCATTCCATGCATTACTTGGATACTTAGAAGGCCCATCTCTTAAGGAATTTGTATACTATAGATTATTTTGTCTATTCATTATAACAACCCAATTAAATAGTATGATTGTCCCCATTTTACAGAAAGGTGGACTAAAGGTGAACTAACATTGCAGAGATTTGTAACTATTTGACTCCACGTTGTCTGGAGGTGCATTAACTCGACTCCTGAAATGCCTGACTGTTAGAGCTATGGTCAAAACTAACTTAAATTCACCCAAGCCAGACAAACTAGAAATCTAAGTCACTGTTTCTAGAAGTTCGCACTGCAAAACACTATCTTGTAAGACAGTAACTGAATAGGTCCAATATGTTTAGAAAACATTGCATATGTTTCTGCCCTCTTGGAAATAACTTGATGCCATTAGCAAGTTGTGGACTCTGAGAAAAATTTTCAAACATTAAACTATATTAGCCTCTAATCTAATTAACAACATCCCATAAAACTAGTATTCCAAGGAACACACTTTGGAAGCTGTTGAAGTAGATGATGATGGTGGTGAATGATGATAATAGCTAATATTTATTAAGCAATTACAGTGAGCCAGGCACTGAGCTGAGTATTGACACGCATTAAATTCATTTAACCTTCATAGTAATCCTATGAGATAAAGACTGTTACTAATTCTTCTCTTGATAGATGAGGAAACTGAGGCACAAAGAGGCTAAATAACTTTCTCAAAGTCATGCAGCTAGCAAGTACTGGAGACCTTGAGTGCCTCAAACACAGGGATCAGGGATCAATTCATCTCAGGGATCAGGGATCAATTCATCTTTGTATATACCCTACACTTAGCACAGTGCCTGGCACATATTATGCACTCAGGAAATAACAAATGAACTGAATTGGAGATGAAATCCTAATAAAAATAAGTGACTAGAGGGTATGGAGTAGAACATTTCAGAGCTTTAAATGGTATTTACACAATGAGGAGAGTCCCTTATTAATCAGGGCTTCTATTTGTTCCAGACAAGACTAACCTAGATAATGTCCCTACTATAAACCATTGTGTATGGTGTAACCACGTTCATATTTTATTTCATGTACCCTACTTAAGGTTAATGCAAAGATAATACGAAAATATCGGATAGTGCTGATCCTATTTACCCACAAGAAATAATATTTCATTTGAAGGTGCATTAAATTGGGCCTTTTGTGTGGCATAAAATATATCAAAAGAGGCAATACCACATCCATAAGGAACCGCTGTATTGCCTTTGTCGGCAGAATGGATGGATTTTTTGTAATGCGGTATAATAACGGCTACTGAGAACAGTCAGTAGCAGCTTTTAAAATATTACAAATCTAAAAATATATCAAGGTCAAAATTAGTAAATAAAATACTAGTGAATTTTCAGTGTAGATTTGAGGGAGGCCAGGGACCATTAAGGAAGAAAAACCAACACATTTTCAGTTTTAAAAGGAAGAGGGAAAAAAGACAACCCGAGAGAAGACTGTTTTTGCATCCTGCAAAAATAAAAGAATTTTTATGTTTAGCACTTCTGGAGGTTCAAATGCAGTGATTAAATGATATTACTTCTCACAACTTTAACATAAAGTATTCCTGAATGATAATAATTCTAATAATGGTTGACACTCAATGTGTGCTTGCTATGCTGTTTTTTTGTTTGTTTGTTTGTTTGTTTTTTGTTTTTTTTTAAGACAGAGTCTCACTCACTCTGTTGTCCAGGCTGGAGTGCAGTGACGCAATCTTGGCTCACAGCAACCTCCGCCTCCCAGGTTCAAGCGATTCTCCTGCCTCAGCCTCCTGAGTAGCTGGGACTACAGGTGTGTGCCACAATGCCTGGCTAATTTTTTGTATTTTTAGTAGAGACAGGGTTTCACCGTGTTAGCCAGGATGGTCTCGATCTCCCGACCTCGTGATCTGCCCATCTCAGCCTCCCAAAGTGCTGGGATTACAGGCATGAACCACCGTGCCCGGCCTACTATGCTGTTTTAAGCATTTTATACATGTAGCCCTAGGAAGTGAATACTATTATTTTATCTCCATTTTACAGATGTGGAAATGGAGGCACAGAGAGGTCAAGTAGGGAGAGTAATTTTCCCATGATCCTACACCAGTACAGGATGGATTAAGGACCCTAGTAATATAGTTTCAGAGCCCATGCTACTGCTTCTACACAGGGTAAAAGAGAAGATTCAAAGGCTCAAGGATGTCCACAGGTCTGGAAGACAAAATATAATTCTGCTAACACTGTCAGGGAAATCAGAGGCTCACTAGGTAGACACCAGAAGGCTGGATGTGACAATGCAGAGTGGAATCCTTGCCAAATTCATAGGCCCTTCCTTGGTGGTTTGTTCAATGACATGTTTCCAGAGGTTGCTCTACATCCTGCCACTTAAGAACCCCTTCAGTTTAAGGATCTGTATTAGTCGTGACAGGTAAAGATCTGTCCCTCCACCCACCTCCACCAGCGGTGTGTGCTAGGATTTCTAAACCCCTTGATGATGTGTTTACAACCTGGCCACAAGCACACCCCTCCACAACACAGTCAACCATTTATGATTGTGTTTCTGTTGTGATGGTGCATCAGGCCTAAAATATTCAGGAACTGCCACATGACCTGCAGTATTCAGAAAAGTCCAAGAAAAAAGTCCCTTTGGAGAAAGCACAGACAGGCTCCATGTTGATGGAAAGATGGAATTTTACAATAAAGCACTGTGCCCAGAGTTTCAGGGTGGAAGCCATTTGAGAGTCAAATACAGGGCCCTTAAGAGAAATAACAAATTAAATATTGAGTAAAAACAAATACTGCAAGTTATTTTCATAATTGTATTTTTGTTTCCAAATGCCTGCTTCCTCCTTCCCTTTTTGTGGGTGACACTTAAGTCAGTTTAAACAACCAAGGAATTTGTTTGCTGGGAGGGCACATGGACAACTAATAACATATGAATTTTCAAAGATGAATACCCAAGCCCTGGGAAGAACACTTAACTACAAAAGGATATTATTTAAAGAAAGATGTATTTCAAACACATGAGTCAACAAACTGTGATTCATCTGTTTGTGCACATATCAATTGGAAATTAAAAATAAAATTGAATATATCCTCTATCAATGAACACATCAAAAACATATCAAAAAACATACACACTAAATTTTTTAGAAGATAATTTAATTCTCACTTATAAACTGATTGTCTTATAATTCAGAACAATTAAACAAAAATAGCTTGCTTCTCCTGTCTCAGTTGTACCTAACTGGTTTTATATCCTTTCTCAATTGTACCTTACAAATCTTATGAAGAACTTAATTTTCTTCTTGAAGTTCACCATCAGCTAGGAGTGAACAATCGCCAGAAATATGACTTATTAAGCAACCAGGCAAGAAGTTGCAGGGCTGATGTTAAAATACAAATATACCTACTTACCTGGATGGCTCTAACATTGGAAACTGGCTGTTTCGACATATTCATGCAGTCTTATCCCTAAAAAAACAAGTAAGAAACTGTTAGAGGTGGCAGCATTCAGATTCTCAGTCTTGATAAATTAGAATTTAACTCATGATTCAACTGGGCAGTCACCCCTTTCACTGGCCATATATTCTTTCAGTCTCAGTTTCCAAAGTTACAAAGACACTCTCCTTCCTAATGCCTCAGGTGAGGGAACACTAGAGCACCAGGATAAATCATTCAGGAGGAGAAATGGTGAGACGCCTCGCCCCTGATGCTAATGATATACAATCAGAAACTTGAAAGGTGCTATCATCTCCTTTCCTGCCCTCCTGACCTTCTGCCAAGAGCAGCAAAGCAAAGAGGTTGTGGGAATAAAACACCTTTGTTCTGGGCCTCTGAAGTTCTTGGCTTGAAATTGAACTTTTGATCTGAATTCATAATTGCCAGGGTTGCTATAGTCCATTGGGAGTGCCTCCTCTTTGTTGAACACCCAAAAAGAAATGGCCTGTACCACTTCCTTAACTGCTGCGATGCTCTCTACTTGCTGTGCAGTGTCTGTTCTGCCCAGCAACCTGGGAGATGCTCTGAGGACGTAGGTCCCATCTCCTGCTCTGTGTGCCCCTACCCAATGCTTTTGATAAGTTGCCTCATACAGAGCCCAGGCTCTGTAAACACGGGCAGACAGCAAGTCTCGCCTGTATACTTTTCTTTCAAGGAGGCAAGGAAGATTTACACGTGACCATAACAAATCCTCAAGATGTAGAAGTGCTTCCTTCCCAAAAGACTTTTGCTTTCTTTAAGCATGTGAGACCTGACTTAGAGCACAGTGACTAGAGCACATTAGGGGATGCGGGATGCAATTTACTGGGGATAGGGGAGAAGAGAATGGTCTAGCTCTGGCCTGTTTTTGTAGCTTGGCCTATTAAATGTCAGCAGGACCAATTGAAAAATTAAAAATTCATTGAATTCAAAACATGCTGTGTTTTAAACCCAAACTGTACAACAGGTTGATTGAGGTCTATTGACTGGTGTAAGTGATGTGTCCACTGGTGAGTAAAAGAATGCAAAAAGCAGTGTTGGCATTTGCCACACATCTTGTGTAACCTGGGCAATGTCACTCAATATTTCTAAGCCCATTTCCTCTTCTTTAAATTTTACCTGCTTCACAGGTTGTGGTAAGAATCCATATTACATACATGCTCCTGAAAAGGCCTTGTGAACTGTAAAGCATGATGCAAATATTCATTGTTTACTACCATCGTCCATAGCTAATGACCTTGGAGTGCTGTACTCATCTCCAGCTTTAAGTTCAGAGTAATAATTTATATAGGTATGTTCCCCAACACCTGTAGAGATAAAAGATCTGAAAAGAACTCTGTGAAAAATAAGTCTTTTGAAATCTCTAAAGTCTTAGGCTCTATTATGTGAAGTTAAACAATTCCATATTTTTTAAAAACCTCTATACTCAGGGTATCCAAATATATAGTTTTTGGAGCCACATACACGAAAACAATAGGACTCTTTTTAAAGAGTTTCACTTGAATGTCTTTGTAACATATAGATTTAGCCTCCATGCATAAGGGTCTAGGTAGAATTATTTTTAATACGGTTACAAAATTAAAAAGCAATAACAAATGGAACAGTCAAGGATACATTTTTCTCTGTGATATGTTTCAAATAGATTGCTGTCTTTCCTGCAGTGTCATAAAGAAATGAAGGATTTTTAATTTGTGGATCTAGGACATACAGCTTAATTCCAAAAAGAAAAGCTTCATGGCTTAATTTTTAACGTTTTTATTCTTCAAAAGCTGTTAGAAGTCATACAAAGCAATAATTTTCACAGAACTTTAAATATCTCAGCATATGGTATTCTCTGTGTGTGTACAACTAAAGTTTAATATCACTTGGGAACTTGTTAAAAAAATTATTGTACATCAATTTGAAACAGGGATTAGAAAATTTCTTTATGTTATGACAATAGCAAGTTGAAATGTTTTTTAAAATTAGTCAATGAATGATTGTTATACTGTATTTTTTTAAAAACCAATTTTATATTTTCAATGGACTGATTTAACTTACTACTGGATTGCTGTTTTCGTGTGAACCTCTGAGCCTCAAGAATGGATGGGCCTCGTCTCCTGTATTTTTGGTATATTCTGATTTGCATACAAATCTCTTAACATGCATGTCAATCTTTGAAAGAGAGATCTATAGAAAGCTGGTCAGATCCCAACTCTCATTCCTCACAAACAGGCTGGATAACATTTGTGTAAATCAGTTCAGCAGCGGTTCCTGCTGTCCTCATTATTTTCAGAGAAATCAGGGCAAAGCATACTGATGAATAAAAATAGACAGTGTTCCCTGTTTCCCTGCCCCTGCAGTCACCTCTATCAGGGATGTAGAGTGTGGAACACACCTTCCTTCTTCATCTGAATGCTTCGTCCCGGGACCAAGAAAAGAAAACTACACCTTAGATACACACTCCACTCCCACCAGGGCCACTGCTTTTCGTCCAAAGAGGTACTCTTTATAGCACTCAATTACTACATCTCCTGGTTCTGGCTACAGTTTTGAAACATGGAAAGTTTGACAAGGCATATATTGACTTTTACAAAGCCTATAGTATAATGAAAATGCTTGCCAGCTAAGCACCGCTGAGTTTTCCTGGCAGTTCTGTAAGTCAGTGGGGACCATTAATGGTCTGTATGCTGAGTCACCTATGATATATCCCTGCTTGTCTTTGATTGGGCAGCACCTAATATCTGACTTCTAAATAGAACTCTTTGACTTACTAAAAATTTGTCAATAGTAATATCACTCATTTAATAAGAAGGGATTCAGAGGAAAATCAATCACTATTCAGAGATAAGAGCTTTGTTTGTTCTTTTTAAAGGTCGAATAAGTGGGTAAAGCTCCATCGCAAAGGGAATTATCTTCTGTCCTGCAGCTAAAAATAATTCCTGAGAAGGGTGTAGAAAGATGTTCAGCTGTCTGAACTGACTAACTCCTTATTCACTCTGCTTTAAATATGCTGAGAGGAAAGAGGTACTCTTAGCGTTCTCATACTTCAGAACCTGGTGCCCACATAGAAAGGGACAGTGAGTGCTGCCCTCTACCCTGCTGAGTATGGGAATACTGTGACCAAAGTGAAGATTTTAAAAGATGGTTCTATCATTGATAGAACGTTATCATTGAGACCAAGCCTGGTGCTTAGGGAGAGGAGAAAATCATTTTAAACTTGTACTGTATAAAAACTCTGGCAATAATTTGCATTTTGGTAAATAAAGGAACTAGCATTATAGCTTCTCTCTGGCCCAAATTCTGATGATTTCTTGGCTTAGGGCTTCAATCAATCTGCAGCTGACCGACTGTAATCCTGGCCAGCACAGCTTCAAGGTCACAGTTATCATTTCTAGACTGTGGACATTTTATTGTTGCCACTATCGATGAAAACTGCCTTTCAGTATTTGCCTAGTTCAATATTCTTTCAGCACCCTCACCCCTCACAATTTATAAACAGAATCAGCAATGCCACCAATGAAAAATGAATTTACAAGGAAGCTACACCCACTGGTTACAAGCCTACAAAGTTAAAAGTAGTCACTTCGAGTTAGGTATCAAGGAAATTTCCTTTAGAAAACCCAGTCGCCGGAGCTGGGTCCTTCTGCTTACCTGCTTTATGTATTTGTTTACTGCCTAAGGGAAGTCCCAGGCAGCCAGATGCAAGAATACAAAGCTCCTTGGAAGGTGGAAGGGGCGCCCGGTGTCCTCTGAGCTGCGATCTCAATTCCGATGCTTTTCATGTGGCTGAAATAGCTCTGTGCCTCTCCCGGTATTGAGAACTGCTCCTGGCTCGGGGCTGGAGGGGAACTTAAACCGTTAAGGCTAAGTGTTAAAGAGAATTCCTGTCATAGCTCACAGTTGTTCTTCCTAAATATAGAGTTTGATACAAGCCATACGCTGGCTGCCTCCGAAAGGCTTGACCGTGCGGAAAGCAGGCTCAAATGTCAGCCGGGAGGTGGCTATGGTATCTTACTTGCCCTCCTAATCTTCCAGAAGATGCTGGCTGCATTTTCTCATATATTCTGAGTGGGTATAGCAAAGTTCGAAAAGTAAGGAAAGTCTATCTTTAGCTTTATTACCTGGATGCCAGAAGATGAGTATTCAATAAAAATTGGGGGGTGTCAGCATGGTACCATGCCTCTCAGCAGGGGTACTGACATTAAACAGGGTTTGAATCCTAGCTTGGTCACTTGGGAGCTGTTAAAGTTACTTAATAATAAGTACTCAACATATAGTCACCAAATGATGATAATTATCCTACTAAGTTGAACTATATGACATTGCCCTTTTTGTAGGTCAAAAACGGTCCAAGATTGACAGGCTGGTGAGGTTCCAGGGCCTACAGCCCTGCCCACTCTGCTCTACTGTCTCTACGGGTGACAAAGATTTTGACCTTAGAGTACGTGAGACAACAGAACAAAGAAGAAATGTCTATTTTAAATATGGCAAGGGTCAGGAGCAGGTACAAGGCAAAACATTTTTTAAACAGAAAACTTCCAAATCCTAAGATACATGCTCACTATTTTTAACACCACTTTTAATTTTTTTAACCTCTCCAGTCTCTGAAATTACCTTTACCCAGAGCTGTACTTCAGTAGAAGTATTAAACAGAGTGGAGAGACTTAAAATCCATCCACTGTGGAAGTGAGCTCCATGTCTGAGTTCTTGACAGCATGGTCAAGCCACTGAACTATATTACCAGCAACCATTGCTTACCAGTCTTCTTGTTACATGAGGAAAAGAAGCAGCTCCAATTTGTAGGAGCCCTAGACATCAGGCTTCTGTTCCCTGTAGCTGAATGCATTCCAGATGGAAGTAGTTGGGCTTTTTTCAGAACTGTAAAAGGAAAACAAACTTTCTGGGAGTTTAGGAGGTCAACAGATAATTGTGGTTCATTTTAGATTGGGGTTCACCATTAAGTTCTGTTTATGTGTTGTTCAAAAGAATTGTATCTTTAAAATTCAGTTTAGACATCATCCTTTGAGATCACATGGTGCCAAAAGTGAGTTATTTATACACTGGAGAAGAGAATATAGTGAGCACCTTAATATTTCTCCAGGTTTTTGGCTACTTCTGTGTGTTCAGAGCTCTTCACCAGACAAATGATGACATCACTCCATGGACCAACAATGAGCCATTTTTGGCCCCTTGTCCTGAAGTTAGCCCATACTTTTTGCCACAGTCCTTTTGCCCCAGTGGCCCCTCAGTAGCCACTGATGGTGTATATGTTGAGGAAACTGCTCCTGGCAGAAATGCCTTGTACACAGGGCTGGCCCAATATGAGTGTGGCTGCCTCTGTGGGAAAAACTAAAGTGAGCTGCATAACCAGGGCTCTGTTGGTCATAAGTCACAGTAACCCAAAGGGAACTAGTTTAAGCCAAGAGGGGTGTGGCAGACAGTCAATGCCTTTCTCAGTATCACTTCTGTCCACCTGAGTTCTGTAGTTGTAGGCAGCTTCCAGTATACTGTCAGCTTCACACCTCTCTCTTTTTCTCTACACTGGGACTCTGCACATCATCCAAAAGCAGGAGACATAACTCATAAGTGCCAGGAAACAACACCCCTAGGGATAAGTCTCAACCAATGGGAATGGAAGTTGAGTGATAGATGTCCCCACTTCCTCATCCTGTGGTCGGAATATTCTGAGGTGTGATCTACAGTTTCCCAGACGTCCCCAGCAGGACTGAGCCCCAGTTGCCCACCATGGGGATTTGCTCATTAATATACCCTTATTGGCTTTCTCTTTTCCCTCACTTCCCCCACTCCCTTGCATTCTCTGGGATCATGCCCCAAGTAGATCACCTGCAACCAAGTCCTTGTCTCAGCATTTGGAGTTGAGGCAACCCAAACTAAGAAAAAGGAATTTATTAGGAAGGTTTCATATTGCAAGAGGAAGGGCAGGGCTGCAGGTGAACCTCATCAATAACCAGAACCAAGAACTCAGACCTCACTAGAGAGTGATGAATCTATTTCTGCAACTCCAATTTTAAAGACCTCAGGACTCTGGTTGCCCCAGCCTGAGTCAATACCGCACTCCTGGTTAGCGGCAAGGTTACCGAGCATAGAGGAGGCCATTGGGGTACATACCTGTGCATTACGTCCTTCCCAGAAAGGGGAATAGTTCTGAGCTGAGAAGCTCTCCCAGTTGGGTCTCCAAGAGGCACCAAGAAGCCAAGTGCTTTTCCTTGACTTCTTGCAATAGCCTGAAATGTCTACTCCTATTGTCACGTTATTGGTTTAAGACTCCACAAAAACACATGTTGGCTGGTGCGGTGGCTCACGTCTGTAATCCCAGCACTTTGGGAGGCCCAGGCGGGCAGATCACTTGAGGTCAGGAGTTCAAGACTGGCCTGGCCAACATGGTGAAACCCCATCTCTACTAAAAAAATACAAAAATTAGCTGGGCATGGTGGTGCGCATCTGTAATCCCAGCTACTTGGGAGGCTGAGGCAGGAGAATCGCTTGAACCTGGCAGGCGGAGGTTGCAGTGAGCCGAGATCATGCCACTGCACTCCAGCCTGGGCAACAGAGTGAGACTCTGCCTCAAAAACAAACAAACAAAAAAAAAAACACATGTTGTTTGGCAAGGGTAACAGAAGAAGTCTCTGACACACACCTACACATACCAGGTTGGTGAGTGACAATTAACTGGGCCTGAAGGGATGGGGCACAAGATGAGTCCATTTCTTTTTGAGAGGATTGAGATAGGAGGAGAAGTTGGAAAAACATAGCCTTAAAGTATGGAAAATGGAGAGCTAGAGGGTACTGGGCATTGAGGGGGTAGCTTGAGTCCTTTGGGCATATTTCAGTGGAGATCACAAAGAGGGGTATGGTGGCGGGGGTGTTGACAAAATCGAAATTCACTTAAGTCATTCCTACCTGCATGCCTTCATCCCTCCTCCACTATGGTCAAAGAGCAGGATATCTAACATCTTACATCTATGCAACCCTTGCTCAGTTGCAATGTGCTTTCATTTGTATTATTTTTTTTAGTCCTCCCAACAGCCCTGTGGGTTCAGTGGCATTCTTCCAGTTTTATCGATCAGTAAGCCAAGGCTCAGACTATCATTTCAGAGCCAGTTATCCCCGGCTTTTGACTCTCAAAGTTAGTGCTCTTTCCTGTTATACCACAGTGCCCTCAAGGAACCACACTCATCTGTATGCCCCACATAAGCACATACAAATATGGTAACAGGATGCATCTGCTTGCAAGTTAACAGAAAACCTAACTAGCAGTGGCTCAATCAACAGTCATTTAATCATCTCACAAACCTAGGAACTTAAAGGAAGGTAGTTATGGGCTGGTTCGGAAATTCTACGAAGTCAAAAACTCTCAGGCTCTTCCCAGATCCTCTTTGGGAAGGAGGATCTACTCTGCCACTCTCAACAAGTCAGCTTTTCATCCTCATGCTTCTTAACTTATGTTCCCAAGATGGCTGCCACAGCTCCAAGTATTAGGACATTTTACGAGCATCCAAACAAGAAGGAATAGCAGTGATGGTGGGAAAAGGGGCTTTTCTTCTCAAGGAGGAAACTCTTTCCCAGAAGCCCCAAGCTGACTTCCCCTTACATCTCTTTGGCTGGAACTGGGTCTCGTGGCTGCAAAGGAGGCTGAGAAAAGAAATAAATGGCAGCAGGTGAATGGAATAGAAATGATTAGCTAAGATCAAATGTCCCATATAAAATTGGGATGCTCTTAGCAATGAAGAAGAAAGGAAACAGCAGTGACACAGACAAAACGTGCACACACATACAGAGCTTTAATGGAAAATGTGCTTCCAAACACATAATCTCATTTAATTCTCACCACCTTATGAAGCAGGTATTGTTTGTTTATCTCCATTTTATAAATGACAAAACACACTGGAAAAGGTCAAGTCATATGCCTAGGAAGTGGCTGAGTCAAAACTCTAATCTAGGTCTGCAGGCTCCAAATTCCATGTGTTTCCCCTATTCTTCCATGCACAAACCAACAGGAGGAGCCAGGCTGCTCATACCATTGTCCCATCTGTGAATGCCCTCTTGGCATGTGCCCTAAATTACATGCTTCTTTTGGGTTCGTCTTTGCTTGGTTCTACTCGATCTTAGGCCCGCCTACAGTTTGGGCAAAGAGTAAAATAAACCATGTTACAGAATTTTGTAAGTGAATTAATAGATAACTCTTTGTACCATTATGTATAAACATGTAACCTCCAAAAAACATTATAGGCTGACAAAGAGAAGAAAAAATAACAGATGAAGAATGGTTAGCTAGGAAGAAAAAATTATGAAAAAGAAACTAGCTATGATCTAATGAAAACACTTTTCCCATAATATTTACTTCTATATTCAATTTTAATTTTTAACAGCATGACTGTGATCAAATCAATGTCTGTTTTTAATCCAGGAGAGCAGGTGACAAGGTTTGTCCCCTGGGATGCATGCTGCATGATGACATCCCTCCTTCCCCAGCAGATGCTGGCACCTTTAAAAAGACTGATGTGCAAGGTAGGAAAAAAAATTGTTGTCATTATCTTTAAAGAAATTGATACTCTTATGCATTAATAATGGAAGCATAAACTCACACAACTACTTTGGAGGATAATTTCTCAATATTTTATGAAGCTAAAACTGTGCATATCTTTTGGCCAGTTTCATGATTTGGCCAATATTTGTAATTTTTGGCAAGTGTGTATAAGAAGACAGATAGCAGAATGTTCATTGCAGTATTGCTTATAATAGTGAAAAATCTGAAAACAATCTAAATGCCTATCAACAGAGAATAATGACTTATTCATTTGATTGAATCCAAATAATCAAAAGAATGAGCCAGAGCAACATGTATCAAAAAAGATACATTTATATATTTCAAAATCAAACTGAATTTAAAACACACACATACACACACACACTGAATTTGAAAAGAGTTAACAATGTAAAAACTTGCAAGCAAGTAAGCACAATATTTTAAAAGTGATCATCTCTGGGAAAGAAGAGGGAGCAAGAGGATTTCATAAATAACTTTAATAGTTTCCATTATATCTAATATCCTTAAAATAATTTCAACTAAGGCAAAATATTAGACTTTGAAAGGACTGGGTTGTGAGTATATGGGTGCCATTTTGTTGTTTTGTGTGTAATTTTCTGTATGTTTGAAGTATTTCATCACAAAAATGTAATCAAGGATTTTAGTTGTCAAAAAAACAAAAAAGACTGATGTGTAAGTGTGGCCCACCCTGTCCACCTCACCCCCACCTGGCCCACAGCTTCGCCTGGCCAATCCAGATCTCCAGCTTTGGCAGAAAGTAATTCAAAATTTCCCATAACATCTATCAGAGTAAAGCCAAAATTTCGTAGGGCATAATCAGTTGATAACAATAAAAATAAAACACATCGCAATATTGGTAAGACCCAACTAATGAGATAGATGCTTTCTGACTGAGGAATTGGTTGCAGTTCTCTATATTATAGCATCAGGTAATGGCACTACCCACCCTCCCAAGGCCAGTAGCTTTTAGGAACAAGCAAGTTAGAGAGGATATGGATTTCAGTAAATTTACTATCAGAGAAAATACAGGTGATTAAAATATGATCATTAGAATGATACCAACCAAGGATAATTTTATCCTTCTTTTTTTACCAATATTGTTGCTTCCTGTTTTTCTCTCACCCATGCCTAAATCCCCATTTCTCTATGCAATATTACCACCTTGAATCAATTATAACTGCAGTGGGCCCTTTGTATTAGGCATGATGTACATGTGGTATTATAGATTATAAATGGTTTATCATTGTCACTAAAGGCATGTTGCCCAATAGTTCTACAACCAGATGATTTATTTTTATGTGTTCTGGCATTAACTATGATTGGAGCTAAATAATATGACTCAACTGTCTCCTAGGCACCATAATTTTGTGGCACCTGTACGAGTCACTTTAAAGGTGTGTCTCCAAGTGGGTGATTCACTATCCCTTCATGAGCCAAATGGCAGGACTTCCATTCTCCTTCCTTATATCTCGCTAGGGGTCCCCACATAGGGATGATCTATGAGAGATGTATCTCATAGATCATCCACAGTACTGCTCTGCTGTTCCACATCCCCTTAGTGCCCAGTGCCTCAGAAGCCACCTCTCTCATTATCACTGCATAGAAGGATTTGTTATGGTCTCTGGGACCTAGCTTCTTACTTATTCTTTGGCATGTGAGGAGGTACCTTCTCCATCTTAAGACTCAATGCTTTTTAAAAAAATAAAATGTGCATACTAAAAAAATCACCCTTAGAAAGCATAAAGTATGCAGTTCAGTGGTTGTTAGTACATTCACAAAATTGTGCATTGATCACCACTATCTAATTCTAGAATATTTTCATCATCCCTGAAAGAATCCCCATACCCATTAGTACTCCCCATTTCCTCCTTCCCCTGGCAACAACTCATCTGCATTCTCTTTATGGATTTGCCTGTTCTGGACATTTCATATAAATGGAATCATACAATATGTGGCCTTTTGTGTTTGGCTTCTTTCATTTAGCATAATATTTTCAAGGTTCATCCATGTGGTAGTATGTATCAGGATTACATTCCCTTTCATGGCTGAATAATAGTTTATTGTGTGGTATGCTACCTTCTGTTTATCCATTCATCAGTTGAGAGATATTTGGGTTGTATCTACTTTTTGGCAAATATCAATAGTGCTGCTATGAACATTCATGTACAAGTTTTTCTGTGAACATGTTTTCAGTTCTTTTAGGTAAATGCCTGGGAATAGAATTGCTGGGTAGTATGGTAACTGTTTAATCTTTTTAGGAACTACCAGAACCTTTTCTAAAGCAGCTGCATCATTTTACATTCCTACCAGCAGTGTATGAGGGTTCTATACTTCTCTATATCCTTATCAACACTTGCTATTGTCCGTCTTTTTTATTATAGCCACCCAGTAGGCATAAAGTGCTATCTAATTGTGGTTTTCAGATATATTTATCTGATAACTAATGATATCAAGCATATTTTCATGTGCTTATTGTCTGATGGGATATCTTCTTTGGAGAACTGTCTATTCAGGTCATTTTCTGAAATATTTGGCTATTTGTCATTTTGATTATTGAGTTGTAAGCATTCTTCATTTAGTCTGGATACAAGTCCTTATCAGATATATGATTTGCAAATATTTTCTCCAGTTTCCTGGTGTATTAGTCTGTTCTCACGCTGCTAATAAAGACACACTCTAGACTGGGTAATTTATAAAGGAAAGAGGTTTAATTGACTCACAGTTCCATGTGGCTGGGGAGGCCTCACGATCATGGCAGAAGGCAAATGAGGAGCAAAGTCACTTACATGGCGGCAGGCAGGAGAGTGCGTGCAGGAGAACTTCCCTTTATAAAACCATCAGATCTCGTGAGACTTATTCACTATCATGAGAATAGCACAGGAAAGACCTGCCTCCCACCAGGTCCCTCCCATGACACATGGAAATTATGGGAGCTACAATTCAAGATGAGATTTGGGTGAGAACACAGCCAAACCGTATCACCTGGGTTGTCTTTCACTTTCTTGATGGTGACCTTTGAAGTGCAAAAGCTTTTTAAAGTTTAAATAATAACTAAATAAAATTTATTTTTTCTTGGGTTGCTTGTTCTTTTGGTGTCACAGCTAAGAAACCATTGCCTAATCCAAGGTCACAAAGAATGGCACCAATGTGTTTTCTAAGAGTTTTATAATTCTAGCTCCTACATTTAGATTTTTGATCTATTTTTAGTTAATTTCTCTATGTGGTCTAAGGTAAAGGCACAGCTTTGTTCTTCTAAATGTGGATATCCAGTTGTCCCAGCACCACTTGTTGAAAATACTATTCTTTTCTCATTGAATTATATTAGCACTCTTTGGAAAATCAATTGACCATAAATGTAAATATTTATTTTTAAACTCTCAAGCCTATTCTGTCAATCCAGATATTTATCTTTATGCCAGTACCATTCCATCTTGATGACTGTAGCTTTGTCATAAGTTGTGAAATCAGGAAGTGTGAGTCCTCCAAAAATTTTTTTCTTGTTCAAGCTTGTTTGGCTATTCTAGGTCTCTTGCATTTCCATATGAATTTTAGGATCAGCTTATGTATTTCAGCAAAAAGAAAAAGAAAGAAAGAAAGGTGTTGGTAGTGGAGATAAAGAGATGAACAGAGTTCATCAAAATGTATTTTAGTAATAGAGTCAAAATATCCTTGCTAATGAACGGGATATGGTAGGATGGAAAAGAAGAATGGTGGGTGTCTTAAATTTCAGGCTTGGATAATGAGATTTAAAGGAATGAGGTACATTAGGGGAGGAGTGGAGGTACCAATGACAATCCGAAACACAACTTAAGTTCTTGACATTGGGCCTGGCACATAGTGAGCTCTCAAGGTGGAGCATGAAGACATAAAAAAGTCATTGTTGATCTCTGAGAGAAGAGTTTCAATAGATTGTGGGGCTGCTCAAAAACCAGGTCACTGCAGGTTGTGGTGTGAATGAAGGGTTGAGGCAGCAAGTGGATTCATCTCTCCTCAGACCCCTGACTGGGAATTAAAAAGGACAATAGCTGGGTTTGAAGATATACAAAATGGAGAGAAAGTTTTTTGGCTGTATTTTATTTAAATCTGAGCAATATTTACCTATGTTTATAAGCCAAGGTGAAGAGGATGATAAAGGCCAAGAGGAAGTCATTGAAGAGCAAGGCCCAGAGGAGGGAATGAAATCCAGCCTCCAGAGGCAGGAAGATAGCTTATTTCCTCTGAGAAGGAGCTGAAGTAGAAGGCTGATACCAAAATGTTTGTAAGAGGGTCTGTGGGGCTGACAGAGGAGGAACAGGGAGAATGGAGGTCTCCTGATGGCCTGCCTCAACTTTCTAAGGGTCTTGAAGAGGAAACCAAGTATAGGGAATAGAGAGACACCAAAAGGATTGCCCAGCAGTGGTTGACAGTCCAGCTGAGGGTGGAAGCCTTGCTACCTTGGAGATAGCTATTCTATCAGCATGGTGACTGCTTTGCTGAGGCACTGGTTCTAAAGAACACATGTCTTCAGTTGGATTCCCCAGAAGCAGATCTTGAAATGAGGATTTATGTGTTAAGTGATTTATTTTAAGAGTATTTCCAGGAAAAACCAGGAAACAAGGGTGCGATCTCAAGTCCCACAGAGGATATCTTCTGTCTGATCCCACAGCTCTGGAGTATAAATTATGCCATAAAGTTGTCCCAACCCAAGCAAAGGAGTGGAAGCTACCATACTCCTGTACCCATTAGTCATTGGTTGAGTGCTGCCCAGGGGAATAAATTCCCAGAGCTTCTGGCTCTCCTTACCAGTTGGAAAGATAGCTCCAGAAGCCCTAGGCCAAACCTCCAAAAGAGAGCTAAGGTATTAGAAGCAAATGCACACTGAAGCCAGGAACAGATCACAAACAGGGGAAGAAGATCTGGGCAGGTTACAATCATTATCTGCCCCAGCACAGCTGTCCATTACGGCATATGGGCCTCAGCAAAGTTGTTCTTAACTACAATGACATCTCATTTTGAAAAAGCCCAACTTATTTCTATCAGTCTTCCAAAGTTATATCATTGCAATGTTGAGATCTGTTTCTTATTGGTCATTTTCTAATGAGTGTTGAAATGGACAATTTTTGCAGGGTTTAGGCATCCTATAAATATATTTAGAGTTACATTTTCCTGCTTTGTTAGTTGCGACCTCTATAATCTGGCTCTTTTTCAAAATGAGGTAATTCTATTCTCTTTGGTGACACATGGTAGGGGTAAGGGGGGATCCTCCTCCAGGGACTGAAGCAGTAACAGTAGCTACCCTGGCACATGTACCAGAGATCTGGAATGTTACAGAAACATCACTGCAGTCTATGTGCCCTTCAACAAGATTTTTACCCAACTGGAATTTTACCTAAGGTTAGGATATGTAAGACTGGAGAGAATCACAATGACACCACACACCATGCAGGGCAATTTCCCCAGTGTCCTTTCCCTCCTACCCTGCAAAGGCTTTAAAAAATAACTAGATCTGGCCAGGCACAGTGGCTCACGCCTGTATTTCCAGCACTTTGGGAGGCCTAGGCAGGCAGATCACCTGAGGTCAGGAATTCAAGACCAGCCTAGCCAACATGGTGAAACCCCGTCTCTACTAAAAATACAAAAATTAATCAGGCGTGGTGGTGGGCACCGGTAATCCCAGCTACTCAGGAGGCTGAGGTAGGAGAATCACTTGAACCCGGGAGGCAGTTAGCTGAGATCATGCACCACTGCACTCCAGCCTGCGTGACAGAGTGAGACTCTGTCTCCAAAAACAAACAAACAAACAAATAGATCTGTGAACACAAATGAGACAATAAACCTGTAAACAACTGGGTCCTCATAGAGGAAAAAAAATGAATAAAACCTGAACTTAAAGCGTATCACAGAGACAATGCAGTGAATCCAGCACATGGCCCCTCTTCCTGGCACCCAGGGCACTATACTTTCCAGGCTCACTCTCAATTGGATTGGGGACATGTGATTGAGTTCTAACCAATAAGATGCCAGCCTAATTACTGAAAGCCAGTGCTACTCAAAGTGTGGTCCATGCACCAGTGCCCATTTGCAAACTGTTACCAGTTTGCTATGAACTAAATACAGAAATTTAAAAGTAAGCAATTAGGTACTTTTACAGCTATTTGATATTGCCACTACGTTCAAGCACCATTCCCTTTTCCAGTAATTAATTTTTGTTGCATTTTACAAAAGTATAGGTCTGTGATGAATTTAAAATGTTTTAAAATTTGGTCCTTGAATTGTTTAAGAAGCACTGCTTGTAAGCCATTCCAGGCCCAGCCCTTAAAAACATACTGTGCGATCCAGAACTTTCTTCCCCATCTGCAGCAACTTAGCAGCCATTGGTCCTAGATGTCATAGCTACAAGATGGTAAAGGATCACCTAAACCACATGAGACTCCAACATGAGTGGGAAATAAAATTTTACTCTAAAAAGCCACCGAAATTTTGGTTTACTAACTGAGGCACAGCCTAGGATTATTTGACTTATACATGGAATTATTGCCCTTATTCTGGGAGCTGGATCAGCTGGGGCTGGAGGATCCACTTCAAAGATGGCTGCTTCACTCATGTCTGGCACCCCTTGGCAGGGGTGGCTGGAAGGCTGGGCTTGGCTGGGACTATCAACCAGAGTGCCTACATGTGGCTTTTCCAGGATGGTGGCCGCAGGACTGCTGACTTCTTACATGGAAGTTCAGGGCTCTGAGAGCAAATGATGCAGTATAAAACCAGAAGCTGCATAGCCTTTTATGCTATCCTTGCAAATCACATAGCACCACCTCTGCCATACTCTATTGGTTCAAGCAGTCACAAGCCTGCACAGATTCAAGGGAAGAGGAATGGAGCGCTGTCTCTCTGGGAGATGTGTCACAAAATTTCTGGCCATGTTTTATATCCACCTCCACCGTGATTATAATTTGGGGCTCTGGTTCCAGATATCTTACATTCCTTTCAAACCATCAGACCCGGAGCCTTATCCATAGCAGGTATACGCTAAGTGTGTATTGATGATAAGGAGAGGGAGAAGACAGGAATATTGCTCCTGTTTTGAGGATAACTGAGCCCATGGTCATGGGAGTTTGAGCGTGCAACAGTTTATGGATTCTAAGATGCACATTTTTCACACTTCAACATGTCTGGAATTAACACTCATTAAAATGTATGGGCCCTGCAATGATATTTACAGTGTTTTTCTTTCTTAAGGGTACATAAGATAACTGTGTATCATCCAACCAGTAGCTTCTTAAATAAACACAGGAAATGCCAGGGACTCTATAGCTACTAGATAAATCCTTTGTTAATGAGAAGCAATGAAAAGAAATTAAAGGATATAAAAATTCCTGCTACCTCTGAGCTCAAACTGATAAGCACCCTAAGGAGGCTAGATGGAGAACCTGCAGTCACTGCAGTCAGTGAATAATAATATCATCAAGAACCTGAAAGGGCAGCAATCCTGAGAGGACCCACAGACCCTCTGAAGGAGGTGGACTGTGACTGCAGGACCCAGGACACCCCCCAGAAACTTTGAGTGCCCCAACTGTGGAAGTAGGAAAGGGAGACCCTCTTCTCCAGAACACACACCCCCACTGGAGAAGCTGAAGGTCTGTTTGCGGGAGAAGTTTCCGACTTTACCTGGAGCTGAGTCAATCTGGAGAGCCGAGTGAAATACAGGGGTAGAGGAAGCAGCAGAAAGGCCCTGGGAGCTGGCTGGGTCCCCTAGCAGGCCATTCCTGCCTGGCACCACAGGAATCCAATGGAAGAGGAGCAGGGGATAAAACTCCACAGGGAGAAGCAAATCTCTAGCTGAACTTTGTAACAATTTGAACAGGGTGAGACACCTCCTGGCCAGAACTCGGGGGAAGGCACAAATACTGTGTGCGGACTCCACAGACTGGGGAATAACCAAGCCCTTTTCTTTCGCAGCAGGGAGGCAGATAGCCTGGGGCAGGTTTTCAAGCCTGTATTGCTCTCCGCCTGGAAATGGTGTGGAGGCTGTTAGGGGGGACACAGTGGGAGTGAGACTGGCCCTTCAGTTTGCATAGGAGTTGGGTGAGGCCTGTGACTGCGGCTTTCCCCCACTTCCCAGACAACCTGCATGACTCAGCAGAGGCAACCATAATCCTCCTAGCTACACAACTCCAGTGACCTGGGAATCCCATCCCCATCCCCTACAGAAGCCACAGCAAGACCTGCCCAAGGAGAGTCTTGAGATCAGGCATACCTAGCCCTGTCCCCAGCTGGTGGTCCTTCCCTACCCACCGTGGTAGTGGAAAACAAAGAGCATATAATCTTGGGAGTTCTACGGCCCCACCCACCACTAGTTCCTCCCCATAATACCACAGCTGATGCTCTCTGGAAAGCGCCACCTCCTGGCAGGAGGCCAACCAGCACAAAAATAGAACATTAAACCACCAAAGCTAAGAGCCCTCAGGGAGTCCATTGCACCCCAGCCACCTCCACCAGAACAGGCACCGTTATCCATGGCTGAGAGACCCATAGACAGTTCACATCACAGGACTCTGTGCAGACAATGCCCAGTACCAGCTTGGAGCCAGGTAGACTCACTGTATGGCTAGACCCAAAAGAGAGACAACAATCACTGCAGTTCAGCTCACAGGAAGCCACATTCATAGGAAAAGGGGGAGAGTACTACATCAAGGGAACACCCCTTGGGACAAAAGAATCGGAACAACAGCCTTCAGCCCTAGACCTTGCCTCTGACAGAGCCTACCCAAATGAGAAGGAACCAGAAAACCAACCCTGGTAATACGACAAAACAAGGCCGTTCATCACCCCACAAAAATCACACTAGTTCACCAGCAATGGATCCAAACCAAGAAGAAATTCCTGATTTATCTGAAAAAGAATTCAGGAGGTTAGTTATTAAGCTAATCAGGGAGGGACGAGAAAGGCAAAGCCTAATGCAAGGAAATCCAAAAAAATGATACAAGAAGTGAAGGGAGAAATATTCAAGGAAATAGATAGCTTAAAGAAAAAACAATCAAAAATTCATGAAACTTCGGACACACTTTTAGAAATGCAAAGTGCTCTGGAAAGTCTCAGCAATAGAATTGAACAAGCAGAAGAAAAGAAATTCAGAGCTTGAAGGCAAGGTCTTCAAATTAACACAATCCAAAACAAAGAAAAAAAATGAGAAAATATGAACAAAGCCTCCAAAAAGTCTGGGATTATGTTAAATAACCAAACCTAAGAATAATCGGTGTTCCTGAGGAAGAAGAGAATTCTAAAAGCCTGGAAAACATGTTTGGGGGAATAATCAAGGAAAACTTCCCTGGCCTTGCTAGAGACCTAGACACCCAAATACCTATAAAACAAAAATACAAGTTAAAAAGCAAAGTACACAGGCAACAAAGAGCACAATGAATGCAATGGTACCTCACATTTCAATACTAACATTTAATGTAAATGATCTAAATGCTCCACTTAAAAGATACAGAACCGCATAATGAATGGATAAGAACTCACCAACCAACTATCTGCTGCCTTCAGGAGACTCACCTAGCATGTAAGGACTCACATAAATTTAAAGTAAAGGCATGGAAAAAGGCATTTCATGCAAATGGATACCAAAAGCGAACGGGGTAGCTATTCTTATATCAGACAAAACAAACTTTAAAGCAACAGCAGTTAAAAGGGACAAAGAGGGACATTATATAACGGTAAAAGGCCTTGTCCAACAGGAAAATATCACAATTCTAAACATATATGTACCTAACACTAGAGATCCCAAATTTATAAATAGATATATAATCTATTTATAAATAGATTATAAATAAAATAGTTATAATAGACCTAAGAAATGAGATAGACAGAAATACAGTAATAGTGAGGGACTTCAATACTCCATTGACAGCACTAGACAGGTCGTCAAGACAGAAAGTCAACAAAGAAACAATGGATTTAAAGTATACCTTGGAACAAATGGACTTAACAGATACATACAGAACACTTCAACCAACAACCACAGAATACAAATTCTATTCCACAGTTCATGGAACTTTCTCCAAGACAGACCATATGATAGGTCATAAAATGAGCCTCAATTTTTAAGAAAATTGAAATTATATCAAGCACTCTCTCAGACCACAGTCGAATAAAACTGGTAGTCAACTCCAAAAGGAACCTTCAAAACCATGGAAATACATGGAAATTAAATAACCTGCTCTTGAAAGAGCACTGGGTCAAAAATGAAATCGAGATGGAAATTAAAAAAATTATTCAAACTGAATGACAAAAATGACACAACCTATTCTGGGATACAGCAAAGGTGGTGCTAAGAGGAAAGTTCATAGCCCTAAATGCATACATCAAAAAGACTGAAAGAGCACAAACAGACAATGTAAGGTCACACCTCAAGGAAGTAGAGAAACAAGAATAAACCAAACCCAAACCCAGCAGAAGAAAGGAAATAACCAACATCAGAGCAGAACTAAATGAAATTGAAACAAAAAAAACACCAAAATATAAGTGAAACAAAAAGCTGATTCTTTGAAAAGATAAATAAAATTGATAGACCATTGGCAAGATTAACCAAGAAAAAAACAGAGAAAATCCAAATAACCTCACTAAGGAACGAAACAGGAGATGCTACAACTGACACCACTGAAATACAAAAGATCAGTCAAGGCTACTATGAACACCTTTAGGCACATAAACTAAAAAACCTAGAAGAGATTAATAAATTCCTGGAAAAATAAAACCCTCCTAGCTTAAATCAGGAAGAATTAGAACAGACCAATAACAAGCAGCGAGATTGAAATGGTAAATAAAACATTACTAACAAAAAAAGTCCAGTACCAGATGGATTCACAGCAGAATTCTACTAGACATTCAAAGAAGAATTGGTACCAATCCTTTTGACACTGTTCCACAAGATAGAGAAAGGAGGAATTCATTCTATGAAGGCAGCATCGCCCTAATACCAAAAGCAGGAAAGGATATTACCAAAAAAGAAGACTACAGACTGATATCCTTGATGAATATCGATGCTAAAATCCTTGACAAAATACTTGCTAACCAAATCCAAAAACATATCAAAAAGATAATCCACCATGATCAAGTGGGTTTCATACCAGGGAGGCAGGGATGGTTTAACATACGCAAGTCAATAAATGTGATACACCACATAAACAGAATTTTTTTAAAAATCACATTATCATTTCAATAGATGCCAAAAAAGCATTTAACAAAATCCAGCATCCCTTTATGATTAAAAATCTCAGCAAAATCAGCATACAAGGGACATACCTTAAGGTAATAAAAGGCATCTATGACAAACCCACAGCCAACATAATACTGAATGGGGAAAAGTTGAAAGCATTCCCCCTGAGAACTGGAACAAGACAAGGATGCTCACTCTCACCACTCCTCTTCAACATAGTACTGGAAGTCCTAGCCAGAGCAATCAGAAAAAAAAAAAAAAAAAAAAAAAGGAAAAAGAAAGAAAGGCATCCAAATCGATAAAGAGGAAGTCAAGCTGTCACTGTTTGCTGACGATATGATTGTTTACCTTGGAAATCCTCAGGACTCTTCCAGAAAGCTCCTAGAACTGATAAAAAAGAATTTAGCAAAATTTCTGGAGACAAGATTAATGTACACAAATAAGTAGCTCTTCTATACACCAACAGCAACCAAGTGGAGAATCAAATCAAGAACTCAACCCCTTTTACAATAGCTGCAAAAAAAAAATACTTAGGAATATACCTAACCAAGGAGGTGAAAGACCTCTATAAGGGAAACTACAAAACACTGCTGAAAGAAATCATAGACAACACAAACAAATGGAAACACATCCCATGCTCATGGATGGGTAGAATCAATATTGTGAAAATGACCATACTGCCAAAAGCAATCTACAAATTCAATGCAATCTCCATCAAAATACCACCATCATTCTTCACAGAATTAAAATTCATATGGAACCAAAAAAGAGCCCGCATAGCCAAAGCAAGGCTAACAAAAAAGAATAAATCTGGAGGCATCACACTACCTGATTTCAAACTATACTATAAGGCCATAGTCACCAAAACAGCATGGTACTGGTACAAAAATAGGCCATAGGCCAGTGGAACAGAATAGAGAACCCAGAAATAAACCCAGATACTTCCAGCCAACTGATCTTCAACAAAGCAAACAAAAACATAAAGTGGGGAAAGGACACCCTTTTTAAGAAATGGTGCTAGGATAATTGGCTAGCCACATGTAGGAGAATGAAACTGTATCCTCATCTCTCACCTTATACAAAAATCAACTCAACATGAACTAAGGACTTAAACCTAAGACCTGAAACTATAAAAATTCTAGAAGATAACATTGGAAAAACCCTTCTAGACATTGGCTTAGGCAAGGATTTCATGACCAAGATCCCAAAAGCAAATGCAATAAAAACAAAGAAAAAATGGCTGGGACCTAATAAAACTAAAGAGCTTTTGCATGGCAAAAGGAACAGTCAGCAGAGTAAACAGACAAACCACAGAGTGGGAGAAAATCTTCACAATCTATGCACCTGACAAAGGACAAATATCCAGAATCTGCAATGAACTCAAACAAATCAGTAAGAAAAAAACAAACAATCCCATCAAAAAGTGGGCTAAGGACATGAATAGACAATTCTCACAAGAAGATATACAAATGGCCAACAAACATATGAAAAAATGCTCAACATCACTAATGATCGGGGAAATGCAAATCAAAAGCACAATGTGATACCACCTTACTCCTGCAAAAATAGCCATAATCAAAAAATCAAAAAACAGCAGACGTTGGCGCGGGAGCAGTGATCAGGGAACACTTCTACACTGCTGGTGGGAATGTAAACTGGTACAGCCACTATAGAAAACAGTGTGGAGATTCCTTAAAGAACTAAAAGTAGAACTACCATTTGATCCAGCAATCCCACTACTGGGTATCTACCCAGAGGAAAAGAAGTCATTATTCAAAAAAGATACTTGCACACGCATGTTTATAGCAGCACAATTAACACCTGCAAAATTGTGGAACCAACCCAAATGCCCATCAATCATTTAGTATATAAAGAAATAAAGAAATATATATATATTTATGATATATATATATATATATACGTGTAGATATATATATATACGTGTATATATATATACGTGTATATATATATATCTACACGTATATATATATATAATGGAATACTACACATCCATAAAAAGGAATGAATTAACAGCATTTGCAGTGACCTGGATGAGACTGGAGTCTATTATTCTAAGTGAAGTAACTCAGGAATGGAAAACCAAACATCGTATGTTCTCACTGATACGTGTGAGCTAAGCTATGAGGACACAAAGGCATAAGAATGATGCAATGGACTTTGGGAACTTGTGAGGATGAGTGGGAGGAGAACAAAGGCTAGAAGACAAATATTGTGCAGTGTATACTGCTCGGGTTACGGGTGCACCAAAATCTCACAAATCACCACTGAAGAACTTACTTATGTAACCAAATACTACCTGTACTCCAATAACTTATGGGGGAAAAAGAAACCTTTATAAATAAATAAAATAAACTTTTATAAATAAATAAAAAAAGAACCTGAAAGGGCACTGTGTCCAATCCCTCACCCAGTGGCTGTCCCCCACCACCACCACACTTCCACCAAATCTATGTAGTCTCTGGACACCTCCCCACCACCACCCTCTACTATAATAGAAAATACCATAAGCCTTGGAGAGGGGCCAGTTGAGGTTCAAATTTGGGCTCTGCCATTTTCCATCTCTAAATTTCAACATCTTCATCTGCAAAATGGGTATTATAATACCTAACTTGAAGTGAGCTAATAGAACTAAAGCACAGGGCAAGGCATATGGGAGATGCTACACAATGTTATTTTTCTTTCCTTTTCCTTCACAAAAATCTCCCATTGTTTCCAACTTGTCTATTTCCTGTGAGTCTTGAGATAATCCTCTTTATTATGCTTTAGACCTTGAGCCTCTGTTAAACAAATCTATTGTGAATGTCTCAGACTATTTAATATTCCAAGATCCTACCACTGAGTCTGAAGAATCTGACAAGATGGCCCCATTTTAGCTCAAAGAATATTGCCATCAATTCACCCAAGGCCTGCCCTCCCACTCTTTCTGGAAGTTTTCCTGTTGTCTCCTTAAGCCATTCAAGCATAGGGGAAGGCACACATTAAAGGAGCTACGAATTCAAAGGAAGAAAACAGCCTAAATTTGCTCCTTTATTTATTCAGTCACTCAACAAACTTTTTTGATCATTTACCATGTGCCAGAAACAGCACTAGGCCACGAAAACATAGCACTGAACACGACAGGCATAGAAACTGTCCTTAGAGTTCACAGCCTATGCTGGAGACCAACACTGAATAAGTAGTCACTTCAAAGAGAGAGAGGAGCACTCAAGGTGGAGAAACCTGATATACCTAGGGATCCAGGAAGGATTCTGTCTTAGTCCGGGTGCCTCTAAATGCAGACCATGAGAGAAAGACTTGAGTGCAATTAGTTGATTTGGGAGGTGACCCCCAAAAGCAGGAGTGAGGAAATGGAGAGAGTAAGATGGAAAGATGTTTTTAAAAGCCGGTGAAAGGTGCTGGGTGCAGTGGCTCAACCCTGCAATCCCAGCACTTTGGGAGGCCAAGGCAGGAGAATCACTTGAGTCCAGGAGTTCAAGACCAGCCTGGACAACATGGCAAAACCCTGTCTCTGCAAAACACCAAAACATTAGCTGGATGTGGGGGTGCACACCTGTGGTCCCAGCTACTCGGCAGACTGAGGTGGGAGGACCACCTGAGCCCAGAGAGGTCGAGGATTTAGTGAGCCAAGATTGCACCACTACGCTCCAACCTGTGTGACAGAGCGAGACCTTGTCTCAAAAAAAAAGATAAAGAAAAAAAAGCCAATGAAAGGAGCAATTTGCCTTTCTGGGCATCTGAGTCCTGCGGGGGACGTTTTGAGAAACTATGTGGAACACACCTCAGAATTCTCTCACCAGAAGCCGAGGAGCTTCGGGTATCTATCCACTGGCTCTGTTCCTCATTCCTTGAGGGCTGTCTCCCAGGAGCCTTAACACCCCCCTCAACATACAGACACACTTCAGGGTGTATCTACATCAGGGTTTCTCCACTTCAGCACTATTGACATTTGGAGCCAGGTGATCCTTTGTTTTGGGACTGTCCTGTGCCTTGTAGGATATTTAGCAACATCCCTGGCCTCTACTCACTAGATGCCAGTAGCATCACGCCCGCTCCTCCGAAGTGTGACAACCAAAAAATATTTCCAGACACTGCCAAACGTCCCCTGGTCTATGTGCAGCTGAGCAAGGATCCACAATGCCAGAAAATGCCCTCAATTAGAGAAGAATGATGCTGGAGAAGAGTGGAAGGCTCAGGGGACATGAGGCCAGCATCAACACCAGCTGCTGCAGCTTCCCCAAGGATGTTATGGTGTTTAAGCTGGAATTTAAAGAATGGGGAGGAATTCACCTTTGAAAGTGGAAAACAACGAGACTGGAAGCACACCTGCTTTGTAGATGATGGAATCCCCAGCAGCCAGCACAATGCCCAACAACATATGGTAGCAGCTCAATAATTCAAGCCTGGGCTGCTTCACATCAATGGAAATGTCAAGAAGCATAGATAAACAAAAAGACAGAGCCTTAAGAAAAACGTGGCCAGGCACGGTGGCTCACGCCTGTAATTCCAGCACTTTGGGAGGCCGAGGCAGGTGGATCACCTGAGGTCAGGAGTTCAAGACCAGCCTGGCCAACATGGTGAAACCCCATCTCTACTAAAAATACAAAATTAGCCGGGCATGGTGATGCATACCTGTAATCCCAGCTACTTAGGTGGCTGAGGCAGGAGAATCGCTTGAACCTGAGAGGTGAAGGCTGCAGTGAGCCAGGATCGCGCCACTGCACTCCAGCCTGAGCAACAAAAGTGAAACTCTGTCTCAAAAAAAGAAAGAAAAAAAAACTTGTCTTAAATGTAACCCCCACTACAAGAAGATGCAGCCCCATGGGCACAGGGCTTGGCAAATGGAACATGCTTGGCTTGATTTCAGCTCCACTTGCCCCTTGTCCAACCCCATGTATATCTAACAGCCCTACCACAGGCTCCACTCTGCAAGTCACCCCTACTTCCTTCATACCCCCAAATCACCACGTACAAAACTCTGTGGTGGGTAGGTTTGGGAAGAATGGAGGAGGATCATAGCACTGTGCGGCTCAATAAACAACTTTCAGTTGCTGTCCTGAATGTCCTTGGCTCTTCCTGCTGTGAGCACTTTGTCACTAGCTTCCTTTCTCCCCTGGCTCTGCTCTCTGCTACGTTGCTCTGTCTGACATCCACTCCCACTATCATAGTTGTCTCTGTCTGTGGCTCTGTCTGCACCTGCCTCTCTCCATCACTATCTCTCTCTGTCTGCTTGTCTGTCTCCCCTTCCCTGACCCTTTCACTCTTCCTTTCAATTTCCCTGTCTTCCCCATGACAGCCCACCTCAGGGGCCTTTGTCACTGCATTAAAAAATTTGAGGTTGCAGCTCTAATCCCTGGGACAAGCTTGTTTTCTTGGTCTCTTTCACCTTGTTCCCTCCTGCACAGGTGGAAAGCTGTGGCCTTCCTCAGGAGGGTCAAGACTAAACTTAGGTTTGGACTTAGAAAACAAGACTAGTTTTTTAGGTGAGCCTGGCCCAGGCAAAGGAATATTGCGTGATGTCCATGAGTTTGCAGTGTAGTCTGGAGACACAGCCCCAGGAAGTAATAGACCCTGGTTTTCCTCTTGTGTGCATCTATTTACCTTTAGGACTATATTTGGCAGGGTATGGGGAGGAGGACAATAATGACTAGTAAAATATTTATTTGGATATTCCTGAATCTCCTAGGAATTTTCTCTTAGATTCATCCTCTTAATATCACCCCAAAACCAGGTTGAAGAATTAAGAGATGCTTGTCAAAATATACAGAGCAGAGACTATTATAAACACAAAAGAAAAAGTTTTGAAAAAACACCTCTTCTAAATTTGGAAAAATCTAGCTAAAAATTGATATTAAAGATTTTATTTAATACTACAGTTATAAAACTTGATTGAATATATATATATACATACACACACATATGTGATTATTCATTATTTTATGTGGATACATGTCTTAGTCATTTTCTGTTACTATAACTGGATACTTCCTGCTTAGGAATAAATGACTTAGAGTGGGGACCAGCAGAAGTCACAACTGGGTCCAAAAGCACTCACTAGCACCTCATCCTCTCCAGTCACTCCCATCTCAGGGAGATGGCCAGACGGAAAGAGCATCCTGCCTTGATTCCAAACTAGGGGAGTAGAGGAATAAGGGATTCTGTCTTTTCCTTTTTTGTCCACTGTGCCTGTATAAATAGTCCTTTTCCTTTTTAAGTGCCTGATGATAGATGCTCATTGAGGTTGATCCACATAGGCCAATTAGATATGAGGGAGAAAAGCCATTGACTCCACCCTAATTCTTTAGGTCAACTCAAATATCTTTAGGAATACATGTAGATACTCAGCATAAGTATGGAAGATTCCAAATGTGTACAGGGTCAAGGGAACAGCTGCTGGGGAGAGTAAAATGCATCACTGAGACAGGAAGAGGCAAGGAAATACAATAAGTACATGGAGTTTATAGGAAATGCACTGATTCAATTCAATAAACACTGCCAGGCACTGGAAAATAAGATTTGAAACATGTCTTCAAGGAACTCATGGTTTGGTAGAGGCTCTCCTACAATGTTCATTAAAGGTTTTTCCCTCAGTGATGGAAAAAGTGTTGAAATCTAGAGTGCTCCAATGAAAAAATATATGTGAAATTATTTAAAAGGTTATAAAGCACCAAATTCTGTATTATTTTCACTATTTATTACTTGATCATAAAGCTCTTCCTAATAATATATAGCAAGGGTTGGCAAACCACAGACTGCTGCCTGTGTTTGTAAATAAAGTTTTACTGGACCATAGCCATGTCCATTCATTTATCTATTACCTATGGCTGCTTTCATCCCTACAAAAGCAGAGTGGAGTTGTTGCCACCAAAATGGCATGGCCCGCAAATACTAAAATATTTGCTATCTTCCCTTTACAGCTGAAGATTACCAACATCTGATATATAGAGTCATTCAAATGTTCCCTGGGTCACTCAATTCTCCTGAATCTTCTTTCTTTTCCTGTAGAGAATGACTGTTTTTTTCACGTGTGAAAAAACCTGTCATTCAAAAAAATTCTTTATAATTGAGTGAAAAACACAGGATGGTAGGTTTTTAACTCTTTCAACAATAAAATAACACAGAATCATAATTATTATTTATTGCTTTCTATTTTACTAAATTATTGGAAATAAAATTTTGCTTTTATAAATTAAAAAATTCATTCTGCCATGTGGCAACTTGTGTTTTTCCAGTTTTTTTTAAAGATGAAAGCTTTTCTCCTTAAATTATGACAATCTGTCTTGTAGAAGAAATAATTGCTTTGCATTAAGGTGACTTGCTTTATTCTGTGTTATTATTGCCAAGCAACCTCATCTTAAATCCCAAAGTTCTAACTTCTTTTAATAGACATAGAGGTATTATCTGAGTTCCAAGAATTTATATTAAGCTCTTACAAAGTGTATTATGAATGTAGCCCAAACAAATACTGAAACATAACTCTGGGACAGCTGCACTAGACCCAAGGCTGGTTTCAGTTTCCATTTACTCTTTGAATGTAGCAAATATCCAGAAGTTAAAAAAAAATCCTCTGAGAAACCAAGATATGAGTTGGCATTGGATTAATCCCACACTGGTATTTGTGATCATCAAAAAACTGGAGCCACAGCTATGTGGCCTAAACCAGATGGGAGCATGAACTTTCTTCCTCTCTGCCAAGTATTATTTCATGTGTATTTTTAAAATCATCACTACACCTAGAACCAACAGGTTTGCTATCCTTTAACATTTGAATTAGGTTTTAGGGGAGAAAAAAACCCTTGGTTAGTTTTTGAGTTAGACCTTAGAAAACCACTCCTGAGGCCCTGAAGAAATAAGAACCAGGTAAACATCAGCTTTGAAAACCTGAAAAATAGTCATTCTTAGTATACACAGTTTGCTTCATTATTGCCATTTGGACACATCACTTGCCTAGTCCCTGACTCTTCTTCTATTGCTTTCTTCTAGTCACCATGCACTAAGTGGTTTTGGCAGTGTTAGGTCTCCTGTTGCAAAGGCCAAAATTATCCCAAAATAGAAGCAAAGAAGCAGCATAGGCCAAGGAAGGCCTTAAAGAAAAGCATATGCATTAACATAAGAAGATTTTGGAAAGTAGATGAGAGGGATGTCTTCAGGCCAAAGAGAGGAAGAATCCAGTTTGGTTAAAGAAAGTGGCTAAAAAGATTCTGACTAATTCTGAATACATTTTATGTCCATACTTTATCTAAGAGAAGAGTTTATCCATTAGCAACCTGCATCTGGGCACAGCCAACCTTTAAAACTATAATTGGTACCTTTCCCATTAGTAAATATTATGAATTGAATTGCTGTTCCTGCCCCTCCAAAATTCATATGTTGAAGCCCTAACCCTCAGTAGCTCAGAATGTGACCTTATTTGGAAATAGGGTCATTGCAGGTGCAATTAGTTAAGATGAGGTCATAATGGAGTACAGTGGGCCCTAATCCAATACAACTGGTGTCCTTATGAAAAGGGAAAATCCTGACACAGATATGCACACAGGGAGAAGAATACAATGTGAACACCAAGGCAGATATCAGGGTAATGAACCTGCAAGTCACGAAGGCCAAATATTGCCAGCAAACCACTAGAAAGTTAGGTGAGTAGCATGGAACGGATTCTCTCTCACCGCCCTCAGAAGAAACCAATCCTGCCCATACCTTGATCTTGGACTTCCAGCCTCCAGAACTGTGATACAATAAGTTTCTGTTGTTTAAGCTGCCCAGTTTGGTACTTTGTTACAGCAGCCCTAGCAGACTAACACAGTAAAGCCCCTGTCAGATCATCAGTCGGCATATCTACATGTCTACAACAGCATCATTCTAGGTCACAGGGCATCCCCCCACCCCAGGTTCATTCCTTCTGCAGACCACTCTAGAGAAAACTCCGGCCTACCATATATAGATTGGTGTTCCTATATATGGTACTGGTTAGTTCACTTTTTCATTCCTCTGTTAAAGAAGGTATTTCCCAGCTTGAAATTTTTCATTTCTTTTTAGTTTCCAAACTAAAGTTTTTTAGTAAATAAAAATGCATACATTATTTCCTTATCCCTCATTGGATTAGAATGAAAGTAATATCTTTTTGAAAAGGCATTAGTTTCAAAATACAAGTAACCAGAATACTCATTGAATGCTTTTATAATCAGGATATGCACAATTACCTCTAGTATATGGTCTCAATTCCTATTTCATTATTTTTCTCCTGACAGTAAATATGCAAAACTCTTCTATATTTGAAGAGTTTTGTTTCACCAAGCCAAAAATCCCTCAAATATGAATCCTTCAAATTCTCTTTTAAAAAGTAAAATTAAAGCAGTAAAATAATCCTAACAAAAGGATAATAGTCAAAGTTGTGAGAGAAAAGGGTTTGGAGACTTTCAGCTACAATCAAATCCATGAGATGTGAATAAACTGGAAAAGAATCATAGACATAATAAGGCTAGGACATAGCTAATGTTTTCTATATTGAGTGTGGTAAGTGTTTTAGTGAAATCAATTATTCCATTACAAAATTGTATAAATTCGGTAGTACTATTATTTTCACCATTTTATAGATGTAGAAACTGAGACACCAAGAAATTCTGTGAATTGCCCAAAGTCACAGAGCTAGTCATTGATGGAGTAGAAATGACCCCCAGGCAGCCTGACTCCACAGTTCACACGCTAACCCCTTGGTGACACAACTTCTTAACATTGTGGTTCATCGCCAATATTCATAAGTGAAATAAATACTAAATTTCAGTTACAGGATAATAAAAACAAATATTTAAGTCCTTAAGCCCCCTGAATTAACTCTAGGTTAAGAAGCCCTGGTGTAGATAGACTTTAGAAGGCAGGTAACATGTCAATCTTATGAACTATTAAGTAGCTAGTACAAACCCTCAAACATACATGCACAATAGAGAAGACAGATTTGTGCTGCATTCCATCGGGTCGAATGCCATGATCCATGACTTGGCTCCCACAAAGCCCCAGTAACCCCTGCCTCTTTTGGTATCCAAAGTCATCCCACAGTCCTTGGGAACAAGGTCAGACATTAGACAGATACCCAAAATATCCTTGAAAAGTAAAAATAACGTATTATCAGAAAACATTTAACCTGAAAAGGGCCAGAAATTTGGAAGATGAATGTTCAGCGGTAGAAAATGACTTGCCAACACAGTGTGAACCACGTGGTTTGCCAGATGTTAATTGCAATTGGCACTTCTGAGGCTGGTGTGAGATGTGTTGTCCTTCATCTCCAAAGAGCTGTTTCTGACCTACTTTCTTCCTGACCGCCCCATTTGGAAAAAGGAGGAAAAAACTTTGAATTTGATTCTAAGTGTTTTACTGAGTTATTTTAATTATTTTGAAGGATAATGTGCTTTCATAAAACTTGAAATAGCAGTTTTCCTTAGAGCTCACACTTTATGTCAAGTGAGCAATTATGGCCTAGATTGAACACATTTGGACCTGACTCATTCTTCTATTAATATAGTAATAATCCCTCATGAATATTCATAATTCCTTCATTCATACTGTATTTACACATCTCCTTCAGATGAAACATCTTAAAACTTCCATTTTATCATGGGAAAAATAGGCATAGCAAATTTCAAACAAGTAACATACATTTTTACCAAAATAGGGTTAGTTTTCTTCATTGATATTTAATTCTCAAATGAAACTCAAGTTGATTCAGACCTAGTCCTTGAAGGCTAACACATGAAATTCTTTCTTCCCACTCCCACATCATAAGGTCTCTCTGTCCCCTAGTAAAAGCATTGTTTATTCAATTCTTAGCTGTTTAAATGTTCTAAACTTCCATTCATTTGTTCAACAAATATTTACTGAGAGCCTCCCATATGATAGGTGATGAACTAGACCTGGCAATGCAATGATAAATAAGAAGTGTCCTGATCCCTGAGGGTCTCATAGTGAGGAAGACAGATAAACCTAACCAGACTATAAGCTGGTTGGTGGTGTAATAGAGGCAGTAACTGAAGGCTGTGTAAGTACTAGGGAACTTACAATTTATCTTCCTAGAATATTAAAGAAAGGTTTCAAAGAGGTAATCACCTACGGAGCTTCAGGAGGAGGCTGGTCACCAGAAAGACCAAGGCATGTTTAGAGGTTTGTGACTTTCAGCCCCACTCCCTGACCTCAGGGAGGTGAACATGTGGAGGTTTCTGGAGGGTGACCCACTAGGAAGGGCATGGAAGCTCTACACCCCTTCTCACATGTTTTGCCACATGTGTCTCTTTATCTGTATCCTTTGTAAATCCTTTATGATAAACTGGTAAACATAATTAAGTGCTTCCTTGAATTCTGTGACCTGCTCTAGCAAATTAATTGAACCCAAGAAGAGGATCATGGGATCCCCAATTTATTGCCAATCGGTCAGAAGCACAGGTCAAACAAACTGGGGCTTGCAACTGGCATCAAAAGTGGGAGCAGTTTTGTGAGACTGATCCCTCAACCTGTGGGATCTGATGCTATCTCCAGTAATGTCAGAATTGAATTAGAGGACACAAAACTGGCGTCTGCTACAGAATTGATTGCTTGCTTGCTGGTAAGGAAAAAACCCCATACATTTGTCGCTGAAGTCTTCCATGTTGATTGTTATTGAGTAAGAGAAAAGAAAAAGAACTTTGAGTTTAAGTGTGTTTTTTCCACTCACAGCTTAAATAAAATGACATCCCAGGGAGAAAAAGTATGATGTTAAATTGCTAATGAGTTGATTAAATCAGGGAGGTCAAATGCCACGGGCAAAATTATAGGACAAGACTGCAATGGAAAAAAGCTTCATTTCAATGGAAAATTTGCCTCAGATATGTGTTTTGGAAACACACTGGGGTTTATATCTGGCAGCAATGTGGATCATGCCCATTCACTCATTCTTTACTGTCACCCTAATTAACCACCAGTGCCTTATGCAGACTTGCCCAGGAGGGAGGAGATCGTAGCCTTAAATATAAAAGGAGAGTGCTAGAAAGAAAAATTGAGGAAAGATGAAGTATGAGGCATAATGGTATGAAATAAGATAATGAAAAAATTGAAAAAAGCTGAGGGAGAACAGAGTAGAGGTAAAGGTGCTGAACCTGAATCTGTTTACTAGTGATTGAGAAGAAGAGTATAATATATAATAAGTATATAATAGCTTACCTCTGCTGTGTACTGGCTGGACTTCCAACTATCGGCACCTGTAGCCCTTTGCTTGATAGCCTTTTTGGCTGCTACCACCCACTCTCCCTGCGCACACAAAGGCTAGAAGGGGCAGAGGATTAAGGGCTCCTGGGAACAGTCCTCAACCAATGTCTGGCAGGAACTGTTAGATAAATCTCCCAGCTCCTGTGCCCCTTGGATGGGATAACTCTGAGATATGTGTTTTATCTTTCAAACCAGACTAAGCTCTTATTGCCCAGAGTGGGAACCCTTGATGACACATTCTTATTAGCTGCCTTCCCTGCCCTTTCTCACTTCCCCACTCCGCTACTGGTATCTCCTAGGATCACCTCACAAAGAAACAACTTGTACTTGAATTCTCATCCCAACTGTTGACTACAAAGAAAGTAGGTGTGAGGGAACAAATGAGAATGGAAAAGTGAAAGGTTGAAAAGTGAATATGAAAAACAAAACAGTAAGAGGCAGGAAAGACAAAAAGGAAAGTTGCCACATCCTTGAAGAGATGAAACAGAAGAATCCAACTATATATCCCTTAAAGCAGAGGTTTTTAACTTGGACTGCACGTTAAAATTGCCTACGATTAATAAAAACAAAAACTAACAGTACTCAGGTCCCATGCACATAACAATTATAAATGTACAAGGTCTGTCTCCTGCATCTCCTGCCCTCCAGTCCCTCCTCTCATAGTTGATACTGTGTTGTTGTGATCAAGGGAATAGGTAGAAATGCATACTTGTTAGAGCAAGTGGCTGGAAATGAGTGAAAAAGGAAGGAGAAAGAAAAGAAAAGCTACCTGAGTATTGAATAAATATCTGCATCACTCTTGAAGTCTTTGGAATTATAATAGGTTTTTCTTTTTCTTTTTCTTTTTGAGACAAGATCTTGCTCTGTTGCCCAGGCTGGAGTACAGTGGCACGATCATAGCTCACTGCAGCTTCCACCTTCTAAGCTCAAGCAGCCCTCCCGCCTCAGCCTCTCGAGTAGCTGGGACTACAGGCATGCACCACCAAGTCAAGCTAATTTTTTTTTCTTTAGTAGAGACAACGTCTTGCCATGTTGCTCAGGCTGGACTTGAACACCTGAGCTCAAGCTATCCTCCCACCTCAGCCTCCCAAAGTGCTGGAATTACAGGCATGAGCCACAGCACCCAGCCTACGTTTATCTTTTAAATGTACCACCACACTGAGGCTGGCCTCAAGGTGGTCTAGTTTTTTCACATTCAAAATAACAATTTTTCTAATATGCATTTAATCTACAAAATCTGCAAGAGGAATAAATAAATATGCCTAAGAGAGAACACGTGGCTGGGCCCAGGAGTTCCTTTTACTTCACTTGGGACAAATCCAGTAGACTAGATGACTCTGATTAATGATCTCTATTGTCTTGATTTGGGGGTAAAAAATAATTTCTGATTTGATTTTGGACAAGATTTTAAGGAAAACAATCAGACTGGTCAATGTTTGTTAAGCATTGGATTGGCAGGAAGTCCCAGGTTGGGAATAGATTAAGGATCAACCCCAGGGATTATTATTGAGTGAACCAAGAGTTCTTAGTTTAATGAATGGGATGAAAATAAACACTGCAACACATGCAAGTCCCCCAGATTTTATCTCCTCAAAAAGGAGGATGAAAATTAGTGACATATATATTAGCAACACCCCCGCCCCCAAAGAAATCTATAGCAAATTTAGAACTGGAAGAAAAATCAAGTTCACTTTCATTCTTCAGTTACTCTTCATTGGTATCATTATACTACCATTTTAAAGATGATTGGTGGTAGATGATGTTGTAGGTGCAATAGAAAGAGTTGGACTTTGAAGTAAACACAATTGGATATGAATCTCAGATCACTAGGTATATGTTCTGGCGAATACTTCATTGTGTTGTTGCCAGGATTAAATGAGATAGAGAAATACAGAGCATGTGCCTAGTGCATAGCAACTGCTCAATAAAATTGACCAGTAGTTATCACAGTAGCATTAGTAATAATAATATTAATATTATATAATAACTTTTCTGAACTTCATTTTCTTCATCTATAAAGTGAAACAAATAAGACCGACTTTGTAAAATTCTGAGAATAAGTTTGCAAATGAAATAACTTATTTAAAATGCCTAGAGCAGCATCTGGTTCAAAGCAGGCATTCGATTAATGCAGCAGCTATTGTTATTGGCTTGTTTTTGTTTGTCCAGGACCTCATGACCTTTTCTCACTGATCCTTGTCCCCATCCCCTGGACATTTCTTCAACACTCCTGGAGGTCAGTTTTGTGGCAGTGACCCATAGTTATCTCTCCACCATGATACACACAACATGCAATTACAAATGTCTATTATCTTCATTAAAACAATAGTTAGGAAAGCAAAGCTGGTTTGGGTTTGGTTGTTATTCTAAGTTCTCCTTCCCTGATTCCTTTGGCATTCTTTTCTGCAGTGGCGCTTTTTAACTGCTACCAACCTCCTTTTAGTCACTGTTTAAATATAAGTATTTTTTATCTGAGGGAAGGAAGCTGAATTATTGCATAAGACAGTCCTCAGGGCAGTTGCATTTGAAGACCTCTACTCCAGACAGATTGTGATATAGTGAAATCTCCATTCTGAACAGCCTTGTGCAATTTTTTGCTTGGACAATGGAAGGAGCAGCCCAAAGAACAGGTAAAATGGGAGAGAACCAAAATCCTACTCTTATGAAACACAGGATAAGCCAAGTGGTATCAAGTGGACGATGAAAAATGAAGGCTGCTTCTTGTTTGGTAACTTATTTATAAGCCTCAAGTAATCTCCATTTTGTTGAAAGGGACCTTTAATCTTTGAAATAGGTCAAATCCAAGCTTTGATTAAACACCTTTATGGTGAATTTCTGAAGCATCTGAATTTACAAAATGCGGCTCCTGAGAAAGTGAACTGTGCAGAGAAATCTGGCTCATGATGACAAACTCAAGCACAGAAGAAACAATCATCTCCTGTTTCACTCAGGTTGCTGAGGTTGCTTTTTCATTTTTTTTCAATTTCCTTTTGATTTAATGTTAATCGTTTCAAACAAGCAATGAATATAGACTAAACATGGTCTACATTTTTATTAACTATTAAATCCTACAGGACTAGCATTCCCATTTTCCATTTCCTCTCCTCTGTCCCAATTCAACAAAATTATGAAATAAAATACAGACTGATTCAATCAGCTTATTTTCAAAAACATATTAATTTTTTGAATAGTAAATTAATCGATGTTCATTGTAAAAGGTATGCAGAAATTTCACAAAGGCCAAAAGGGAGAAAAAAATCACACATAACCCCACCAGAGAAATAAACACTATTAACATGTTGATGAAGATTGTGCTTGTACTTTTCCATGCATTTATATGTTTATTTCATCAGAATCATAGTACACATATTGCTTTTGTGATCACACTTTAAAGTCATTCAATATCTCTCTCAGCATGATTTTAAATGGCTGCATAGTATTCCATCAAATAGATAATTTAGATAGCCAATTCCAAATTTTTGAACATTTGGGTTGTTTCTAGGTATTTTTGTTATTTTGACACTTCAGGGAACATTCCTGTACATATATCTTTGGGCACATCCATGAATATTTCTCTAAGATAAATTCCCAAGAGCGAAGTTTCTGTTCAAATGGCATGCTCATTTTAAGAGTGTTTTAAGGATATTTTTTACTTTGTAGAGCCTACCACAATTGCAACTAAATGACTATTCTTGTAATTATTTTTCCAGTGACTGACTTTCCAAGTAGTTAACAAATTCCAACAGTTTGGCTCCCAATCTATATCTCCCTGTCTTTCATGCCTGAAAAAAAAGTGTAAAAATCTTTTGTCATGAACATGTGTCTATGTTTTTAGCTTGGGAAACATGGTAGCCATAACCATATGCCATGAAAGCAAAATATTCAGTAAAGTTTCAGATATTTGCACACCTAACATTGAGTTGTTCCTTATATCCAGTAACTTCTAGAAGGGCAGGCATCTCATATCTGCTTACACCTGTGTCTGCAGATACAGTATAGCAGCTGGCACATAGTATAAGCTCAAAAACAATTTCCTGAATGAATACATGAATGAATGGTCACCTGGTAAGGGGTATATCAATTTACATTCCCACCAATAATGAGAGGAGCTTCTCTCTCACAATCTCAGTCAGCTAACTTTTAGGCAAAAATTCTACATATCCCACAAGTGCTCAGTTGTTTAAGAAAATATATTTTAATAGCTTAAGCAGATAAAACTATCTAAAGGAGTCACTCAGTCATACCAAATTTAAAAGCATATGATGTTTATTTACCCACATCATATGTAATATGATGATCATTCTAGAGGAACAGTGTCTAATAGAAATATGATGTAAGCCACACATATCATTTTAAACTTTCTAGTAGCCACAATTTAAAAATTAATAAGAACTGAATGAAATCACTTTTAAATATATTTTATTTAATCCAATATTTCTAAAATATCACTCCAACATGTATTAAATTTTGATTAATTTAATAAATCAATATTTATTAAATATTGATAATAAAAATTACCAATAGTTTATATTCTTCTTCTCATACTGTGTTCAAAATCCAGTGTGTTTTACAGCACAACACAACTCGGACACAAAATTTCCATCAGAAATACTTGACCTCTGTTTAGATTCCATAACATTTACAGTTGTTCCATACTCAAGGGGTTCCGAATACTCATACCTAAATTCTTCCAAATATACTTCAAAGTTTTTCAATTACTGAATCGAGTCATTTTTAATTCAAATTAAATAAAATTAAATTCCTCAGTCACACTCATCATATTTCGAATGCTCAATAGCCACACATAGCTAGTGGCTATTATATTGAACAGTGTTGCAGAGGCCAACCCTTTAAGTGTCTTTTGTATGGTCCATTAGCATTTAATAAGTTATCATACAAATTAGTTCTTATCATCCCTGTTTTCAGATGAGGACATAGAAGCTTTGAGAAATTGTCACTCATATAAGACCCTACAGCTAGAGATTAGTTAAGACTCACATCTAGGCATGTGGCCCCCAGATGCTGAATCCTTTCCTCTGTCTCACTAGCTGAAAGAACAGCAAAATGAAACATCTGTGTTAGGTGTGCAAATATCTGAAACTTTCCTAGATACTTTGCTTTCATGGCATATGGTTATGGCTACCATGTTGCCCAAATTAAAAACATAGACACATGGTTTTGACAAAAGATTTTTGCACTTCTTTCAGGCGGAAAAGACAGTGAGAGAGAGATAGTTTGGAAACTAAAATGCTAGAATTTGAGGACATTTCAATAGTTTATGGCAGTGGTTTCTAACTTCTTTTAGGCAGCAGAACCTGTTTGTCCATGAGATCTTAGGTAGAACGCCAGTGTATAAAATCAACAAAGCTGCTGTACTAAATCACAGGTAAGGGCGCCCAGAGTATTGCCACTCGACATCCTCCTCTGCCAAATCCTCTCCTCACCATGGCAGCCCCTGAGGTAAAACCCCAGAACCCAAAAATGGCATGAAACAGCATTTTAAAACCCCCCTTCAGAAAGGACCTCTGCTTTCAGAAAGATGAAATAGATGTATTTTTCCCTATTTCAACAACTAAGTACAGCTAAACCCCCCCGGACATTATATATAAAACAAATATGAGAAGACCCAGAAAGGTGGAAAGGAAATGGTAGATGAACCAAGGGCCTTGGGGCCTGAAGAACAGCAAAGTGGTAAATTCCTTCTTTTTTTGTTTGATTTTTGTTTTTGCCACAAATATACCAGCCTGGATGCTGGAGAAGCCAGCAAACTGGAAAGTCCAATGGGCGCAGACAAGAAAAGCCTGCACTCTCTAACCAGAGGACCAGGAAACGGACAGCCTAGAAAGACAGAAAACTTTTAGACAATAACTTCTTCACTCCAGCTAAACACAATAGAGAATACTACAGCCCCTACCCCCATCTTCATCAGCAAATGGTGAATGGGAAAACCATACTTCCACACTTGCCAGCCTGTAACAAGGCACCACAAAACCCCCCTCTCCCACCAGGGTGTTGTCAGAGAAGGCCACATGAGGACTTTATTTCTGCTCACCCACCTCCTGGTGTCTGTGGAGACTACGTGGGGAACCTGGACTTTCATTCCCATTTGGCAGTAATGAAGCACCCCTCGCGCAACTGGAGTGGTGTCAGAGGAGGCCTGATGAAGAGTTAAGACTTTCACCACCACCCAGTGGTCATGAGGCCTCCCGCCCATGGTGTCAATGGAGGCTACATGGGGAGCAGTAAAGTACTGCTGTTTCTTACAGTCACAGTTATATGGGCAGAAGCCTAGTAAGGAAGAAACCTGAATTCCCACCACAACCCAGCAGTAATCAGAAGTCCCTCCTCCACCCCCAGGTATCACTGGAAGCCAGTGGAGAGCCTAGATTTGTAGTGCCACCTGGAAGTAACAAGGCAGCACCCCTCCTTCTCTCTGCCAGAGTGATGTCAAGAGATGCTAGCTAAAACAGAACATTTAAATAAGACCCAGCATCTCATAACATAATAACCAAGATGTTCACCTTTCAACCAAAAATTATTCTTCATGCCAAGAACCAGGAAGGTCTCAACTTGAACAAGAAAAACAATCAACAGATACGATTGCTGAGATGACACAGATGTTACAATTATCTGAGAAGAATTTTGAAGAAACCATCATAAAAATGCTTCAAGAAGCAATTATGAACATGCTTGAAATGAATAAAAATCAGAAAGTCTCAGCAGAGAAATAGAAAATACAAAGAAAAACCAAATGAAAATTTTAGAACTGAAAAATACAATAACCAAAATTTTAGAAAAACCTCAACAGATGTGCTTGAAAGCAAAATGTAGAGGTTAGATGACAGATAATCAGTGAATTTGAATATAGAACAATAGAAATTACCCAATCTGAACAACAGAGACAAGATCAACTGAAAAAAAAATGAATAGAACCTCAGAGACCTGTGGAACTATAACAAATGATGTAACATCTATATCATCAGAGTCTCAAGATGAAAGGAGAAAGAGGGTCAGGCTAAAAAAGTGTTTCAAGAAATAATGGCTAAAAAAATTCCAAATTTGGAATAAGACATAAACATATCCGAGAAGCTAAGCTAACCCCAAACAGGATAAACCCAAGGAATTTCACAGAAAGATACATTAGAGTCAAACTTCTGAAAATTAAAGACAAAGTAAAAATCTTAAAAGCAGTGAGAGAAATGACACCTAACCTGTAGGGGAAAAACAATTCAAATAATATCAGGCTTCTCACAAGAAACTAAGAAGGCCAGAAAGAAGTGTCACAAGATTTCTCAAGTCCTGAAGAAAGAGAAAAGAAGAACTGCCAATCCAGAATTTTATATCAGTGAAGATATCCTTTGAGAATAAAGGGGGAAGCAAAGACATTCTCAGATGAAGGAAAAATAAGGAATCTGTCACCAGCAGACCTATGCTGAAATAATAGCTAATGGAAATTCTCTAGACAGAAAGGAAATGATCAAAGAAGGAAATCTTGGAACATTAGAGAGAAAGAAACAATAATAGAATAAAAATATGGGTAAATACAATAGACCTTCCTTCTCTTCTTGAGTTTTCTAAATTATGTTTGACAGTTGAAGCAAAAATTATAACATTGACTGGTTGATATGGTTTGGCTGTGTCCCCACCCAAATCTCATCTTGAATTATAGCTCCCATGATTCCCACATGTCATGGGAGGGACCCAGTGGGAGGTAATTGAATCATGGGGACAGGTCTTTCCCATGCTGTTCTCATGATAGTCAATAAGTTCATGAGATCTGATGGTTTTATAAAGGGCAGTACTCCTGCACATGCTCTCTTGCCTGCTGCCATGTAAGACGTGACTTTGCTCCTCACTCGCCCTCTGCCCGATGGTGAGGCCTCCACAGTCATGTGGAACTGTGAGTCAACTAAACTTCTTTCCTTTATAAATTACCCAGTCTTGGGTATGTCTTTATTAGCAGCATGAGAGCAGACTGGTGTAGTTCTCAATGTATGTAGAGAAAATATTTAAGACAATTATAAATGGGGGGAGAGTAAAGGGACACAAAGGTAAGTAAGGTTTTCACATTTCACTTGGACTGATAAAAAATGTTGACACTAGTAGATCTAGTAAGTTATATATATGCAATATAGTAAAGTTATTCAAAGAGGTACACTCCGTAACACAATAAATCAAATAAACACAAATAAATTACAAAAAACAAAAATAAAATGGAATTCTAAAGAATGTTCAAGTAACCTACAGGAGGAAAAACAGGAGAAAAAACAGAGAAATGAAAAACAGAGAGAACAAACAGAAAATAAAAAAGAAACTGGCAGACTCAAGCCATAGCATATGAATAATTACATTAAATGTCAAAAGTCTAAATACACCAAGTAAGAAATTGTCAAAATGAATTTTTAAAAAATGTAACCTAACTATATACTGTCTACAAGAAAACTCACTTCAAATCTAATCATACAGGTAAGCTAAAAGTAAAAGGATGAAAAAGATATACCATGCAAACATTAATCCAAAGAAAGTAGGATTTGTTATATTAATATAAGATAGTAAAGTTCAGAGCAAAGAAAATGACCAGGGACAGAGAGGGACATTAGATAATAAAAGGGCTAAACAGCCAAGAAGACAAAGTAATCCTAGTGCGTAAAACAGCAGAGCTGAAAAATATGTGAAACAAAAACCGACAGAACTAAAATGAGAAATAGAAAAATCCTCAGCAACTGATAGAACAACAACTAGAAAAAAATCTCCAAGCATATAGAAAAGAGCAACCCCATCGGCCAACATGATCTAATCACCATTGATAGAACACTCCACCAAAGAACAGTAGAATATACATTATTTTCTTCTTTGTTTTTGTCTTTTTGTTATTTGGGGATGGGGAGTCTCCATTGGCTTTTTCTGACTTTTAAGTTCAGGGGTACATGTACAGGTTTGTTATATTGGTAAACTTGTGTCATGGGGGTTTTATTTACAGATTATTTTGTTACCCAGGTATTAAGCCTAGTACCCATTAGTTATTTTTCCTGATCGTCTCCCTCCTCCCATCCTCCACCCTCCAGTAGGCCCTAGTGTGTGTTGTTCCCCTCTATGTGTCCATGTGTTCTCGTCATTTAGCTCCCACTTATCAGTGAGAACATGTGATATTTGGTTTTCTGTTCCTGCATTAGTTTGTTAAGGATAATGGCCTCCAGCTCCATCCATGTCCCTGCAAAGGATATAATCTTGTTCCTTTTTTATGGCTGCATAGTATCCCATGGTGTATATGTATTTACCACATTTTCTTTTTCTTTTTTTTTTTTTTTTTTTTTTTTGAGACAGAGTCTTGCTCTGTCTCCCAGGCTGGAGTGCAGTGGTGTGATCTCCACTCACTGCAACCTCCACCTCCCGAGTTCAAGCAGTTCTCGTGCCTCAGCCTCCCAAGTAGCTGGGATTACAGGTGTGTGTCACCATGCCCGGCTAATTTTTGTATTTTTGGTAGAGACAAGGTTTCACCATTTTTGCCAGGCTGGTCTCGAACTCCTGACCTCAAGCAATCCACCCACCTCAGCCTTCCAAGTGCTGGGATTACAGGCATGAACCACCGTGCCCAGCCCCACATTTTCTTTATCCAGTCCATGATTGATGGGCATTTAGGTTGATTCCATGTCTTTGCTATTGTGCTGCAATGAACATATGCAAGTATGTGTCTTTATAATAGCATGATTTATATTCCTTTGGGTATATAGCCAGTAATAGGATTACTGGGTTGAATAGTATTTTTGTCTTTAGGTCTTTGAGGAATTGCCACACTGTCTTCCACAACGGTTGAACTAATTTACACTGCCACCAGCAGTGGAATATACATTACTTGCAAGTGCCCACAGAAAATACACTGAGATAGACATATTCTGGGCCACAAAACAAACCTCAATAAATTCAATGAATTGCAATCATACAGAATGTATTCTCTTTCCACCATGGAATCAAACTAGAAATCATTAACAGAAAGCTAACCAAAAAATCCCCAAACATGTGAAACCTAAATAACATGCTTCTAAGTATTCCAGTGGTCAAAGAGGAAGTCTCCAGAGAAATTATAACAAATACATTAAATGAAATGACAGTGAAAACAAAAAATATCAAAGGTTGTGGAACACAGCTAAAGCAGTGCTGAAAGGTAAATTTACAGCATATATTAGAAAAGAAGAAAGGTCTCAAATGAATAATCTAAGCTCCTACCTTCAGAACCTAGAAATAGAGCAAAATAAACCCAAAGCAAGCAGAAGGAAGGAAATAATAAAGATAAAAGCAGTAGTCAGTGAAATTGAAAACAGAAAAACAATAAAGAAAATTGGTGAAAAACAGCAATCTCAAAAGGTCGCAGACTGTATTATTCCAATTATATAACATTCTCCAAATGACAAAAACATAGATGGAGAACAAATCAGTGATTGCCAAGGGTTACAAAGGATGTGGGGAGATGGTGGGTATAACTGTATATGGGTGGCATGAGGGAAGTCTTTGTGATGATGGAACAGTTCCACATCTTGATTATGGTTCCTTGAATCTGTAACTATTTCAAAATTAAAAGATTTTTTTAAATGGTAAGACTGAACCATATCAAATGTTGGTAAGAATGTGGAGTAACTGAAACATTCATACACTGCTGGTGGTCATATACAGTGATACAATCACTTTGGGAAACAGTCTGACCACACATATTAAAGCTATACATATATGTATATGCATATGTGTGTGTGTGTGTGTGTGTATACACACACATATACATACATATATCTTTTGGTTTGACAATTTCACTCCTTGGTATATACTCAAGTGAAATAAGAGCATATATCCACCGAAAGATATGTCGAAGAATGCTCATAGTACTTTTATTTATAATATCCAAAGACTAGAAGCAACTCAAATGTCCATAACCATTAAAATACATGAGTAATTAAGGTATATTCGTACAACTGAAATGAGACAGCCCTGAAAAGAATTGGCTGCTGCTACACGCAACCACATTGAGGAATCTTAGAGACACTTTGTTGAGCAAAAGAAACTACACACAAAAGAATACATATTTTATGATTCCTTTTATGCGAAAATCAAAAACTGGTAAAACCAACCAATAGAGGTGATGGAAGTCAGAACACTGATTATCTCAGGCGAGGAGTATGGGTGTGGACTGGGAAAGGGCATGAAGGAGCCTTCTGAGGCTGTGGAAATAATCTATATCTTACCCTGAGTGGTATTTACATGGGTATATACCTATGTAAAACTTCACTAAGCTTATACTTAAGATTAGTGCACTTCACTGAATGTAAGTAAAAATAATAAATAAAGAAACAAGAAATGAAAAACCAAACCATTCTTTTTGGGAGACTGTTCTGCAATGCTGGGCTATTGTGTCACTTTGAATAAGACCAAAATGAGAACCGTGCATGATGGACCCATATATATCCTCCCGCTCTTTTGGAGGCCTGCTCCATGGAATGCTTTTCTCACCTTTGCACCTCCCTTGGTGGCATTATTTAAACCCTATATCTGGTGTCCCTGATACTTAACCCAAGCAATGGTTCAGTTACATTATGCATTTACTTACCTCTATGAAAGACATTATCACACCTTGGGCGAGTATCTGTTTACAAATATTTGCAGGGAGGAAGACAGCACAGTGGTTAGGGTTGTGGGCTGGGGAGTCAGATTGCAGGGGTTTGGATTCCCACTTTGTCACCTACTAACCCAACTTTGGGAAAGATCTTAAGCTCCAGGGCTCTGCAGTTTCCACTTCACAGTAGGACTATCCATTGAACACCAAATGAAAGATAGGTAAGAGAGACAAGATAATATACCAGTCTCTCTGGAGGACAAGGAGCAAATCTGATTCATTCTTAGGTCCCTAGCATTTAATGCAGTGCTTTGCACAACACAAATAACTGATAGAGCCTAATGGTTAAAAGCAAGGGTTTTGGAGCTACACATACCTGGGTTCAAAACCCAGCTCCACCACTTACCAATTGTGTGGCTTTGTGCACACACACACTTCTCTGATATCAATCTCCTTGTGATAAAATGAGAGAATTAAATGACATAATTTATGGAAAGTGCCTAGCACAGTGTCTGATACCTAGTAGAAGCTAAAAAATATTGATCTAAAAATTCAGTTGAATGGAATTTAACTGACAAAGGATTGTAGTTGATTCTACAAAATGGACAATTGTACCTCTCTGACTAATCTGGAAAAGTCTGCTTGGTGTTTACAAGAAAATGTTTGCCCTTAGAGTGTCCATCACAGCTGAAATGTATAATGTGTGTTTGTGGGAGGTGACCTTCTTTCACCTCAGACTCAAGGGGAGACAGGTGGGAAGTGCTCCCACTGGGGCAAAATGCCAGCGGGAGGGGAAAGAAAAGCAAATGTTTCCACCCCTCCTTCTGGATAAAGGCAAAGTACTGTGCGGAGGCTGGTATGTGGCACTGGGCCCACTGAAGGGTATTGATTTGTTCTTTCCAGGAAGAAATGCACATTACTCATTTTTAAATAGGCTGTCTTGTTCTGGACAGTAACTCCTGTGACTTTGAAATAACGCACTTGTGTGTTTTAGGTATAGGCTGCTTTTGGAGGGAAGGTGTGCTGTTTTGATTAAGTGGGTACAGAGGAGAGCTCTGTTCTTGGTACCATGATTAATGGGATAAATATCTTTAGCCCTGCTCTGTTCCTGTTCCTCACTCAACTCTCAAGGCACATGACCTCCCTAGAGCTCATTATGACTAAGAACTTGTTCTATGGTGCTGTCTTCTCCCATGCGGTCAAATGTGTCATTGTAACGGTGGTTTGAAAAGTTCCTAGTCCAGTATCACTTTGCCTGGCACTTATCACTTTTCCAAATATTTCTGCAGCACCGTATTATTCAGTCCTCACAGCACCTACCCAGTGAGGTAACATACCGACCTATTTCACAGCTGAAAAAACTAAGGCACAGGGACAGAAATGGAGGGCAAAAAGAATGGGACTTAACCAGCCTGAAGAAGGAGGAGCTGCAGAGACACTTAGGACCTCATTAATCATTTAATTAATTAGTTAAATAAATACGCAGCAGGTGGTGCTTTTTCTACTAAGAAAAAGACCAGGAAAAAAATAGATACATTGAAACACTGGAAATTTAAATCAGATACTTAGGGATGCATCCCCAAAATATACTGGCACACCCTACTTTATGGGATAGGGATTCCAAAAAGTTGTACTAAATATCATTTGCTTCTATATTCATGAGTTGATTCATTAATTAGTTCTATAAATATCTACTGCATGTCTCTCCAGTACAATACATACTGGAGAAATGAGAAAAGGAAGAAAAACATGCGTCATGAAGAAGTTTACCATATAGGAGAGGAGATTTGAAGATACACAGATAAAACGGAATACGGAAGTGCCATTAGGTTTTCAGAGGAGGAAGGGGCCTGCGGGAGCAGCAAGCAATCCCAGGGAGGGTTTCGTAAAAGGCGTCTTTGAACCTCAAGCAGTTCTGAGCACAAATGGAGAGGGCAGGAGAACTCACCAGAGACCAGGGCTGGCATAAATAAACACATCAGAAGCCGGAAAGCACAGGATTTTGTCACCAAGTCTAAATTACTACCATTGAACCTATTACTACAAAGGTCTATTTATAATGCTTGGGGGAAGGGAATTTCTAAAGAACATGAACTAATTTCTCTCATAATGTGGATTCTCTTCCCTTAGATTCTGCTTTTTGCAAGTTCGAAGCAATGTCTTATGTGCTTTCTGGAGAGCAATTGTGTTAATTCTGTCTGGCAGGGATATGGCAGAGGAGAGAACCTTTCCTAATTGTATCTGGATGTTATTTTTAGTACAAATCAGTCGCAATGAAGGCTCACAGATTAGGCTAGATTGTGCTTTGCAACTTCTCACCCCAGAGAATTTGGTCTAGAAGGCCCATTGAAAAAATACCTGGGATTTCCAGCTAAGCAGGTTCTGTACCATCCAAAATTTGTATAGCCTCACTTGGTAAGCATGAAAGTATACAGCTGTATCATCCTGGGCTTAGTGCTCACCTACTGTGAATGTGTCCCAGGCAGCTGTTCTCCTGGCTGTCCTCAGTAGATGACCTTTAGGGAGAAACCTAAAAATGAGGTGTAAAGTCCCTTCCCAGCAGACTGTAGGTCAGGGGGATTAGAACACCACCTGGTTTGTACCCTCATGGAATTACTAATCTCAATGACCTGGAATGACATTTGCAGTTATTTTTAAGCCAAGTCGTTGGGGATTAGTCATCACCTAGAATTTAATATGTGTGTTTCTTGGCCTTATAACAGAAAACTTTGCCCAGTACACATGCCATATATTTACCCTCAAGTGCAACATGTAATAAAAACTGTGCTGTTCTGTAGTAGTTGTTCATATTATAGTTCCAGATGATGGATCATCTTGAGCCTTTAGCTGCTCATCTTGGTCTCCAAAAGGGAATTTCTTCAGCAATTATTTCCCACAAGTAGGCTTGGATCAGGATCTGCTCTTACTTTGATACCGTCCCCCGAAAACCAAGAGCCATCAGGGATTTTCTCCCTGTATCCACAGGAGGGGTACAAGAGACTTTCTAACTTGGGGAAAATTCCCACAAGGTCAAGGCTTTTTGGTTGCCAGGGCCCTTATTTCCTAGATGGCCAGCATTTGGCCAACAACTTGGTCCTTCTGCCACGTCCACCAGGCTCACTGGGCCTCACCCTCTGCCTATTGCCTTCCTGGCTGCCCAGTCTCCCTGTCAGTCTTCTCTGCCCCACTCTCCCTGGAGCACCTGCAGTCTTTCTACAAAGGAACAATTCACCAGGCTCCTGAAGCTTCTGCCTTCACCATGGGCCTAACTGAATTGCAGCAACTTATAGGAAAACTGCGTGGTCCATCTTTTCCAACCCTTTATTTTCCTTGCATTTGGCTCTGATCCTTCACTTGACCCTTGCCTCAGCTCTCTGGACATGGCTACGTGTCCTGTCTTTGCAAATCCCTATGGCCTGTGTTGGTACTACTGATACCATGTCTATATGTAAAAAACATCCAGCAATTCCACTCCTAGGTATACATATACCCAAAAGAATTAAAAGCAGGGACTCGAACAGATTTCTGTACACCAATGATCACAGCAGCATTATTCACAATAGCCAGAAGGTGGAAACAACCAAATGTCTATCAACTAACTAATAGATAAACAAAATGTGGTACAATCATACAATGGAATATTATTCAGCCATAAAAAGGAATGAAATTCTAATACATGTTACAACATGGATAAATCTTGAGGACATTACACTAAATGAAATAAACCAGACACAAAAGGACAAATACCGTATGATTCCACCTATATGAAATATTTAGAATAGGCAAATTCACAGAGATAGAAAGCAAATTAGAGGTTACCAGAGGCTGAAGGGAAGGGGAGTGAGGAATTGTTGTTTAATGGGTTCAGAGTTTATGTTGGGGATGACGGAAAAGTTCCGGGTATAGATAATAGTGACGGTTACATAGCTTGATAATATAGTTAATGCCACTGAATTATACACTCACAAATGGTTGAAATGATAAATATTATGTTATGTATATTTTACCACAATTTTTTAAAAACTGATTTTTAAAAGTCTCTTTTTTTCAATTAAAAAAAAAACACTTTTTAAGCAATTTTCTTTTTTCAGTGCCCTCCACCCCCTTTGACTCTCAATACACCTGTGGACAGTAGTTGGCACATAGATATGCTCACATATGGAAAATGGATGAGCTTACATAAGGATAGAAGTGCCTATACGCCTCACCATGTCAAGCAGAGTTTATTCAGCAGGACTGCTGAAGCCTTGCAGAGTTACAAAGACAGATACACTCCTCAGGAAAATAGTTAGGGCCTGCGTTTCTTAAGACAGCAGAGAGAAGAAGCAGAGGCAACTGAAAAGGAGGGAAGCGCTGTCTTATGCCAGAAAGTGGGAAGGTACACTGAGCTCATTCCCCCACCCTGCGCCTATTCCTCAAGCTTCTTTCTTGGATCAGCACAACTGTAGGAGAAACCTCAGCTCTGAACAGCCTTTCTGTCCCTGGCACCGTTGCTTCCCCAAGAGGGCAGCGTCTCTGGAATCTGTCCAAGAGCAAAATGGATTTTTAGGGATCAAAGACTTAATTCACATGAAAAGCAAGGTTTACAGCTGGGCAGAATTACTGTTTAGTGCTTTTTTTTCTCCTTTCTGTAATTTATATCTGGTGTGTTAGAAAACCCTGGGGAAAAATGAATGCGATTTTTTTTTTTCAATTAAGACTGACTCCAGCAAAATTTTCATTATACTCCCCAAACCTCAAAATTAAAAAGACACCATGAGTACTTATAGAAATGTTCCTCAATGTTCTAAATAATTTCTTTAAGATGTACTCTATAATTTTTATTGTGTCTCTGTATTAAAAATTCACTTTCTAAATAGGTAAATGTCCATGTCAGGCAAAGAGCAACACTCCATTTTGTACACAGAAAATAGAAGTACAGAGAGGAAAAGTAGCAGCCTACTTTGGTTTGTTTGTAGGAGAGACAGGACTAGAGCCAAAACCTCCTGACTCTAAAAATCCAGGCCTCTTTTCCAAAATACCATTTTGAACAGATGCAAAGCAAGGATCAAGATCAGGTTTCTGGACCAGGGACAAAGCAACAAGTCATCAGTATGAGAAATGCTGAGAAGTGAGGGATAAAGCACCAAGAACTCAAAATCTTCAGGACTGAGAGGGGCAGTTTCTGGGCCATAACCTTTCAGGATTCATGGGTTCCAACCAGGATGGACCCACCTGCCAGACATGCTGGGATAATGCCTTTGCTGAAGGTCTCCCAGGGAGGCATGAGTAGGCGGAACTGGGTAGGCCTGGGACTAAGGGAGCTGCCTTTGCCTTGGGTGGCCTGTAGTTCAAATCAAAATGTTCAAAATTATAGGGAAGCCTTGGGTCTGGAAGGACATCAACACAGAAGGGGGTTCAAGTCAGTGAATGGGACACCATGGGCAGCATCTATGGACAGATTCTACATCTTAGGGCAGGAGAGTGGGATATCCTGAGTCTCAGCCAGTAGTTGAAGATAATCAACTCAAGCACCATGGAGAAAAAGAGAAATGCAAGAGTTGGGATGGCTATCAAAGCCTGGTCACACAAGGGCCTGATTGAGGAGGAAAAAAAAAAAAAAAACAGCAGTTCAGCTACACAAGCTAGACACACAGGGTGAGAGTTTAAGTATCATTTGGGAATGCTTCGTGTTGTGAATAACAGCAACTAACAGTGTTAGAAGCAACTAATAGTGACTTAAGCCTTAAGAGCATTCATTATTTACAGAATAAAGAATCCAGAGATAAGCAGTCCTAGGATTTGTTCAGCAGTTCAATGATAACATTGAAACTTCAGGATTTTTTCATCCTTCCCCTCTACCATTCTTCAGCATATTCACTTTTTGCCCTTAAATGTGTTACCTAATGATCACAAAATTGTTGCCACAGCTATACGCATCAGATCCTCACATAATTGGCCCTAAAAGAAAAAAGTAGGGGAAAATATTTTTTAAAGAGTTCTCCTTATATCTAATTAGCGAGAGATGTGTCACATGACTACCCACAAAAGCAAGTAATATTTGACCTTTTTATCTCTCTAGTGTGCGGAAGGCAAAGGAAAAAGAGGAATGGTTATTGAATAACCAGGCAACAGTGTCTGCTGCAGTGTGGCAGGGAGGTTGCTGCTTCATGTGAAATGGTGGGGCCCAGGGTCTCTCCATCAAGCATCCCAGATACCAGGCTTGGACAGCCAGACCAATTCCAGACTCCCTTTCCCTGGTGAGAATGCAGCTTCTAATACTCTTGTTCAGATGGCTCAGGAAGGTCTTTGGCATGACATAAGTTTTTGGAAAAAAAAAATCCTCTTAACCTAAAACTGCATGCATGCTCTCTTCATATAAGAAATAATACCAGGCCAGGCGCAGTGGCTTATGCCTGTAATCTCAGTACTTTGGAAGGCCAAGGTGGGCAGATCACTTGAGGTCAGGAATTTGAGACCAGCCTGGCCAACATGGTGGAATCCTGTCTTTACTAAAAATACAAAAATTAGCCGGGTGTCGTGGCGCACACCTGTAATTCCAGCTACTAGGGAAGCTGAGACACGAGAATCTCTTGGCGGAAGTTGCAGTGAGCCAAGATCATGCCATTGCAGTCCAGCCTGGGTGACGGAATAAGACTCTGTCTCACACACACAAAAGAAAAGAAAAGAAAAGAAAAGAAAGCCAAAGTCCTCCTTATGCCCTTCCAGGAGACTGGCTGCTACCATCAATTAGCTTCCCATCTTTGTTTCCATCTCAGGAACTTCCAGGGAGGACTTTGGCATTCTTTCTAATATGACAAGAGCATGAACGCAATTTTAGCTTAAGAGAATTTTTTTCCAAAAACTTATGTCATGCTAAAGACCTTCCTGAGCCATCTGAACAAGAGTATTAGAAGTTGCATTCTCCCTAGGGAATGGGGGTCGGGAATTGGTCTGGCTGTCCAAGCCTCGTGTCTAGGATGCTTGATGGGGAGACCCTGGGCCCCACCATTTCCCATTAGAAAGGAGGCATTACAGGCTGGGTGTGGTGGCTCACACCTGTAATCCCAGCACTTTGGGAGGCCGAAGTGGGTGGATCACCTGAGGTCAGGAGTTCGAGACTAGCCTGGCCAACATGGTGAAACCTCGTCTCTACTAAAAATACAAAAATTAGCCAAGTGTGGTGGCGGGCGCCTGTAATCCCAGCTACTCGGGAGCCGAAGCAGGAGAATCACTTGAACCTGGGATGCAGAGTTTGTGGTGAGCCGAGATCGTGCCACTGCACTCCAGCCTGGGTGACAGAGTGAGACTCTGTCAAAAAAAAAAAAAAAAGTTAGGAGGCATTACAATCCTGGGACTGCCCATGCCCCTCCCAGTGAACAAAGTTTAGTGAAACTTTCCCCTAAGACTCTGGCCCCCTTGGGTGCCCTTGGGAGGCCAGGGCCTCAAATTAGTTCCTATGGTGGGCTTTCTAGGTATCTCGGCAACTGAGTGCCCTGATAAACCAGATAAACCCTCTCTTGCCAAGTGCAATTCCAAATCACAGTAACTGTAACCAGAGGCAATAGTCACACAACTAACACTTATGTAACATTTACTATAAGCCAGAAACAACATGTTCCATGCCCTTTATATGCCTAATTCATTTAGTCTCACAACAACCCTGTTATGAGATGCTGTTATCATTACCCCTGTTTTACGGATGAGGAAACTGAGGTACACAGAGGTTAAGGAACCTGCCAAGGACACGAAACTAATAAGTGGCTGATCCGGGATTTGAAGCTGAGTAGCCTGGTCCCCGAATTCATGCTCCTAACCATTACACTGCCTCTTATCCAAGTAAATTTTGCAGTGCTTTGATCAAACACAGAAAAAAAAAAGTGCAGTTCAGAGGCAGTAGGAAGCATGTGGATGAAGAAGGAGTGAATGGTGGGCACTGTCATTCATTCATCAGCCCCCAGGGTCTGGTGCCTTTACCCAGTGCTGTGGTGGTAGATTGTGGTGGCACCCATTGGACTGTGAGGAACATTCCATCTGAACAGTGATATGCTGTGTTAATAAGATGCCTAAATATTTGCATCTAATCTAAATAATGTGTGAAAAGAGCAGTCCCCATAGCTAGGATGCTCTGGGCCAGGCAAGATCAGACATGGCATATGTTAGGATAGAATTGTCACTTGGGTTACATTTAACACTCCCACATAATGGAGTCTTTGTGAACTTTTCAAAAGATATAAACAAAACATCTTGTTTCTCATGCAGCTACTTCAGAGAGATTTTATGGCTGCCTGCCTAATGTTGACATGAAATAGCTTTTGTCTTGACTATTGGAGTCATTAGGTATCAATATTTGAAACACAAAGGTTACTCCTTTGTGTTTTAATTACTTGTGCATTTTTTATCCTTGAAGTACCAAATATAAAATTCATTTTAAGAAGGCTTTTATACATGTAAATTGTATTCAAAGCTCCTTTTAAAGTTACTCATTATTTTATAAAACATACAAATTTGGGTTAAGATATGAGGAATGTTTAATGATGTTTTCAGGTTATAATGATGAAAATGGATCTCCCTCTGGGTTTGGCAATACCCTTAGGTAGCTCTGACTCTGTCAAGGGAAATACAAAAATTCCAGAAGTTCAAAGTAAATTTAAAGCCTGGAGCAATGGTGTGCACCTGTAGTCCCAGCTACTCAGAAGGTTGAGTCGGGAAGATTGCTTGAGCCCAGGAGTTCAAGGCCAGCCTGGGCAACATAGCAAGACCCCATCTCTAAATAATAATAATAATAAGAAGAAGAAGAAGAAGAAGAGGAGGAGGAGGAGGATGAAGAAGAGGACAAAGAGGAAGAGGAGAAGAAGAAGATGATTTAACCTAAGTCAGGTGCTTAGAATTTGCTTCTGGGAAGTGTGTGACTCACAGGGCATATATAATATCTTCAACCAAAGAGTGACTCTCTGATGACATAATCCAATTGTGGGACTGCCATTACCTCACCTTAGGCCGACTCATTTTAATGACATACAATGGGTGACATTAATGACATGTGATAAACAATCACCAATGATTACCTAATAAAACCTCTTAAATCATGTAACACTTGATTATGAAAAAAATAGCAATAAAGAATGAAGACCTTGTTTTGTACTGCTAAGATGAAAATTGAAATTTAACATTTAGGATACACTCCAAAAGCTAGCAACTTAGCAATTCCTTCTGGCTGTGATTGAGGAATGGCCTCCTGTGAGAGGGTGGGTCAGATGGATGACACAGAGTAAGGAAGAGCTAATTCTCAAGATTGCTCCTACACAAAAATATGAAGTCAGGAAATTTTGTCCATCTTCAATCCCTCACATCCCTTTCTTGGCCTAGCCCCCTTCCTCTCACCCTCCCACTTCTCTTCCTTGTGTCCTCTCTATTGGAGAAAGGGATGGTCAGGGAAGGCTTCGTGGTCACTGACTCTTTTCTGAACTCCTGGCTGTGATGTTGTGGTTATCCAGTTTGATTAAATCCATTCAGACACTGCTCATGCAACCCAGACTTACAGAAAAGGAATTTGTAGCAATGGTCCAAATTAATAGCTATAACAGAAATGTAGTCTCCAGGTAGACCAATGGATAATACATTCCTTCACTTGCAAGACAGCCTGCTTATAATGCAGAAGAAAAATGCAACAGTTGGGATAGGCTAAGTTAGACTGTGGCAACAAACAACCCCATAACTTTGGCGGCTCACAACAGAAAAGAATATTTCTTGTTCACACTACATGTCTATCACAGCTCTGCTCCATTCTGTGTTCACTCAGGCCATTGAGGCAACAGGAAAAGAAAGATTATGAACTGCAGGAGAGGGGCACTGAAAGGAGTTGGGAGAAACAATATTTGGGGGAACAGTAATACAATCTACCAGAACAATTAATGGAATTATCTCTCTGAAAAGTCCCATGCTAAGAGTCAAAAAACCAGGTTCCACTTCTCTCTCTGCTGCCTAACCACTCTTATATCGGGGGAACCCACCCCCAATATTTCAATGTAGGTTCTTTCTATTTTCCAAGTGTCAGCCAGTCTGAGAAATAAAGAGAAAGAGCACAAAGAGAGGAATTTTACAGCTGGGCCTCCAGGGGTGACATCACATATCGGTAAGACAGTGATGCCCACCTGAGCCACAAAATCAGCAGGTTTTTATTAAGGATTTCCAAAGGGGAGGGGGTGTAAGAATAGGGAGTAGGTCACAAAGATCACATGCTTCAAAGGGCAAAAAGGAGAACAAAGATCACTTGCTTCTGAGGAAACAAGGCAAGGGCAAAATCAGAAACTCCTGCTAAGGGTCTATATTCAGCGGTGCACGTACTGTCTTGATAAACATCTTAACAGAAAACAGGGTTTGAGAGCAGAGAACCGGTATGATCAAAAATTTACCAGGCTGGAGTTTCCCAATCCTAGTAAGCCTGAGGGTACTGCAGGAGACCAGGGTGTATCTCAGTCTTTATCGCAACTGCATAGGACAGACATTCCCAGAGCTGCCGTTTATAGACCTCCTGCCAGGAATGCAATTCTTTTCCCAGAGTATTAATATCAATATTCCTTGCTAGGAGAAGAATTTAGCGATATCTTCCCTACTTGCACATCCATTTATAGGCTCTCTGCAAGAAGAAAAATATGGCTCTTTTTGCGTGACCCCACAGGCAGTCAGACCTTACGGTTGTCTTCCCTTGTTCCCTAAAATCACTGTTATTCTGTTCTTTTACAAGGTGCACTGATTTCATATTGTTCAAACACACATGTTTTACAATCAGTTTGTACAGTTAACACAATTATCACAGGGTCCTGAGGTGACGTACATCCTCAGCTTACAAAGATAACAGGATTAAGAGATTAAAGTAAGACAGGCATAAGAAATTATAAGAGTATTATTTGGGAAGTGATAAATGTCCATGAAATCTTCACAATGTATGTTCCTCTGCTGCGGCTCCAGCCAGTCCCTCCATTCAGGGTCCCTGACTTCCTGCAACACACTTAACCTTGGACAAATTAACCTTGAATCTCTCTGAGCTTCATTTTCCCAATGAAGAAAATAAGGGGATGGGGTCCCATGACTCTCAAGGTACCTTCCAGCTTGGAAGCTGTGTGACCAGAGGCTCCTGATGGCTAAAATGGGGACCTTCTCACCAGCCAGGACCTGGAGCACATCACCAGAGTTTTTCTCTAAAAACTCTTCTGAAAGACAAATATCATATGTTCTCACTTTTCGTGAAAACTAAAAAAGAAATTGAACTCATAGAGCTGGAAGTAGAATGATGCTTACCAGAATCTGGGAAGGGCAGCAGAGAAGGGGTATAAAGTGGGGATCACTGATGGGTACAAAAAATACAGTTAAATAGAATGAATAAGATCCAGAATTTGGTAGCACAATAGGGCAACTATAGTTAACAATAATTTATTGTATATTTTAAAATAACTAAAAGAGTGGAATTGGTGAAAACAAAGAAATGATAAATGCTTGAGGTGATGGATATCCCAATTATTCTGATGTAATCATTAAACGTTGTATGCCTATATCAAAATATCTCATGTACCTCATAAATATGTAATTATATACCCATAGTAATTAAACACTTTTAAAAAGGAAAACACAATAAAAATAAAAACTCTTCTGGCTCTATCAGAAGGTACCTTATTTGTGCTATAAAAAAACCTGATGTCTCAACTGGGATTCCACATCCAAACCCCAGAACACAGAAGATTATTTGAATGACTTTGTTCTCAATTCTCCCAAGAAGAGTTGATAATGAGTACCAATCTAGAAGGTTCTTCTGGGATGAAAGTTACAGGAAATAAGTTAATTCATTGTGTACAATGGATGTTCATAGTGCACTTGAGTCCAGTTCTCTCTTGGAACCCATTTGAGAAAGGCTATAATTGTTTCCTGCAATTTTTCTTTGGAGTTGGAGGAGCTCCACTCAAGCTTCTCCAAACATTGTGAGAAATTCCATGCCCTCCCCAAATGTCTGCAAATTCCTAGGAGCTCATGATTTTGAGGCCACTTCTCAATAAGATTTCCAGCTCTTGCTGAGTCCCACTCATACATTTCTTCCTATTCTGTTATCTCATCTCTGTCCAGGTGGGAAATGCAGCTCTTTATTCTTTTGCTTATCCCAAAATCAAAATGATTCTAAATCATGTTGTCTTCATTCGTTTTGTGTTGCTATAACCAAATACCACAGACTAGGTAATTTATAAAGAAAACAAATCTATTTCTCATGGTTCTGAATGCTAGGAAGTCCAATGTAAAGGTGCTGGCATCTTGTGAGGGCCTTCCTGCTGTGTCTCCCCATGGCAGAAGGAGGAAAGTGGAAGGGCAAGAGAGCACACACATGTGCACACACGAGAAAGACTGAGAAGGAAAGAGAGAGAAAAAGAGAAAGAAAGAGAGGTGGAAGGGGGCCCAAATCATCCCTTTTATCAGGAACCCACCCTCAGGATAACTAACCCACTCCCACTATAAGGGCATTAATCCATTCATGAGGACAGAGCCCTCACAGCCTAATCACCTCTTAAAGGTGCCACCTCCCAACACTGTTACACTGGCAATTAAGTTTCCAGTACATGAACTTTGGGGAACACTTTCAAATCATAATACCATAACATATGTATTCCAAAAGTTAAAACCACAAACTAACAAAATAGATCCTTAATGCTGTGTTCCCTCAATGTTTAATCCTTATGTTCTTCTAAGTGAATACTGTAATTCTTTCTTTTTTATTTTTTAAGAGACAGAATCTCACTCTGTCACCCAGGCTGGAGTGCATTGGTGCAATAATAACTCACTGCCACCTGTAATTCCTGGCCTCAGGTGATCCTCCTGCCTCAGCCTCCTGAGTAGCTGGGACTACAGGTGTGTGCCACCATGCCCAGCTAACTTTTTAGGATCTCACTATGTTTCCTAGACTGGTCTCAAACTCATGGACTCAAGCAATCCTCCCACCTCAGCCTCCCAAAGTGCTGGGAATACAAGCACGAGCCCAGCCCATTCTCTTTCTTTTTACATCACCTGAATCTTAATCCAGTTAAACACCTATTCTATCTGACTCCCCTTGTTTTCAAAATGTATACTCAAATTGCTTTTCAAAACTGTATAAATTTGTTTACAAATACAAGAGTCTCCAACCTTGTGGATCCCAACACAATTTCTGGAAAGAGATGGGATGGGAGATCTTGGATTGCACTCATGAATAAGAGAGCTGGTAAAACTGATGTGCTAAGAACTGAGGCAAATTGACATTTGGCTCTGGCTTGTAGCTGCTCTCCTCCTTTCTTCCCAAATGAGTGGTTTCAGTGAATGTTAAATGTTCTATTTCAAAGTTTTTTAAGTCTGTGGTATCATTTATACATCAATTTCAACAGCAAACATTCCAAAAAGGCATATAAGTTTATAGCAAATATTATATACTGGACAACCTTGTTCTAAGAGGCCTCCATCCTCCCACCACTGGGAATTTCTCACAGGTCTTCTCTCCTCACAGAATCTGGCCTCTGGCCATGTTGTTCATTCACACTTTCTCACTCTCACTCTCATACTTGCCTTTTCATTCATTTGCTCTCTCACCCTCTACTCCCCTTTTCCTCTTTCCTCTGTCTTAAGTCACCCCAGGAATTCCTATCCATTTCTATGTAGGCAATTTCGCCTATATTTTTGTTGCCTTCTTCCATTCAATGTCCAAGTGCTTCATCTTCCATCTCCCAAGCAGCCCATCAAAAGATTTTAGACCCTTCCTAAATTCAAATGCCATGGGTGTAATCAAATTTTTACCTTGCTGTGCTAGCTTAAAAGGAATCATTTGGAAGAGGTATAAATACTCTCGCTATGATAGGTTTGACCAACCTTAGCAACCATGTCACCAAGTTTCTTATCAGTGACCCTAGCCTCCCAGTATTTGGGAACTGGGCTTTCTGTTTTGGTTCTCTTTTGTTGCATACAAACCATTCTAAAAATCTAGTGGCTTGAAGAATGACCATTTCATTTTCTTTCACCAGTTTCTTGGTTGACTGGGCTCAGCTGGGTGGTTCTCTTGCTCCACATGATGTCAGTTCGGACTATAGTCATCTGGGAGCCCAGCTGGTCTGGAACATTCAAGATGGCTCACTCACATGTCTGGCAGTAAATGCTGGCTGTCCATGAGGATCTCAACTGGGGCTGTTAACCAGTGTACACCAGTTTTCCTTCATGTAGCTTCTCCATGTGGCTCAGGCTTCTCACAGCATGCTGACTGGGATATAAAAGGGAGTGTCTGAAGAACAAACATTCCAAGAGAAGAAAGCATAAGCTGCCAGTCCTCTTAATGACCAGGCCCAGAAATCCCAGAATGTCAGCATAAAGCCAGTCACAAGGCCAGCTCAGATTCACAGGGAAAGAAAATAAGTTCTATCCTAGATGTAAAGAGTGACATATGTATAGAAGAAGGGAAGGAACTGTGGGGCCATCTTTAGAAACTAGTTAGCACATTGTCCATAACTCCCAAGCACTCAGTGCCTGCTTCCCCAGTACCTGCTGTCAGCTAACTGTGAAGACTAGATTTTGAACAATCTTCTGATTACCTGTGCAAACCAAAACAGGTGTCTAAGATGGGTCTCAATCAATTTACAGGTTTATTTTGCCAGGGTTGATGATGTGCGCAGGAAGAAGAGACACAAGTCACAGCAGAATCGATGGCCTGCACTTTTTCTAAAGAGAGTTTTGAGAGCTTCTTATATAAAGGGGGAAAAGTGGGCAGAAGAGGAAATAAGAAAGAAAAAAAAAGAGGGAGGGTATGTAGTGAGGTGAGTGGTCACATTCTTATGAGGCTTTGATTAGCAATCACTGAATCCACAGGTTGCATGTGAAAGGAGAGAGTAGAGGAACAATTACATTCCTTTTGTGCTCAGTAAATCTGCATTTTATGTAAGGCAAAGTAAATATAGAGTAGGGGAAGAAGTGAAGTATTTGTCTCGGGGTGGGTGGAGGGAAAATTTCTAGTCTTGTCTTTGTCCCCCACCTGTGAGGATAAGCTGTTAATGTACATTTTCAGCATGAAGGAGTCTACCTGGGGAGATATGTGGCCTTCTATATTGCAGCCATCTGTTTAAGAACAAAAATAAAGAGAGTATTTTTTTTTTCTGTGACTCAGCTTCCAAGCTTAACTATTCCCTTTTGTATAGTGAATTTGGGGTCCTGAGATTGTATTTTCCTTTCACACCTGAAACAGTCTTGCCATACTGACATTGTGGATCTTGAGCTATCCAAAGACAGTCCTATCCTCCCAGTCCTTTCCTTGTACACCAACCTTTTGGGTTGAGAATTTGTTGATAAAACTCCTGAAATGTTTTTCTGCTTCCATTCTTATTTTTAGACTCTGACAGTATCCTTCAGGATACAGTCTAGAAAACAGAAACCAAACCAGTAGTTTTAACAGAGAAAAGTGAATATAGGAATTTAGTAAAGCAGCTGTTGAAGGGCTGAAAAAGCAAAAACAGAACACTGAAGTAACACAAAGACAATAAACTGCAGGAATCAGCTACCAACCCTGGGACTGGGGAAATAAAGGGGAGAAGTTAGAGCTGGGTGGTTCTCTTGCCGCCAGCTCTATGAGAAGCTCAAATGAGGGGCTCTATGGAGCTGGGACCCAGACCTCTGAGGAGGGGGAGCTGCCTGGCAGAGGCTGGTGCCTCAGAAGCTAAGAAGAGGGTCTTATGTAACTGGGACACAAGCCTCTGAGGGTAGCATCAGAGGCTGTCTCCAGGAGTGCTAAAAAACACCTGGAAAGTGGAGCCAATTTGCTGGGATCAACTGCTGCTGACAAAGCAAAGTGCAATTGATGGGCTGATGCTGAAAGACACAGGAAGCAGACAGGAAGGAGCATCCTTTCTCCTTTGTCCAGCTTTGCAGTCTCTCTCTAGTGTCCCTCCAGACAAAGCCTAACAGGGACATCTGGCAAAGCAGAAAATGTCCTATGCAGAGTCCCATCCCCAGCATCACAAAGAAAAGTGTGGAATTGAGAAACAATGGCTTCATAACCTGCACACTGCTTTATCCTGAGTGGCTAGGATTTAGTTAAATTATTTTATTTCCATGAATGATGTTTATAATATTGTTTGTGGGGACTGGTGTGGGGAGAAGAGCACAGGAACTGCTAAATCTGTGAGTGAAATGTACTTTCACCTACACCCCAGGGGCAGCTAGTTAACATTGAAGGGCTCTAGCAGCTAGTTAACATTCCAGGGTGGCTGTGCAAACATGGCCATCTGAATCTGCCCTGGGGTTTTTACATTAATTTAAGGGGTGTTAGAAACAATGTCTCACTGATAGAATGAGTGGTGTTCCAGGTATATTATGGGCCAGAAAGATTGCATGGGACTCATAGCTCTGGCATAAATGAAAAAGAAGAATCCAGCACACTCAGCAGCCTACCAACCTCTAGGCCCAGCATTGTATTTGATCTTGTGTTCCATTCCTTTCATAAAGGACAGTGGGGCCTGATCAGACTAAAAAGCCTTGCTTACCTGTCTTCAAAATATTGTGGAGTCTGCCTTGGATTAAATAAACCTTTGGTGCTTGTCGGAATGCCTAAAGAACTGAGAGTAAGGTTACTGAGCTCACACAAACAGGTTGCTGTTTTGTGACTGTTCACTTTAAGTATTTGCATGTTTAGCAGAATTTGGTCTATGGCTTACTTTTACAGTTAAATCCCACCTGGTTGTGGGGTAGGACATACAGAACATTCACCTATCTCTGATAGTATTTCCCTATAATAACCAAAGAACCTGGCAATTAGCAAGCAGCCACACAGGATTAGGTTCACTCACAAGAGCTCTAACCGTGCTGACGGTGGTGACAGCATCACCAGTGAGAGAACCCCAAGAAGAAGGGAATATTTAGGGGGACCAAGTCAGAACAGCATGGTCAGCAGATCATGCATCCATGAAAATTCTCCTTCCATGGCTTCTCCCCAGAACTTTGGAAATGAGTGTGTTGGGAAACCACTTCTTCACCTTCCAGTTCATTGTCCTCTAGTACTCCAGATCCTGCTACCACCCCTCCCTCCACCTTCATCTCACTCTCCCTCACCTCCACTCCTCACCGGGGCCCTGCCCTGCTGGGGCTCCTCCCTCTGGATATTGAACAATTCCCACCTGGACTTTAGGAGGTTCACTCTCAATGTGGGTGAGAAAATGGGCAGAGGGGAAGTCCCCAAGGCCATTTTCAAGTTCAAGCAGCTGTGCTGAGAGTTTCAGGGCAACTTTTGAAATAATTGGGAGATAAAGGGTCACAACACAAAGGATGGAAGATATTATACATTTTGAAAGAGGCTAATCATGCTAACTAGAGTTCCCAATATCCCTGCTTGAGTGTTTAAAATGTGGTTCCCTGAGGCCGAGGCAAGTGAATCACTTGAGGTCAGGAGTTCGAGACCAGCCTGGCCAACATGATGAAACCCCATCTCTACTAAAAATACAAAAAAGTTAGCTGGGCATGGTGGCGCACGCCTGTAATCCCAGCTACTCAGAGGCTGAGGCAGGAGAATCACTTGAACCCAGGAGACGGGGTTTGCAGTGAGCCAAGATCACACCACTGTACTTCAGCCTAGGCAAAAGAGCAAGACTCCGTCTCAAACAACAACAACAACAACAAAATATAGTTCCTGAAGCCTCTTCATAACCCTCTGCCATTATACCCCAACAGACAGACACACAGACACACAGACCCTCTCTCTCTCTCTCTCTCTCTTCCCAATGGGATTACTGATATCATTTGAGAAACAATCTATTTTCTGTTGACAATCATGCCCTTAAGTTAGCCAGGAAAGTCAGGACAAATTTTTAAAGGATCAGGATTTACACAAGAAGAAATTCAGGAAATAAAAAATAAATGTACAAGACCTATATACTGTAACCTACGATGATTTGGGCCTTTAGGGGAAATGAAAACCATTTGGCACCTTCAATCGTGATTTCTGTTCTAATGGTTGGCCAGGATGGGATTTTCTAGAGCATTCGTGCAGTTCATTAAATATATTATTATGTTGGCTATGTTTCTCTTTCAATTTAAGAACCCAGCTCCTAGAAAACATTTGCCTGAAATGAGTCCAAATAGTTTAGGCCTCAGAAGCAAATCCATTTTGACTAATAAAAGACTAATTTTCTAAATAAAGCAAGATGGCTTTTCTTAATTGAGAATCTAATTGTGAAATCCTATATCCTTAAATCTAGCAAATTACTAGCATAGACATTTCTAAGCCTATGTAACTTGGATCAGATTTCTCATCATCAAAAAAAGGAATAATTTCTCTATCATCAAAATTCAAAATGAGCTGCAAGAACACTGGCCTCAGCTGGCAATTACCTCTTGAAGTAAACAAGTCCATATGCTGGGACCTTGGAAGATTTGGGTCTCTTCCATTACTTTTCATTCCCCCTACATCCCCTCGCCCTCCCACCCCACACCACCCGCCAGCCAATCACTTTCAAATCCTTAATCGGCCTTCTTGTCCGCCCTTTACTGGGGACCAGAAATGGCTTCTGTCTTTAATGAGATTTTCTTCGTCAAATTTCAGAGACAAAACATTATTGTTCATATTTTCATGCAGAGCAGCTAATCAGGTGTGACTGATCCAGTCTCCCAGCCCTTAAGCCAGTATCGCATAAATTGACACACACTAAAAACAAAAATTAGCATGTAACATATGGATCTCTTTACTCAGAAATGCATCGATTAAGAATTACTCTTCTGGTTATAAACAAATAACTTGGAACACTGTATCTTACAAGGGCAGATCCTACCACTCTGTCCTGGAGGAGATGCCTTTGTCCCTTGGCATTGAATCAGCCATAAGAGCTGATCATTATTCAGGCTGCATCCTTTGAATTGTTGCAAACATTATCAGCCCAGTTCTGTCTTTTTTATTATAGCCACAGGACACAGTCTCTCTTCAAGCTGCTAGGGTCACCTGTAGGCTGTCCTGCAATGTAGTGTGTGCATGACAAAATTCTAACAAAGGGGAGATTTTGTGTAATAAACAGCAGAGAGCAGAAAGGACTTTGAAAAATGCAAAGGCTGTGCACATATTTCATTCCCATAAGTCTCAAGGATATGTCAATACATTAGACTTCTCAAAATAAATTCCTTTAAGCAGATCCTGAAACCAAACTGTATTCTCGGTTGTTTGTTCTCACTCGTGTATACATTCATTAAATAAAAACAAAACGAGTACTTCTTATATGCCAGACACTATATTAGGTGCTGGGGACAGGAGGGTAAAATAGAGTCCCAGTCCCAACCTCAGGATAGTCTTAATCTAGCAGGAGAAACAGTCAATGAAATAAGAAAAAACGATGCTTGTGATAAAGGCTCTGATATTATAAAATCAAGTGCTAGAGCTTTGGCAATGCAGACAAGGAGCAACTAATTCATTCCTACTAGAGATAATATTCATACTGCTGACCAGGAGAGGTAGACACCCCAGGGTGAGTGGGAGTGGGAACAGAGGGGTGGGAAAGATGAGAAAAGAATGGGTCAGGACAAAGCAATAGCATGTATAAAGCCTTGAAAGTGAGAAACGGCATGCTCCATCATGGGAACTGAAAGATGACAAGAACAGAGTTAAGAGAATATAGTGAAGGGAAGAAGTTGCAAAAGAAAATGGAAAAACAAGAAAAAAAAAGATTGTGACGGGTTTTGGACTTGGCTCTAAGATCAAGGAAAAGTGGAGTCGATTGGATTATTTTGCCCAATTCTTCACTCCCTTTATGTTACAGAGCTGCCATTCTTTGCCCTTGCCATGGCTTCATGGTGGTCTGTGTATTTCTCTGCCCCTTGACTTTGGGTTAACAATGTGACTCTGATATTGTTTGGATATTTGTCCCCGCCCATATCTCATGTTGAACTGTAATCCCCAGTGTTAGAGGTGGGGCCTGATAGGAGGTGTTTGGATCATGGGGGAGGATCCCTCATGTCCTGGTGCTGTTCTGGAGATAGTGAGTTCTCATGAGGTTTGGTTGTTTAAAAGTGTGGCACCTCCCTGCCTTCTCTTCCTCCTGCTTTTGCCATATAATGTGCCGGCTCCCCATTCAACTTCCACCATGATTGTAAGCTTCCTGAGGCCTCCCCAGAAGCAGATGCTGGTGCTATGCTTCCTTTCCAGCCTGCAGAAGTGTGAGCCAATTAAACTTCTTTTCTTTATAAATTACCCAGTCTCAGGTATTTATCTATAGCAATGCAATAATGGCCTAACACAGACTCACTTTGGCCAATGGAATGTTAACATTCAGAGAAGGCTGGCAGAAGCTATGAATGAGCTTGCACCATTTGGCTTGCCTTTTCATACCCCTGCAATCTTCTATACCCAGCATATGCTTTAGATTAACTGCTGCCCCTTCTGCCTGAAGTCCAGTCTAACTGAACCTAGCCTTAGTGAGCCAAACGGCCACCAACCTTCATGCCTGAAAACACGGAAATGAGTATTTATGTAAACCACTGAGATTTGGGGATGTTATATAACAGAAACTGACTAAAGTATAAAACCATGGCAAAATTTTCAAGAGGGGGTGACACGGCCATAGTTGTATTTTAAAATGCTCCCTGGCTCCATTATAGAGACGGAGGAAGAGAAGACCTGTTGGAGGAGTTGCAGCGACCAATTGGGAGAAGGCTTTGTTAATCCAGAGGGAGATAATGATGGCCTTGCCTAGGGTGTCAGTGGTAGGGGATGGAAAGAAGCACTGATTCCTGTTTAGTATTCCTTTAGTGCGGTGTTCATTTTTGTGGATTTTTTCTTTTTAATATAAAATCTATTTTCCTCTAAGACCAAGATAAGCACAGTCTCTCTAAGCCATTAGAGCTCAACAACTCCTTTAGCAGTCCAGCTTCATTTATTCATTCATGTATTCATTCTACTGACATTTATTGAATGCCTGCCATGTGTTAGAATACTAAGATATGGCACCCCTGCCATCCAAAAGCCCACAGTTCAGAAAACAGAGACAGACATGTAAATAAATAATTACAATAATATGTTGTAAGTATTGTAATATACCATAATAAAAGTGAGGATAAAGCCTAGAGGAATGTAAAGGAGAACACGATCCTTTACTGTATTAATGTTCCTGGAGACATTTATATTCACTCATGTTGGCAGGGGTCTTTGTTTTATTCAGATATATCCCAGGTGCCTAAGAGAAAATGTGTAACACCCAGTAGTTGTCTGATAAATATTTGGGTTTTGTGCTTAGTTTCCTGATTTTCGGCTCAGCTTCACCCTTCTGTCTTTCTGGTCTGGACCACCTCAGATAGGACCCCTATTGAACTGAGATGATCCACAGTTTCACATACCAAAGACAGAGTAGGATGGAGACTGAGAAGACACTGCATTGGGTCACTAGGAGGTTGTTACTGGCTTTTTGTTTTTTTTTTTTAAGACAGAGTCTCACTATATTGCCCAGGCTGGCCTTGAACTCCTGGGCTCAAGCAATCCTCCTGACTCAGCATCTGGACTAGCTGGGACTAAACGCGCATGCCACCACACCTGGCTGCTACTGACTTTTAAGGGCAGTTTTGATAGAGCGCTAGGTTTGGAAACCACACTACAAGCAAAAGCTTCCTCATTGTGCTTCTTTGGGTTTTAAATTCTACGTCAGTGAGGATTAGACTATGATATGGCTTGGATCTGTGTCTCCACACAAATCTCAGGTTCAATTGTGATCCCCAATATTGGAAGTGGGGCCTGATGGGAGGTGACTGGGTCACAGGGGTGGGCTTCTCATGAATGGTTTAGCACCACCCTCCTTGGTACTGTCCTCACAATAGTGACTTCTCATGAGATCTGGTCGTTTAAAAGTATGTGGAACCTCCCCTGTCACTCTCTCTTGGTCCTGCTCCTGCTCCTGCCATGTAAGGAACTGGCTCCCACTTTGCCTTCCACCATGATTGGAAGCTTCTTGAGGCCTTCCTAGAAGCAGAAGCCATTATGCTTCCTGTATAGCCTGCAGAGCCATGAGCCAATGAAACATCTTTTATTTATTTTTATTATTTTATTTATTTATTTATTTATTTATTTTACTTTAAGTTCTGGAATACATGTGCAGAACATGCAGGTTTGTTACAGAGGTATACATGTGCCATGGTGGTTTGCTACAGCTATCAACCCATCATCTAGGTTTTAAGCCCTGCATACGTTAGGTATTTGTCCTAATGCTCCCTCCCCTTGCTCCCTACCCCGCAACAGGCCCTGGTGTGTGATGTTCCCCTCCTTGTGTCCATGTGTTCTCATTGTTCAACTCTCACTTATGAGTGAGAACATGCAGTGTTTGGTTTTCTGTTCCTCTGTTAGTTTGCTGAGAATGATGGTTTCCAGCTTCATCCATGTCCCTGCAAAGGAAAAGAACTCATTCCTTTTTTATGGCTGCATAGTATTCCATGGTGTATATGTGCTACATTTTCTTTATCCTGTCTATCATTGATGGGTATTTGGGTTGGTTCCAAGTCAACATCTTTTCTTTATAAATTACCTGGTCTCAGCTATTTCTTTATAGCAATGTGAGAATGAACTAATACAGAACATTTCCCATATGCACTGTAGATGTGGGAAGGAAGGCACACAGCCAAGCAGGGCTAGCAGGATGCTACTACCCTAATAGAGTTTACCTTAATACATTTATCCTGCTCTAAGTCTGGCTCTCAGTTGCCAAAATCTATGAGCTTTATCTCAGAGAGCCTGATTCACACTAACCCACAAGGGACTAAAACACCCCAATATGCTTCATGATTAATTTTTTATTGCAAAATATAACTATCATGCAGACATTTTATCTTATCTGTTTAACCAGTAAATTTTTTTTCCTTTAGACATGCTATAGGGGATGCCCATCCCAAGATAGTTTGAGATTTATGGAGTTAGAGCAAAGAAAGAGGACTTGAATGTTAAAATGGAGTCAGGTTTATTAGCCTGACAATTGCAGGGTTTGAAGAGTCAAGATATTTTGGATATTTATCAAGATTCAAGGGGACCCTCTCCCCAGCACAGTGTGTAGAAAGGCACTACCCACTACTTAGCTCACTCTGCTTTTTTCTAGGGCTTTGCTGCTGGCCAATCTTTGTTTCTGACTGACACTAGGGTTTCCAAGAGGCCTCTGTAGGCAATTGCCTGCATCAAGGCCATGGGGTCTTTGCATGTGGAATGTTTCAATACAGAAGGGCTGGATAGGCAATGCAATTTGTAAACAAATCAGCAAGTAAAGTAGTGCTAAATTAAAATTTGGCTGGCTCTTCTTATAAAGTTGATTGTATCATTACACTGCTGGCACACCAATTTTATTTCAGAGTTATACCTCTAAGACAAGGGATTAAGGAAAATTTCACAACTATTTGAACAACCATGGTCTTCCAATGAACCACAAGGTAATAAATCATTGTGTCAGTGTTGTATTCACCTTTATATCTCCCCCAACTAATCCTTAATTGTCTAAGCAGTTTCAAGATAAAATTATACACACTAAATAAAATGTAAGCACAAGCATGTAAATAATATCACCGTAGACCACCATTCTTGTCAAACTTAGCCTGTGTACATTTATCCATATGCATTTATTGCTATCCAGGTTATTGCAACGGAGTAGCAGTTTTCAAGGGGGCAGGGGTTGCTTCAGAATCACCTGGTGGGGTGAGAATAATAGCCTCCTGCATTTTTTTACATCCTAACCAGAAGAAGAAGTTCTCTCATATTTATTTAAAATTCCTGGTTTGTTTGTTAGTATTTCTACCACAGTTGGTACATGGTTTCCAGTTTCTTCTTTTTCTTTTGAGGCATCTGTCCTCTTCAGATGCCTGGTTATTTGGGCCTATGAACTCACATTCCCATGGAGGTACCGGCTTCTTTGCCTCATAATATCTACAGGTAATGGCTGAAGGCCAGGCCAGCCCCTGAATCTGGGTCAACTCCAAAGTTCAAGGAGAGTAAAAAGGAGTCCTAGGTCTGAGCACCACAGAAACCAGGGTTAATCAGTCCTGTTTGTTCTCATCCCATCAAACAAATACCCAAATCAGGAACATACCTTTGAACCCTCAGAGACAGTAGCACTTGGAGAAGGAGGTCCTCATAGGTGGCATTCCATCAGCTTGGTGGGTTTGTATGGGCAGGCGTGATTGCCTGAGGCCAGGCAGTCTAACCTGTTTTCATTCACCTGTCACCCAAGAGCCTCTGGGCTCTGCTTAACATCACTCGCATGTCCCCACGCAACCTTAGTTTCATCTGGCTTGAGTGTATCCCTCAAGAGAAGTCCTGCATTTGCTTTTGCCGGGAGCCCTAAAAATGTCCCAGCCTCGGACCATTTTTTATATTAATATCTCAACCAGGAGTATCTCAACCATTTTTTATACTAATATCTCAGGACTGCCAGACCACACAGGTAATATAAATTCAGATTATGACCCACCTGAGAAAAGGCAGTTATTATTAATTCTCATAGGGATATGTTTTTTTCATTCAAAGCTCAGGCAAAGGCAGACAAATTTCTTCATTTTCTACCTCAGCTGATCGATGACTTTTCTTTCTACTCAGCTGTAGCCCTTCCAGACTCCCAACTCTAAACCAGATTCTTAGTTCCAATTCCCCATCTTGTCTTTCTACAACCTTGTCTCCTGACCCTCAAAGCTATTAAAACGCAAGCTCCTTGTTTACAAAAATCAGGGTACAGTAAGTCCTCACTTAACATGGTCCTTAGGTTCTTGAAAACCATGTCTCTAAGCAAAAACAATGTAGTATAATGAAATCAATTTTACCATAGGCTAATTGATATACAGTTAAGTTCCTACAGCATATTTCTGGTCACAAAAACATCATCAAACTTCTAAATAAAGACCAAAGCACTTCTAATATGAGACACTGGAATATGTGTGAGCTATACATACATTTAAGAAAGATTAATAAAAATAAATAAGATAATCATTTACCCAGTGATTCCAGTTCAGGGTCATAGGTGGCTGGAGCATGTCCCAGCAGCTTACTGCACCAGGTGGGAGCCAGTCCTGGCCAGGACGCCATTCCATCACAGGGCCACTCACACACATCACACTCACTCAGACAGGTACCATTTAGACACACCAATAAACTTGACGTGCACAGCTTTGGGATGTGGGAAGCACCCAGAGAAACCCCATACAGACATGGAGAGGACATGCAGACTCCACATAGATGGTGACCCAGCCCAGAATCCATTTTTTTCTCTCATCAATGTTATTATAGTAAAAGGATGAAACAATGATATTCAAAGACCTGCTGCACTCTCTTCCACTGCCAAGGGAAACAAGGTATCAGCACCTGCTTATTAATGTGGAATTCTAACTCCAGCTCTCATTTTGTCCCTAAACAATTTCCCTTACAATTCGAACTATGCATTTAAAAGGATATTTCCCTTATTTTATCCAGTACTTCTCGGTGTTCTGTAGCAGAAGGGTTTTCAGATTATTCAGTCTGCCATGCGGCCCAAAGTAGAAGACCTATTGAAGTCTAGGAAGTATGTAAACATAAATATGACCACACTCCAGCCTTAGAATTCCAGGCTTGCATCTAGTAATTCTAATGTGCATCTGTGCTTAAGACTCAATGCAAGAGAAAATAATAAGCTTGGATCATTATATCATTCGAGGAGACTGTTTATATTTTGCTGGAAAATAATCTTAGACTATTTTTCAAAAGAATGAAACCTTTCTTGGCATCTACAAAGATAAAATGCTTTTGCTACAAGTGATTGCCTTTTGGTAGTTAGTTCCTTTTATAGCTAATTGTATGCAGAAGATTTTGTTGAAATTATGTATTATTATATAGTGGACAATTTCATTTTCTGAAAGGGTAAGAAAAAAATAGATGTTTACATCATGTTTCCTGCATGGAAATTTTCTTTGGCCAAAATTTTGCTGAGCTCTGAAAACATTTTAAAACTTTTATTATCATTTGCTTTGGCCTGTCAATATGCTGTAAGCCAGTATCACAGCATTTGAACTTTGGCAGTTTTTTAGCTGAATGAATAATAATTCAGCAATTTTTAATTGTGTCACTGATAACTAAACAAGTAGATGAAAAATTTTAAGTACCAAATACAGCCGCTGTCTCATTTGCAATTCTTACTAAAACCCATTGTCTTATCCATTTTGTGTTGCTATAAAGGAATGCCTGAGGCTGAGTAATTTATAAGGAAAAGAGATTTATTGGGCTCACAATGCTGCACGCTGTACAAGAAGCATGGCATTGACATCTGCTTCTAGTAAAAACCTCAGGAAGCTTCCACTCATGGTGGAAGGTGAAGGGGGAGCAGATGTGTCACATGGCAAGAGAGAAAGCAACAGAGAGACAGGAGGGGTACCCATACTCTTTTAAACAATCAGCTCTTGCATGAACTAATAAAGTGAGAACTTACTCATTATTGATAAGACAACACCAAGCCATTCATGAAGGATCCACCCTTATGATCCAAACACCTCCCACCAGGCCCCATTTCCAACATTGAAAATCAAATTTCAACATCAGATTTGGAGAGGAAAAATAGCCAAAATATATCACCCATTAAATCCAAATGAATAAAATGCCCATTGTAAATATTGTACAGAATTTACACAGAAGGTATGCTATGGTTTGAATGTTTTTTCCCCTCCAAAACTCATGTCGAAACTTGGTTGCCATTGTGGCGGTGTTAGGAGGTGGGAATTTGGGGAGGTGATTAGGCCAAAAGGGCTCCACCCTCATGGGTGGGATTAATGCCATTTTAAAAGGGTGAATTTGGTCCCCTCTTGCTCTCTTGCCCTTCCATCTTCCATCATGTGAGGACATAACAAGAAGATCCTCACCAGATGCTGGCATCTTGATCTTGATTTCCAGCTTCTAGAACTGTAAGAAAGTAAATTTCTGTTCTTTGTAAATTACCCAGTCTGTGATATTCTGTTATAGCAACACAAAAAGAGTAAGACAAGGTGCAAGCTACATTTTTCAAGTGATCTATCAGAATAACTGTTGACACAATTTATGCTTTATATAAAAGTAATAAAAATTAAATTTTTAAAATTAGCTTTGGCCGGACACAGTGGCTAGCGCCTATAATCCCAGCACTTTGGGAGGCCAAGGCAGGTGGATCAACTGAGGTCAGGAGTTCAAGACCAGCCTGGCAAACATGGCGAAACCCCGTCTCTACTAAAAAAAAAAAAAATACAAAAATTAGCCAGGCTTGGTGGCATGTGCCTGTAATCCCAGCACTTTGGGAGGCCAAGGCAGGTGGATCAACTGAGGTCAGGAGTTCAAGACCAGCCGGGCAAACATGGCGAAACCCCGTCTCTACTAAAAAAAAAAAAAATACAAAAATTAGCCAGGCTTGGTGGCACGTGCCTGTAATCCCAGCTACTCGGGAGGCTGAGGCAGGAGAATCACTTGAACCTGGGAGGTGGACGCTGCAGTGAGCCAAGATCATGCCACTGCACTCCAGCCTGGACAACAGGGTGAGACTCTGCCTCAAAAATAAAAAATAAAATAAAATTAGCTTTCTGCAAATTCTTTTACTTATCAGATAATATTAGAAAATAAATGTAAAATTTTCTTTTCTGTTATTTTGTTTTGACAATCCTCATTACCATATCAAGGGGGTATGTTCTTGCTCCAAATTGAACCAAATAAAAATCCATATTCCATGCACCATGAGAAGTGTTTTACAGGAGGTATCTCATTTATTCCTTACAAGAAACACCTGCTAATATTATCCACATTTTACAAATGAGAAATGAAGTAACTTGCAAGATTATACAACCAATATGCAGTAGAGTTGCAATTTGAACCCAGGCCATCCAACTCTAGAGCCTTTATGTCTAACAACAAAACTATACTGCCAGTTACATTTTAAAAATTAAACACACACACACGCATACGCACACACACACAAAGTAAGAAATCTACATCAGAGGCCAGGTGCAGTAGTTCATGCTTGTAATCCCAGCACTTTGAGAGGCTGAGGCTGGTGAATTGCTTGAGCCCAAGAATTTGAGGCCAGCCTGGGCAATGTGGCGAAACTCCGTCTCTACAAAAAATTTTTAAAACTAGCCAGGCGTGGTGGCTCACTTCTGTAGTTCCAACTACTTGGAAGGCTGAGGTGGGAGGATCACTTGAGCCCAGGAGGCAGAGGCTGCAGTGAGCTGAAATCACACCACTGCACTCCAGCCTGGATGACAGAGCAAGACCCTGTCTCAGAAAAAAAAAAAAAAGAAGAAAGAAAGAAAGAAAGAAGGAAGGAAGGAAAGAAGGAAATAAATAAACCTACCTAAGGAACATTCTAGGATCACAATGTTTAAAAACAAGTTTTATTGGCTCTACCCCTCCAAAGAGCTCCCAAATCCAACTACTTCTCACCTCCTTCAATATTGCCTCTCACTGAGACTATTGCAATAGGTGAGTTCAGTGGCTTTCACAGTGCTGTCCTGGGACCAGCAGGAGTGGCATTACCTAGGAAGTTTTTAGAAATGCAGATTCTTTAGCTCAACTCCAGACCTACTGAATCAGAAATTCTGAGAGTGGGGCTGGCAAGCCATGGCTTAACAAACCTTCCAGGTGATTTTGATGCACAGTTATTTAACAACTAGCCAACAATAAGAGGCATTCACTTAGTCTTCTGGTAGCTTTTCCAACTTTAGACAGTCTCTGAAGAATCATCTTTCTTTTAGGAGCCAGTCTTGTATCTTTACAGAATAAAGTTTCACCTTCAAAAACACAGAGAGAGCCAGGCATTGTGTCACACACTTGTAATCCCAGCTACTCAGGAAGCTGAAGCAGGAGGATCGCTTGAGGCCAGGAGTTCAAGACCAGCCTGGGCAACATAGTGAGACCCCATCTCTGTAAAAAAATTGAAAATTGAAAATTAGTCAGGCACGATGGTGGCATATGCCTGTAGTCTTCACTACTCAGGAGACTGAGGTGAGAGGATCCTTTGAGCCCAGGAGTTTGAGGCTGCAGTGAGCCATGATTATGCCACTGCACTTCACCCTGGGTGACAGATGGGTGACAGAGCAAGTCCCTGCCTCTAAAAAAAGGAGTTGGGGGCTGGGCACGGTGGCTCACGCCTATAATCCCAGCACTTTGGGAGGCCAAGGCGAGCAGATCACCTGAGGTCGGGAGTTCGAGACCAGCCTGAAAAACATGGAGAAACCCTGTCTCTACTAAAAAATACCAAATTAGCTGGGCGTGGTGGCACGTGCCTGTAATCCCAGCTACTTGGGAGGCTGAGGCAGGAGAATTGCTTGAACCCGCGAGGCGGAAGTTGCAGTGAGCCGAGATCGCGCCATTGCACTCTAGCCTGGGCAACAAGAGTGAAACTCCATCTCAAAAAAAAAAAAAAAAAAAAAAAAGGAGGTGGGGTGCAAAAAAAATCCCAGCTCAGCTGAACTAAATGTGCACACTTCCAAATCCTCAAGATTTCCTAAATAAGTTCCAAAGCTTCATGCACCCACTTTATGTATAGAATCCTTTATGTGAAAGCAGGATTTAACAGCTAAAATAATTTAAAAGGATTTCTAATCTCTGCTTATGCCCCTGCAAAAACATTAACAGTGACTAAAATTAAGGGACTGAAAATGTCAAGTCCAGGTAAGGATAAGCACAACTGGAACTCTCTCACATTGCTGGTGGGAGTGTACACTGATATGTCCACTTTAGAAAACCACCTGACAGGAAATACTAAAGATACAGATATGTCCACTCTATGACCCAGTAATTCCACATCTGAACAGACAATAAACATAAATGAGTGCTTTACATCTATCCACCAGCACATATAGACAAGAATGTTCATAGCACTTGTATTCATAATAACCAAATGCTACAACAAACAAATATCCATCAACTATAGAACAGATGAATAATTTATGAAATACTACACAGTGATTTTAAAAACTTATTTTGCTATGTAAAACAGTATCGATCAATCTTATAGATGTAATGTTGAGTGAAAGAAATCAAACTAAAGCCAGGTGCAGCAGCTCATGCCTGTAATCCCAGCACTTTGGGAGGCTGAGGCGGGAGGATTGCTTGAGCCCAGTTCAAGACGAGCCCGGGGAAACATGGTGAGACTTCACCTCTACAAAAAATAAAATAATTATCTGGGTGTGGTAGCACATGCATGTGGCCCCAGCTACTCAGGAGGCTGAGGTTGGAGGATCACTTGTTCCTAGGAGGTTGAGGCTGCAGTGAGTCATGTTCACACCACTGCACTCCAGCCTGGGCAACAGAATGAGACCCTGTCTCAGAAAAAAAAAAAAAAAAATTAAGAAACTAGACACAAAAGAGTGCATACTGTATCATTCCTTTTTTCTTTTTTCTTTTTTTTAAGATGGAGTCTCACTCTGTTGCCCAGGCTGGAGTACAGTGGTGCGATCTCAGCTCACTACAACCTCTGCCTACTGGGTTCAAGTGATTCTCCTGCCTCAGCCTCCCAAGTAGCTGGGGCTACAGGTGCACGCCACCATGCCCGGCTAATTTTTGTATTTTTAGTAGAGATGGGGTTTCACCATGTCGGCCAGGCTGGTCTTGAACTCCTGACCTCAAGTAATCTGCCTGCCTCGGCCTCCCAAAGTGCTGGGATTACAGGCATGAGCCACCGTGCCTGGCATATTATTCCATTTTTATGAGGTTAAAAAACAGACAAAAACTAATCTATGGTGCTAGAAACCAGAAAAGTGATTATTTCTTGGTTGTGGGGCAGATGGTTGACTGGGAAGGGGATGAGGAAGAAGACATGTGAGGTGCTGGTATATTCTGTATTTTGAGATGGGTGGTGGTGACACAGGTGTAGACACATAAAAATTCATTAAGCTCAGCCCTTAAGATTGTGCACCTGACTGTACATGAGCAACATCTCAAATGAAAAGAAAAAAGTGAAAACAACAAAGAACATCAAAAGCCATCCAAATCATAACTGACAACACCCATCCTAAAGCCAGCTTTTTTCTCCTCCCCAATTCTGCTAGAGTACCCCTCACTGACCAACCCCAAAACTCACTGTGGCATCCAGCAAGTAGTTTTTCTCTCATCTCTCCTTTCTTTTAATTTTAATCCTAGGCTTGACTTGGCTTTTTACTGAATCTTTTCCTCTTACCCACCCCCTTTCAGGTCCATCTCTTTCTAAGTCCATCTCATTTTCCCAATTCTGCATCATAAAAGATACAGAATAGAATAGCAAAGACAAAATTCTCTTTACTAGATAGTTATGGGGAGAGAATGAAAGAATGCTCAGCCAGTAACGTATCTTGTTCTCTCACATATCCTCAGTTATAAAGTTAATTGAACTTTCCTAGAGAAAAGATACCACTGAGTAGTTATTTCTTTTTAGTGACTATGTACCAGTAAAAACAATTGACCGACCCCTCACCTAAAATGTAGTAGTAAGCTTTTGTCTTACTCTTCTTAGCAATATCTACCAGCCTATACCAGGTATTTCCTGCAGGATGGGTTTTTTTTACGAATTTGTTTTTTGCTGAAAATTGTAAAGGTAGAATTAGGAAGCAGCATGGCATCTGGAGAATGGTAGAAGAAACATATTGCAATTTCTTAAATATGAATATTGGCAGCACTTTTCAACTTTAAAAGGCACTGGTTTTGGGGCCCAGAGCACATCAGTAATCAACAGCACTTTCCAGGTATAATTCTACAATGTTAAATGTATAATCTTTGGGCCAGGCACAGTGGCTCATGTCTGTAATCCCAGCACTCTGGAGGCTAGGGTGGGAGGATTGCTTGAGGCTAGGAGTTTTAGACCAGCCAGTGCAACACAGTGAGACCCCATCTCTACAAAAAGTTTAAAAATTAGCCACCTGTCACGGTGTGCACCTGTGGTCCCAGCTACTTGGGAGGCTGAAGCAGGAGGATCACTTGAGCCTCGGAGGTCAAGGCTGCAGTGAGCTATAACCATGCCATTGCACTCTAACCTAGATGCCAGAGACCTTGTCTCGAAAAATAAAAATGCATGGTCTTTGACCATTTTTTCTCCATTTAGGGCCTGAGAATATCTGGGGTTCTGCAAATATATTCTCAAAGATCTGCAATGACTTTTCCCTTTAAAACAGGTCCATAGGAAGTTATCAGGTAGAAGGGAGCAAAATGGGGAGTTATTGTTTAATGGGTAAAAAATTTCCATTTGGGAAGATGAAAAAGTTATGGAAATATATAATGGTAACTGTTATACAATGTTGTAAATATATACACATGCCACTGAATTGTACACCTAAAAATGGTTAAAATGCAAATTTTTATGTTATGTAAATTTTACCACAATTTTTAAAAAACAAGTTCATAGGGACTTCCATTCCCAGCAATATAGCCTATTAGCCACCCTGAAAAAACCCTCCTAGTACAAAAATACCCAAAATATAGAATAACATATTTAAAATATTTCACAAATGCGTAGTTGCTAAAGTAGAAAGTAAGGGAAATCCTTAGAGGTAAAAAAAAAAAAAAAAAAAAAAAAAAAAAAAAAAAAAAAAAAAAAAAAAAAACAAGATTAAAAAAACACAAATCCAGAGAGGTAAGAGAGCTCTAAAGCTGGTGGCTTCCCTGACGTCATCTGCTGATCATAGGTGTTCCAGAGCTGCTGCTGTAACAGGCCATCTTTGGGGACAGAAGATAAAGCTCAGAGACTTAGAAACTGGACCCTCAGAGGGTGAACCAGAACAAACCCAATTCATTCACCTGTTCTTCATATGACATATTTCCCAGATCTTTTACCACCCCTCCCCACCTCAACAGACTTCTTTTGGGTACCTTCTGGTTTGTCTCAGTATTCCTCTTAAGGAATAATGGCCATAACTGGAAACAGTGATGCGGATATGGCTAAACTTATACAGAATAGAGTGGGATTATTGCCACTGTCAATTGGTGTGTTAATTATCCACTGTTGAATAACAAATTACTCCCAAAACTTAGTGGCTTGAAATAACATTTACGATCTCACCATTTCTGTGGGTCAGGAATCCACACAACGTAGCTGGGTCTTCTGGCTCAGGGCCTCTCACAAGGTGGAAGTCAAGGTGTTGGCTGCAGTGGCAGTCATCTCAAGGCTCAACTGGGGAAGGACCTGCCTCTGAGTTCATTCATGTGGTTGTGAGCAGGATTCAGTTTATCACAGGCTATTGGTCTGGGGGCCTCAGTTCGTCACTGGCTGTTGGCCAGAGGCTGCCTTCAGGTCCTTGCCACATGGGCCTCTCTAGAGAACAGCTCACGACATAGTAGCTCGCTTCATCAGAGCAAGCGAGGAAAGCCAGAGAGAGAGAGAGAGCAAGCAAGCAAGACAGAACTCACAGTCTTTTATAACCAAATCACAGAAGTAATAGCCTATCACTTTTGCCATATTCTATTTGTTAGAAGCATATCAATTGGTCCAGCCCACACACACAGAGCGTGGATTACATAAGGCATGAATAACAAGAAGCAAGGATCATGAGGAGCCATTTCAGAAGCAGCCTATCACAACTGGACACCATGCTTCTGATCCTGAACCTAAAACTGTGACCTAAAAAGAAAGCCCGCATGAATGATTTACTTTAAGTGACCTCAGGTTAGTGAAGCCCCTAAGTATTCGGCAAAAGCAAACAATCATCATCTCTGCAAGAACTTACTTTAAGCCCAGGCATCAAGTGCTTGCACAACCACATGAAGGTCCAATAAACATAAGTTCACAATGGAAAAGAAAAAAACATAAGTCACTATGAGTGACAGTTAGCAGAAACAAAGGACCATATCTGCAGATACTATAGACACTGGAATTATCAGATACACAATATATAATAAGATGTTTAATATGTAGAATTGAAAATACGACTGAGGAACAAAAGGGTTTTTAAAAATAGCAAATCATTTCTGAAATGAAAACAATATTGCTTCTCAACTTTTTGGCTAAGATCAAGTAAAATGAAACCAAATATAATTTCTAGAAATGAAAAATAAAATAGTTGAAATTAGAAATCAATAGCCTGGTGGCTGGGCGCGGTGGCTCATGCCTGTAATCCCAGCACTTTGGGAGGCCAAGGCAGGCAGATCACTTGAGGTCAGGAATTTGAGACCAGCCTGGCCAACATGGCGAAACACCATCTCTACTAAAAATACAAAAATTTAGCTGGGCGTGGTGGCACAAGCCTGTAGTCCCAACTACTCGGGAGGCTGAGACAGGAGAATTGCTTGAACCAGGGAGGCAGAGGTTGCAGTGAACCAAGATTGCGCCACTGCACTCCAGCCTGGGTGACAGAGTGAGACTCTGTCTCAAACAAACAAACAAAAAAAGAAATCAATAGCCTGGTTAAAACAGCGGATCAGACACAGTTGAAGTGAGAATTAAGAAACTGAAAGATAGATTTCAAGAAATTACTCAGAATGCAGCAAGGGAAAGACGTGGAAATTCCAAAGAGAGGGCAAAAGGCACAGAAAATAGAGAAGCTATTATATTTGGACTTTCAAAATGAAATTAAAGAACAAGCAAGAGAATATTCAAAGAGAATGACAGCTGGGCAAGGTGGCTCACATCTGTAATCCCAGTACTTTGGGAGGCCAAGGCAGGAGGATCACTTGAGACCAGCCCGGGCAACATAGCAAGACCCTGTCTCTAAAAAAAAAAAAAAAGTAATCAATTTTTAAAAAATTAGCCAGGCATGGTGGCATGTGCCTGTACTTCTAGCTATTCAGGAGGCCAAGGCAGGAGGATTGCTTGAACCCAGGAGTTTGAGGCTACAATGAGCTATGATTGCACCACTCCCGCCTGGGTGACAATGTGAGACCCTGTCTCTGAGAAAGAAAAAGAAAATGGCAGAGAATTTACCATATGTGATGCAGACAACAAATCCTAAAATTCAGAAACTAAACTGTACTGGTTATTTACCTAGCTTTCAACTCCACATCCATCCTTCTATTTCCTGCAAAATAATGCTAGGATGGGATGTCTTCAAAGCACTTTTTCAGGCTCTGTTAGTGGCTGGCTTCCCCCAAGGTTTCACCAATAATAGGCACTGGTCAGTAATCATAAGGTAGGAAAGGGGAATAGCAGTAGTTCTTCCCCTCTCTTTTTTGGTCTTTTCCTTCTGGTTCTAAACTCTCAGCAATAGCACTTCCTCCAACCATTCAGCCCCAGTAGCCCAACCATTGAGGAGATGGTGGTCCCTCCTCTTCCCTTCTAGATTCCGGTAATGCAACTTACTCTCTTTGATTCCTTGAGCCCTAGAGATGTGATAGCTACTTTCTGTATTTTCTAATCTCTGGGCTACCTCACCTTTGTTCCTCTTTCAACCTTTTGACATATGTGTAGCTAATTCCCTTACAAAATCCTCCATATAAAAATTGTATATAAAATACAAAAAAAAGTTTTAAAATACCTAGCATGGTTTCTTTTTCCTGCCTGGACTGTGACTCAAATACCAACAATTCCAATCAGAAAGAATAAAAAGAAATCCACACCTAGACACATCGAAGTCAAATTTAGATCATCAGAAAGAGGACAGATTGCCTAAAAGAAGTGACTGGTGGATTGATGATGGACTTAACAGTAACAGTGGAAGCCAAAAAATAAGTACCATTCTCAAAGTGCTGAGGAAAAACAACTGTCAGCCTAGAAGTACATACTCTATGAAACTATCATCTCAAAATAAGCGGGAAATCAAGATATTTTTCAGATAAAACTCAAGTGTTTTCCACAAACTGAGACTCTCCAAAGAAATTCCTTAAAGATATACTTCTGGAAAAAGACAAATTGTCCCAAAAGAAAGGCCTGAAATGTTACCAGGCAATGGTGAGGAAAAAAAAAAAAAAAGAAGCATCCAGTTATCTAAAGAAATACTGCCTCTAATAAACAACAAAAATATCTTTTTATGTGCTTAAATAACATCAACAGGGAACCAAAATACCAGAAAAAAATGACACGAAAGTCAGGAGTGGGGTAATGATCATTAAAGCTTCCAAAGGTCCTGATATTATTCAAGAGAATGCTAAGGGTATTGACCAATTTTAGACCATGCTGAGTTAAATAATAGAGATGCACCAAAGTTTAGTGCATCTCTATTATTTAACTCTAAACTTCGGTGCATCTCTATTATTTAACTCAGCATGGTCTAAAAGACCTGGCCTTGGGATCTGGGGTTTAGTTTCCCCCTCAGCCTTGCCTTTAGAAATCCAGTTAGCCAGATGCCTACTTTGACATCATTTCTGGCATCCCTGAAAAGTTGCACAACCAGTTATCATATGATTGAGTAGGTACTATCATATTTAATTAGTGAAACAATGTCTGTAATATGAATAAGGTATGCCACTTGGATGAATTGAAAATACTGTAATATTTACTTTTGAATATACATAAACATGCTAAGAATAACTTGGAGTGAAATTTTTCTGTATGAGCTTTCTACGTTTATATCTATCACTTGAATCAAAAAATGTTATTCATTGGTTCAGTATACTCAGTACTGAAGAGTAAAATGCTGCAATAATTATGATTTGTAATACTATTGACATAGAGAACCAATTATTAACAACCAGCATTGCTCAGCTTTTGCTATGTTATGCTGCAGCAACAAACCCTAAAATAAACAACTATATTTAATTTTGTGTTTCTTAATTCCACTTAGGCCATAAGTCTTACAAGAAAAAGTATTACTAGGAAATTCTTCACATCTTGCAAGGGTAAATTTAAAGCAGAATTTTAGCTTTGCCACCTTAAAATTTCACAAGCAGGAAAAACTCAAAAATCCTGCTCTTAAGGTGAAAGTGAACATCTATTTATGTGGTACATAACACTGGCATTAAGGTCAGGCACAGTGGCTCACACCTGTAAATCCCAGTACTTTGGGAAGCCAAGGTGGGAGGATTGCTTGAGTCGAGGAGTTTGAGACCAGCCTGGGCAACAAAGCGAGGCCCTCATCTCTACAAAAACATTTTTAAAAAATTAGCCAGACATGGTGGCATGCACCTGTGGTCCCAGCTACTTCGGAAGCTGAGCTGGGAGGATCACTTCCCCAGAAGGTTGAGGCTGAAGTGAGTTGTGATAGTGCCACTGCACTCCAGCCTGGGCAACAAAGCAAGACACTGTCTCAAAAAAAATAAAAAAATAAAAAATAAAAAATAAATTTAAAAAAAACACTGTGTGAAAAGAAAATAAATCTTGGGACCCCAAAATCACTAAGCCAAAGGGAAAAGTCAAGCTGGGAAATGCATCAGGCAAACCTGCCTCCCATTTTGGTCCTAAATAAGATAGCTACACAGATGTTTTTTTAAAAAGCTACATACCTCCCTCATAACTGGCCCACAAGGAATTTCCCTAAAACAGTTCTATTGAATTTTACCTTGGTAATGTAAATTGATAGCTTATCTTCACAGGTGCAGGACAAAAAAGACAGAACTCAAAGTCATCCTGCGACTCACCTAAGACAAATGTTTATCTGATTGCTTCCTTTGTTTTTGTTTTTTGTGTTTTGTTTTAAGATGGAGTTTTGCTCTTTTGCCCAGGCTGGAGTGAAGTGGTGTGATCTCGGCTCACTGCAACCTCTGCCTCCCATCCCATCCCCATGCCAGGTTCAAGCGATTCTCCTGCCTCAGCCTCCCGAGTAGCTGGGATTATAGGCACCTGCCACCATGCCTGGCTAATTTTTGTATTTTTAGTAGAGATGGTGTTTTGCCATGTTGGCCAGCCTGGTCTCGAACTCCTGATCTCAGGTGATCCACCTGCCTCGGCCTCCCAAAGTGCTAGGATTACAGCCATGAGCCACCCCACCTGGCTGGATTGCTTCCTTTGTTTATGTAAAAATGCAGTCACTGAATCAGACTAAGGCATGTGACTATTTCTCTACCCCCTGCAACGTGTAAATCGTGTATTCAGCAAAAGACTGATCAAAGACCCCAGAGAATGCAGCCTTTAGTCTCTTATCTACCTATGACCTAGAAGCCACCACTTCGAGTTGTCCCGCCTTTCCGGACCAAACCAATGTACATCTTACACATATTGATTGCTATTTCATGTCTCCCTAAAATATATAAAACCAAGCTGTGCCCGACCACCTTAGGCACGCGTCGTAAGGACCTCCTGAGGCTGTGTCACAGGTGCATCCTTAACCTTGACAAAACAAACTTTCTAAGTTAATTGAGACCTGTCTCAGATACTTTTGGGTTCACAACTGTTTACTTCCAGGCATGTTCTTCTCTACTTCCAGGTATACAGGGGATTACACTTTCCCTGCCCTTTTTAGTTAGGCACAGCTACTTGACTAGTTTTGATAATGAAACATGAATAGAAGTAATATGTGAATATCTGAGCTATAGCATTTCACTGCCAGTGGTAGACTCCCTAGTCCACTTCTTTCCCTGCCTTGGCGAACCCTAAGCGTCATCTTGTGATGTGGACATGATAAAATGGTGGAGTCTCCATCAGCCTGCTACCCTTCTACCTGCATGTCCTGCCAACTAGCACACACAAAAAATAAATCTTTGTTGTTTTAAGCCACTTGGATTTTAGGGTTGGTTTCCAAAGCATAAGCTAGGTTATACTGACTGTTGCAAGTTAATGCCATAAATGTAGACTATAATGATCCCAGAAGCAAACTATCAGCTCACATTGATGAGAAATACATATTTCTGAATGCCATGTCAAACTTTAAAAATTTAAATAGCAATACTTTATAATTGAAAAATAAAAATTGTATATATTTATCATGTACAACATGCTATTTTGAAATATGCATACATTGTGTAATGACTAACTGAATACTAATATTTTCAATAAAACTAATATAAACATTTAATTTTTAATTTTTATATTTCATGTATTTTTTATCGCTGAAGTTTATTATATGATGGTGATATTCTGCTTCAGCCAAATAGTGACTTTTAACATGCAGCTGCTTTGCATTCAGCCAATATATGTATATTCCGTGCCCCTCTAAAAATAATATACATACAAATGATATAAATTAAATCTTGGTTATGTGTCCTTTACTTAAAATACATACTTCACAGAAACCTGAAACAATTTGTAAATTAAGTCACAAATTTATTCTAAGGAAGAATACCTTGATCTTCTAGAATTCAGGCATTTTTTGCTGCCACCTTGCATCCTCTATCTTGTCTCTTCTGCTGCCACCAGCTGGCTTCCACTACTGCTAAATTTCAGCAGCCAGCAGGATTCAATTCAGTGCTTTGTTTTGACTGCTGAGTCCCTGATGAAAACACCAAGTCAGTTGAATAACTAAATTTTTAGGCTGGAAACAGAAAAGCACAACCAACGCATTTCCTGTGTACTTTGGGCTATCAGATAGCCACATGGTAGCTGGTACTTGTCCCAGTAAGTGGTCCAGACAAGGCTGCGGGCTAACAAAAGAGAAGACATTTCGGTTCTTAAGTTAATATTCTGCTCCCAGAGAAGAATATTGTTAAAAACTATAGAGTCATTATATAAGAACAGACAAAGGTCAGAACAAACACAATAGTGTATCCATAGCCTCAGTATATGGCCAGGCGTGGTGGCTCACACCTGTAATCCCAGTACTTTGGGAGGCGGAAGCCGGCAGATCACCTGAGGTCAAGAGGTCGAGACCAGCCTGGCCAACATGGTGACACCTTGTCTCTACTAAAAATGCAAAAATTAGCTGGGAGTGGTGGTATGTGCCCATAATCGCAGCTACTCAGGAGGCTGAGGCAGGAGAATTGCTTGAGTCCGGGAGACGGAGGTTGCAGTGAGCCAAGATCGTCCGACTGCACTCCAGCCTGGGCGACAGGAGTGAGACTACGTCTCAAAAAAGAAAAAAAAAAGTCTCAGTATAGTGTTAAGCTTTTAATAACTTCAGGAGTATAAATTATATGAACTCATACATTATTTGAAAGTAAAATTATGTAACTGTATTAACTATAAAATTATTTAACTGCCTATTTGGTTTGTGAATTTTTGAACAGAAAATGTGTTTTAATTTTCTGTTTCAGTCAATGTTTGCCATCTTCTGTTAAAGGGACTAAAAAATTTAAAAATGTTCAAAATTCACAAAATAAAATAAACATATAAGAAATTTAAATAAACCTTCAAGTGACTTTTTGCAAGTTTGTAGCATTAATACTTCAGAAATTATTAAAGCTTAAAACAGCACTAAGTCTTTTGGGATACTTGTATATGGAAAACTGTGGAGTAACAGGGTGCTTGAATACAAACTTTTATAATTTACACCCAGCTATGTCCAAAGAAAACGGAAATAATTTATAACAACACATACACACACAAATAGGCAAAGATATGTAAAACAGTCATAAGCTGTCTTGAAGCTGGAGAAACATGTCCCTAAGTGAGTAAAACTTTAGGAAAAGCAGGGAGAATGAGGCAAATTAGTAGCAATATTTGTAATATAGGTTTCTGGTATTATTGTATATTTTCACTGGGAAGGGGGTTGAGGATACATTTTTATTTGGGATACTTGTTCTTGAGATAGTATTATGTTCTCAATATTTTGGTATTAGCATTATTATAGCTAATGATGCTTTTCCAGAAAAGCTGAAACAAATAACTTTTAAAGATGCACATAAATAGAACGTAAAAAAACCCCAATAAATAGTTTTCTTTTCTCTTAGAGATTATCTAGTTCAGTGGTTCTCAACCTTGGCTGCACAGTGCAATGACTTGAGGAGCTTAAAAAGTATAAAAGCTTGGGTCCCACTGAGCATCTGATTTAATTGGTCGAGGATACAGAACGGGCATCGGGAATTTTAAAAGACCTTGGTGATCCTAAAGTGCAGGTAAGGTTGAGAACTGCTGCTCTAGTTCAATATATAATCAGGTATACATTAACGTTAAAATGTGTAGGTGTTCAGAGTTCTGATTTTTAACCATAGCACCATCTCAAATATTATAAAAGGTTGAAAAAAGAGCCTAATTTAATCAACATGGATAAATTTCAAAAAGCATGTTGAACGATACAAGCCAGACACAAAGAGTACTTATTGCTTTCTATTTACATAAAGTTAAAAATAATCAGAACAGGGGGAGGGGCTACTGACTAGGAAGGGACGCAAGAAGGAAATTCCTGAGAGGGAAATTTTCTCTATTTTGATTAGGGTACACGGATATATATATATATATTTATCAAAACTCACAGAAATGGACAATTGAGCTCTGTATGTATGATTTCATTACATGTAAATTTACACTTCAGTAAAAAGGATAAACATAATTAAATCTGGATATCTATGACAGGGTCGGGGAGGGAGCGATGATTACTTCAGACGACCCCAAATCCTCATGGGTTAAAAGAAACAGCAAACCCCTGACCAGAACTGGTGAGAATGGAGAGTAGACAGCAGGGAGGGCCAAAGCCTAAGAAATCGCTACAAGACTAGATGCCGAGTTCGAACTACTGCCTGGACGGCAGCGCCCGAGCGCCCGCAAAAATAAGCCCCCGCGCCATTTCCGGTACTAGCAAATCCTCCTGTATGTCCCCACTGGAAGAGTCCGGTGGGAAACCGTGCCACCGCAAGGAAGGAACCGGCGGTAGCTTGGTTCCTGAGCGGATGCTGGGGCTGTAAGGCGCGCGCGGTCAGCTGTTGGCGGTGCAGGGAGGAGGACGCCGGGGCTCGCCTTCCCTCCTCTGCCGCCGCTGCCGCCATGATTCCGGTGTCGCTGGTGGTGGTGGTGGTGGGTGGCTGGACTGTCGTCTACCTGACCGACTTGGTGCTGAAGGTGAGGGCCTTGGGCCTAAGGTCCAAGCCCGCGGTGCCCATGGCCGGAGCGCAAGGCCTTCTTTTCTCTTCCCCTGCCTGGCGCCTCCCGGGCTGGACGGTGCCCACGTGCAACAGTCCGCGTGGTGGATCGGCCCGGTGGAGTAAATAAAACATTGCCGGCCGCGGGAGGGGTGTGGCGGCCTGCGCGGCTGCCACTGTCGCAGTACGGGGCAGTGCAGGCCCTTCAGCCTTCGGGTCCTGCCCGGGAGGCGCCAGTGGTGGGATCGGGAGGGCCGGGGCCCTGCCAGACCCAGCAGCTGCAGTGCAGCAGGGAGGAAAAGAAAACGTCTGCTTAGTAAAGACAGTGCTTTCCCTTATTGTTTTTAAGGTCAAAACGCTCTAGAGACTCAGATATTGGAATGAATCTAAATCAAGTCGTGATTGAAATCAGTAGTCTCAAATTTTTAAATGCATATGATCATCTGGTTTGCGGTCAAAATGCAGATTCCGATTCAGCAGGTCTGCGGCAAGGCCTAAAATTCTGCATTTCTAACCAGTTCCCAAGTGCTACTGATGCTGCCAGATCACAGAGTGTACTTCAAAGTAGCACACTCAAATAGCAAGGATTTACATAACCAGTTTCTAACTACTTGAATTCTGATTTACACCCTGCACCCCACTTCTTCACACTAACCAGATACCCTAGGTGCACGGTCCATTTTCCAGTTATTTGAGAAGGGTAGCGAAAAATCAAGAAGAGTCGTCTGACCACATGCTTCAGGCAAGCTTTTGGAATTGAGTACTGGGGGGTAGGGGATGGGGAAGAGTAACTATATATGTGGAATAAGATCATATAAATTCTCAAGTGTTTAATAAAAATTCCAGTTATGAATAGCAAAATCTTCATGTTATGAATACCATTTAAAATAGAAAACCATAGTATTGCATGTTTTAGCTTTAACAATAAAATGAAATGAGACTTTTCCTTCTATCATTTAAACTTGTAAAGTGCAGGAGGTTATATAGCGTAGTCCTTAGATCCAGGGCTGGGCTTCTAGCCAATGTGACCTTGGGAAAATTGCTATCTGTGCCTTGGTTTCTCATCTTTAAATAGAGATAATAGTAAGGATCTCCTAAGATTATAGAGAGAATTACATTAGTGTATCCACATAAAGTCTCGCTCCTCAACTTGAGGTTCAAGGACCAGTAGCACTTGCATCATTTCGGAGCTTGTTAGAAATGCAGAATCCCAGGCCTCACCCCTGACCTAGGGAATCCGAATCTGCATCTTAGCAAGATCCCAGGTGACTCCTCTGCACCTGTTTGTGTTTGAAAAGCACTGATGTGGCCGGTCACAGTGGCTCACACCTGTAATCCCAGCACTTTGGGGGAGGCTGAGGTGGGAGGATTGCCTGAGTCCCGGAGTTTGAGACCAGCCTGGGCAATATAGTGAGACTTTATCTCTACAAAAAATTTAAAAGTTAGCCAACCATGGTGGTGCATGCCTGTAGTCCCAGCTACTCTGGAGGCTGAGGTAGGAGGATCTCTTGAGTCTGAGAGTCAGAGGTTACAATGAAACAAGATCGTGCCACTGCACTTTGGCCTGGGTGACAGAGCAAGACCCTGTCTCAAAAGAAAAAGCACTGATTTAAAGTACTTGGCATAGTGGTTAACATGTCATAAGCAATACAGGCCACAATGATTTTGTTGTTTGAAAAAGCCACATGAGCCAGGCATGGTGGTGCAGCCTGTAGTCCCAGCTACTTGGGAGGAAGAGGCGGGAGGATCGCTTGAGGCCAGGAGTTCCAGGCCAGCCTGAGCAACATAGTAAGACACACACACAAAGCCACATGATTTCTTCATGTTGCATATGTGAAAAAAAATCTAAAATAAAAAGAACTTTTACAGTCCCTAGTCACAAGTGTGTGAGGTGACCAAGATGTCACTGGTTTCAGTAACAACCCCTAGCTCCTTAAGAATGCACCAACCTCTGAGCAAAAGACCTAACGCCTACTCAGAGTATCTGCCTGGGAAATGGAGAGACCTCAACTTTTAGGAGCCTGCACCTTTAGTTTCTCTGCCTCCAGCTTGGTCTGCTGATCCACCCTGGGCTTTTCTAGGATTTCTGCATAGACATCTGTTGGAGAAGTTGTGTCACTCCTTTTCCAAGTCTTGGAAAACAAGTACACTTAAAATTTAACTACCTGAAGACTGAGAGCAGATAATACTACAGATCCAAAGCAAACAGCTACCTATATTCAGACTATGGTCATTTTTTAAGACTATGATAGGGCTAAGATTTCCTTCTTGGACAGATAAGTTTCTCACATGGGTGGGCATGAATATGACAATACTTACTGTACTTACTGTAACTGTGTCAGGTATATAACACAGCCTTATGTCATCCAAAATCCTATATTAGTCAAGGACTTCAAACTTCCCTAAAGGTAAAACTCTTGTTGGGGCTGTGTATAAGCCCCTATCCCCACAACCCCAGAGAATTTAAGGGACATTATTGAGCCCAAGACGGCTTTAGATAAGTTTTTTACTTTTTACATGATCGAGGTTGGCCTAACTTCTTAAAGTTGTTGCTCAGAAGAAGAAAGCAAACACTGATCGCAACTGTCCCTTCTCTTGGATTGGTAGGGTTTTTTTTTTTTTTAATTATAACACAAGGCTTCTGGACCAGTGCTGTCCAATATGGCAGCTATTAGCCACATGTGGTTATTGAGCCTTTAATCAGAGCTAGTCCAAACTGAGATGTGCTGTAAGTATAAAGTTGATGTTGAAATTCAACGAATTAATACCCCCCCAAAAGTAAAGTATCTCACCAATAGTGTATGTTGATTACATGTTGAAATATCTTCGATATTTTGGGGCATAAGTATATGAAAATTAATATTTAAAATTTGGCTGTTAGAAAATTTAAAGTTATATATGTGGCTTACATTTGTGGCTCACATTATATTTCTATTGGACAACACTGTTCTAAGCAGGGGTCAGCAAACTTTTTGTAAAGTGCTTGGTAGTAAGTATTTTAGGCTTTTTGGGCCACACAGGGTCTCTGTCGCATATTTTTGGTTTTTATTGTCTTTTTATAATCCCTTAAAAATGTGAAAACTATTCTTAGCTCACAAGTTGTGTGAAAACAGTCTGTAGTTCGGATTTGGCCTGTGGCCCATAGTTTACCAGACCCTAATCTCAGTAGACCGGTTAGGTCTGTGACCTTTAATATTCTGAAGAATAAACATAAAGCTTTAAGATTATAAACATTTGGGAAGTCAGCATCTTAATTTCCTCTAGAAAATACTTTGTGTTATTTTCTTACACATTATAAATTGTTCTTCAAAATTGAGTGATGTAGAACTTTTCTTTCTCTCTTAGTCATCTGTCTATTTTAAACATTCTTATGAAGACTGGCTGGAAAACAACGGATTGAGCATCTCCCCTTTCCACATAAGATGGCAAACTGCTGTTTTCAATCGTGCCTTTTACAGTTGGGGACGGCGGAAAGCAAGGATGCTTTACCAATGGTATTCTTCATCTTCTTTTGTTTGGTTTAGGTTAATCATTAAGTGATCACGACAGACAGCTTGTTAAATTAACTATTTCCATTACTTTGCAGTTTTCTGAGTTTTAAAATATTGACAATATTAAAACTTTCTGGTTTTATATAACCTTATGGGATTGTATCATTGTGGCTTGCATACATTAAAAATCAAGGCATTTATGGCAATTTATAGTTAGGGGCTTTACAATGATCTCTGGGACACCCAAGATACAGGCAGGTTCTGTAGATGAGAGAATGGGAGGGTCAGGGGTGGCATGGTCTAGATTTCTTTTTGTTAAAAATTTAGCCCCAAATGGATTAGAGCTAAGTAAACAATCAGATCATCAGAGTTAGCAGAAAATGCAATAGCAGATCAAAGCATACAAAGTGGAAAGAAGGATATAATAAAGATAAGAACAGAAATCAGTGAAATAGAAAATATACAATAGAGAAAATCAGCAAAGCCAAAAGTTGGTTCTTTGAAAATATTAATTGGGCCGGGCGCAGTGGTTCACACCTGTAATCCCAGCACTTTGGGAGGCTGAGGCAGGTGGATTGCTTGAGGCCAGGAGTTCGAGACCAGCCTGGCCAACATGGTGAAACCCTGTCTCTACTAAAAATACAAAAATTAGCCGGGCATGGTGGCGCACGTGGTCCCAGCTACTCGGGAGGCTAAGGCACGAGAATCCTTGAACTTGGGAGGCAGAGGTTGCAGAGAGCCAAGATCACACCACTGCACTGCAGCCTGTGTGACACAGCAAGACCCTATCTCAAATAAATAAATAGAAAATATTAATTGATAAACCCCTACCATGACTGATGAAGAAAAAAGAAACATAAGTAATTAAAAATGAGAATTGAGGCCAGGCACAGTGGCCCATGCCTGTAATCCCAGCACTTTAGGAGGCCGAGATGGGCGGATTGCTTCAGCCCAGGAGTTCGAAACCAGCCTGGGTAACATGGCGAAACCCCATCTCTACAAAAAATATAAAACTTAGCCAGGCGTGGTGGTATGGGTCTGTGGTCCCAGCTACTTGGGAGGCTGAGTTGGGAGGATCACCTGAGCTCTGGGAGGTGAAGGCTGCAGTGAGCTGTGACCGTGCCACTGCACTCCAACTTGGGTGACAGAGTGGGACCCTGTCTCAAAAACAAAAATTGGAATTGAAAAGAGGACATTACTACAGATTCTATAGGCATTAAAAACATAGTAAGACTATTAAGAAAATTCTATGCCTATAAATTTGACAGTTTTAGTGAAATAAACAAGTTCCTTGAAAAGCACAACTTACCAAAGTTAGAAAACATGGCAGATTATCTCCACTATACAATGGTAGCTTTTAATAATTAAAACAATAGAAAAAAGAAACTATTATTAAATTATACCATGTTAATATTTAAGCTCATTTTATCACAAAGTAAAGCTGAAATACGATGCAGACACTAGAAGAGGTAGATGAAAAAGGATGGATGTCTATAACGTCAAAAGGGCTTTCATAACGATATAAGGACAAGATCAAAACAATGTTATGTAAATGAGCAAGTGCATGAGAGGAAACAAACTTTTTTATTGGGAATGACATTCAGATTCTTTAGTTATCAGAGAACTATAAATTATAAAACTGCTTAAACTAGTGCTCATGCTGCAGTCAAATATTTGAAGTTCATGTAGGAAAAAGAAGCAGAGTTACTGAAATTTTTTAGATTATTTTAAAGCTATGAAATGTGGCTGCTTAGTGAATTTGCTAGTCCATGAATTGAGAGAAATTGTAAATTAACATGATTTTTTTTCCCTTTTGACAGGTTCAATTTTGGAATGGTGTTTGGCGTAATTGCCATGTTTAGCTCATTTTTTCTCCTTGGAAAAACGCTGATGCAGACTTTGGCACAAATGATGGCTGACTCTCCCTCTTCTTATTCTTCCTCCTCTTCTTCCTCTTCCTCCTCTTCTTCCTCTTCCTCTTCTTCATCTTCTTCCTCTTCCTCCTCCTCGCTTCACAATGAACAGGTGTTACAAGTTGTGGTAAGTATCGTCTTTTTGCTTTAAATAACTATCGAAATAGAGATGCAAGATACCACTTCTGATCTAGTGTAACTCCTATCCATAATATAAATATGAAAATAAATTAAAAGTCTCATAATTTTCAAATTACCTGCTTACACAAAAAAATTAATAAGAATACAGCAAGGAATTGTTGAAATATTTGGTAGTAGTTGTAATATTAATGGTAAAAGAGAACAAATGAACCATCATTAAGACTGTCAGCAATTAAACAGATACGTGACTGTCTTTTTAAGATATTAAATGATTGTTATTTTCAAAGAATAAGCATGCTGATTTAAGATCTCTATAATGTATAAGTAAATTGCATTCTAATTATATGCAAAGTGTTTCCCTTTCCTTTTCATGGCCTTCAGAGCCTAACCAATAATATCCTTTTAATTAAAGATATAAGACCTTTCTGAATGGTCACTGTGATTTCTTAATGTGAAGAATAATGTGCTGAGTTGTACTCCTTTAAAACTCATGTGTAGACCTATACCTTATCATTTTATGTCTCCAAAGTTTGGAAGGGGGCTTTACATTGGCTCACTTTTATTTCACATTTTTACATTTATAGTTCCCATTTCCATGAGTCATGGATGTTGTTTTTAATCATGTTCTTATTAATGGAGTAGACTAAGGATTAGTAACAGATTGGGTTTTTTTTTTCTTGTCTCTTTGTGTCCTCTACTAGGCTGGGTCACTGGGAAGATTTAGAAGTCATTTGTAGAGAACAATAATCTCTCCTATGGCCATAGCTCTTTCTTAGAGATTAAAAAGATTTAGCAGGTGAGGCCTCAGAAGAAATTATTTATTTCTTCAGCAAACATTCCCTGCCTTACAGATGAGAAAATCAAGGCACAGACACGTTAAGTCACTTGCCTGTGGTCACAGCTCATAACTAGTAGATCCATCATCACTGATCTTACAGCCTATAGACATTATGCTCTATTATTATTTTATTATCATTATTATTATTATTTGAGACGGAGTTTTGCTCTTGCTGCCCAGGCTGGAGTGCAATGGCGCGATCTCAGCTCACCACAACCTCCGCCTCCCGGGTTCGAGCGATTCTCCTGCCTCAGCCTCCTGAGTAGCTGGGATTACAGGCATGCACCACCACGCCTGGCTAATTTTGTACTTTTAGTAGAGACGGGGTTTCTCCATGTTGATCAGGCTGGTCTTGAACTTCCGACCTCAGATGATCCACCCGCCTTGGCCTCCCAAAGGGCTGGGATTATAGGCATGAGCCACTGCGCTCGGCCTATGCTCTACTTTTAAGAGAGACAAATAATTCTTCAAGGAACTATAAGTAATTTTACTTACAGTTTTATACCTCTAGGTATATGGTGGGAGGATAGGTGGGACTGGAGGCAAGAGAACAGGATAGTGCAGGATATAAGGTGGGAGATACAGGTAGGGTCTAGGTTATGAAGTTTATATTTTACCTGTAGGTAGCAAGTCTGTACAAAATGGACCAAAGTCATTAGAGTGAAGATGTGGAGATCATTTAAGAGCAGTAATTTATTTTAGAAGTGATAAAGATATAAAATTAGTGGCAAGGAGAATGAAGGGGATGGATTCAAGTAAGCTTTTGGAGTAGAATTCTCAGACATTGGTGATTAATTAAATGTGAGGCTGGAGGGAGAAGGAAAAGTTTAGGATGACTCTCAGGTTACACAATTGGTTCTTGTTCAACAAGAAAGAGGGTAAGAGAGAAAGAAGCCAGTTGGAGAAAATATGATCACTGGCTTATCTGCCTGCTAGAATTAGAATGGCAAAACGTTGTTTAGAGAAGAAATTATTTCTTCTCTTTGCCACTCAGTTTATTCATAGTACTCACAAAAATGTCAGCTCTATTAGGAGATCCGTGCTTTGGAACCATTAAGAAGTCAGCTGCCCTCTGGAGCCCACCATGCATATTCATGTATAAGTTTAAGAATGTTATGAATCCTGACTTTGACATGAGCTCTTGTAGCTTAAGTAACATACTTTCTGTTTACTCTATAATTCCTGACAGCCTTGTTCAGTATTAATTCTCCAAACCATGGCACTCTGTGTTGTTGAAAGTATTCTGTATTCAGTATTCTGGTACATCTGATACCCTGTGTGAATCATGGCAGAAACAGATGGGCAATCGTGTACTGTTGCCAGCAAATAAGACCTACCATCTGTTGGTATTATCACACATTCAAATTCTTACTTTATCTCACTCACTAGTACATGCAGAAAATAATAAAGAGAAGGAAGAAATATCCTATTGGACCAAGCTTACTGATTTATTTGAAATAAAGGTAAGGTAAGCAGGATATTTTGTGATATAGAGGGTATGTATGCCAGTCTTAAGTATGTAAATTTAGAGAGGGGTCAGAGAAAAGTATAATACTGGAAAGATGTCTGACAACTTAGGAATGGAGCAGGTATATAAAAAGGGACATAGAAGTTCTTGAGAAAAGTTGCTCAATAGGGTCCAAGTAAAGAGAATTTCAGATAATGAACATTATAAACATATCCATTTCCTTTGACTCTTTACCTCCACATCTGGGACTCTAGCTTAAGGAAACACTTTCAAATATAGAAAAAATAGTATTCATTAAGCTCTTTAGCCTAACATTACTTATTATTATGAAGAATTAAAAGCAACCAAAATATCTAATTGAGGAATGGTTAAATTATTGGATTGTCATTCAATTAGATATTATGCACACATTAAAAATGATTATAACTAGTTTCGGCCGGGCTCAGTGGCTCACGCCTGTAGTCCCAGCACTTTGGGAGGCCGAGGTGGGTGGATCACCTGAGGTCAGGAGTTCGAGACCAGCCTGGGCAACATGGTGAAACCCCGTCCCTACTAAAAATACAAAATTAGCCGGGTGTAGTGGCGTGTGCCTGTAGTCCCAGCTATTTGGGAGGCTGAGGCAGGAGAACTGCCTGAACCTGGGAGGCGGAGGTTGTAGTGAGCCAAGATCACACCATTGCACTCCAGCCTGGGCAACAAGAGTGAAATCCCAGCACTTTGGGAGGCCAAGGTGGGCGGATCACGAGGTCAGGAGATCGAGACCATCCTGGCTAACATGGTGAAACCCTGTCTTTACTAAAAATACAAAATAAATAAATAAATAAATAAAAATTAGCCGGGCGTGGTGGCGGACGCATGTAGTCCCAGCTACTGTGGAGGCTGAAGCAGGAGAATGAGATGAACCCGGGAGGCGGAGCTTGCAGTGAGCCGAGATCGCGCCACTGCACTCCAGCCTGGGCGACACAGCGAGACTCGTCTCAAAAAAATATATAAATAAAATAAAATAAAACAACAACAACAACAAAAATGATTATAACTAGTTTCTTAACTAGAGAAAGGACACTTGGAATTAATGGAATTTAGAAAATGATTCAAGCAGCATTGTTTGAATCTTCAGTTACTAAAGGAAGCTTTTTAGATGAGATTTCTGTGTCCATAAAAATAAATTCCAGTTGAATTAAAATTAAAACTTGAAACCATAAAAGGCCTTGAAAGAAAAGACCCATGTTATCATTTTTATGAGCACAGAATGAGGAAGACATAGAGCGAATAGTAGAAACCATGAATATTTTTTATGTAACAGTAACACCTTTATTTTTTTATTTTTTAAATACTTTATTAGAGCAGTTTTAGATTCACAGCAAAATTAAGAAGGTACGGAGATTTCCTCCCTTACAATGATGAACCGACGTGAATATGTCATTACCACCCATAGTTTACATTAGGGTTCACTCTTGGTGTTGTAGGAAACCATGAATACTAATAGATTTGACTACCTAAATTTTATATATCAAAAACTAAAAGTAAAATTAAAAGGCAAACAAACTGTGGAATACATTTATGTCATGTATTACAAAGGACCAATGCTGATACTTGAAGTGATCTTACGGATCAGTAAGAAAAAGTTGAATACTTTAGGAGAAAACAAGTCAGGTTATCAGTAGGCAACTCGCAGAAGGACCAAAAAATGGTCAAAAGTACGGGGAAAGTTCAGCTTTACAAATGGTCAAAGAAATGTAAATCACATTGCAGATTTGAATAAAACGAGCTTGCCCAAGGTTATGGAAGGGTCTGCTTTTAGAGTATAATTTGATGACATGTATCAAAATCTTTTAAATTTTGTGTAATAATAGCATTTACTACCCTCTCTGTGAGGCATAACATTAAACATTGGACAAAGGTTAGCTCATTTAATCCTTAAAATTACCCTTTTGTGCAAATGTGGTTATTTCCATTTTAATGATGAGAAAATAGGAATGTTGGAGGAATAATGCCAACTTTCCCAAGGTCATTTAGCTAGTTAAGAGATAGAGACAGGACCGGCCGGGCGCAGTGGCTCACGCTTGTAATCCCAGCACTTTGGGAGGCGGAGGAAGGCGGATCACGAGGTCAGGAGATTGAGACCACAGTGAAACCCCGTCTCTACTAAAAATACAAAAAAAAAAAAAAAATTAGCCGGGCATGGTGGCGGGCGCCTGTAGTCCCAGCTACTCGGAGAGGCTGAAGCAGGAGAACGGCGTGAACCCAGGAGGCGGAGCTTGCAGTGAGCCGAGATCGCGCCATTGCACTCCAGCCTGGGCGACAGAGCGAGACTCCGTCTCAAAAAAAAAAAAAAAAAAAAAAGAGACAGGACCTCAAACCCATAACATGTCTCAAGAGCCCAATCCCTTAGCAAGTATGCTCATCTAAGAATTTCTTCCTCCAAAATATTTAGGTGTGTGTGTCCAAATATCTTTATCACATTATAAGAGCAGAAACTTAATTAAATGCCCAACAGTTTATTCCATAGAACACAGTGTAGCTATTAAAAATCATATTGAAATAGAAAATACTCATGGGAAGATGTCTGTGATACTGTTAAGTGAAGGGGCAAATTTCAAAACCAGATTTATAATAAAAGTATAGTTTTTAAAATTATGTGTACAGGAAAAGACTAGAAGGACATACATCAGAATGGTTCACAATGGTTTTGTATGTGTATGTATGTTTGGGGAGCAGAATTTTAGGCTTCTGTTTTGCTTTGAATTTTCCAGTTTTCTTGCTTTAAACATATTTTTTATAATTAATATAATTTTAAAAGAAAGCAGAAATTTCCTCCAGAAGGATACCTTTTAGTCCCAACTCCTGTACTGTAAGAAATAGATTCTCAGTATGTAAATGGTATTCCTGAGCCTGGTGTGTCCCACTTAGCCTAATTTATTGTCTCTCTTTAACAGATGACATAACTTGGGAGTGATTACTTATCTTACGAGAATATATCTTTGCTATCTAAAAAAATTTGCTGTGCAGCTCTTATCTTCCCTTGTGTATGCAATAATATATACCTGCACATTTTAGGAGCACATGATTGTAAGACAACTCCTGCTTCATATGTTTGTAACATGTCTGTAGGTTCCAAATGCCTTAATTTCGACATTAAATTTCAATTTTAATGTATTTGTGTATCTCTTCCACACTATTTTTCTGACCAACATAGTAGACCAACTAATGGAATAGAAGGGTATGGTGCTCCCACACTGATCGGGATCCCTATTAGACCAGCTTTCATTACCAACTCACCTATAACTTGAGGATATTAAAATGAAACTCGCTGATTAATAATATGGAGTTCCTATATTAATCAACACAAGTACTTGGAACCTTGCAATAACAATTCAGCGGAAGGTCTAGGAATTTTAACAAGGATTCCCAAATCAGGCATCCAGCCCTTGAGGTTGGGTCAGCTGCTGCCTGCTTCACTGTCATCCTGCATTCCTTGGCACTTTGCTGGGCTCCCTCATTCTTTCCCAAGGTGAAGACTCCAGGAAGCTAACATTTCAACTGTTTAACCTGGTGTTTCTCATTCTCTTTAGACTGGTGGTGTGCTTGTTCCAGAGAAACTGGCTAGTTCGAAAAATGAAATAGTGTTTTTGCTTTTTATTATGATAGAAATGGAGAAGTGAACCATTGTCATATTACTTTTAGTTTGCAGAACATTCAGCTTGAAGGTTTAATACAGAATGAACATCATGTATCTTAGTGCCCAAGTGGGACTCCCCTGCACCCCCACTGATAATTGCTGCCATATTGTGTCTATGAACAGGTTCCTGGTATAAATTTACCCGTCAATCAACTGACCTATTTCTTCACGGCAGTTCTCATTAGTGGTGTTGTACATGAAATTGGACATGGGATAGCAGCTATTAGGTAATGATATTTACCTTTTTCTTTGTACTACATGCAAAAAAAAGCTTTTCATTTAGGACGATTTATTACTAAAATCTGCTATATTTGATACTTCACTATTTTTCTTTCTGTGGCTATTGCCTAGTGCATAGCCATCATTTGTTACTTTGAGGAAGCTTCTTTTTTTATAGAGAAGATTAGTATGTTGATGAATATGCTCCGTTAACCATGGGCATATCTGTAATCAGGGTCTTTCTATCCTTTGCCTTTTCCAGTGTGGTTATCCTCATGATGCCTCAAAGTTTTTTACCAAGTCCTAAAAGCCAATCTTTCTATTCATCGAGTCAGAATGATAACCACTGTACTCAAAACCCACTCACCTTAGAACTTGATTTGACTTATCAGCTGAAATAATTTCCTGCTTCTGCTTATGTCCTCTGCTGGCTAGAGCAAGAAAACTGAAAGCACTGGGTTTAACAAATATCATAGTCTATCTAGAAACCCAAGTGGAAGATAAGAAGACACCTGGGACTAGCTTTGAGTATCACTCCCTGTTCTTGGTCTTGGCTTCCCAAATGTATCATTGTAACTATACCTAAGCATTTAGAAGCCTATAACACATATAAAATCATGATGGGGAGAGGGCCACGTCATAACTCCCCTGCTACCTCCACTGATAATTACGGCCATAATTAGCAAGCATGCTAATAGGAATGTGTTTTATCCTTTCGGTGTGTGGACCAGAGAAAAGGTTAAAAACCTCTGTTTTGGCAGAGAAGATGTAATCACTTCTTATTACTTTCCAGTTGTTTATGAACAAGAGTCTATTTATTGGCAATAAATCCTCATCTTGACAGAGCATATACTGTTACACAGATGTGCACAATAGTGGCTTAAAGTGGTGGCTGCTGGGTTTTTTTTTTCTTTTAAAATCACCTTCAGTGCTTTGCAGCCTTTAGGATTTTACCTATAGACACATCGTTAATAACAGCTTAACAATTTACAATATGTTTGTGAAAATAACTTGGGTAATTTTTTTTTAAGTCCCAACTGCCAAGAAAAAAAATGAACTGTACGGTTGTCTTATATATTTAGTATTAAGCAACAGCACAATATATTTAGGTGATACTTTTTTCTAGGGGGGCTGTTTGGTTTTATGAGACTTAAATATTAATTTTTGGAAAATGAACTGATAAAAAATGGTTCTGTTTTTTTTTTTTAATATGGAGATCAAAACCTGCTGAAAAAACTGGTTCTCTTAAGGACAATCTGAGCATTATGCATGTTTAAACATACTTATTTAACGTTAGCTTGATAGGAATACACCTAGATAAATCTCCACCATTATTTATAATTGCCAAGACAAATACAAGTTATTAGGTAATTTACTTGAATTATATCGTCTCCTATGTTCTTCTCTGAAAATAGTTCAGAGTAAACCATAAAAACGTTTTTCATTTAGTTTCTCATAAAAGCCACTTCTGTATATATGTGACTAACTTCAATTATTTGCTCAACATATTGGTTTCTAAAAATTTTGAAGTTATGTCTATTTCAGTATGCCCTATTTTGCAAAATTCAATTTCACAGATAACCAAATCTGTACATTATTATAAAATTAAGATTATATATAGTATAGATATAATTTTTTTGGCTGTTCAGAGAGACTTTCTGTTTTTTAAGCAAGAATTCAAATTACAGTGAAAAGTTTTAAGATTATGTACACTATTAATTTGATAAATATAATAGTATTAGTAAACTCCTTTTTCTTATGTGATTTCTTAGGGAACAAGTTCGATTTAATGGCTTTGGGATTTTTCTCTTCATTATTTATCCTGGAGCATTTGTTGATCTGTTCACCACTCATTTGCAACTTATATCGCCAGTCCAGCAGCTAAGGATATTTTGTGCAGGTAACAGACTTAATTTTGTTTTAATATTCATCTGTGGTTTTGGTTTTGATTTTCTATGGTTAGTGCTTTTTGGAAAATATATCACAAATGACAATATCTTATCTTTTGGTTAATAACTTCAGTTTATAAGACCCCTGCAAAAGTAGAGGAGTAAAATAATTTACATTCCAGTTGCTTCCTTAAAACCAACTAAAAACAACATAATTTTAAAAAATTTAAAAACAGAGGAAAACTTTGTTTTGTCCACAACATGAAATCACAAACTATGAAGAATGTCAACTCAGCTGAAATAGAATGAAATTTGCATCAAATCAAGGGAGAATATGAAGAATTGACTAAGAGATAAATCAAAAGTATCCAGGAATGGAAAAAAAGGGTTATGAAAGGATGAGTAGTGAACTCTAGCACTGTCAGAGTTCAATCAGAGAAACAGAATCCCTTGGAGATGGAACCACAGTTCCAGCTGAGTGAAACTGACATACGACAAATCCATCACAACCCTGCATCACTTTTAATGGAATAACTGAGGCTAAGCAAGTGTGGAGTTAGAATTCTCAAACTAACAACGACAACAACAACAAAAAAATCTTGAAGGTGGGAAAAACAAAAACAGGAAATATAAATACTAATTTCCTCAACTTCATAGTGGAGAGGACATCTGCCTGAACCTGATAAATCAAGAAATAGAGGCTTGAGTATATCACTTAAGATTATAAATGTAAATACTACAAGATCTAAAAACACACATAAACTTTTCAAGTTATCACAGTGAAAGCATGAAACACAGACCAAAGAAAACAGACCCTATATCAAAAGATAAACCATGGTAATGAATTTAAGACCAAAACACATTTATTTTGTCAATAAACATAAATGAAATAAGCTCACCTACTGAAAGAAAGATGCCATTAGTTTGTATTTAAAACATGTCCCAAATATGTGATGTACAAAATAAATCTGTCTAAATAATTACTCAAAAATATTGAAAGTAAAATGATGAGCAGAACATAACATGCAAATGGGAACAGAAAATAAGACCAAAAGCATTATATTAGACATTGGGGGCCATTTAACAATAATAAGGAATATAAGCCACAATGAAAATATAACAGTTGTGAATCTTACTGTATCAAGTAACAAACCATCAAAGCAAAACAAAAATGGGAAAAGTATAAGAAGAAACAGGTAATAAAAAGACTCACGCTTTAATACATGGCAGATAAGTATAAAAAAGTTAGGCTAAGGTAAAAACAGGTATGTCAAACTCTATACCGTGAACACAGAAGACAGTATTTTTTCAAGTGCCCATGGGACTTAAAGTCACAGTAAATTCCCAAGAGAAGACTAGCAAACTAAGTAAAAACTACCTGAAATTTAGAAATTTATCTTAATCACACCTTGGATCAATTTAATTCAAACCTGTGATTTCAGTAGATCTAAAAATTATGATGATGAAATCATTTTACTGAGATAATGTTTAAAGTTTTGCTAAAAGAAAAATGCACTGCCTTAGGCAGTTATGCAAATACAAATGGAAATAGATTAGTTGAGTATTAAACTTAAGTGAGAAAAGAACTGTAAAATAATTAAGAAATGATGACGTAATTAGTAAGGATATAGGCAGAAAATAATAAATTAGAAAAAACAAAACTAGATCTGCTAAATCCAAGAGCTCTTAAAAAAAAAATCAAAGGTCGAACAATGAGAAAAAGCATCTAAAGACAATTAGCAATCAGATTGGGGAATGACAATTGATAACAGAGAAAATAAAAACAATTATAAGTGTTGTTTGCTCATCTCCACAAAAAAAATTTCAAAACCCTGTATAAATATAAGAAAATAAAAATAGCTGAAATTAACCCAAGAGGCAATCAAAAAAATCTAAATAGGCAAATAATTACAATGGGAGAAATTAAGAAAGTTGATAAGGAACGCCCTTTCTTTTTCTTTTGAGATGGAGTCTCGCTGTGTTGCCCAGGCTGTAGTGCAGCGGCATGATCTAGGCTCACTGCAACCTCTGCCTCCCAGGTTGAAGCGATTCTCCTGCCTCAGCCTCCCGAGTAGCTAGGATTACAGGCATGAGCCACCACGCCCAGCTAATTTTTGTATTTTTAGTAGAGAAGGGGTTTCGCCATGTGGGCTAGGCTGGTCTCAAACTCCTGACCTCAAGTGACCCTCCTGCCTCGGCCTCCCAAAGTGCTGGGATTACAGGTGTGGGATTGCTGTGCCCGGCCCAGCTACTCTGGAGGCTGAAGCAGGAGAATCACTCGAACCCAGGAGGCGGAGGTTGCAGCGAGCCGAGATCGCGCGCCACTGCACTCCAGCCTGGGCGACGGAGCGAGACTCCGTCTCAAAAAAACAAAAAATCCTTAGTAAAAGTAGGAATAGCTGCATACATCATAATAGCACAACACTTCGCATTCCTATTAAAGGACAAGACAAATTCTACTATCAACTATTACTGATATTAAATGTCGTATTAGTGCAATTAAATAAGAGAAAAAAGCATAAAAGGAGTAGGCTTTTTTGGCAGATACTGTTATATGGGATGGACAGGAGGGGAAGACATGAAAATCAACTAAAATGAAATACATAAAAAATCAGTAAAGAGCCTGCTTACGAAAGTGGAAAAACAACAGCTGGGCGGGGTCGCAGGGTGGCGAACGTGAACACGTGGGCATGTGCGTGTGTACGTGGGCACGTGCACGTGCTTTTGGGGCCGACAGACGCGCCAGTTGCCTAGGCGCATGCGTCTGGCTATCCCAGAAGCACCTGCGCCTTCCGGCTCGTGCTTACCTCAGGCTCGCGCCTTTCTCGGCAGTTCGCGCCTTTCTCGGCAGCTCGCGCCTTCCTCGGCAGCTCGCGCCTTCCTCGGCAGCTCGCCCCTTCCTCGGCAGCTCGCCCCTTCCTCGGCAGCTCGCCCCTTCCTCGGCAGCTCGCCCCTTCCTCTGCAGCTCCCACCTCACTCCCCTCAGCGTTCTTTCTCCCACGGTCTTCCCGTTGCTGCTAACCTAACTAACTCTCAGCCATGGCCTCCAACGAAGATTTCTCCATCACACAAGACCTGGAGATCCCGTCAGATATTGTGGAGCTCCACGACATCAATGTGGAGCCCCTTCCTATGGAGGACATTCCGATGGAAAGCGTCCAGTACGAGGATGTGGATGGCAATTGGATCTACGGTGGCCACAGCCATCCGCCTCTGATGGTGTTGCAGCCGCTCTTCACGAACACGGGCTATGGCGACCACGACCAGGAAATGCTTATGTTGCAGACACAAGAAGAAGTGGTGGGCTATTGCGACTCAGACAACCAGCTAGGCAACGACTTGGAGGACCAGTTGGCCCTCCCGGATAGCATTGAAGACGAGCACTTCCAGATGACCCTGGCCTCTCTGTCGGCCTCGGCGGCATCAACATCAACATCAACCCAGAGCCGCAGCAAAAAGCCCAGCAAAAAGCCCAGCGGCAAGAGTGCCACCAGCACTGAGGCCAACCCGGCAGGCAGCAGCTCCAGCGAGGGCACGAGGAAGTGGGAGCAGAAGCAAATGCAGGTCAAAACGCTGGAGGGTGAGTTTTCCGTGACTATGTGGTCCCCTAACGATAACAATGACCAAGGGGCAGTGGGTGAAGGCCAGGCTGAAAACCCACCTGATTATTCCGAGTACTTGAAAGGGAAGAAACTTCCTCCTGGGGGGTTACCAGGCGTCGATCTCTCAGATCCTAAACAGCTGGCAGAATTTACTAAAGTGAAGCCCAAAAGGTCCAAAGGAGAACCTCCCAAAACAGTCGCTTGCTCTTATAGCGGCTGCGAAAAGATGTTCCGGGATTACGCCGCCATGAGAAAACATCTCCACATCCACGGGCCCAGAGTCCACGTATGCACAGAATGTGGCAAAGCTTTTCTTGAGAGCTCAAAGCTGAGACGACACCAGCTGGTCCACACCGGCGAGAAGCCCTTTCAGTGCACATTCGAAGGCTGCGGGAAACGCTTTTCCCTTGATTTCAATTTGCGCACACACTTGCGCATCCACACCGGCGATAAGCCCTTCGTGTGCCCCTTCGATGTTTGCAACAGGAAGTTCGCTCAGTCAACCAACCTGAAAACCCACATATTAACGCATGTGAAGACCAAAAACAACCCGTGAAAAGGAGAAGAGCCCTCTCAGACTTGGGAATTATCTTCCAGGACTGCGGTAGGGAATAAATATGCCTCTCAAAGCTTTGTATGTTGTTTCTAAGAGTTTTAAAAAAAATGAATCCTGCACATTTAAGGTTCGTGTTTTGTTAGAGTAGTAAAAATAGAATTTAAACGTTTTTAGAAAGGTAAACCTTGACATAAGATAATAGTGCTAAGATGCCATAGCTTGTTCTGTAACTATTTTTGTAAAGTTTGGTCCCAACAGGAGAAAAATTCGTAGACTTCACATCAAGAGACGGTTCTTACAAACTGTTTAAAATGGGACTTTTCACATTCTTAGAAATAGGAAGTTCATTTATTGTTTACAATGTTTTTTAAAAACTTGTTAAAAATTCAAAATGTTCATGTTTATGCTTTTAGGAATATGCTTAATAAGTCTATGTATGGTTTTTCTGGAGGTCGATAACTTTGGGAAAGATTTACTTTAAAAGAGTGAACAATTATATGCATACGTGAAGTATTTTCCTGCTTAAAAAAGTTATATAGGTGTTATTTGTTTTAATCTTGGTTGTATTCTTGGATGTTAACACATCTTGCATTTTAGCTGTATTAGGTCATGTAGTATTGATATTAGGTGATTTAATAGTACTAGTTTAAACCTATTTTAGTCATTTTATTTTCCCCAAAATACTACCAGATGCTGTTGTTTAGTGTAATTTCTTTGCCTGTTCAGTTAAAGTAGTGCTTACTTGTAGAATATATTGTGTATATGCTGACTTTAACACTTAAGTACAGCCTGTGTAATAGAGAAAGCAAAATAAAACACCTCTTCTAAAGAAGGAAAAAAGTAGTTTGCCTATATCAGTACAGAAGTTAGAACTAAAGAAAAAGGGGAGGGTGCTACTGGCATCTGGTGAGTGGAGGGAGATCAGAAATGCCACTAAACATCCTACAATGCACAGACAGCCCCACGAAACACATAATTATTTGGCTAAAATGCCAATAGTGTCAGGTGCAGGGGCTCACGCCTGTAATGTCAACACTTTGGGAGGCCGAGGTGGGTGGATCGCTTGAGCTCAGGAATTGAACATCAGCCTGGGCAACATGGCATAACTCGGTCTCTACCAAAAATAAAAAAATTAGCTGAGTGTGGGGCGCACACCTGTGGTCCTAGCTACTCAGGAGGCTGAGATGGGAGGATCACTAGAGCTGGGGAAGTCGAGGCTGCAGTGAGCCATGATCAAGCCACTGCCCTCCAGCCTAGGTGACAGAGTAAGACCTTGTCTCAAAAAAAAAAAGAAAGAAAGAAAGAAAGAAAAAGGGGCAGGGGGGCTGGGCACGGGGCTCCTGCCTGTAATCCCAGCACTGTGAGAGGCTGAGGCCGGTGGATCACTTAAGGTCAGGAGTTCCAAGACCAGCCTGTCCAACATGGTGAAACCACCCCCTGGCTACTTAAAAATACAAAAATTAGCCATAGACTTCGTAGACTTCACATCAAGAGACAGTTCTTACAAACTGTGTTTAAAATGAGACTTTTCACATTCTTAGGAAGTTCATTTATTGTTTACAATTTTTTTTTAAATTGTAAAAAAATTCAAAATGTTCATGTTTATACTTTTAGGAATATGCTTAATAAGTCTATGTATGGTTTTTCTGGAGGTTGATAACTTTGGGAAAGATTTACTTTAAAAGAGTGAACAATTATATGCGTACGTGAAGTATTTTCCTGCTTAAAAAAGTTATATAGGTGTTATTTGTTTTAATCTTGGTTGTATTATTAGATGTTAACACATCTTGCATTTTAGCTGTATTAGGTCATGTAGTATTGATATTAGGTGATTTAATAGTACTAGTTTAAACCTATTTTAGTCATTTTATTTTCCCCAAAATACTACCAGATGCTGTTGTTTAGTGTAATTTCTTTGCCTGTTCAGTTAAAGTAGTGCTTGCTTGTAGAATATATTGTGTATATGTTGACTTTAACACTTAAGAAGTACATCCTGTGTAATAGAAAAAGCAAAATAAAACACCTCTTCTGAAGAAAGAAAAAAGTAGTTTGCCTATATCAATACAGAAGCTAGAACTAAAGAAAAAGGGGAGGGTGCTACTGGCATCTGGTGGGTGGAGGGAGATCAGAAATGCCACTAAACATCCTACAGTGCACAGACAGCCCCACGAAACACATAATTATTTGGCCAAAATGCCAATAGTGCCAGGTGCAGGGGCTCATGCCTGTAATCTCAACACTTTGGGAGGCCAAGGTGGGTGGATCGTTTGAGCTCAGGAGTTGGACATCAGCCTGGGCAACATGGCAAAACCCGGTCTCTACCAAAAATAAAAAAATTAGCTGAGTGTGGGGCGCACACCTGTGGTCCTAGCTACTCAGGAGGCTGAGATGGGAGGATCACTGGAGCTGGGGAAGTCGAGGCTGTGGTGAGCCGTGATCGAGCCACTGCCCTCCAGCCTGGGGTGACAGAGTAAGACCTTGTGTCAAAAAAAAAAAAAAAAAGAGAGAAAGGGGCAGGGGGGCTGGGCGCAGGGCTCCTGCCTGTAATCCCAGCACTGTGAGAGGCTGAGGTGGGTGGATCACTTAAGGTCAGGAGTTCAAGACCAGCCTGTCCAACATGGTGAAACCATCCCCCGGCTACTTAAAAATACAAAAATTAGCTGGGGTTGCTGGCACAGCACCTGTAATTCCAGCTACTTGGGAGGCTGAGGCAGGAGAATCGCTTGAACCCAAGAGGTGGAGGTTGCAGTGAGCTGAGAGAATGCCACTGCACTCCAGCCTGGGTAACAGAGTGAGACTCCGTCTCACAAAAAATAAAGTAAATGCCAATAGTGTCCCTGTTAAGAAACCCTGCTATAGAAAAAGTAAAAGTTTATAAGAAAGATTCCAGAGGTTTGCAGTACTTATAAACAAATCATTAATGGGCAAGAGGTTGTTTAGATGAAAGAAATGTGAGTGCTCCACCACCCTCATTGCCGCTTAACCAGCATGGGTAAATCCAGAATCAGAGGGGTGATCTGGTACTAGCTACATGCCTGACGAGATAAGAGACTACACAAATAGTCAAGGAATCAGTGCTGCTGAGTGTCCCGGCTTTTACTCATTTGTTCATGTCTTGTTTCTGTGACTAGCAACTGGGCTGGGGTTGGGGGGAATTCACAGTGGTATCCTAAATTAGTTTCCCCAGAGTAAATTACTGTGCATCAAAGGATTAGGTTTTTTAAATTTTGTTTTAATTTTGTTAAGGAAGCTATGAAAGCAGTACAAGAAAACACAAGTGAATATGTTTTATAATCTTGAGGTGGAAAAGGCTTAGTACAAGGAACTATTTGATCACACAAAAATTTAAAGTATCTATACAGGCAAAACGACAAACCACATCAAACAACAAACTGGAAAGATAAAATTATAATACCTGTTACAAAGGACCAAATTCCTCCCTATATAGATTATAAATAATAGCATATACAAATTAGTAAATTATTAAGACAACTCAATCAAAAAATGGCAATGGATAGAAATAAGTAGCTCTTAAGAAAATGGGCTTTAATTTTTCACCCAGAAGACTGGCAAAGAGTAAAATTATGATAGCATCCAGTGTCATTCAGAGAGTGGAAAAATGTCCATTATGAGAGTATAAATTAATTCAACAATGCAAACTCATTGGAGGTCAGCTTTAATGTTCATATTTTTTGACCCAACATTTCCATTTCTAGGTAATTTTTCGTACCCTTGCAGATGCATACTTAACTGGACGCCTAACATTATAAGCAAAGCTGTGTATTGCAGTATTATATGAAAAGGTTAAAACACCCTAAGTGATTAATAGTAGGATACCTTATAAATAAGTTGATATGTTAATAAAAATGGATTACTCTGTAGCAGATATAATGAGATTGATATGTATGAACAGATATGGGAAAATGTCAAAAATATATAAATTTAAAAGCAAATAGGGTGTGTTGGCTCACACCTGTAATCCCAAATTTTAGGATGCTGAGGTGGGAGGATCACTTCAGGAGTTCAAGGCTGCCATGAGCTGTGATCACAGCACTGCACTCCAACCTGGGCAATAGAGCGAGACTGTCTCTTTAAAAAAAACAAACAAAAAAAAACCACGAAAAAGCAAAATATAGTATAATAATTTGATACCATTGGTATTTTTAAATGATGTATCTGTATATAATAGAAAAGATCATTTACCTGCTAAGTCCTAGACCATACTTTGTCTGGCTATTTGTGGAATTTAGTAATTTACAACACTTTAAAAATTTTAAAAGGAACATTTTACAATGTGAATTCATTACTTGGAACATGTGTTAGCTAGGTATTTGGCTGCTCTAATAACTAAAAATAAGTGGCATAAACTTTCAAAACATTCCAAATATAAGTAGTTCAGTGTTGATCGGATAACTCTGTAATTTGGGTACACAGGTTCTGTCTTGTTAGCTCTGCTATTCCCAACATGCAGCTTCTGTGTCGTGGACCTAAATTCAGCTCCATCATAGCTACATTACAGCCCACAGTACAGGGTTGTCTCCATCACATCCTGGTGCTAGTAGTGCCCATACCCCGCCCCATAAGGAAAACTGCAATAGGAAAAGGGAAGACTAGGTATGGGGGAAGGGGTTATCTAGTGGCGTGTTAAGTGAATGTTTAACATCTGGCTCTGCAGAGCTAAGGTAGGGAGCTCTGATGGTATTCATTTGCTGGTTTCTGTGGTGTAAATACTTGCACCGTGGTCAGTTTCAAGCTGCAAACCTGCACTTCCTGAAGGAGGAATTAGGAAGAAGTGCACACAATTAGCTCTGGCAAGCTGGTAGGAGCAGGCTTCAGAGAACCACTGGGTTCATATAACCATATCTGCCATAGGATAGGATATAAGATGCTAAGGGGAAAAAAAGAGTTTAAAAAATATAGGCCTGGTGCGGTGGCTCACGTGAGCCTGTAATCCCAGCATTTTGGGAGGTCGAGGCGGGCGGATCACGAGGTCAGGAGATGGAGACCATCCTGGCTAACACGGTGAAACCACCCGTCTCTACTAAAAACATAAAAAAATTAGCCGGGCGTGGTGGGGGGCGCCTGTAGTCCCAGCTACTCTGGAGGCTGAGGCGGGAGAATGGCTTGAACCCGGGAGGCGGAGCTTGCAGTGAGCCGAGATTGCGCCACTGCACTCCAGCCTGGGCGACAGAACGAGACTCCGTCTCAAAAAACAAAAAAACATATATATATAAAAAACACACATATATATAAACATATATATAAACATATATATAAACATATATACACATATATAAATATATATAAATATATAAACATATATATGTATATAAAACCGACTGGGCGCGGTGGCTCACGCCTGTAATCCCAGCACTTTGGGAGGCGGAGGTGGGAGGATGGCTTGAGCTCAGGAGTTCAAGACCAGCCTGAGCAAAATGGTGAAACCCCTGTCTCTAGAAAAAAAAACACACACACTAAAAAACTAGCCGAGCATGCTGGCACGCGCCTGTAGTCCCAGCTACTTAGGACACTGAGTCAGGAGTGTTGCTTGAGCCCAGGAGGCGGAGGTTTCAGTGAGCCGAGATCACGCCATTGCACTCCAGCCTGGGCGACAGTGAGACTGTCTCAAAAAAAAAAAAAAAAAAAAAAATTAAATTTAAAAAAAAATTAAAAACTATAAAACTGTCTTGAAAAAGTTATTAGAAAACTTGCTGCTTTGTACTCTTGAGTAAATTATTAAAATTATTACACATGTATACTCATATACATGCTGATGTGGGCAGAGAAAATCTGGAGTAATGGAAAATGATAACAGTATGTTTACTGTGAGTCATGGGGCTGGTGGTTGAGAAATGGTATTTGGGAAAGATGACTTTTTATTACTTCTATATTGTTTGGAATTTTTATAGTCAGTGTGTATTTTTTAGTAATTTTTTAAAAGCCAATTGAACATTTTTAAATTAATTTCATATTAGGGTTAAAATGTACTGAGACTTCTTTTTCCTTAAAATTGACACCTAATGTCCAAAACTAAGACTAAAGAAGGTTATATATATCCCCACCAATAATTGGGTCCACGCACCTCTTTCAGAGCTTATTAAATGGTATAGAACTAACTAGTCCCGCTATCCCAAACATCACCTAGCCCATTAACTTCTCATTCCCAGTTGTGAGTTGTCAGCCTAGTAGACAGCTGAACAGCTTTGCCCTGCCGTCTTTCCCAGGCAAGGGGGCAAGGTTAGGGGTGGGGAGGAGATGCTTATCTTGCCCTGAATTCAAGACAGGACAAATTCAAAGATCTGGAATTGTCTCTAAGAAGAAGAGTTTAGTATCCCTGCTAAATGTTTGCTGAGCTGTGAGCTCACCGTGGTGTAGCCATCAAAGTGGAAGACAACGTGGGAAACCTGTGTGTTCCTCAAAGTTTAGGGATGTACATAAATTATGTATTTAGAGGGAGAGAGAAATACATGTGTACCCTCTGCCTACTTTATTGGTTTTAAATTTAGGAATATAATTTCATTGCTTCTAAAATGTCTTCCCACTTCCATGTAAAAAGTCCAGGGTGTCATTTAAATCTAGTTTTTTGTTTCGTTTTGTTTTTTGTTTGTTTGTTTGTTTGAGACGGAGTTTTGCTCTTGTTGCCCAGGCTGGAGTGCAATGGCACGATCTTGGCTCACTGCAACCTCCGCCTCCTGAGTTCAAGTGGTTCTCCTGCCTCAGCCTCCGAAGTAGCTGGGATTGCAGGCACCTGCCACCACACCCAGCTAATTTTTTATGTTTTTTTAGAGACGGGGTTTCACCACGTTGGCCAGGCTGGTCTCGAACTCCTGACCACAGGTGATCCACCCGCCTCAGCCTCCCAATAAATCTAGTTTTATAATGCTACTTTTAAAGAGTTGCATATATAGGCCAGGTGTGGTGACTCACGCCTTTAATCCCAACACTTTGGGAGGCTGAGGTGGGCAGGTTACTTGAGCTCAGAGGTTTGAGACCAGCCTGGGCAACATGGCAAGATTCCGTCTCTACTAAAAATACAAAAAATTAGCTGAGCATGGTGGTGCATGCCTGTGGTCCCAGCTACTCAGGAGGCTGAGGTGGGAGGACGGCTTGAGCCTGGGGGGCAGAGGTTGCAGTGAGCGGAGATTGCACCCCTGCACTCCAGCTGGATGACAGAGTGAGAACTCTGTTTCAAAAGCAAAATAAGTTGTATATGTAATAGGTTTTTTTCTTTTTTTCTTTCTTTTTTTTTTTTTTTTTCTGAGACAGGATATCACCCTGTCACCGAGGCTGAAGGGCAGTGGTACAATCACCGCTCACTGCAGCCTCGACCTCCTGGGTTCAAGTGATCATCCCACTTCTCAGTCTCCCAAGTCGCTGGCACCACAGGTGTGCACCACCACACCCAGCTAATTTTTGTATTTTTTGTAGAGAGGCGGGTCTTGCCATGTTGCCCAGGCTGGTCTCAAACTCCTGGGTTCAAGAGATGCAACCACCTCGGCCTCCCAAAGTGCTGGGATTACAGGCATGAGCTAGAGCTACCACACGGGGCTATTTCTTTAAAAAAAAAAATGAAATATATACTGATTTTGAAAAGAAAAAGCCACTAAACATCTGTCTGAAATTTGGTGGGGAAAAAAGAGAGATGAGATGAGATACTTCCTGAGCACACTGTAAATGAAGATGTTTAAATTTTGAATTATGGTGTATAGAATTTTTAGAAGAGGGATTAAACAATACCTGCTATCTGGTTCCAAGTGAAGAGTAGATTGCTTTAAAAAAATTCTCTATGCTTTGTTGCTAAAAATTCCTTTATAAATAGTGGAAGTAAAATTTGACCATTCTGTTTCTATATTTAAATGTTTTTAAATCCTTCTTAAATATTGAAAACCCTGTTCTTATTTGTATAAGCCAGTTGTAAGTTTATTTGAGGGCAAAGTAAAAAATATTGGTGATAAAAGTGATGTTGTGATTATAGTAAGCTGGAATTTAAACTTAGAACACAGTGTAAGCCTTGCCAAATTGATAGTTTACGTTCTTTCAGCTATAACTACTGTGAGTTATTCAAGGAATATTGAGTTGTTATTTTACCTATTCAGTCATCTGGTGACCTGTAAATCATTTCTGTGTGTTTAGAGAATTAAGGTAGTTGTGGTTTTTTTTATTATTATTTGCAAACCACACTAAGCGTAAGTAGGGCTTGATTGGGGTAGCCCTTAGCCCCCGCTTAATAATAATCACCAGCTTCAAGTCTATGGGTACCTTGCTGCCTTGATGACAACTATAGATTTTCTTCTCCCTTGACCCATGATTTTTGTTTGTTTGTTTGTTTTGTTTTTTTGTTTCTTTGAGACAGAGTATCTTTCTGTCACCCAGGCTGGTCTCAAACTCCTGGTCTCAAGTGATCTGCCCACCTCAGCCTCCCAAAATGCTGGGATTACAGGCATGAGCCACCATGCCCGGCCCCATGATATTTGTAAACCCTGAGTCTCCCATATTCTGATTTTTCTACTGTTGCCCCAGTCTCATTGCTTAGTATATAAACCAGAATAAAATTGATCCTCAATTCCATCTAAGTCCTACTGTTTCTTGGCTGTTGTTTTATTAAAATCATGAAGAAAGCAAAAGAAGGCATTCCATCACAACTATTTAAAAGTGTTCTAGAAGTTACAGTCATTGCTATAAGACCAAACAGGAAGGAAAAGATGAGGTATGAATGTTGGAGGAGATAAATGATTATTATTAGCAAATAATGGAAAATCCAAGAGAATAAAGACTAAGACATCCTAAATGGAAAGTTCAGTTTGGTGATTAATTACAAAGTAAATATACAAAAATAAATGTAGTATTCCTGTGTATCTGAAAGAAACAGATCGTGTAATAGGAAGAAAAGATCTCATTCAGAAAGTAATGTGACATATAAAAAATAAAAAACTAACATTTTAAAAGAAGTATACAGGGCCTATATAGAGAAACTACAAATCTGTACTGAGAGATGTAGAAGATTTCAGTAAACAGATGTCATGTTCCTATGTCAGAAATGTAAAATTATGGATTTACCCCTAGTTATTGCAGTCATTGTAGTGACATTAGAAATCCTAATGTGGGCCAGGCGTAGTGGCTCACACCTGTAATCCTAGCACTTTGGGAGGCCGAGGTGGGCGGATCACTTGAGGTCAGGAGTTCAAAACCAGTCTGGCCAACATGGTGAAACCCTGTCTCTACTAAAACTACAAAAAAATTAGCCGGGCGTGGTGGTGGGCGCCTGTAATCCCAGCTACTCGGGAGGCTGAGGCAGGTGAATCACTTGAACCCAGGAGGCAGAGGTTGCAGTTAGCTGAGATCTCGCCACTGGGCAACAGAGCGTGACTCTGTCTCAAAAAAAAAAAAAAAGAAAGAAAAAAAAATCCTAATTTGAATAATATTTGGTGGTTGTCAAAATGATTCTCAAATTTATCAGAAAGGATAAGGGGAGAATGACCAAAATAAACAAATTGGAAGTATTTATTTACTAAATACTGAAATATTACTACCAGCAACAGCTTTATTGTCACTGGAATAGTGGAAAAGAATGGAAATTCCAGAAGCAAGCCAAAGAATAGATGAAAATGTATTGTAAATTAAAAGTTGCATTTAATTTAGTAGGGAAAGAATGCACTGCTCAGTAATTATTACCTAAACATTTGAATAAAATTAGTTATATGTATCAGTCACACCATACACAAAAATAAATTCCAAATGGTAAAAGATTTAAATGTAAAAATCACACACATACACAGAAATAAATTCCAAATGGTAAGAGATTTAAATGTAAAAATAAAACTATTTAAACCATCCTTCCCCACAAAAAGAGTGATTACTTACAAAATGTTAGGGGCGAGAAAGTCTTCCTTTGCACAGCTGCGAAGGTTGAATATATAATGGAAAAGATTAAGGAATTTGAGTACCTAAATTTTAGGGTTTAAAAAAAAATAATAAAGACGGTTTTCTCTTTTTTTTTTTTTTTTTTTTTGAGACGGAGTCCTGCTCTGTGCTATGTCACCCAGGCTGGAGCGCAGTGGCATGATCTCAGCTCACTGTAGTCTCCGCTTCCCGGGTTCAAGCCATTCTCCAGCCTCAGCCTCACAAGCAACTGGGACTACAGACGCGCGCCACCATGCCTGGCTAATTTTTTTGTATTTTTAGTAGAGACGGGGTTTCACCATGTTGGCCAAGCTGGTGTTGATCTCCTGACCTCGTGATCCGCCCGCCTTGGCCTCCCAAAGTGCTGGGATTACAGGCGTGAGCCACCGTGCCTGGCCGACAGTTTTCTTATGGTTTGTTGCTTTATAGTCTGTGACGTGATGTAAAATATATGCTCGGTTTGTTCCACCAATATTGTTCTGCATAATAGTTTAATTCTTAAAACAACCTCCTTTTCCCAAGTACCATTTGAGTTTCTGTACCCCTGTTTAGCAAGAATTTTTTTATTTGAATGTATATGAGGTTTCTTTCAAAGATCACAAATATGTTTAAATTAGGATATATACATTTTCTGAAAAGAGAGTATAATTAGTGGAAGATATTAGTTCTATCAGTATCAAATCATGTTAGCATGTGTTCTTCCTAGTGTGGTATTAACATGCCCATTTTAGATTTCAATATCTAAAATGAAAGTAACTAATAATTGAACATCTGTCTGCTCTACTAATAAGTAGATATTTTTGCCTCATTGCTTCTTCTGATCACTTTATTAATTTATCAGAATGCCCAAGTGTTGTGAGGTCCAGCTACTTATATCATTCCTGCCCCCGGTTGAGCTTATTGCTTTTTTTCCTCTCTTTCCAGGTATCTGGCATAATTTTGTCCTTGCACTCTTGGGTATTTTAGCTCTTGTTCTCCTCCCAGTAATTCTCTTGCCATTTTACTACACTGGAGTTGGGGTGCTCATCACTGAAGTTGCTGAGGTAAATAATGGATTACTCAGGGCATTCTTTCATCAGATGTTGTGATGTAATACCTAGCATCTATTCAGAAACTTTTATTCAAGATCTCTTCATATACAAAATGCTTAGTTTCTTCTGAAGAAATTACTGTAGTCCTTTCAAAGCTAACAAATAATGTTGGGAAACACATTGGTTTTTTTAAAGTTTCATGAAAATTGTTTTTGTCCTAATGCTGTACTTAGGAAGATAGTATCAAGATTTTCTACCTGTAGTTTATTGGTAAAATGCATCATTTACCTTTTCTGTTTATTTTTATATCTCTGCTTTTGAGTCAAATGTCTTTACGCCTCCTAAGTAGTAAGAAAGATGAAACCTAGGCTGTCCAGCCGTAACATTTCATAGGAGTTTAAGTTAATGTCTTCAACTCTGTATTTCACTCCCTTAGACAATAACTGCTATGATGGCATCAAATCTTGTATTCAGACATTAGAAAGAGGAAAATTACCTTTGTGAGCAATTGGCTTACATATACATTGTACTGATGGTATTGCCTGCATATTGGGGATATGAAAGGATGTGTCTTATTGTTTTATGTGTTAAGGATATAGGAAAGGCAAGACAGTCTGATGATACTTTCACCAAAAAATTTTTAATTGGCAGTTTGGGAAAAAATTTTATCATTTTAGTCTTAACAGTCAGCAAGTCGGCTTTTTTTCAATTGTGAAAAATTCAAAATCTTGGAGAATTTGGGAAAAGCAACTATAAGTGTTGGGTTTTATTTTAATTTTCTAGGACTATGTCTTGAATTCAAAGCTGGATTATTTTCTGCATTCAAACTATTCACTTAATTAACTCAGTGTCTTTATTATTTGCTCAGATTAATTATAGCTTGTCTTCATGCATTATCTGATTTGGTTTTACCCTCTTCCCAAGGACTCTCCTGCCATTGGACCCAGAGGCCTTTTTGTGGGAGACCTTGTCACCCATCTACAGGATTGTCCTGTTACTAATGTGCAAGATTGGAATGAATGTTTAGATACCATCGCCTATGAGCCCCAAATTGGTTACTGTATAAGTGCATCAACTTTACAGCAGTTAAGTTTCCCAGTTAGAGGTGTGTATATTTCCTCAATATAATATAATGCTTCAAGCACCAGTACCTGCCATTCACTAATCCTTAGACCATGTCTATAGATTTATTCTGTTCTAATCTGTTTAAAGCAAATCAGTAAAGTAAATAGATTCAAACCAATAGACATTTTTCTTGGTAAGTTGGATGCTAATATGTGTGTTTCCTTTATTATATATTGTTGAACTTCTAACTATTTTCATTATATCATATTTAACTTTTAGGACTCTAATATTTTCTGCTTTCAAAACACTTGTATTAAATCATAGCTGGGCGCAGTGGCTCACGCCTGTAATCCCAGCACTTTGGGAGGCTGAGGCGGGCGGATCACTTGAGGTCAGGAGTTCATGACCAACCTGGCCAACATAGTGAAACCCCATCTCTACTAAAAATACAAAAATTAGCAGGGCATGGTGATGGGTGCCTGTGATTTCAGCTGCTCGGGAGTCTGAGGCAGGAGAATCGCTTGAACCCGGGAGGTGGAGGTTGCAATGAGCCGAGATCGGGACATGGAAAGAGACTCTGTCTCAAAAAAAAAAAAAAAATCAGCATTCAAGGTCAATCATAACCAATTAACTAATTCCAATAATCAAATACCCCAATATAATATTATCTTTATGCATGTGTGTAGATATATTATAGTACTTTAAACTTTTATAATTGAAAAAGGGAATATAAGTAATAAGAACCGGTTCTACTTTGCATAAGCTTATGTCAGAACAGATAAACAACGATAGTTAACAACTAAATATATAAAAATCAAAGCATAAACATTCTGTATTAATATATTGTTAGCCCAACACAGACATGCAATAAGGAAAGATTACAAGAAATAAGAAGGAACTTGGCAAACAAAAAACCCCATCTGGGATTTAGAAAAAATTCCCTTACTTCTTAAAAATTCCCTTAATACTTAAACAGTTCTAGTGGTAGCTGTGTGGATGTTGGCATGTCTGATTCTATCTGGGGTAGAGTTATTTTATGTATTTTATGTGGCAGCCATCCTAAAGAAGTTGTCTTGGCTTCCAAAAATACCATGTGAAGTCAGATATGTTGCTCTGTGCAGCAGATGACAGAGCTGAGGCAAGTTTCTTCTCGGATCCTGCCAAACTTATTTTGAGTTATTTCAGCTCTGAAAAATCAGCTTCCCAATTCTTTATACAAAATCAGCTTCCCAATTCTTTATACAAAATTGGAGGCGTTAGAAAATAGAAATTATGCTCACAGACTATATCTTTAAGTAAAAAAATATCCTGATACTTGTCCACATCTATTGGTGTAGGGAAATATGATTAATAATCAAGAATAGTTTTAGTAAAGTACTGTGTGCAACACAGGCAAAGTAGTAAGAACTGATTTTTTTAAAAAAACTTTTTAAAATTTACTCATTTGTAAGAATTTTTTTATTATCAAAGATGTTTAGACACGATGGAGAATATATTTCCTCAATATAATATAATGCTTCAAGCACCAGTACCTGCCATTCACTAATCCTTAGACCATGTCTATAGATTTATTCTGTTCTAATCTGTTTAAAGTAAATCAGTAAAGTAAATAGATTCAAACCAATAGACATTTTTCTTGGTAAGTTGGATGCTAATATGTGTGTTTCCTTTATTATATATTGTTGAACTTCTATTTTCATAATATCATATTTAACTTTTAGGACTCTAATATTTTCTAGTATAAACGAGCCCACATGTATCTTTCTGCCAGCTTCGGCAATTATTAACATTTTGCCAATTTTTTCATCTAAGCAGTCCACTTTTAGGGGAAGTATTTTAAAGTACATCCCAGGCATCCTATCATTTCATCCATAACCTTTCAGCCTGCCTTTAACGGATGATGACTCATTAAACATGACCACAATACTGTTATAATTCCTAACAAAATAACACTAATTTCTGATATCTGGTTGGTATTCAGTTGTTTCTAATTCTTTTCATTATAGTTGATTTAAATTAGTTAGGATGTCTTCTAAGACTTTTTAAATTTGTAACAATTTTCCTTGACCTGTTTTTGAAATGTTATTTTTTTGTTGAAGAAACTGAGGCATTTGTTTTGTTGAATTTCCTAAATTCTGGGTTTTTCTGGTTATATCTTATCCTCATGATGTCATTAACTTGTTCAGATGTCTTCCAATTTTCTATAAACTGCTAATTAGGTCCATGGCGTTGATTAGATTCAGAATCCTTTTTTTTTGTTTGGGTTTTTTTTTGGCAAAAACACTTCATAAACAGCGCTTGGTACTTCCTGTGGCATCATATTGCATCCAGTATCTATTGTTCTCTGTTTTAATGGTGTTAAGATTGTTCAGTGGAGCAATCTGATTCTTTAAGGTTGAAATATTTATAAATTTTCCCCATTCTCAGGAGCCTCTTACCATCTTCCAAAACTTTTAAGATGACAGAAGATTGATATGTAATCCACAATGTGTTCTTCTTTAAAGAAATGATCCATTATTTTCCACTTCTTAAGTCCTTTATCCTTTTCTTTTGGTTTCTCTAAATTTGATGTAATGTGTATTGAATTACAAAAACCAAAGTGACACACTAGTTAAATAAAGTTCTCTTCAGTAGGATTGTTTTACTTAGGATATCTGCATTTTCAGATGTTTAGGGTTTTATCCTTTTCCTGACAGACTGTAAATAAAAATTTTCCCTGAAATACTCAGAAACTCTCTTCTTATTAACTGTTTGAGTATTTCACTGTTATGGATCATGTGCTACATTTTGGAGGTATTTGTTTAAATACCTAAAGCAGATATTACTCTTTTTATACTAAAATCAATCCAGAAGTAATTCTTTTTTTTTTTTTTTTCAAGCCCTGGGCTGTCCCAGCCCAGGAGTAATTCTTCAATATCTATTTTGTCTCAGTATACATGTTTATTTTACATGATTACTATATCTGATAAATCTGTGCCTCTATTTAAGCTTTTGAAAATGGAGTATGTATACTTAGCCAGTTTAAAGGAGTATTAATGTCTGTAAATATCACTTAAAATACATACTATGGCTGGTCCAAATGCAGTTGTGCTTACAATTAATTGATCACAACCAGTTACAGAATTCTTTGTTCCTTCTCTATTCCCACTACATCACTTGACTAGCCTTAAAAAAAAAAAAAATACATACTAGATTAATTTTGATGGCAGGCTTAGCCCCGGGTCTGTGGACGTTTAAGAAAGCTATGGATTGATGGTATTTTATATGTTTCTAGGTAACTTCGTTATCCTTCATTGTAAGTAGGAGTGAAAGATATGGTCAGATATACTATTACAAAGTGTCCAATGATCCAAAAGTTATTCATGTTCAATTTAGAGTAGAATTCAGTACACATAACTAAATTCTAGGAATTTATACCATTTCAGAGCAATAAAGCCACCTAGGAAAGATCACACCCTGGAAGTGCTTGTAAACCATCTCCACCAATTATCTCTAGCCTCTTATTTCATATCCTGTCTCTCTCAGATGCAGTATTAGATTTAAACTCTTTGAAGGTTAAACGGCCTTTTGGGGAAACTCCAAGAAGAACACTGAGTGAGGGCTTAGAGCCCTTTGTACCTGGAATAGATCTCTGGTCTTATCTGGGTCAGAACAGAAAAACATACACTCTTCCCCCATTCATATTGAAGCTTCTGCTTTTAGGGTTGCTGGCTGTCCATACACCACTCAGTGATTTAAATAGAACTGAAAGTTTTAGACAATAACTAGTATGGCTCTTTTGGGGGACTATTTTCCTAGCAAGTACTTTGTATTTTCACTCTTTATTTTGAGGGAGGCACTCCTTATTTCATATATGCATAAAGCTAAAATCCTTTTTGATGAAAGCATTGTCTTGAGTAAGAAAGGCTGTCCTTAGCAAGTCCAGCATTTGAACTACATTTTAAGGAGCACGAGACAGAATGCTAAGGCAACTCTGCTTAAAATGAAGCTGTGAGCCCAGACTCAGGCATCCACCGTGAACAGTTTACATTCCTGTTCAAAGGAGGTGAGGGTTTATGCCCTTACCTGCCTGGCAACAGAAATATTAAACTGTCTTACGTATCTTTAACTGGAATGAGAGAAGACCCTTCTTGACCCAGTTTAAGATAATAAAAGGAAAACTCTGGGAATCTTTTCAACAAACTTTGAGAACTCAGATTTTTTTTATGCCCAAATTGCTCTAATATTTGAAAAGCAAAAAGACCTTTTTTTGTTATTATGAGCATCAAGTTATGGTCCAAGGTTTCTTTGCTATCCTAAATTGAAGAGTAAGAGTGTGTATATAAGTATATATGTGTGTGTCTGTGTGTGTGTGTGTGTGTGTGTGTATATGTGTGTGTGTGTGTGTGTGTATATATATATATATACTTTTTTTTTTTTTTTTTTTTGAGATGGAGTCTCACTCTGTCGCCCAGGCTAGAGTGCAGTGGTGCGATCTCAGCTCACAGCAACCTCTGCCTCCCTGGTTCAAGCAATTCTCATGCCTCAGCCTCCCGAGTAGCTGGGATTACAGGTGTGTGCCACCAAGCCCGGCTAATTTTTTTCTATTTTTTTAGTAGAGACAGGGTTTCACCATGTTGGCCAGGCTGTTCTCAAACTCCTGACCTCAGGTGATCCTCCCACCTCGGCCTCCCAAAGTGCTGGGATTACAGGGGTGAGCCACCACACCCAGCCTCGTGTGTGTGTGTGTGTGTGTGTGTGTGTTTAATTTTACTACTTGTTACTAGGCAATGATGGCATAAAGTCAGCAACAGAACTGAGAATAAATAGGCTTGCTTCCCTGTGTTGGAGCCCTAGCTATGTGTTATATATTTAATAAGCTAGGGTAAGAAAATTGTTCAGTTCATATTAGAGATACAGAAAGTGGTAAGCACTGTGAACTAGAGACTGAAAAAATCTCTTCTCTCCAGCTTTGTTCCACAGTCACCTCTGGTCTAGACCATTCTTTGTAGACTGGACTATTTCTGTGACTATCTTCGGGCTCATCTTAGGGTACATTCAAAATATACAAGTTCTCCCTGTAGTAACATTATGAAACTTTTCTGGCCTTAAATTTTTCTGATTGTCTCCCACACTGGGGATATTTAAAGGACAATTCTAATCTTCTAGAGTTAAATTGAACCCATAAATTCCCCTGGGGACATCCTATTGCAATCTTGAATATTACTTCCAAAGTAGAATTGTATTGGCCTCTCGTAATTAATAAAAATACATGAATGTAAAAATTATCTGTGTTGCACCCCCTCATCTTATAGATTAAGAATCAAGTCACAGAAATTGGTTGAGTAACTTGTTCTTTATGTGACCCAGTAGAAAAGATTCTAAAATTAACTATGTTTAAGCCTATAACTTTTTAAAATAGTGATAGAGAAATATCAAGTTTACTTCTCACATGCAAACAAAATATTTCACTCTTTATTGGAAAATTCAGTGTGTTAGGAGGTACTTAATCTTGTCAGGGAGGCCACAGCCATGGATTTCTGTTTTGCTTGGAATAAATGCCAGAGGAAGAAAAAAAGAGATCACAAATTGGTGGCAGCCTCCAGGCCAAATCCAGCCTTAGCAGATGTATTTGCTTTGGCTTGCCCAGTGTTTTTAAATTTTTAATTGGCTGCCAATGTTTAAACTTCAACAGGCTTCACATGAAGGTTCAGATTTCTGGTTTCTGTTGGGACAAAATGGAAGATCTGTCGATTCTGGGCCCCAAATTGAGTGGCCTGGCTGCTAACCCCCTAGAACAGGCCATGTATTTTCTAGTTCCTCACAGTTCCCACCACTTTGTTTTTTCTGCATATGATCCACTTCATTTATTTGGTACCTGCTTGGCCCATTTAAGCATTTATATTAGCAAACATGCCGTATCATTAGCGATAATAAATTCCTGACTTCCAATTCTGTATTGTACCCAGTCCTCTTAAGAAAAGTTAGTAATTAAGCATCAGCTGTAAACATTTTAAGATCATTACTGATGCAAAGGCAAATCGGGTAGAACATCATTTATGTATTCAGTGTATATTGAGTAATCCACCTTATATAAGACACTGAGAAACCTTTCCCTCAGGGAGCTCAAAGTTGAGTCAGAAAAACAGACCATACCCACATTATTACAGTACAAGTTTAAATTTAAGTAATGACAGGCAATACTGGGAAATGATAACAGTCTTGACTGAGAAGATGAAGGCAGGTTTCACAGCATCAGCCCTTGAACTGGCTGTCAACAGTGAGTTTACTTTTAGGAGGTCAAGATGGACATGGACCTCAGCACCATAGAATAGAAGGTGGTCAAGGAACTGCCAGTAATTCAGTTTAGGAAGAGAATCATATGAGATAAGGTAGTTTAAAAGTGAGAAGGAATTAGTCTGCACTCAAGTGGGAATAGGTAAGGAGAAAAATGAGGAGGAGGTAAAAATCCATGGGACTTGGCAATCTGATCAAAGAGAATACTGAGGGTTTTAGCTTGGATTGATTTTTCTAAAGAATTCCTAAACAACTTTTTACCTTATACTTTACCATTAGGGCTGACAGATGATTATAGGCTAGCATTTGTCTGTGTCATTAGATGCTCACAGTCTCCTTTAATGTTTTAAATACTGCTCCTCACTCAATATTAAATACCCATTCAGTTATGATAAGAAAACAGAACAGGCCAGCTCAGTGGCTCATGCCTGTAATCCCAGCACTTTGGGAGGCCCAGGTGGGTGGATCACTTGAGGCCAGGAGTTCAAGACCAGCCTGGCCAACATGGTGAAACCCCATTGCTACTAAAAATACAAAAAAATTAGCTGGGCATGGTGGCACGTGCCTGTAATCTCAGCTACTCAGAAGGCTGAGGCGGGAGAATCACTTGAACCGGGAGGCAGAGGTTGCAGTGAGCCAAGATCACGCCACTGTACTCCAGCCTGGGTGACAGAGTGAGACTCTGTCTCAAAAAAAAAAAAAAAAAAGAAAACAGAACAAAGAACAAAATTACCCATACAGCCAATCATCAGTTAGTTTCCTTTGCCTCTGTTTGGTCCTTTGCTATGTTTTGGCCAAGGAGATAGAGCGACAGTGTATGCCTAGGGGAAATCCAGTATAACCAATACAAAGATGTCTTCCTCAAACAATAGAGTAAAACAAAACAAAAAACTATTTAAAAACAAGAAAGCAAAAACTTTGGCTGAAATACAAAATTTTTATAAAATTAAAATTACATTGCATATCAACTAAGATTTTCATGCTAAGTGCTCCTGAAGGCACTCTTGTAATAGAAAAGCTTTTTGTAGTCCTGAGAAACAGGGATAATTTGGCGCTTGAGTCTATTTTCATCAGCACATCTGAGTATGGTAGTTTATATTCAAGATTCACATTTAATTGGTCCTTGCCACCCATAAATTTATACTTTACCAGTTTGATGTGTTGGAATGCAGCAAACATTCCTAAATAAATACATGAAATCATTTTTTGTCCCACCTTATAAGTGAAGTAGATTCCTTATTCTGCTCCCAAATAAAGCAGTCTATTAAAGAACTTTAAAAAATAAATAAGCCAGGCGCAATAGCTCACGCCTGTAATCTCAGCACTTTGGGAGGCCGAGGTGGGCAGATCACTTGAGGTCGGGAGTTCGAGACCAGCCTGGCCAACATGGTGAAACCCCATGTCTACTAAAAATACAAAAATTAGCCGGGTGCAGTGGCGCATGCCTGTAGTCCCAGCTACTCAGGAGGCTGAGGCAGGAGAATTGCTTGAGCCCAGGAGGTGGAGGTTACAGTGAGCAGAGATCGTGCCACTGTACTCCAGCCTGGGTGACAGAGCGAGACTCTATCTAAGTAAATAAATGGAATGAACAGTTGCCCCATTGCTGTTGTCTTCCAAAAATGGTAACTGGATTACTGGTGTACAGGCGGGTATGTGCACATCTGTGGGTCAAATTGGGCATCTCTGGTTCTCTAGGGGGAGCCCCAAAGTAAGCCTGGGGTAGAATCGGTATTTGGATATAATGGGGACGTCTTAGGCAACCTCTGGCCCCCTCTGTTTACCAGCACCACAGTGCAGGGGTTCAGCAGTAATGTTGGATCATTGGCATTCAGGCACATAATAGTAGTTTATTAAGTGTTTGTGCTTGACCAGCCGGACTTATTATTGTGAAACCTACTGAGACACTGCAACTCCGGCTTTATGGGTAGCTCAGTTTATATGAGGACAACTAACCTAGGGTAACTGCTGCTTCATGATTTAAAATTGAATGGATCTCTTTTAGTAATGTAAAATCAAACTGCAGCAAGTAGCCCTCAAGCTGAACTCTGAATTATACAGTTGCTTCTAAATTCATATGCCATTTTACTTATTCTTTTTGTCTTAAAGGCATTTTTTGTTACAAATGTATTTTTATATAAGAGACTCTAATAAAGAGTGTATTTCTCTTTAGCATACAAACGACTAGATGGTTCAACTGAATGCTGTAACAATCACAGCCTCACAGATGTGTGCTTTTCCTACAGAAATAATTTTAATAAGCGTTTGGTAAGTTGTCCCTGAAGCAGTCTTGCTTGTCTGATATAATTACTAAAAAATAAGCATATAGAGCTAAAATGGAATCTATGGAAACTTCTCTCTTTTGCTCTATTTGTATCATTTTATTAAAATCTCTACATTTCACATGTCACATTTCATCTGAAAATCTTTAAAAATTTATAGTGATAATATCTTATTTGACCCAAATGGGGTACTTGAATCTATTTTATAGTAGATGCACATAAATGGCATTTCTTTTATATGAACCTCATTCCTGATATGCTAGGTGACATGAAAAATATTGAAGGAATGTAACTTAGGTTTTTATTAATCATTTTTAATATTGACTGATTAATATTTTATTTATAGCATACATGTCTTCCTGCCCGGAAAGCAGTTGAAGCAACTCAAGTTTGCAGAACCAATAAAGACTGTAAAAAAAGCTCAAGTTCAAGTTTCTGTATAATACCTTCTTTGGAAACTCACACTCGCTTAATAAAAGTAAAACACCCACCTCAAATTGATATGTTATACGTAGGACATCCTCTGCATCTTCACTACACAGGTGAGTATTTTTGTGGTAGACCCTTAGAAAATCATTAAGATCACATATAGTCTCAGTGGTAGAAACTCACTACAAATCCTTGAATTAATACATTTATTATAAATTTGATCATTTATCAAAGTCTTGTTAACTTGTTCTTAAGCATTAAGTGAAAATTATGCAGTAGGAAGATAATCTGAATTTATAAAGTAAGGTGGAGCTGAATCCATGCCTGCCTATGGAGAGTGACACATTTTTCCTTCCCTACCATTTATGCCCAGGTCAAAAAGGTGATCTCTCAGATGTCCTCTGAGAGTTTATTAAATTTATACAAGCTCCCCAAAACAGGCAAGAGCAACATACCCTAGAGAATGCCAGGATGCATGGGGATGTAACTGTAATTTATGTGTGACACATGACTTTCATATGAATATACTTTCAAAACTGGGCCAGCATAATCATTTTAGCAGTGGCAGCATCATTGGACTAAGTTCTTTATGGCTAAAGATCATGTAGTCTAACTCATTTTGTTGTACAAGATTTTTTAAATAGTTTACCATGCGATTTACCCATTAAAGTTTACAATTCAGTGGGGTTTTGTTTGTTTGTTTTTGTTTTGTTTTGAGACAGATTCTCACTCTGTCGCCCAGACTGGAATGCAGTGGCTCAATCTTGGCTCACTGCAACCTCCACACCTCGGGCTCAAGTGATCCTCCCACCTCAGCCTCCCAAGTAGCTGGGACTACAGACGTGTGCCACTGTGCTGGGCTAATTTTTTGGGTTTTGTAGAGACGGAGTCTCACTTTGTTACCCAGGCTGGTCTCAAACTCCTGAGCTCAAGCAATTCTCCCTCCTCAGCCTCCAAAAGTGCTGGGATTACAGGCAAGAGGCACTGTGCCCGGCCCAGTGATTTTTAATATATTGAGTTGTGCAACCATTACCACAAGCTAGCTGCAGAATATTTTCATCACCCCAAAAAGAAACTCCATAACCATTAAGTAGTCACTCCCTGTATCTCCCCAACACCCCCAGCCCTTGGCAATCTCCAATCTACTTTCTGTTTCTATAAATTTGCCTGTTCTGGTCATTTCATATAAATGGAATATTTTATGACTAGCTTCTTTGATGTAGCTTAATGTTTTCAAGGTTTATCTGTGTTGTGGCATGAATTAGTACTTCATTCTTTTTAAGGCCAAATGATATTCCTTTGTATGGATAGACCACATTTTCTTTATTCATTCATAGTTAATGGATATGTGGGTTTTATGTTATTCTTTTTTTTTTTTTTTTTTTTTTTGAGACGGAGTTTCGCTCTTGTTGCCCAGCCTGGAGTGCAATGGCGCAATCTCGGCTCACTGCAGCCTCTGCCTCCCGGGTTCAAGCAATTCTCCTGCCTCAGCCTCCAGAGTAGCTGGGATTACAGGTGCCCACCACCACGCCCAGCTAATGTTTGGTATTTTTGGTAGAGACAGGGTTTCACCATATTGGTCAGGCTGGTCTCAAACTCCTGACTTCAGGTGATCTGCCCGCCTTGGTCTCCCAAAGTGCTGGGATTATGGCGTGAGGCACCGCACGCAGCCTATGTCACTCTTTAAAAGACTCTCTCATTGCTCCATAGTCACATCCTGAGATACAACCGAGGTCATTTTTCTTATCTATTAGTTTGACACTAAATTACTGTAGACTGTAACTATGAAATAAAACCTCAATAAATGAATAAATGTCCCTAGTGGGGGTAATTCAGGAATGTGTACTGTGAGTTCTGACTAATTACAAGATAGTTTTAAAATGTTTTGAACAAAAACAGGATTATGGAATCCACAGAGTAGATGAGACTTTAAATCCCCTCATCTTAATCCTTGGTTTAGCCATGAAGAAAAAAAAAAGACCTGAAAGAGGTTAAGTAGCATAATAGTAGGAGTAAATGTAATTTTAAGGTTATACCTCTTTGAAAGGGTAAGGACTCTTAATGTAAATTTCTTGCTCTCGCCTCAAAATGTAAGTACACACTGGGACGTATTTTTTCATTCTGCTGTTTTTATTAGATGTTCTAGAAGTATTGATTGCTTTTATATATGAGGTATATGGCCTGCATATGTGTAGGAAGGGCTTTCTCAATCAGTTTAATCTGCTAGCCCAATTTTTAACCATATGGTAGAATTCATAATGCTGTTGCTTCTCTGGTATGAATAATATTTATTATTCCTTATTTTTCTTTTTCAGTGAGCATCACCAGTTTTATCCCACGTTTTAACTTTCTAAGCATAGATCTGCCAGTGGTTGTGGAGACATTTGTCAAGTATCCTTTCTGGTGTGAAACATGTTTTAAAAGTATGTTACTTGGATCTTGATCAATGTTACCTTGAATACAGCATTACAAAGATAGACCTCACAAGTATCACTTAATTGCTAACAACTAAAAAAGAGTCTTGAAAGATGAAAAAGATCAGATTGTACCCAGGAGGGAAGAAGTCAGAGGAGAAAGATTAATCAGAGTGAGAAAGGTTTAGATGTAGAAGGGAAAGAACCCAGAATACAAATTGAGAATTGAATTTACAAGTCTAAAACATTTTAGTAAGTTTATAAAGGATGGAAGCTTCAGTTACTACTGAGGTAATGAATTCTGCCCCATCCGAGATTGTTAGTTCTGACCAAATAGAGAATGTAATCGCATAACCAGGAATTATGTAAATCCCAGGGAGGAATGCACAAGAAAGATCGAGCTGGTTTCAACTACTAAGATAGCAATTCAGAGGGCCAAATCTTATGTGGTCTTTCGCATATTATGATTGCACATAAAAGATGAATTTTTTCATATTAATTATTATGCAGAATTGAATTACTGGAAAATTGTGGAAGAGTTCTTTATTTTTGTCGCTTTTAAATTTTTTAATGTCTTTCCTCAATTATTTAAATTAAAAAAAGAAATGGAAAACAAATGAGCAGTTATTTTTAAAAAATGTGTTTAATCAAGATTGTGGCCAGGCGCGGTGGCTCACACCTGTAATCCCAGCACTTTGGGAGGCCGAGGCAGGTGGATCACCTGAGATCAGGAGTTCAAGACCAGCCTGATCAATATGGCGAAACCCCATCTCTACTAAAAACACAAAAATTAGCCGGGTGTCTTGGCATGCACCTGTAGTCCCAGCTACTCAGGAGGTTGAGACAGGATAATCACTTGAACCCGGGAGGCAGAGGTTGCAGTGAGCCAAGATCGCTCCACTGCACTCCAGCCTGGGCGACAGAGCTAGACTCCATGTCAACAACAACAACAAAAAAGATTGTATTTTATAGACTCTGCAGCTTTGTCACAAAGAGACTTATGCTATAACCTTATAGAGGGTAGTAAAATAAAGTAGGCTTCAAGGACCAAAGTCTTTGTTTCCTAATATAAAGTAATACTTTGTAAGGCCCAAAGAGTAATTTTCCCCTTATTTCTTATTCCTTCCACATTCCTTTCCCTGTTGTATCATTAAAGGATTAGAAAGACTTAGTCTTCCTACGAGTTCATTATAGATTGGCTTAGTTTATAAGTGGTTGGCCTTTATTTTTCTAGTCAAGGTTTTTGAACTTTGAAATAATATAAACTCATTTTTTTTTAAGTAGTAGAGATCTAAGAAGGAATGGCAGAGATTTAAAGAAAGTAGAGAAGTCAAGTGTAATCTCAAATTCAGTCACAGTAAAATATCTTCTGACTCATAGAAATATGGTTTCTACTCAGACCTCTCACAGTTGGTTCCTTAACTGATTTTAACCCAGGTACCTGATTTCCCTCTCAGGAGCTCTGGCTATTGTTAATGCAGTACCCTGCTTTGCTTTGGATGGACAATGGATTCTAAACTCTTTCTTGGATGCCACCCTTACCTCAGTGATTGGAGACAATGATGTCAAAGATCTAATAGGGTTTTTCATCTTGCTGGGTGGCAGTGTACTTTTGGCTGCCAATGTGACCCTGGGACTCTGGATGGTTACAGCACGGTAATGTTTGCACTCATCTGACAGAATCCCTGAGTTACAGTATACAGCTATGTGGTAATATTCATTGCCATTGAAATTCTTACTTGGTATGAAATATAAAGTGTTTCCTTAAAATTACATCTTAGCCAACAACCCTGAGCTCCTCCCATATCCGGAGTACCCAAACTCTGTGGTAGAAGATAAGCAGAAGAAATGAAACGCATAGTCCCTAACTATATTCTAATTTAGGACTGAATGTACCCAGATGCTTGTGGAATAATATCTAAGCAAGTGCAAATTCATGTAATACCGTTTTGTGTGATTACATATTGTGTTGAAATAGTGTAAAGGAGAACAGAACTGGGTGGAATTAATTGGGAAAAACTTCTTACAAAAGCATCATTAATCAAAATTTGAAGGAGACCAGACTTTGGCCAAGTGGAAGGATGACCATTGTCTTGGCCTGTATCTCTTGTCCTTTGTCTTGTTTGAAAAGTATTTTAAAACTTAATGGTGTATTATTTTGTGCTCTGAAAGCTGAGGTCTGATCACAATTAGTAAAATTCTATAGAAGAATCTGCTGACGTGAAAGGGAAAAATCTTTGTCAAATGATACCAAATAAATGAACAAAACAGGAAGTAGGGCCTATGATATCGTGAGACATGTTTTGCCCCACAAGAGTTGCATCTTTTATAAGGTGTCTCTGCCCCCTCATAAAGCAGCACTAGCTTTGATATCCACAGTGAGCTGCAGGAAGCATCACACACCAGCAGCATGTGAGCAGAGGGAGGCAGTTGGGGTTGAACTTCGGAACTAGGCCGGGTCTCCTGACAGATCACAAGACACCCCAGAGGATCTTCAGCAGTCCTACTTCCCATTCTCTATAGAGCTTTGAAGCTTGGAACCCTTCCAGGGTAAACATTTTCTCTTGTGCTGCTCAGGACATCTGGGGCCTAGCTCCTGGATTCCTGTCTCCAAGAAGCAATGACCTTAAACTCTGAGCCATACTCTGTCCTCACCAGCGGCTCCCATGTTTTTCTGTGTCAGGTTATTAAGTACCTAGTCCTTGTTTTCTGTCTCTCTCCTAAGCTACCTCTCTGGGTCCACAGAAGACTTGGTAGTATGGTGAGAATGGCTATACGTGAGTACAAACGTGGATTTTCCAGGGCTTGGGAACTGATTCTTGAGCCCAGAAGAGCCACGCCTGCTTTGAGGTCTTTTGGAGTGGAGATGCAGCCCTGGGAAATTTGGGAAGTCAGCAGGCCAGTGTGAAGCTATTGGTCCTAGGAGTATATGAGCTTGCTGTTTCTTTGATGGAAAATACATGCTTCTCTTGTATACTCAGAAGTGACTAAGGGCAATAACTCATTAATAGCCATCTATCCAACTTCTTTACTGAGTGATGTATTCCATGGGGTTACCTTTTTCAGATTATTGAGTTGCTCTGTAAGCACTAAAACTTTTTAATCATTTTTAAGAAACTTTTTAGATTGTATTACAAATTTGCCTTAACAGTAATTAGATGTTGAATATAATTTTAACATTTTATTAATGACTTGGGTCATCAGTTAATACCAGTACTAAAACCATACGAATTATTGGTTTATTCCAGAAAATACAGTATTTGTTCTATTTTTAGGTAGACAATCATTTGGTATCAGAGTACATTAGCATAATAATGCTCAGTCAGACCTGTTCAAGTAGTAGAGCTTGGAGAATGCCATGAAATACTTATATAATTAATTTGATTGCATGAACTAAGCAATTTTACTAATGAAAAGGTTGTATATGTGCAAGTCAGTTTTTTAAAAACCAAGAAAAAATTTTAATAGAGGAAATCTTATTCATTAATTTATTTTTCTGAGTAAAAAAACGAAACCCAAATCTCATTTTATTTCAACTGTTAAACATTTTGATCTGTTGACCCATAGGATCAGGATTTGGGAACCACTTTACTAGGAAAGAGCAGATCAGTACCATTTGTATAAAACTGGCCTCATTATGTAAGAAAGAAAATGTTACGTGGTTTCTTCTTTAGCTTGGTTGTGGGCACTTCTACAGCAAGGACCATATCATATTCATCTTTGCATCCCTGGCACAGTGCATGAGACATAAGTACTTAATAAATGCAGTTGAATGGATAATGATTAGTGTTATTTATGGATTAGAAAAAGCATGTTTCTATTTAAGTAAGCTGTAAAAAGTATTATTGAATATTTACTGTAAATATATGTTCACATAAAAAAATAACTTGGAGGGTCTTTGTGTCCCTGGCATATTATCATCTTCATGGAAAGAATCCACTGTGGTTTCTGTAGAGTGATTGGAAAAATGGATTATTTTGAGGATTGAAGGAAGTGTTCTTTCTGTGTTGTCACTTTGTTCAACAGTAAAACTTTATTCTCAGTGTTCCTACTCTGCATTGTTTACATTTTTGACAGTTTTTTTTAATCACCTACAATCTGTAAAGAATGTATATATTCTTTTCAGCATCTCAGTTTGAAAAGACATGCAGTTAAACTTGACCTTTTGATAATCGCTCTTACAGGTCATTGTCTGTTCTAACAGCAAATTGTAAACATGTGCTTCATAGATATTGTGGCTCTCAGTCATCACTTTGTCCTATGGTATTTATTGAATGTTCACATACTAATGGTGCACAGGTGTTTTTTTCTATAAATCTTCTGACTGTCCTGTAATTCATTCTTAAGCTTTAACTTGAAGGTATCGTAATTGCCGGCATTTGATGTTTAGCAATAAAAGAATGTGTACCAGCATTTTATGTTTATCATCGTCTATGTGTTGTCTTTTTTGAACTCTTTTCTATCAAAATTGTTCCTATTACATAAAGCAAGATCTTAATCATTTTTAAATTCTTGATTCTAGAACCAGCCTTCAGTTTTCATTCGTATAATCTATACCTGAAAGTCGTTGCAGGCCTTGAAAATAAGTCTTTTAAATGAGGCTCCTGTGCACTCGCTACTGTCTTGGAAATGGCTGGTTTATGGGTAAAGAAAGAGGACTATCATGTTTCCTTTCATTACTGTGTCTGACAGAAAAGTCTGCTGTCAGTTAGGAATTCTTGAAAGAGAATGTTTTAACTATGGCATTTGGTTCTTCTTGACCTTTTGCCCTAGTGCTTCCTCCCATACCCTCTCTCTCTCTTTCTCTCTCTGGTAGTAAGGGCCAGATAAAATAGGCTAGGAATGTAGCCCAGTTTTTGACTGGTTAGCCTCATTCCACTACTTCTTGCCTCTGATCCCATTACACCACAAGACTAGATGACTGATTAAGCCACTTTTTAACAGCTTTATTGAGATATAATTAAATACTATCAAATTCTCTCTTTATGTGTTAACTTTGAAGTATTTAATTCCATGTAAACTATTTTTCTCTTAATGTCGGATCAAACAGTATGCATACGCTTTCGTATAATCTAACTTTTTAAGTAAATGTGCATGTGATAAAAGACTGGGGGGGAATGTGTTTTAGTTATTTCACAACTATTTTAACTCTGGAATGGTTTTCAGCAACGTAATAGAGTTGAATAACAGTTATTTTTAAGCATGTAAATATACTTTCTTTGAGACAATAAGCCTTTTTAATCAGTGCATTTGCAAGCTACTCTTGCTGTTGGGGTCATACTAATTTGAATAATCCATTGTATATTTTATCAGACCATGACATATGAATTCAATGAAAGGAAACCCCTCTGTTTCAGAACTCAGTGCTACAATAAGTTATACTTGGGGTGGAGGTAGGAAAAAAATGGCTAATTACGAAGCAGGTTATATTGTATAATTTAATTTTCCATTAAAGGGAGGAAAAAACACCCATATATGTTAGTTTTATTTAGCTAAAGATTGATGGATAGTCAATAATTGTCCCTTCTTATTAACTGAATGCTTCTCAAACTTTTCTACTGACATGCTCCTGACACTGTAGAGGAGGGAAAACCTAGAAGGATCTAAGAGTAGAACCCTGTAATTGGCTCTCCACAGTATAAAATTGAACTCTCACTTTATCTTAAATTTAGCATCCTATTAATCTAATCAAGCATTCTAAAGCTAATTCTCTTAAAGATATGGAACTCTAAAAGAATTAGACTCTAAGAATATTAAGAATTTCTTCATTTCTAAAACACATTCTGGTTTGTAGACTAGTGACAGTCTATGGTGATATTTTTGTCCATCCAAAGTGAAATGAGAAAAATAAAGATCGTGTATATTGTCTTTAATTACAAAGTAAACATAATGTTCGCGTAATGTTATAAGGCTTCCTGCTGCCCTTTATCAAAGAGCCCCCCCTTTATTTGGAGTATGGAAACACATACTTGGTTTCCCTTAGCACTGCTAGATTGCCCTCCAAAAATGTCTTTTTGTAACTGACCCTCTTACTGGCAAGGCATGAGGGTTCCATGTTTGCCCACACCCTTGCCTCCATCTGGATTATCTGACTTCCATGTTCTGACAAATCTGTTGGGTTTAAAATGACATTTCAAAAAAAATAACATTTCATTTTAATTTGCATTTCTTAGATTATTAATAGAGTTGCACATTCATATACTTGTTTAGCCCTTTGGATTTTTCATTCTGCCACTTGCTTATTGATATCCTTTGCCCAGTTTTCTATTGTGTGTGCTAACTTTTTCTGTTTGATCCATAGAAATTTCTCGTATATTCTAGATTGGAGGTCAACAAATTATGGCCTGCAGGCCAAATCTTGCTCACTGCCAATTTTTGTACATAAACTTTTATTGTGTTTTATTGGAACACATTCATTCATGTATTTGATGGCTGCTTTTGTGCTACAATGGCTGAGTTGAGCAGGTGCAACAGAGATCATATAACCAAAAGCCTAAAATATTTGCTATGTTTTACAAATATTCAGAACAACCCATGTTCCAGATATCAGTCTACTTCCAGAACAACCCAAGTCCTAGATATCAATCTCTTGTCCATTGTAGATGCTGCAAATAACTTTTCCCAGTTTGTCACTCGTCAGTAAATTTTATTTATGAGGTTGTTTGTTGAACAATGATCTTTAGTTTAATATAGTAAGATCCCTTAATTTCTTGAGTTATTGTTTGTGTTTTGTGGGTCTTATTGAAAAAGTCCTGTCCTGTCCCAGAGTCACAACAGTATTCTCTTACATTTTCTTCTATTTGCTTTAAAGTTGTACTTTCATGATGAGATCTTTAATTTCTGGAATATATGATATGAGGTAGGGAATCGAGGTTTATTTTTCTATATAGACTTAACTATCCTTAAAATAAACATCATAGTATTTTCTTTTGAAGACTATTATATACAACAGCTTACATAAAGTAGTTAATATGGTGCCTGGGATGCTCAAGTCATTACTGGTATTATGAACTTAAAGTACTTATTTTCAGAATGCAGGATTAGGACTTAATTTGCCCTGAGATCTCAGTGTGTACTGGTGTTAGATGTTGCCTCCTTTTGATATGCCTTCTAGGCTTCCAGTGCCTTCAAGCTGGTTCTGATTGTCCAGAGTATCTTGCAGGCCTTGGCTCTTTTAAGCATTTCTTCCCCCAATCAAAATGGACCAACAATCGCAGTATTTAAGCAAATGGCTAAGGATTTTGCTTCCTGTAACTAGTCAAAATAACCTGTGTTCATGAGTGTATTTGCTGATAGTAACATAGGCCAGCATTTACATCTGGTCTTATGAAAACAGCATATTAACTCAGAAGGAAGCACTATGACAAACCAATATAGGAGAGAATTCAGGATAGGATGGCCTTTGAAGCCACCAAATCAGACAATAAAAAACTTTCTACTCTGCGCATGGTCTGGGATCTTATATTTCAAAATAATCTGTTTTTTACATGTTCATTTTAATTTGCATTTTGTTGTTGTTGTTAGAAAAGAGGCTAAAGTTTTTAATTTTTTTCGAGACAGGGTCTTGCTCTGTCACCCAGGCTGGAGTGCAGTTGGCACGATCACAGCTCACTACAGCCTTGACCTCCTGGGCTCAAGCAATCCTCCCACCTCAGCCTCCTGAGTAGCTGGGACCACATGCACGTGCCACCATGCCCAGCTAATTTATATATATATATATATATGTTTTATATATAGATGTTATATATATATGTATATACGTATATATATATACATATATATGTGTGTGTATATATATATATATATATATATATATATATTTTTTTTTTTTGGCAGAGGCCTTGCTATGTTGCTCAGGCTGGTCTCAAACTCCTGAGATCAAGTGATCCTCCCTCCTGCCTTGGCCTTGCAAGGTCCCAAAGTGCTGGGATTATAGGCGCACTCAGCTTAAACTTCTTTGTTAAAATGTGTGTGCTTTAGTAGATTCCTTATCCATATCCTTTGCCCGTTATTTCCCTTCAGTGGTTGTCACCTTCTTATTCCTTTTCATTGTTCAGGAATCACATTTTTACAAAGGATTTACAAACATATTTGACCATACCTTACAGTTCCTTGGCTTTCATACTTTATTCCTAGCAGTCTTTTCTTACCTTTGAACCTCTTTGTTTCCATCTTTTAATGGCTTCTACTTTTTTCCTAGCCTTTATGTATTACCAGAAATCTATAATGGGAGGCAGCACTTTGCAATTTATAACATATTCCCTTCTCCAGTTTAGGGTACCCCTTTTCTGTCGAGGAAATACCTAGGGAAAAGAAGTTAGAACAGAAGGAGATAGGCCTTTATGGAAAAATAATTTCTTATCAGAAAATAAATACACTTGTTTTTGTTTTTGTTTTTGAGACGGAGTCTCGCTCTTTCGCCCAGGCCGGAGTGCAGTGGCGCGATCACGGCTAACTGCAAGCTCCGCCTCTCCGGTTCACGCCATTCTCCTGCCTCAGCCTCCCGAGTAGCTGGGACTACAGGCGCCCGCCACCGCGCCCGGCTAATTTTTTTTTTTTTTTTTTGTATTTTTAGTAGAGATGGGGTTTTACCGTGTTAGCCAGGATGGTCTTGATCTCCTGACCTCGTGATCCGCCCGCCTCGGCCTCCCAAAGTGCTGGGATTACAGGCGTGAGCCACCGCGCCCGGCCAGAAATACACTTTAATCACAGAGAACAGGTTAATGAAAATAAATTGTGATTTATTGAAAACAAACAGGGTTGTATTATGCGTAAACTGGTAAGCCAGTGTTTAAACTTGACAATATATTACAAACACTTTTATGTTATTAATATTCTAATGTTATTTCAGTGGCCATATAATATTGCAGTGTTAAATATGCCATAATTTAATCAACCCCTATTATTTCTAATTTTGCATCATTATAAATAAAACTGTTAGGAATATCCTTACAACTAAATCTTTTTGCATTCTATGACTCTTTAGACAATTCTAGAAACTCTTAGGAAAATCCTAAAGATGACTTTCTTAAAGCATGAACGGTTATATATATAGTATACATTTAATTTTTTTTCTGTTAGTTGGGTATCCGAAGATGGCATCTTGTTTTAATTTGTACTTTTTGATTTTTAAAAAAAGTTGAATATTTAAAAATGTGTTTATTGGCCATTGTCTTCTTTTTTTTAATCCACAACCTTTGCCCATTTTTCATATGAGGGATTATCTTTTTACTGCTTTTCCTCGTAAGCTCAGCTATAGCATTCGATTTGTTACATGTAAATATATTAAAACTTCATTTAAGTATAATGCTTATTTTTGTTTTCAATATATTATTGTTTGTCAATCTTTGTTTTGTTTACTGCCTTTGGTGATATGTTTTGGAAGTTTCCCCCACTCCAAGATTTTATAAATATTCACATTTTCTTGTAATAATTTTGTGATCTAATTTTTTAAAATATTTAACTCTTTAACCCATGTGGGATATATTTTCATGTTGGTGCAAAGTAGGGATATAATCTTATGTTTTGTTTTCCTCAAATGATTGGCCAGCCATCCAAAAGAGATGGCTAGTCTTCATATGAGAGGCAACTATTTATTAATTTACTTTTACAATTCAGTAATACAATGAAATGAGTATATACCTCATGTGTTTCATTAGAATAGACTGCTTAAATCTTTTTTTTTCCTTTAGGTGGCTTTTTTTTAATGGAAATAGTGTTTCTCATTCCTAAACAATATAGACTAGCAATCTGGAGATTACCCTTAACATATATCATTATCTAAAGGTACTGTTTTCACCACCTTCTTAATTAAAATATTTTTTGCTTCATAGATTTTCGAGCTTTAACTCTTCTATCTATCTCTGAATCATCTACTATTCATTTTTAAAGGTTAAAAAGGCAATCTGTCTTTAGAACAGATATCCTGATTTTAAAGTAAGTATTTTATCTTCATCTGTTTTCGTTATATAACGATTAAGCATGGAACATTGCATTTCTTGATTACTTGTTCAAATACATGCATTAATTTTTATTGTCATAATTTAAATCATGAAAATTAGGGGTATTGCAGATACTATGAATTTGTATTTTATTATAAGATTTAAACTGTTTTTTCTATTTATAATAAATGATGAGTTTAAAAGAAGTTGGTTAGCTGTGCTTTTTTCCTATTTGAAATGTTTTTCTTCTGAGCTCACTGTAGTTGGTTTTTAAGCTTGTCACACTTTAGAATACGAGTCTTACAAATATGATACACTAAGAGATGGCTATTGGTTTTAAAAAGTTCCGTTTTTCATATTCATGCCTATTCTTTAATCACTGGAACCAATACATAAAGTCTTTCATTCATTTAACAAATGTTTATTACACAATTATTATGTGCCAGGCACTGTTCTAGGCTCTGGGGATACAGCAGTAAATAATATAATTTTTCTCTTTTGTATTTTGTAAGAAAAAAATCCCATTTGTTTTTATACGTTAAGGAGAGTCTGCACTTTAGCCTCATCACAAATAGGAAGTCATTGAAAATTTCAAGCAAGATTTGCCTTTTGGATGGATCATCTCAGCTAAAGGTAAAGCATGGATGGGAGAATAGCAAGTCTGGTAGCAAAGAAATTGGTTAGAAGACTATTTCACAGCTCGGCGTGGTGGCTCATGCCTGTAATCCCAGCACTTTGGGAGGCTGAGGTGGGTGGATCACATGAGGTCAGGAGTTCGAGAGTAGCCTAGCCAACATGGTGAAACCCTGTCTCTACTAAAAATATGAAAATTAGCTGGGTGTGGTAGCAGGCACCTATAATCCCAGCTACTCGGGAGGCTGAGGCAGGAGAATCGCTTGAACCTGGGAGGTGGAGGTTGCAGTGAGCCGAGATCATGCCATTTCACTCCAGCCCGGGTGACAAGAGCGAAACTCCGTCTCAAAAAAAAAAAAAAAAAAAAAAGACTATTTCAGTAATCTTCAACAAGAGATGACAGTGATGGCGAATACAGTGGTGGCAGTAGAGATCAGAAGGAAGAAGAGAACAAACCAAAAGTAGACTCCACTGTATTTGATGGTTAGGCGTGTATTAGGTTCAAGGAGTCAAGAAGGCAATGAAATGATGGAAATGCCATTGACAGAGCTAGGGAATACCAGAAAAGGAGCAGTTCAATTTGGAACTCCTTTTTTTTTTTTTTTTTTTTTTTTGAGATGGAGTCTCATTCTGTCACCCAGGCTGGAGTGCAGTGGCTCGATCTTGGCTCACTGTAACCTCCACCTCCCGAGTTCAAGTGATTCTCCTGCCTCAGCCTCCCAAGAAGCTGGGATTACAGGCGTGCGCCACCACGCCCAGCTAATTTTTGTATTTTTGGTAGAGACAGGGTTTCACCATGTTGGCCAGGCTGGTCTTGAACTCCTGACCTCAGGTGATCTGCCCGCCTCGGTCTCCCAAAGTGCTGGAATTACAGGTGTGAGCCACTAGGCCAGCCTCAATTTGGAACTCTCGAGTTTGAATACCTGAGAGACTTCCAAGTGGAGATGGCGAGTAGGTAGTTGTATGTACAGATCTGGAACTTAGGAGAAATTAGTTGGAGATGCCATCTGTGAGTTGATGCGCCCCAAATACATAATTGAACCCATGGAAGTGCATATTGTCCAGCAAAAACAGGGAAAAATGAAAAGGGAAGGTGTCCTAGGATAAAGATCTCAGGAATAACGGCATTTAAGTTAAAAAAAAAAAAAAAGTACAGGAATAGGAAACAAAGGAGCTTCAGAAAATTAGAAGGAAAACTGTAAGAGTTTGGTATTAGAGAAAGGGAAGAGAATGTGTCAAGAAGAGGGGGATGTCCATAATATGAGATGTTGCTGAAAGAGAAATGATGTCGGATGAGGACTGAAAAATATCCATGGGTTCTAGTAGAACAGCAGTCCCCAACCCTTTTGGCACCAGGGACTGGTTTCGTGGGAGACAATTTTTCCATGGACCAGAGGTGGGGGATGGTTTCAGGATGATTGAAGCACATTACATTTATTGTGCGCTTTATTTCTATTATTATGGCATTGTAATATATAATGAAATAATTAGACAACTCACCATAATGTAGAATCAGTGGGAGTCCTGAGCTTGTTTTCCTGCAACTAGATGGTCCCCCGTCTAGGGGTGATGGGAGACAGTGACAGATCATCAGGCATTAGATGCTCATAAGGAGCATACAACCTAGGCCCCTTGCATGCACAGTTCACAATAGTGTTCTCACTCCTATGAGAATCTAATGCTGCCACTGACCTGATAGCGGGCAGATTTCAGGTGGTAATGCAAGCAGTGAGAAGCAACTGTAAACACAGATGAAGCTTCTCTGGCTCACCCGTCGCTCACCTCCTGCTGTGCAGCCCAGTTTGTAACAGGCCATGGACCCGTACCAGTCTGTGGCCTGGGGGTTGGAAACCCCTGTAGTAGAAGAGTTCATAGATGATCTTGAGAGAGAAACTCTAGTGTGGCAGGAGAAGTTGAGCCAGGTTGGAGTGGATGGTGGATGGTGGAGTGGGTGTGGTGTGTGCGGGTAGAGACTGCAAATACAGAAAATGCCATCGAGAAGTTCAATTTGGAAGGGGAGGAGAGAAAAACTGTGGGACCTAGTGAAGGATGTAGGAGAAAGTTGTTATCATTGTTTTAGCAATAGGAGAATTGTGTGCATGTTTTTGGTGCTAATGGAAAGGACCCGAGATAAAATAATTGAGGGAAGAGATGGGAGCCAGGGCACGATAGAGCCTTCATTAAAAGGGATGCCCTTTCTAAGAGGAGGATAAATGGATGCAAGCATAGTTGTCATGGTTTTGATAGAGAACCTCATGTGGCTGTCCATCAAACATCACTTGAGTCATAGGTGTCTAGAACACTATTTTGCACCTTAGAAATATTTGAATAGACACCTTAGAAATCTTTGCTGAGTAAGACAGATTCCTCACATAGCTGCAAGAAGCTTAGCCAACCCCATTTCTAAATTAAAACTACCAGCAAAGAGGTACTTGAGTAATAGGCACAGGGTGCTCAGCTCTGGGCTAATAGCATTGAATGTCCTGATTTTTAGAATGTTCTGTGCTTAACTTCTCAGGCAACACAGGCTGAAGTATAAGAGTTGAAGGGATTTAGAATAAGTCATTGTTTCATTAAAAATTATTTTTGGCTGAAGGAGAAATAAGATTTGGATGGGGACACAGCTAAACCATATCATATACCATCTTAATTGGGGATGGTATTTTTTTTTTTTTCTTGAGACAGAGTCTCGCTCTATGGCCCAGGCTGGAGTGCAATGGCATGATCTTGGCTCACTGCAACCTCCACCTCCCGGTTTCAAGTGATTCTCCTGCCTCAGCCTCCCGAGTAGCTGGGATTACAGGTGCACTCCACCATGCCCAGCTAATTTCTGTATTTTTACTAGAGCTGGGGTTTCACCATGTTAGCCAGGCTGGTCTTAAACTCCTGGCCTCAAGCGATCTACCCGCCTTGGCCTCCCAAAGTTCTAGGATTACGGTGTGAACTACTGCGCCCAGCCAAGTTCCTGAAATCTCTTATCTGTCTAAAAGCAGAATCTACCAAAAAACAAAACAAAACAAAACCCTCGATTGCCATAAATCCCCTCCCTGAGAGCAACATAGATGGAGATGACAAGTTGGCACCACACCCAAACAGACATTGCCACCAAACTCTTATCTCCCATCTATTCTCCTGAGGGTTCATTTATCTTTCAAAAAAAATCTTTATTTTTCCATAAGTGCCCTTCCCTAATCCCCTTCTAAGAAGTTATTAGTTCTCCCAGAAGTGTCCTCTGACCCTCCCCATCCCCAATTAAGATGGTATGTGATATGGTTTAGCTGTGTCCCCACTGAAATCTCATCTTGAATTGTAGCTCCCATAATTCCCATGTGTCATGGGAGGGACTCAGTGGGAGGTAATTGAGTCATGGGGGCGGGTCTTTCTCATGCTATTCTCGTGATAGTGAATAAGTCTCATGAGATCTGATGGTTTTATAAAGGGATCTTCTCCTGTACATGCTGTCTTGCCTGCCACCATGTAAGACATGCCTTTGCTCTTCCTTCACGTTCTGCCATGATTGTGAGGCCTTCCCCAGCCATATGGAACTGTGAGTCCATTAAACCTCTTTCCTTTATAAATTACCCAGTCTGTCCATTAAACCTCTTTCCTTTATAAATTATCCAGTCTCAGGTGTGTTTTTATTAGCAGCATGAAAATGGACTAATACAGTGTATAAGCCCCAAATTCTAACCACCTCCTTGAGTCACATTTCCTTGTGAATTTCCATGCCAACCAACATAATTAAATGTTGCTGTCTCTTGTGAATCTGTCTTTTATCAGTTTAATTTACAGGGCTCCAAGCAAAGAACCAAAGAGGGCAGAGGAACAGTTTTTCCTCTCTGACAGAATAAAAGGGCATGATGTTTGAAGCTTACTTCCAAATGGTTCTGAGAGAATGAGCTAATAGAGCAAATGTAGCAAAACATTAACAATTGTTGAATCTGGGTGAAGGATTTGAGGGAGTTTTTGGTACTGTTCTTGAAACTTTTTTTTGAAATTATTTCAAAATAAAATTATTTTTAAAAGAAGAATAAGCTTCTGCATTTATTCATCACCTCTGCTTTTTTTTTTTTACTCTATTTCCACTTTCAACACTTTTTTACTCACAACTTCCTATGAGTGGAAAGGATGAGGAATTTGAAAGATAGAGCTGCCTTTTGGGTTTGTGCAAAATCTCTGTGTCTTAATTTGTCTATCTGTAAAATGAGGATAATATCTTCAAACGTTTGCTACATGAACTGAGATGAGGATACAGTAGGCCCTCAATAAATGTTATTGCCTACCCTTCTAAGACCAGTTCAAGTCCTATTTCCTTTATTAAGTCTTCCCTCATCACATCCATGATAAAAATTTATTTTATATCGTACCATACATTTAGCTAAATGGCTTTCTCATACATTACCTCATTGAATTATCCCAATAACCTTACAAGTTAGGTTATCATTTTCTCTACCTCATAGATAAGGACATTTAATGAAGTTAAAAGATTTGGCTAAAATCACACAGTCGGTCAATAGAAATAACAGAATGAAAACTCAGGTTATTTTAGCCCCAAGTTGTATCCTCTATGTTATACCACAATTTGATATTTCTCCTACTCAAGTGTTTTAAGTGTGGTGAGAATATACATAACATAAAATTTACTATGTTAACAATTTTAAAATGCACTGTTTAGTGGCATTAAGTACTTTCACGTTGTTATGCAACCACTATCCATCACTAGAACTTTTTCATCTTGCAAAAACTGAAATTCTGTACCATTTCAACACCAACTCCCCACTCCTCCCTTCCCCCCAGCCCCTGGTAACCACCATTCTACTTTCTGTCTCTATGAATTTGACTGCTGTAGATATAAGTGGAATCAGGCCTGGCGTGGTGGCTCACACCTGTAATTGCAGCACTCTGGGAGGCCAAGGCGGGAGGATTGCTTGAGCTCAGGAGTTTGAGACCAGGCTGGGCAACATAGTGAGACCTGTTGTCTACAAAAAAATTAAAAAATTAGCTGGAAGTGGTGGTGCATACCTGTAGTCCCAGCTACTTGGGAGGCTAAGGCAGGAGCATCGTTTGAGCCCAGGAGGTCAAGGCTGCAGTGAGCTGTGATGGCGCCACTGCACTCCAGTCTGGGCAACAGAGCAAGACCCTGCCTCAAAATAAAATAAAATAGGCCAGGCGTGGTGGCTCACACCTGTAATCCCAGCATTTTGGGAGGCCGAGGTGGGTGGATCACCTGAGGTCAGATGTTTGACCAACATGCTGAAACCCCATCTCTATTAGAAATACAAAAAAAAATTATCCGGGTGTGGTGGCGGGAGTCTGTAGTCCCAGCTATTCGGGAGGATGAGGCAAGAGAATCGCTTGAACCTAGGAAGTGAAGGTTGAAGTGAGCCAAAATCAGGCTACAGCACTCCAGCCTGGGCAACAAGAGCAAAACTCCATCTCAAAAAATAAATAAATAAAATAAAATAAAAATTTAAAACTAAAAAATAATTATACAAAAAGGGAATCATACAGTATTTGTCCTTTTGTGATTGGCTGATTCCACTTAGCACGATGTCCTCAAGGTTCATTCATGCTGTAGCATGTGTCTTAAGTTTTATAAACACTTGTGCTCATGGCACTCATGTACAACTTCGTGTGTCCTTATTTTCTTTCCCAGTTTATAAACTCCTTGGGGGCTGAAATCCCATGCTTTCTCTTGGTATTGCCACGCTCATAGTGCCTCGTTCATAACAGTGCCCAATGAGCTCTCTTGAATGGATAGATACAGGCCACTCTAAAGTAGAAAACGATCCCTCTCCTATACTTGATGAAACTTGTATACAGTTTCATCACTGCTGTCAGCTATTGGAGACAAGGAGCTGGACAAGCATAATTGTTCTCCCTACTATTGAAACGGGAGCCAGACGAATTAAGAAGATTCCCCAGGTTGGAAGTATGACAGGCAGCTGAACTTTAGTCAAGTAGAATTAGCTCTCTGCCCAGTGTAAAAACGTATATGCAGTATTCTTCAAATAGGAAAAAATCTCATCTTTTAGTCATATGAAGTGAGAGAGAGTTTGGTCGTGGCTTTCTTTTTTTTTCCTGAGAAAAAGAAATGAGATCTGTCAAGACTGAACTTTGCAGGAGAGAAATCATCAATCTTTGGTGTCATCTGAGTGCATTGGAAATGCATTTGCCTTGTCTTGCGGTTTGATTGTTGTCTAATCCCTGTAAACATTAAAGGATAAAAACAGGAGAAATGGAACAAGAAATATGTGGGATCCAGGTTTTAGCTGTGCTGCCCACTGGTGACTTTCGAGGTGAAGCTTTCAGGTCCCTTCTCCCTAGCACGCCCATGCCTCCACCTCTATGAAGCAATAGAGCTTCAAGGGCAAATCTGGCCTCAGAGCCCAGAGGGGAATATGGCCACATCAGGGACCACCCCAGGAGACTCAAAGGCCTGCATCTCTTTGTCTTGCAGGAGTTGCTGCTGGACCACATGACACCAGTCCCATTCTTGAAGCAGAATGTTCAAAGAGTGTGTACAAAATGCAGAAGCCACCCATTTCCAAGAAAAACGGCTATGCTTCAACCAGCCTAAGTCTACTGCAAGCAAGGGCACCCATAAGAGATGGACCTTGAGGGATTCAACCTAACTAACTGTGAGTAAGGACGTCTAGCACATTTTGGAGAGTACTGGTATGAGACAGATTCCAAATAAAATAACCGGAGGCAGGCTGGGTGCAGTGGCTCATGCCTATAATCCCAGCTCTTAGGGAGGCAGAGGCAGGAGGATAGCTTGAGCCCAGGAGTTCGAGACTTGCCTGGGCAATGTAGCAAGACCCCATTCTCTACAAAAAGGAAAAAAACAAACAAACAACAACAAAAAAAAAAAAAAACAAGAAATAACTCGAGGCAGCCTGTAACATACTAAATTATTTCCCATTAGCACATTAGCACATAAACACCATTAGCACATCTTTTTGAATATGTAAGGTCTGTGGAGATAAGACTACACACAGGATCTCAAAGAATCTCCCTTACTAAGGGGGAAATCAAGTTGGCTTTTATCCTAGCAACTTACTTAAGCCCTAACATACTTACAATTGTTTTACATAGTATGTAATATTTCCCATACTTGATTGTGTTTCTTAAGTTTCATTTTTAATTTTCAAATCAAAACAGGAAATATGGGCTGGGCACAGTGTCCCACACTCTCAGCACTTTGGGAGGATAGCTTGAGGCCAAGAGATCAAGACCAGTCTGGGCAACATAGCAAGACTCTGCCTCTACAAAATTTTTTTAATTAGCCAAGCATGGTGGCATGCATCTGTAGTCCCAGCTACTCGGGAGGCTGAGGCAGGATTGCCTGAGCCCTGGAGTTCGATACTGCAGTGAGCTAGGATCATACCAACATGCTCCAGCCTGAGTGAGAGAGGAGGACCCCGTCTCAAAAAACTGTCAAAAAAAAAAAAAAAAAAAAAACAGAAAATATAGAGAAGAGGTAGCTATTTAGAATGCTTGTAGAACTTTTGTAACATTACTGTTTTTTAGACTGAGGAACATTCTCTAAAAATATGATTTTGCACACACTTTTGATTGCCTAACCAAAAGTCATTTCTCTCTCTCTTTCCCTTCTGGCAGGGCCTGCTTCCCATAAGAAGGGCTAAAAATGCCAGACACTCTCGTTCAGCCTCTTTTGCAGGTAGGGCTGGCCACATGACCCATCTGGTCAAATTAACCTTTCAGCCACACTCTTCCAAAAGGCTTTTAGAAAGATTTTTCATGGTAATGAAAACAACAGATATTCAAGGAGAGCTTTTTTTCCCCACCTCTTCCTTCCTGACATTTCATAGGCATTTCATTTCATGGGAGCTATGGAAGCTATATTGCAGCCATTAAGCAGTAGACAAAGCGAACGTGCTGAGGATGGCAACAAACAGGGATGGAAAGAACCTGGATCACTGATGATGACACTGTTTAGCTTGGGACCATCACCTTCTGTATTAGTCAGGGTTCTCTAGAGGGAGAGAACTAATAAGATTTATATATATATACATAAAGGGGAGTTAATTAAGTATTAACTCACACAATCAAGAGGTCCCACAACAGGCGGTCTGCAATCTGAGGAGAAAGGAGAGCCAGTCCGAGTCCCAAAACTGAAGAACTGGGAGTCTGATGTTTGAGGGCAGGAAGCATCCAACACGGGAGAAGGATGTAGGCTGGGAGGCTAGGCAAGTCTAGTCTTTTCATATTTTTCTGCCTGCTTTATATTCTACCCATGCTGGCAGCTGATTAGATGGTGCCCACCCAGATTAAGGGTGGGTCTGCCTTTCCCAGTCCACTGACTCAAATGTTAATCTCCTTTGGCAACACCCTCACAGACACACTCAGGATCAATGCTTTGCATCCTTCAATCCAATCAAGTTGACACTCAGTATTAACCATCACACGTTCTAAACACCTTATTATGTAAAATGATACAATCCTGTTGGATATGCCACCTTTTTTTGAAACAGGGTCTCACCCTGTTGCCCAGGCTACAGTGCAATGGCGTGATCACGGCTCACTGCAGCTTCAAACTCCTGGGCTCAAAGTGATCCTCCCACGTCAGCCTCCTGAGTAGCTGGAACCACAGGCATGTGCCACCATGCCTAGCTAATTTTTTTTTAGAGAGAGACAGGCTCTTGCTATGTTGCCCAGGCTGGTCTCGAACTCCTGGGCTCAAGTGATCCTCCTGCCTCAGCATCCCAAACTCCTGGGATTATAGGAGTGGAGCCATTGTGCCTGGCTGGATATTGTTTTTACCACTTTTAGCTGGATATTGTTATTCACAGCTGAAAGCACCTTAACATATTCAATGCGATTTTAAATACAGTCCAAGAGGAACCTATTTTACACCAAATATTGACTAACTTTCTGTCAGACATTGGAAGGCCATGTTCCTAAACATAAGCATATGAGAAAATCCTTGTAATGACGAGATAAAGGGAGTTTGCCAGTTTAAACACCCGCGGGTTGCCCTGGCAAATGTCAGGTGTCACAGGGTCGGAAAGATTAGTTCATAATGTACTAGGAAAAACATCCTGCAATGTATATGAAAATATATATTGTAAAAAATCTTTTTGGCTAAATGTATTGGCACGATTATTAGAATACAATCTAGAAACATTTACTTTAAATTTTAAGAGCAAAGACAAGACTTCTGATCTTAATTAGTCAAAGTTTTTCTTAAGGATTTCAATTCAAATGTGTCCTTTATTCTGATTGTGATGGGACTTTTGATTTCTCCTATTTGAAATGCCATGTGAATGTCTTAGAAAACCCAGACATCTGACCTTATATTTTACTTGATAAATTGAAAAAGCCACTTGCTGATAAAATTTTGTTATTCACAGGTATTACATGAGTGAATTCATTTTTCTACTTGCTAGTTTTCTAGACAACTATCTTCATTAAAATTTTAGATTACTGTAATTTACATGGAGTTCACACATTCAATTTACAGATTTAGAATACTTAATCAATTGATGTCCATTTTATTTTTTCATTTAGTTGCTGAGATAAGACATCCATTTTTCTCAAAATGTATCAGGTCAAGCTAAAAAAAAAGAAGTGAAATTAATATGAAAATATCTATTAAAGGACATCAGTGTCCAAGCTCACCATCCTTTCTGACTATCTTTCATCTGAACATAGTCAGGGCTTATACAATAGAATTAAATATACCATCCCAGAGGACACCTGGCAGTGTCCGGAGACATTTTTGGTTGTCACAACATGGAGGCGCAGTGCCACTGGCATCCTTGGTAGAGGACAAGGATGCTGCTACACATCCCACAGTGCACAGGACAACCCCCACAGCAAAGAATGCTCCAGCCCAAAATGTCAATAGTGCCAGGGTTAAGAAACCCTGTTCTACACCAAGCACCTTGATGTCTAAAATACAACACAAACTGGTTCTTTGTTCATTAGAATTCCTACAGAGGAAAGAATAGATTACTATCATTTTACAGTCATCTCAACAATTGAAGTCAGGAGAAGCCTTGATTCTTATAAACTGCAAAACATTAGTTTGAAGTCTAGTTTGTAGGTATCATTTGTTTTCTATGAGGAATTCCTTCTTTTGATGTTATATTTTCTTTCATTCAAAGACAGGACTTACATGAGCCTTCCTTTCTGCTGTTCCTTTTCTTAAAAAAAAAATGTCTTATGGCTGGGTGCAGTGGCTCATGCCCGTAATCTCAGCACTTTGGGAGGCCAAGGCAGGCGGATCACCTGAGGTCAGGAGTTTGAGACCAGCCTGCCCAACATGGTGAAACCCTGTCTCTACGAAAAATACAAAAATTAGCTGGACACGGTGGCAGGCGCCTGTTATTCCAGCTACTCGGGAGGCTAAGGCAAGAGAATCGCTTGAACCCAGGAGGCAGAGGTTGCAGTGAACCGAGATCGCGCCATTGCACTCCAGCCTGGGTGACAAGAGTGAAACTCCGTCTCAAAAAAAAAAATTGTTTTATATCTAGTGTGTCTTGAAGTGAACCTGAACTTCACTAACATTGCCAAGAGTCTTCCCCAAGACATGGACCATAGATGTGAGTTCAGTATAAATTATATGGCTATAGGAAAGTCACTTAGAGAAACTTTCACTGTGCCTCAGTATCTCCCTGAGATGCCTGCCTTGCTTGTAGAGATAATGTGAAAACATTTCACTTGGAAATAAAGTCACCATCCAAATCTAAGATCTGATATAAAAGAGATGATAAAGAACACTAAGTTCACATTACTCTTCCTGGTATTTTAAATGTCTTTTCTATCTTTGAAAAGCTGACCTGGAACACAGAGAAGGGAATTTTTTTTTTTCCTTTTAAAGATTCCTATGGAGGATTGTTCTGGAATCCATCAGAATGTTCTAATACCTAGCCTCTAATTTGTCATAATAAGGCATGACACATTACAATGTAGATTGATAAAACTGGTTTGGAAAGCAATTTATCAACACTCATCAACCTCAAAAATGTTCATGCCCAATGCCTGTAGTCCCAGCAACTTGGAAGCCTGAGGCAGGAGGATCGCTTGAGCCCAGGAGGTTGAGGCTGCAGTGAGCCATGATTGTGCCACTGCACTCCAGCCTGGGTGACAGAGCAAGATCCCATCTCTTAAAAAAAAGAAAAAAGTTAAAAAGAGTCCACGCCCTTTTAGGCAGTAATTCTTTTTTTGGAAATTTATTCTAAAGTTCTAAAGTAATAATCCTAAATATATACTAGGCTTTCTACAAAGAGATGTTCCTAAACCTGTGATTTACCACAGTGAATAACTGTAAACTACCTAACTGTCCAACAACCAAAATAGTGGAATGGATACATTAAATTCACTAACTTAACTCAGCTTTATGTCTACATGAACATAGTAAAAATTATTTTTATAGAACATGTGTGATAACATGGGGAAATATTTTTATTAAAAAATAAAACAATATGAAACTATACTCACTACATGATTATAATAGCATAAGAAATCAAGCAAAATCCTATAAATTGGTGTAATCAAAGCTGTGTACCCAGAAATTCCACTTCTAAGATCCTTAATCCTAGGGAAATGATTAGCTACAGGGATTTTTTTTTTTTCTGAGACAGGGTCTCGCTCTGTCACCCAGGCTAGAGTGCAGTGGCACGATCACAGCTCACTGCAGCCTCGACCTCCCAGTCTCAAGCAATCCTCCTGCCTCAGCCTCCCAAGTAGCTGGGACCACAGGCAGGCACCATCACGCCCGGCTAATTTTTTGTATTTTTACTAGAAAGGGGGTCTCCATATGTTGCCCAGGCTGGCCTTGAACTCCTGTGTTCAAGTGATCCTCCTGTCTTGGTCTGCTGAGTAGCTGGGACCATAGGCACGTTCCACCATGCCTGGCTAATTTTTTTTATTTTAAATAGAGATAGGGGTCTCCCTATGTTGCCCAGGCTGGTCTCGAACTCCTGGGCTCAAGTGATCCTCCTCGGTCTTTCCAAGTTCTGGGATTACAGGGGTGAGCCACCATGCCCAGCCTGTTACAGGGAAATTAATCACCATGCAAAAAAGTCGAAACAATTTTAATTTTTTTTAGTAAAAAAGTGGAAACAACTCAAATGTCCAACAACTCAAATAATAAGAGATGCGTAAAAATCAATTACGGTACAACAATACAGTGGAAAGATGAGCAGCCAATAAAATGATGTTGAAACACGTTTATTAACAAGACAACATGTTCATAATATATTAAGTGAAAATTCAGGCTTAAAAGGGTAGACACATTAAAAATCCCTTAAAAGAGTAGGAAGAGGTAAGAATGTGTATGTTCGGTATATAAGTCCAAAAGAATATTCTCTGCAAAAGTAGCTGGTTGTCTTTGAGTGGTAGAATTATAAGGGGATTTTTTTTTCATTTTGCTTGTATGTATTTTTCGAAATTTCTATAGTAAGCATGAACTATCTGCATAAAAAAAGAAATACATCAAATGTTATCAAAGCCTACAGAATAGAACTATGGATCTCTTCTTATTACATTTTGTTTCCTGTATTTTCCTAATGGTCTTTACTTATTTCACTTGAGAAGAGGTGAACCATTAGAAGAAAGCACTATCCAGTGTCTTCTTTAGGAGAAATATCTTGGGTCAGTCACTTTCCTTCTTTAAAATACCTGTCTCAGATGGGATAGGGTAGGTTATGTTGTTGTAACAAACAAGCCCAAACAACAAAGATATATTTCCCACTCATGCTACATGTCCATCACAGGTTGTCTGGCAGCTCTGACCGCCATAGTGACTCAGAACCTTAGTCTGTGGATCAGCTACCATGTCAAACTGTGCCAGTTGCCACACTAGAGGAAAAAAGAGCTCTGGAAAGTCACACATCAGCAACAAGTTGCCCCAGCCTGAAAGTTACTCTTATTACACAGTGGCCACAATTAGTCACATGGCCCTATCCAATTCATAGGAGGCCAGGACATGGGTAAGACAGATTATGTTTGGTGAACGGCACCTAATTCACCAGCTCAGAACATTGTAAGCAAATATTGAAAGAACTATAAGGAGACATCAACAAATTTATAATCACAGTGGTCATATTCCTGGCACCTGCTACTGTAGTCTGTGGCCAACTTTATCTTGTTAGATGCAAGCATTGTAGAAAGCATACCAATGTGTCAGATGGAGACCAGTTACCACAAGCAAAACAGGACATGCTTTTTGTGAAATCAAAAACTAACAATGCATTTGTTGATTGTGTGGCAAAAAGAGGATAAAGGAGCATGCAATACATACGCAATATATACATAGGTGACAGCATTTCACATTTACTCGGGATATACTCAGCTGGGCAAAGAAAATTGTAGCTTTCATCCCTTCTTGGCCTTTTGGCTAAGATCAAGTGAAAATTGTAGCTTTCTTCTTTCTCTCTGACTTCTCTGATTTACCTCACAAGCCCCCGCCCTCTAGGTAGAAGTAGGGAGGGGAAACAAGATTGAATTCAATTTATTAACCTCAATTCAATCCCTAACTTAAAATGTCTTTGTGGGTAAATAGTCCCTACTTGGATGACTCAGTTAAGTGCTCAACCAGTAAGAGTTCCACCCCTTCCTCTGCTCCTTTCCAAGATGGCATCAGGTGTGTGAGGGAGGGGTGTAGCTTTGGAGACCTCTTAGTGGCAAAGGGCAGATGTTAATCCTCCCAAAGAAAAGCAAGATCCAGACCTCCCCATTTGCAGTCCTCTGCCTTCTCAGCAACCTAGCTAACATACTTCCTGCCCTAGGACTTCAACCTAGAAGGAAGCGATCAGAACAACTGTGTCTTGTGACCTGCCCCCAGACTGGGAAGTGGGAAGGGGTTAGGGAGGGGGGAGGGTTTTTCTCTCTACTCTTTACAGCCTGACCATGCCTCCCTTCTATCCTGCACACAGGCCTGTGTATTGAAAAGGAAGCTTTGTTATTTAGAAATCCCTTTCTCCAAAAAGCCTGGGTTTTATATATATTGTTTTACTCAAAAGAGGTCAAGAAAATCAGCTTTGAAATTCAAAGCTGATGAATGGGCTCTGTTCTAGACAGCACCTGTTCGTCCTTTCTTTCCTGGGACAATAACCTTGATGACTCTATCAAAAGGCTAGCAGGAAGTGGGATTTAAAGGGGAAAATCAAAATGCATTGGTTTAATTATTATAAAAGGTGTTCCTCAGAGGCGAGATTGGAAGAACTAAAGTAATGAGGTATCTATTTTCTTGGCTGTCTTGTGAGATGTGTCTCTTTTCCTCACAGAGACAAAGTAAAATTTTCAAAAATATGACCCTAATGAAAATACAGAATGAACACCTCACTGGTTTTATGCATTAATGAGGGAGCCAGCAGGATGGTAAATCTGGTACAAAGGAGAATTCAAAAGATATGTTTAAAAAGAAAAAGCATGCCGAAATAAGCTTACTAAGTTAGAGGCAAAACAGGGCAATAAAACCATAACCTTTGAGGTCACCCCTTCTACTGCAAAGAAATCATTTGCATCTCTACTGGACAAAAACCTCCAAGTTAACATGCCTGGGCTTTAATCAAGCAACAGTGCATTCTCACAGAGAACTGAATAATCCTTGGGTGGGCGCTTTAAATGGAGGCCTTCTAATAAAGCTTCAGTCTGGAAATTGAAAGGACAAGCAGTCATTCTGTCTCCTTGTTTCCAGGTGTTAGGTAATTTTTCTTAACATACTCAAACATTGCCTACATCCCACCCACCTTAACACACACAAAACCGATCTGCTGAGAGCTGATGGAAGAAAGAGTTATGAATGGATTAAAGAGCCTATAGGAATAAAAGATGGGGATTTAAAGCAAGCACAGGTTTCTGCTTCAGAGACACAAGTGAATGGGTATCTTTAAAAGCCTAAATATGTGATTTTGTTGTAAACCTACATATTTTAAAGATGTTTAAATTACGCTTTCGTTTTAAAATTACCTTTTCCTTTTCAAAATCTAGATAGACTTAACTAGGCCTGAATGATTCCATTACCAAAGCAGATTAATATGGTTAAATGAAACTGTAAGGGCATGTGATAATTATTTTTCAGTTGTCACAGGTTACATAGGTTACCACAGCCCATTAATGTATGCTAGCCTATTAAGTTACTGAAATGACAAACATTATTGCATCGATAAGGCATATTCAGTCCAGTTGAGATAGAAACCATTCTCCAAATGATAGTAGTTTCCAAAAGAAACCTATTTTTAAAAATCTCATAACAGCTCATTTGTAATACAGCTTGCTGCTCAGATGGTTTCTGAAAAGTATCTTCTTAGAGAGAAATCAAAACATCTCATATACTCCATAAATATACACACCTATTATGTACGCTTAAAAATTAAAATTTTAAATTTTAAAATTTTAAAAAACAAAACAGACAAAAAAAGAGAAAACAAATATTATAATAGGACAAAGCCTACTCTGAATAGCAGGTTCCCCATGGAATTTTGTTTTCTGAGTAGAGAGCAAGATCATCTGATTAAAAGGCTCAAATTCTCTGAAACTTTCTATTGAAGGCTATGATGTGTAACATGAGCACATTTCCATATTAAGGTTATTCAGCTGTGGAAAACACCAGAACCCACACAAAGCTTTTCCTTTAAAAGCTGAATAAAATCTAAGACACTGCATGTTGGTGCAGAAATGAGAAATCTAAGTTGTTGTTCGCTGACTGCTTGGCTGTGTTTTTTTTTTTTTTTTTTTTTCCTGCAAGAAAGCAGAGACACACATTTGAGAAAGCATTGTAACTCAAAAGCATGACCACAGCTAAGAAATTTAAGTAACCATGTCACAGAAACACAGGAACATAGATTCTGTTGGCTAATCTAAATAGATAATTAATCATGTTCCTGGCAGTGTGGAATGCAGATTTGCATGCTATTCACAGAGACTTTGGCAGGCAGGCTGAGAGCTTTCTGGAATATCAGAATCTGGAGTGTCTTGAGGAGCTGGTAAGTCAGTCATTCTGAGATCTACAGACTTCTTGGATCAGTAACATTTAAAAATAATGTTGAAGACCAACATGGTATTAACAACTTCTTATTTTGGCAAATAATAATATTGTAAAAAATACTTACTATTTATAATTGCCATTATTTCATAAAAGATATGGTTTCACAGACTATTTTTTTAGGCTAGTTCGTAATTGGATTCGCTGTTGGATTTGGGGGTCAAGATATCTTTAAGTAACTTAACTTATTTCTCAAACCTTTCATTAGTGACTGAAAGACATATTGAAGTACCTGCCATGTCCAGTCAAAATGAATGTTACTTCTGAGACAGGTGAATGTGACAGGACTAGACTGGCTCTAGATCGGAGCTTGGATCTTGAGAGTTCTTCTGTGGGATCATCTTGTCTTAAGGAGGGTTTTTTCAAATGGTGGGGAGATAGGAGATTTAAATATTGACCAAATTCCAACTGTGGCATGTTTTCAGCTTTCTTCTGCCCTCCCTGACCTGTAAATAAGAATTAAATCAAGTAATACTGCCCAAATGCCTATTACTAACAGTGCAGGGTTAAGCTTTGGGGCAAAACTTCTCAAACTTAAGTCTTCATAAGAATAGTCTGAGAACCTATCAAAAGGCAGATTCCTGGGTCTTAGTGCCATGGGTTCTGAAGTCTGAGATGGCAACCATGGAATCTCAATTTTTAACAAGCATAACATGATTTTGGTGGAAATGGTCCGTGGGCCCCATCTTTAGAAACATTAGCCTAGGAGTGAAAAAAAAAAACACTTCCAGTTTCTGTAATGACATACTAGGTATTCAGACCAACTTTCTTGCTGAACATAATATATTAAACCTCTTCTTAAAAGCATCAAAAAGCTAACAAAATAGTGATAAATTACTGGGATGCGATTCAGAAAAGAATGGAAATCCACAGAAGTGAGCCTGACATTCTGAACCACTTTTGCCTTCCCATTACTAGCAGATCCTGAAGAGACAACTGAGAGGGTGAGCTGTCTTCTTAGCAAGCTCATGGGAATAGGAAGGCAAAAATCAGACATCGGGACCTGCCAAGGGTGGACACATGATAAACCAGTCCTCGTCCCATACACATGCACACACATGTTAGGAGGAAGGGTGAACTGGAAGTGGCTTGCTCAGAGAATCTCACATCTTGAACTTGGACTAGGGTGATCAACTTGGGCCTCAAATTATTCTGACAAATAATTTTTCTTATATAGTGCCCAGCACACAATCAAAGATAACCAAACCTAATTGGGACAGAAAACCTTGAGCAAGAACCTCTAGGAAAAATGAACAACAAAATGGATTTAGAATGACTCCAGATATGAGTAAATCTAAATGAGTATTAACTATGTGAAACAATTAGTATAGTCCCCTGTGGGAATACATAGATAGATAGATAGATAGATAGATAGATATTTTAAATGCATGATAATCATAGTATAAAGTCTTGAGAGGAAAATAAATGGAGATAAAAATGTTCTAAATTCCTAACATTATCCAAAAGGAGAGGAAAGGTATCAATTAAAGTTAGATATTTGGCTGGGTGTGGTGGCTCATGCTTATAATCCCAGCACTTTGGGAGGCCAAGGCAGGAGAATTGCTTAAACCCAGAAGTTTGAGACCAGTGTAGGCAACATAATGGGACTCTGTCTCTACAAAATATAAAAAAAGTTAGCTGAGCATGGTGGTGCACGCCTGTAGTCCCAGCTACTCAGGAGGCTGAGGCAGGAGAATTGCTTGAGCCCAGGAGGTCAAAGCTGCAGTGAGCTATGATTGTACCACTGCACTGCAGCCTGGGTGACAGCAAGAGACCTTGCTTCAAAAAAATGAGATATTTAGGCCAGTCGCGGTGGCTCACGCCTGTAATCCCAGCATTTTGGGAGGCCGACACAGGCAGATCACCTGAGGTCAGGAGTTCGAGACCAGCCTGGCCAACATGGCGAAACACCGTCTCTACTAAAAGTATAAAAATTAGCTGGGCGTGGTAGCAGGCGTCTGTAATTTCAGCTACTCAGGAGACTGAGGCAGGAGAATCGCTTGAACCCAGGAGGCGGAGGTTGCAGTGAGCTGAGATTGCGCCACCGTACTCCAGCCTGGGCGACAAGAATGAGACTCCATCTCAAAAAAAAAAAAAAAAAGGATATTTATAAGTGAAACATACATGCTGTAATTCTAGGCTAACCACCAAAAGAATAAAAGAAGAGTATATGATATATAAACTGAAAGAGATTTTTAAAAATTGAATGTAAAAGTCATCAGTCCAAAAGAGGGTGAGGACAGAAAGAAAAAGAAACACAAAACAAAACAGACAAGAAAAGAAAAAGTACATAATAATAAGATTTTAACACAAATATATCACAATTACATTGAATGTAAATGGACTACATTTTCCAGTGAGAAAACAGATTATAAAATAGAAAATAGACAAACAAGCAGTACTACTATGTGTTGTTTAAAGAGACACATTTAAACGTAAAAATAAAGAAAGGTAGAAAGTAAATAAATGACAATAATTTACTCCACAATTGGTAACTGAAAGCAAGTTGATATAGCTATATTAATATCACACAAAATAGACTTCAAGCAAAAAGCATTATTAGAAATAAAGCAAGTCACTTCTTAAGAAAAGTTAAATTCACTAGGAAGACAGAACAATTTTAAATTTGTGCATAACTAATAACCTGGCCTGAAAATATATAAAATAAAAATTGAGGCTGGGCATGGTGGCTCACACCTGTAATCCCAGCACTTTGGGAGGCTAAGGTGGGTGGATCACCTGAGGTCAGGAGTTCGAGACCAGCCTGGCCAACATGGTGAAACCCCGTCTGTACTAAAAACACAAAAATTAGATGGATGTGGTGGTGCATGCCTGTAGCCCCAGCTACTAGGGAGGCTCAAGCAGGAGGATCACTTGAATGCAGGAGGCGGAGGTTGCAGTGAGCCAAGATCATGCCACTGCACTCCAGCCTGGGCAACAGAGTGAGACTACATCTCAAAAACAAAAAGAAAGAAAGAAAAAAAAATTGAGGCTCATACCTGTAATCCTAGCACTTTGGGTGATGGAGAAAGGAGAATCAATTGAGTACAGGAATTTGAGACCAGCTTGGGCAATATAGCAAAACCTTGTTTCTACAGAAAAAATTTTTAAATAGCTGGATGTAGTGGCATGTGCCTTTAGTCTCAGCTACTCGGAAGGCTGAGGTGGGAGGATCACTTGAGCCTGGCAGCTTGAGGCTGCAGTGAGCTATAATGGTGCACTGCACTCCAGCCTGGGTGACAGAGTGAGACCCTGTCTCTAAATAAATAAATAAAAATAAATAAAAAATAAAAATGTATAAAAATAAAAATTGACAAAATCAAAATTAAAAGTACATCAAGGAGAAGAAAGAAAACCCCCAGTCATTGTGAGTGACATTAATACAACTTTCTTAGTAACTGGTGGAACCAATAAACAAAAAAAAGTCAAAACACATATGTGTACTCTACACAGCCGCTACAGGTACGACCATGTGAAATAGTAGACAAGGCCAAAGTCCAGGGAGGATCATGTACAAGGGAATTCCTCCCAGAGGGCGGGACCAAGGTCTGACAGGAGAACTTCCTTCACTACTAGGGAGTCTTTGCGCATCTTGCCAAACACGATTTCGTCATTTCTATGCACCAGTGACTGACGAGTGCTTTCCATTCTACATTTTCCCAAATGGGAGTTTTCTCTGTGTCTATCCTGTTCTTGCTCTATATGATGTGCCAAATGTTGAGTAGTGTTGGGGGAGTAATGTTCTATTATTATATAGATTTCTGGATCATGAGACAGTAGATCTAGACCTGATAGAAAAGACTGCACGTTACACAGAGGTGTCAGACTTTGTTTTGTACTCAGGAAATGGATTGTACTTTGAGGGATGAGTGTATTCTGTGTGTATGGATATTTAGATGCCAGAGGTTTGGAAGTGTCAGAGTTTGCTAATTGTTCCCTGTGTCCATTTTGCCTTTCTACTTTTTGGTAACAGAGGCCCCCTGCATGTGAGCTCATCACATGGCTGCCCGGCAAGATACTACATTTTCCAGTCTTCCATGAGGATAGATGTGGTCACGTGACTGAGTCTGGGCCAATGGGATGTGTGTAGATGTGATGCATATTTATCTCCATAAAGATGAAGCTGGTTGCCCTGAATATTCTGCCCATTAGTTGGGAAGTGGCAATGAATTGAACAATGCCTTGGGCCCCAAGACGGATCCTGAGTATGGCAGAGCTGCCCACCAGCCTGGGTTCCTATATGTCATCATGGGACAGAGCTGCCTTGTAGACCCTGGACTGTTATATTAATATAAAAAAGAAATAAACTTCTATCTTATATAAGCTATTTTACTTTAGGATTCCTTTGCTACAGCAACATTGCCTGTACCCTAACTAATACATGTGTTATGGAGTGACAAAGGTCAGTTGGGAAGGTGGGGGTGAAGAGGAAACACTTGTTGTTAGCCTTAATAGTAAACTCAGGAGTCAAGATTTGACAGGCTTGGTAATGTGAAGCATTGCCGAGGGACAGGGCAGATGGTGGTGCCATTAATGGTGATTGGGTAGCTGATGAAATGGCTTCAGCTACCTTTTGTGTGATGTTTGTAATTCCATATCTCTGGGCAATTCTCCCCAGAGTATCATGTCCATATCTCCCTTGAGATCAAATAGGCTCCTCAAACTCAACATTTCTAAGCTTAGCTTTCTTCTCCCCAAAGCCTTTCCTTCTTCCTGTATTTTCTATAAGGTTAATGACTATACCTTTCAATATCACCCTTCACCCACTTGTCAGTAGAAACTAGAATCACCCTTGATTCCTCATTCATCACCACACAGTGTCTCATAAACATCACCTACTTCTATTCTTTTTCCTCTATTCCCATCGCTAGTGCCTTAATTCAGGTCTTCATTATCTCTTACTTCAAATGTTGCAGTAGTCTCCTTTCTTTTTTTCTGTTTCTTTTTCTTCTTTTTTTCAGCATTCTTCTTTCTAGCTGATTTCTCTGATTTCAATCTCCCCCATGCCTCATACTGCTCTCAGGACTCTTTTTCCAAATAACAAATTTGATCATGTCACTTACCCTGTTTAGACATCTTCTTCGATTTCTCAATTTTCTTTTTTTGAGATGGAGGAGTCTCACTCTGTCACCCAGGCTAGAGTGCAGTGGTGCCATCTCGGCTCACTGCAGCCTTGACTTCCCAGGCTCAAGTGATCCTCCCACTTCAGCCTCCCTAGTAGCTGGGACCACAGGCACACGCCACCATGCCCAACTAAATTTTTGTATTTTTGGTAGAGATGGGGTTTTGCCATGTTGCCCAGGCTGTTCTCAAACTCCTGAGCTCAGGTGATCCACCCGCCTCAGCCTCCCAAAGTGCTGGGATTACAGGCGTTGAGCCATCGCACCCGGCCATCTTCTCCAATTTCTTTTAAGCTAAGGAGCCTGGACTGGTCCCCTTTGAACCCTTATCAAGCCCCTCAGTACACTGTGGGCCCCAGGCACAGTGAGCCTTTATAGACAATGTCCTCTCTGCCTGGAACACTTTTACTCTGTCTTCATTTAACAGACTCCTACTCTGCCTTCAAAACCCAGTTTAAACATAACTCAATGAAATATCTTCTCAGGCCAGGCAGGGTGGCACACTCCTGTGATCCCAGCACTTTGGTAGACCAAGGCAGAAGGATCACTTAAGCCCAGGAGTTTGAGACCAGCCTGGGCAACATAGTGGGACCACATCTCTACAAAAAATTTAAAAATTAGCCAAGCATGGGGGTGCACGCCTCTAGTCCCAGCTACTGGTGCGGCTGAGGCAGGAGGATCACTTGAGCCCAGGAGATCAAAGCCGAGGTGAGCTGTGAGCATGCCACTGTACTTCCAGCCTGGGAGACAGAATGAGACCCTGTCTCAAAAAGAAAGAAGAAAGAGAGAAAGAGAGAAAGACAGACAGACAGACAGAAAGAAAGAAAGAAGGAAAGAAAGAAAGAAAGAGGAGGGAGGGAGGGAAAGGAGGGAGGGAGAGAGGGAGGGAAGGAAGGAAGGAGAAAGAGAGAGAGAGAAAGAAAGGAAGAAAGAAAGAAAAAGAAAAGAGAAAGAAAGAAAAAGAAAGAGGAGGGAGGGAGGGAAGGAGGGAGGGAGAGAGGGAGGGAAGGAAGGAAGGAGAAAGAGAAAAGAGAGGGAAAGAAAGGAAGAAAGAAACAAAAGAAAAGAAAGAGAGAGAAAGAGAGAGAAAGAAAGAAGGAAAGATCTTCCCAGAATCCCTTGGCTTAGTTGTTTAGCTATTCCCACCTCAATATTTGATATATGAATGAATGAATTAAAGATACATTAAGAACCAAATCCTGGCCGGGCGCGGTGGCTCACGCCTGTAATCCCAGCACTTTGGGAGGCCGAGGCGGGCGGATCACGAGGTCAGGAGATAGAGACCATCCTGGCTAACGCGGTGAAACCCCGTCTCTACTAAAAATACAAAAAATTAGCCGGGCATGGTGGCGGGCGCCTGTAGTCCCAGCTACTCGGGAGGCTGAGGCAGGAGAATGGCGTGAACCCGGGAGGCGGAGCTTGCAGTGAGCCGAGATAGCGCCACTGCACTCCAGCCTGGGCAACAGAGCGAGACTCCGTCTCAAAAAAAAAAAAAAAAAAAAAAAAAAAAACCAAATCAAATCCCAAAGAACACACCCAGCAGAAAGACAAAAAATTTCCAAAGTATAGAAATTTACCACTGCAAAGGGAGCTTACAGATTGTAAAGATCATCTAAATGTGTTTACAAATGAGGTTCAGAGATATTATGTGACTATCTCAGAATCAGACAGGGTCTGACTATGCTGCCCAGGCTGAAATGCAGGGGCTATTCACAGGCATACAGCGCACTACAGCCTCAAGCTCTTGGGCTCAAGCAATGCTTCTGAGTAGCTGGCACTGCAGGTGCACATCATTGTGCCTGGCTCTTCCTGTACTATTTTTTTCTGTATTTTGCTGTGAATGCATTAGAGAATAATTTTAATAGAAGGATTTGTTTGAAAAGCTGAATTTAAAGGTTCGATGCTTCAGCTTGCCAACAAAGTTGCACTTCAAGTCAAATATGAAATGATCAAAATGTCAGTGTGATCTTGTCACAAAGATAACTATCTAAGCTACAAGCCATTCTCCCAGAGAGACTAATAGAAACCCTGTGTACACACCAATGTAGACATTGAAAACAAGAGATCATCCAGTCCAAGGATTCTAAACATTTTTTTTTTTTTTCACCTAGGAGTCCTTTGGCAGGCTGGCTTCTCAGAATAATGCTTTTGAATGCATAAAACATCACACATAGGAATACAAAGGAAATCAGTATATTAAAAATATGCCTATCAAAATAGTAAATATTATAAATGTGTGATATAGTATTATATGTGTTTCTTCATTTAATCTATTAATTAACAACATCTATCAGGAGTCTAATTTTGAAGTGGTAATAAGTATAAATGATATTTCAAGATATATGCAACAATTGTCATGTGATACAAAAATATTTCTGATTTCTATTAATGACAAATCCCAGGTTCTGCTAGCATGACTATGGTTTAACGCTTGCATTTGCAGTTAAATAAAACACATGCTTTTGTTAGAGATTACTGAAAATAAAAAGGAGATGTTTTTCTCTTTCAAGTTCACTGATACGCTAAACCCCGAGTTAAGAATCCCTGGGTTAGTTCAATCCCTCATTTTAAAAGTAAGGGATCTTTTGTCTGAGATATGTAAAATTAGGTCAAATAAAATTAATTCAGAGAAGACCATTGATGGGTCTATGACGTTGGCCTTTTTCAAGTCAGCACAGTTCCCTTGAGGAGCTTGGGTTTAAAAACAAACAAAAAGACTTGAAAAGGGAGGTTGTTTTTATACAATTTCTGCTTTCTGCTCAGTGTTCCTGGTCCCTAAGTCCTGCTTGGTACAAAGGCCCTTGAACTAGGGGAAAGGACATGTAAGAACTAAACTCAAATTAGTATCTCAATATGTTATCCTGCCACCGTACTAAGAACAACAAGAAAGATGACACAATTAATTTTTGAATAAATGTCAACAGTAAGAAGTGTCCAAAAATGCCCTATTAAAGAACAGAATACCCAGCCTTGAAATGAACTGATACTGTACAGGGATTTGGGGCAGCTAGATCTTTCAAACCTTTGTGATTGCAGCTCACAGTAAAAAATAGACTTTTCATTGAGACCCATCACTCGCGTGCATGTATACACATACATGTGATTCAAAGTGATTCAAACAAAAGTTTCCCCAAACAGGCTTACCTTAATAAGTGATGAGACCCACTGATAGTTTTTGTTTTATTCCTTTCCATTTCATTCAAAAAATGCTAGTCAGTGACTCACTATTCGTGAGCAAGGATTGGGTTACAACCCATAGTTTCATAAATATCGGACTGGATGAACTTCAAGGACTCTCAAATTCTAAGATTCTATGATGTATGAGTGTATCATATAAATGAATACAGTATTGCAGGGGTGGTAAATGTTTTTAATTTTATTTTTTATTTCCAACTCTTCATTTTGAAAAATTTCAAAACTACAGGAAAATAAGAATGGCAAAATAAATGCCCTATACAGTTCACCACGATTGACATGTATTTTATCACATTTGCTTTTTCTCTCTCACTGAACACACACACATACGTATTTAAGTATATACATACTGAGACAGAGTCTCGTTCTGTAACCCAGGCTAGAGTGCAGTGGCACAGTCTCGGCTCACTGCAACCTCCACCTCCAGGGTTCAAGCGATTCTCCTGCCTCAGCCTCCCGAGTACCTGGGATTACAGGCATGCGCCACCACGCCCGGTTAATTTTTGTATTTTTAGTAGAGACAGGGTTTTACCATGTTGGTCAGGCTGGTCTCGAACTCCTGACCTCAAGTGATCCACCAGCCTCAGCCTCACAAAGTGCTGGGATTACAGGTGGGAGCCACCATGCCCGGTTGGTATTTAAGTCTATTCTTGTTATTTTTGCTAAGCCATTTGAAAATAAGTTGCAATATTATGATACTGAATCTTGAAGTGAAATACTTTAGCCTGTACTTCTTGAGAACAGGGATATTTTTCTACAAAGCCACAATACCATTGTCATATCCAAGAAATTTAGCATTAATGCAACAATATTATCTAGTATACAGCTCACATTCACATTTTCCCAATTGCCCCAAATGTCCTTTATAGCTGTTTTTCTATCCAATCAAGAACTATGCAGTACATTTGTTATTTCTCATTAGTATCCTTTCATCTTAGTTCTTTATGACACTGAGTTTTCTTTTTAATAGGTTTTTGAGGAACAGGTGGTGTTTGATTAAATACGTAAGTTCTTCAGTGGTGATTTCTGAGATTTTGGTGCACCCATCACCCAGAAGTGTACACTGTATGCAATGTGTAGTCTTTTATCCCTCACCTACCTCCCGCTTCCCCCCTCCGAGTCCCCAGAGTTCATTGTATCATTCTTATTCCTTTGTGTCCTCACAGCTTACCTCCCTCTTATGAGTGAGAGCATACCATATTTGGTTTTCCATTCCTGAGTTACTTCACCTAGAATAACAGTCTCCAATTCCATCCAGGTTGCTGTGAATGCCATTATTTCATTCCTTTTTATGGCTGAGTAGTATTGCATTACATATACATATATATATATATATATATATATATATATATATATATATATCACATATTCTTTATCCACTCGTTGGTTCATGGGCATTTTGGGCTGGTTCCATATTTTTGCAATTGCGAATTGTGCTGCTATAAACATGCATGTGCAAGTATCTTTTTCGTATAATGACTTTCTTTCATCTGGGTAGATACCCAATAGTGGGATTGCTGGATCAAATGGTAGATCTACTTTTAGTTCTTTAAGGAATCTCCACACTGATTTCCATAGTGGTTGTACTAGTTTACATTCCCATCAGCAGTGCAGAAGTGTTTCCTTTTCACCACATCCATGCCAAAATCTATAATTTTTTGATTTTTGATTATGGCCATTCTTGCAGGAGTAAGGTGGTATCTCATTGTGGTTTTCATTTGCATTTCCCTGATTATTAGAGATGTTGAACATTTTTTCATATGTTTGTTGGCCATTTGTATATCTTCTTTTGGGAATTGTCTATCATGTCCTTAGCCCACTTTTTGATGAAATTGTTTGGTTTTTTCTTGCTGATTTGTTTGAGTTCCCTGTAGATTCTGGATATTAGTCCATTATCAGATGTATAGGTTGTAAAGATTTTCTCCCACTCTGTGGGTTGTCTATTTACTCTGCTGATTATTTCTTTTGCTGTGCAGAAGCTTTTTAGTTTAATTAAGTCTCATCTATTTATCTTTGTTTTTGTTGCATTTGCTTTTGGGTTATTGGTCATGAAGTCTTTGCCTAAGCCAATGTCTAGAATGTTTTTTCCGATGTTATCTTCTAGAGTTTTTATGGTTTCAGGTCTTAGATTTAAGTCTTTGATCCATCTTGGGTTGATTTTTGTATAAGGTGAGAGATGAGAATCCAGTTTCATTCTTCTACATGTGTCTTGCCAATTATCCCAGCACCATTTGTTGAATATGGTGTCCTTTCCCAACTTTATGTTTTTGTTTGCTTTGTCAAAGATCAGTTGGAGGCCAGGCGCAGTGGCTCATGCCTGTAATCTCAGCAGTTTGGGAGGCTGAGGCAGGGGCATCACTTGAGGTCAGGAGTTCATGACCAGCCTGGCCAACATAGTAAAACCCCGTCTCTACTAAAAAATACAAAAATTAGCCAGGTGTGGTGGCAGGTGCCTGTAATCCCAGCTACCTGGGAGGCTAAGGCAGGATAATAGCTTGCACCCGGGAGGCAGAGATTGCAATAAACTGAGATTGCACCACTGCACTCCAGCCTGGACAGACAGAGTGAGACTCTGTCTCAAAAAAAAGATCAGTTGGCTGTAAGTATTTGACTTTATTTTGGGGTTCTCTATTCTGTTCCATTGGTCTATGTGCCTATTTTTGTACCAGTACCATGCTGTTTTGGTGACAATGGCTTTATAGTATAGTTTGAAGTCAGGTAACATGATGCCTCCAGATTTGTTCTTTTTGCTTAGTCTTGCTTTGGCTATGCGGGCTCTTTTTTGGTTCTATATGAATTTTAGGATTATTTTTTCTAGTTCTGTGAAGAATGATCATGGTATTCTGATGGGGATTGCATCAGATTTGTAGATTGCTTTTGGCAATATGGTAATTTTCACAATATTGATCCTACCCATCCATGAGCATGTGATGTATTTCCATTTGTTTGTGTCATCTATGATTTCTTTCAGTGTTTTGTAGTTTTCCTTGTAGAGGTCTTTCACCTCCTTGGTTAGGTATATTCCTAAGTATTTTGGGGTGGGGGGCAGCTATTGTAAAAGGGGTTGAGTTCTTGATTTGATTCTCAGCTTGGTTGCTGTTGGTGTATAGCAGTGCTACTGATTTGTGTATATTACCTGCATCTCTGGTATGAAACCCACTTGATCATGGTGGGTTATCTTTTTGATATGCCATTGGATTCGGTTAGCTAGTATTTTGTTGAAGATTTTTGCATCTATGTTTATCAGAGATATTGGTCTGTAGTTTTCTTTTTTTGTTATGTCCTTTCCTGGTTTTGGTATTAGGGCAATATTGGCTCATAGAATGATTTAGGGAGAATTCCGTCTTTCTCTATCTTGAGGAATCGTGTCCATAGGATTGGTACAAATTCTTCTTTGAATGTCTGATAGGATTCAGCTGTGAAACCATCTGGCCCTGGACTTTTTTTTGTCGGCAATTTTTTTTTATTACCATTTCATTCTTGCTGCTTGTTATTGGTCTGTTCAGAATTTCAACTTCTTCCTGATTTAATCTAGGAGGGTTGTATATTTCCAGGAATCTATACATCTCCTCTAGGTTTTCTAGTTTGTGCCCATAAAAGTGTCCATAGTGGCCTTAAATGATCTTTTGTATTTCTGTGGCATCGGTTGTAATATCTCCTGTTTTGTTTCTAATTGAGCTTACTTAGATATTGTCTCTTCTTTTCTTGGTTAATCTCGCTAATGGTCTATCAATTTTATCTTTTCAAAGAATCAGCTTTTTGTTTCATTTATCTTATGTATTTTGTTTGTTTCCTTGTTTCAATTTCATTTAGCTCTGCCCTGATCTTTACTATTTCTTTTCTTCTATTAGATTTGAGTTTGGTTTGTTCTTGTTTCTCTAGTTCCTTGAGGTGTGACCTTAAACTGTCTATTTGTGCTCTTTCAGACTTTTTGATGTAGGCATTTAATGCCTTGAACTTTCCTCTTAGCACTGCTTTTGCTGTACCCCAGAGGTTTTGATAGGTTATGGCACTATTATTGTTCAGTTCAAAGAATTTTTTAATTTCCATCTTGATTTCATTGTTGACCCAATGATCATTCAGGAGCAGGTTATTTAATTTCCGTATTTGCATGGTTTTTAGGGTTCCTTTTGGAATTGATTTCCAATTTTATTCTACTGTGGTCTGAGAGGTATGTGATATAATTCTGATTTTCCTAAATTTATTGAGACTTGTTTGTGGCCTATCATATGGTCTATCATGGAGAATGTTCCATGTGGTGATGAATAAAATGTATATTCTGCAGTTGTTGGGTAGAATGTTCTGTAAATATCTGTTAAGTCCATTTGTTCTATAGTATAGTTTAAGTCCATTGTTTCTTTGTTAACTTTCTGTCTTGATGACCTGTCTAGTGCTGTCAGTGGAGTACTGAAGTCCCCCACTATTATTGTGTTGCTGTCTATCTCATTTCTTAGGTCTACTAGTAATTGTTTTATAAATTTGGGAGCTCCAGTGTTAGGCACATATATATTAGGATTGTGATATTTTCCTGTTGAACTAGTCCTTTTATTATTATATAATGTCCCTTTTGACTTTTTTAACTGTTGTTGCTTTAAAGTTTGTTTTGTCTGATATAAGAATAGCTACTCCTGATCACTTTTGGTGTCCATTTGCATGGAATATCTTTTTCCACCTCTTGCACTATCTTGGATGTCCAGTCCAGTTGAGTCTTCATCTGACTCCAGCCCCAGCTGCCATCTTATTATCCTGGATGAGAGACCCTGCTTAGCTGAGCCCAGTCAACTCACAGAACAGTAAGAGATAATAATAATTCAAAAAACATTTATTGACATAATTTCAGACTTACCAAAAAGTTGCAAGAATAGTACAATGAATTCTCAGATATCCAGAGTCCCCAAATGTTAATCCTTTACTATATTTGCTTTATTCTTCTCTCTCAATCTCTGCCCACCTATCATCTCTCTCTACCCATATCTTTCATTCTTATCAAAAATAGTTAATTAACATTGATACAATACTATAGTCTGACCTATATACTTGATTAAGATTTCACCAATTGTCCCAATAATGTCTTTTATAGCAAAACAAAAAACAAAAACTTCTAAAATATGTGTTGCCTTCAGTTATCGTGTCTCTTTGGTCTTCTTTCATCTGAAATAATTCAGTCTTTGTTTGTATTTCATGATATTGACATTTTTTTGAAGCATGCAGGCCAGTTATTCTGTAGATTGTCCTTCACTTTCAGCTTGTCTGATGTTCCTCGTGACTAGATTTAGATTATGCATTTTGGGCAGGAATCCCACAGAATTGATGCAGAGTCCTTCCTAGTGCCTCATATCAGGAGGCACATGCTGTCAATTAGCTCCATTACTGATAATGTTAACTTTGATCATTTGGCTTAGTTGGTAACTGTCAGTAACTGTAAAGTTACTGCTTTTCCCTTTGTAATTAGTAAATGCTTTCTAGAGAGATACTTTGTGACTCCGTAAATGTCTTCTTACTACTCAAATTTTCACTCACTGGCTTTAGCATCCATTAATGATTCCTGCCAGAATCAATTATTATTACAATGGCCACCAAATAGTGATTGTCATATTTCCATTATTCTTTCTTCATTTATAATTTGGCTTTCTACTGTAAGGAAGATCTTTCCCTTCTAATTTGTTTGTTTGTTTGTTCATTTAAGTGTGGACTCATGGATTCTCACTTTATTCAATAAATTATAACTCTTAATACTAGTATTTGCTTTCATGCTCAAATTGTTTCAGAGTTGACCGGTGGGAGTTCTTCAAGCTGGCTCCTGTGGCCTTTTAACATGTCTCCATTATTTCTTGAGTGCTCCTCTACTTTTTAACACAAGATGATCCAGGCTTATCTTGTATGTTCCTTGTCCCAGCTCAGATTCCTTTTAGTGGAGAATGTTATGTAGAAAGCAAGAACTGGGTGCTGGGTGTGTTTATCATTACTGAGGTATCATTGCTTCTACAGCCTCTCAACAGACAGAGCTGGGAAAGAGATGTCTGTATGTACATATTTGCACATACATATATGTGTACACACACATGCATTTACATATGTATTCAATGCATATAGATACATATCTATATTCATTTCTATATCTAGCTATCTATATCAATCTACATATATATATATATATATAATATATATAGTCATAACTTCCCAATGGTACCTCCAGCTCCAATCTAACACAATGACATTCAATCTGTTCTTCCCACTTTCCATAATGGTAACTGCCTTCCCCAATAATGAAAAAACTGGATCCCATTATCCACAATGTATTTACTTATTTGCTGAACCCTAGACCGTATTGAAAGTAGTTTCAGAATTGTGAATTTATGCCTATGCCAAAAATAAGCTTTCTGATTAGAGTTCATTATTTGTTTAAAGTTATTTGAGGGCATGTGGTCCAAATTCTAAAAGTTACTTGGATTAATGCCCCCTTTCAAATGTGATTATGTTTTTATTTGAAAAATGCATCAGTTCACTTGTTTCTGTTTGTATTCAATTTTAATGTCCCCTGATTGTTATTTTAAGCCACTATGGCTTATCATGCGACAATGGATAACCCTGACACCACTGCATCACATCAGGAGGCATACGATGTCAGTTATTAGTGATGGAAGTTGGATCATACAGATAAGCTCTTATCTAGCCAGACCTCTCCATTATAATTTATAAGTAATCTGTGGGGTGCCTTACTCTATTTTTAAAGTAATTCTTACTATATGAACTTAAAACCACCATAACTACCACGATTGAGGGACCCTAAGTCAGATTTACATTTTTCTTTATGGAAATGCCTGCCTTGATGCCATAGGAATACAGACAGAAGGAAGAGCATCTATTGATGGATTACCCAGTGGGTGGGGTCCACAGCTGGCAAGAAGGTGGATATCCAGCTGTGATGAAAACATTGGATTCTACTTGTAGTTCAACAGCACTTAAAACAGAATGCTACACACTGTGTGTAGGTTTGCCAAGTTGTGATTTGGATCCCAAGTCATGAGTTAGGTAGGAAGGAATTAAGGAAGGAAGGGAGAAAGGAAGAAAGAAAGAAAGAGAGAGAGAAAGAAAGAGAAAGGAAAGGAAAGAAGGAAGAAAGGAAGGAGAGAAAGAAAGAAAGAAAGAGAGAAAGGAAAGAGGAAAGAAAAGGAAAGGAAAGAAGGAAGGAAGGAGAGAAAGAAAGAAAGAAAAGAAAGAAAGAAGGAAAGAAAGAAAGAAAGTCTTTTTATTTTAGGTTTTTCATGTGGAGTTAGAATTGGGTGCCTGCTAAGAAAAATGTCTGTTTGTAAAGAATGCTGCTTTTCTTTTTAACAATAATGCATTGATTTTCTAGTTAGGATAAACATCCTACTGTATAAAACTAGTCGAGTCTATGTTGCCCTCTTGATTCCATGTCTTTTAATTTCTGTCTTTACAGATATTATTTGATCATATTCAAGCGATTGAATCACAGTCCTCTTATATTCCAAATGTACAGATGTTCATGGCTATATTCCCAGTGCCTAGGATGGCACAAAGTATGGCTGAGTGGGAATTCCTTTTTTTTTTTGTTTTTTTTGAGACAGGGTCTCACTCTGTAGCCCAGGCTGGAGTGCAGTGGCGTGATCACAGCTCACTGCAGCCTCAGACTCCCAGGACCAAGTGAGCCTCCCACCTCAGCCCCCTGAGTAATTGGGACCACAGGAGCACACCACCATGACTGGCTAATTTTTAATTTTTCGTAGAGATGAGGGTCTTGCTATGTTGCCCAGGCTGATCTCAAACTCTTGAGCTCAAGCAATCCTCCTGCCTTGGCCTCCCAAAGTGCTGGAATTACAGGCATGAGCCTCCATTCCTGGCCAAATTCTTATTCTTTCATTCACTCTTCACAGATTTATAGCATGCCCACTCACCTGTTATGTGCCAGAATTATCCTAGGCATCAAACCACAGTGGTTAATAAAATACAGCCCCTGGGTCAAGAGCTCACAGGCTAGATCTAGAGAAAAACAAAAATATAAAAATTATTAAAATCTGTGGGGCCTAGGGAGAGGAACAGGCACTGACAGAAATATGCACTTGGTTTTTGTTGTTACATTTGTAAGGCGTTCTCAATTTATTCACAATTTAGGCACATGGAAGTATTATTCACAGGAAAATGCTTTAAAAAAAAGCACAGCATTTCAGTAAGCAGTTGAAAAAACACAGCATAGTTATGGAAGAGACGGGTAGAGGACTCCAAATTCTTGTATATGTATTTATCATCATCATCATCGTTTTTTTGTTTTTTTTTTGAGACGGAGTCTCACTCTGTTGCCCAGGCTGGAGTGCAGTGGCGTGATCTCTGCTCACTGCAACCTTCGCCTCCTGGGTTCATGCCATTCTCCTGCCTCAGCCTCCCAAGTAGCTGGGACTACAGGCGCTCGCCACCATGCCCGGCTAATTTTTTGTATTTTTAGTAGAGACGGCGTTTCACCACGTTAGCCAGGATGGTCTCGATCTCCTGACCTCGTGATCCTCCCGCCTCGGCCTCCCAAAGTGCTGGGATTACAGGTGTGAGCCATTGCGCCCGGGCCTCATCATCATCATTTTTAAAAAGTAATATTTGAGTTAGCTGAAAAGTACCTAGGATTACCACTGTTGCTAAATGTTTTCAGAGTAAGGCCTGGGTTTTATGGGATCAGAGAAGAGGTGATGAGAAAAAGCCCCCTGCAGTGAACCTGAGTTTAAAAGGATGTAATACTTGCATGGTATTTTTCTCAGTACAACTGTAGTTTTAAAAATGAAGACAGCCCCCCCAAAATATTTCAATACCATGCATAATCCCATCCACAGGTAATGGTAAACAATCTTTGTTTATATCCTTCCTATTTTTCCAGAATATAAATATATTTAAAAGCATATAAAAATATAACCAATCTGTATTTTTTCTTTTGCGATCTGCTTGTCTCACTTAACAATATTTTGTGAATATCTTTATGCATCATCAAATAATCTTCTACCATATCAAATTTAAGGGCAGCATTATATGGAAAGAAAGAATGCTGAAATAACATTGCTGAGAGTAACATATAAAGTTATATACAGATGCAACTATTGTTGTGTTCATTTTTATCTGGCAGAAATCATTTGCATTTCTACTGAAACAAATAAAAATTGCTCATAATCTTATCTGTCTTTTCTGCAAGTTAATATGCAAATGTGTAGTTTTGCATAATCTAGGCCCTAATCAGTAGCCATTAGTAAGTTAAACAAAATTACAGTTCTCTGGAACTGTGCTTTACAATATGGTAGCCTCTAGCCACATGTGGCTACAGAGTACTTGAAAGACTAGCGCACCTGAGGAACTAAATTGTTCGTTTTATTTAATTTTACTTAAGTTTACTTTAGAAACAGTAGTGTCAAAATAAATTAAATTATTTAATTTATTCAACTTTATTGAATAAATTCAACTTTATTATTTAGGCAGGACAATATTTTACTTTAACCGTGGCATCTTGGCCTATGTTAAGATATTGCTGCATTGGGCTGGGCACAGTGGCTCACGCCTGTAATTCCAGCACTTTGGGAGGCCGAGGCAGGCGGATCACTTGAGGTCAGGAGTTTGAGACCAGCCTGGCCAACATGGCGAAACCCCGTCTCTACTAAAAATACAAAAATTAGCTGGGCGTGGTGGTGGGCAATTGTAATCCCAGCTACTTGGGAGGCTGAGGCAGGAGAATCGCTTGAACCTGGGAGGCAGAGGTTCCAGTGAGCTGAGATCACACCACTGCACTCCAGCCTGGGCAACAGAGCAAGACTCTGTCTCAAAAAAAAAAAAAAAAGATATTGCTGCATTGTACTGTGTGTGTCCAGTGCATGAGTCATTTTCAGTATTACATGTAAACATATTATTACTCTAGTCAGTGTCTGATTGACATTGATTCAATTTAAATGATGTTTTTCTATGCACTGATGTAACACTGAAATGTGTTCATTTGAATATTTTATACAGGCAGCACTAATTACAATGATACTTATGTAAATCAAAATTGGTAACTAAATTGAAGTATTTATGCCTTAAATTATGATATAATTAAACTGCTTTTTTTTAAAATTAAAAAAAGTGTGAACTGTTTTAAATGTAAAACGAAGGCAGAATTGGGTGGAGAGGTAGAGATTATTACTGCTGTGCCTGGAATAGAGAAACAGAAACAGGAAGAAGGTATGTTGCAAATTTGAGGCAATTTGCCAAGGCAAAGCAAAACAAAAAAAGCTGTTTGTTGTGTAAAAATTGTTCAAAGATAACAAAGCGGACAATATTAAGAGACATTTTCAGCAAATACAGAGAGAATTTGATAACAAAAGTGAAAAAAATCAATAAAAGTAGTTGTCGGAATTCAAAATTGAATGTCCAATAAAAATTGTTTAAAAAGTGATAACAGGCTCTGAGCTTGGAACTTTGGCTAGCTTTATACTGGCTTGGATTCTTGCACAAAAAAGGAAAACAGTTTTAGATGGCAATAGTAAAAGAAATTATTTCAGTTATGGAAATTTTGTTTAAAAGTTGTAACGAAAAGACTTTAAAATATATTTTACAAAAAATGAAAGCTCTTCAATTAAACCACAAAATAATTGCCTGTAGAATACAAGACCAGTATCCAAGATTAATTAATTTAATATTTGAAAAATTGCAACGACTTTAGCTTTAGATGATTCATGTGATCTATGACACTGCCCAATTAATACTTTGGGTATGTTTTGACTCAAAGGACTCCCATATTTACAAAGAAATGCCAATTCATACCTTTAAAACCTTATAGCAAAAATTTTTTTAATCTTTTACATCTCTCAAGGAAGAACTTCAGTTAGATATGAAAAAAAATCACAATGAATACTGCTCAGCCATGTTAGGTCAAAATTCCAGATGTATTGGAATTTTAAAATAGGAGTCTGATGTTTTCCTGGTGACTTCATATCACTGTATGACACATACCGAAAATATTTGGGCTCCCTTCTCTGAAACAGACTCTGTGAAAGGAGTCATGAATGCTGTTGTTAACATTTTTCAGCATATACGTGCAAATGCTGTGTGTGACTCATCACCAGTTTCAAGAACTGTTGAAAGAAATTAAAGACAATGAATTTACTCTTGTGTTCATTGCCAGTGCTCATTGGTTAAGCCATAGAGTTTTACCAAGCTGTTAACTGCAATTCAAATTTTCTTGAAACAAAAGGAGTGCTTGCCAAATATACAGCAATCAAAGAAAAAAAAATAGCAATGTGATTTATGTGTTTTCTCACGGATATCACACTGCATAGGAACAAGATAAATTTAAAACTCCAAGAAAAGGAAAAGCTTATTTGTGACTTAGCTAGACAGTTAAAGGATTAATGTTGAAATTGAACTTTTTTGTGATACAAGTCGATAATAATGATTTTATACCTTTTTCTAACATGAATCAAATATGCATAAGACTTTATTAATAGACAGTTAAAGGATTAATGTTGAAATTGAACTTTTTTGTGATACAAGTCGATAATAATGATTTTATACCTTTTTCTAACATGAATCAAATATGCATAAGACTTTATTAATAGACAGTTATGTAAATTGGCTGCAAAAACTATAGAAAATTTTAAAGAATGCTTTGTTTATATTGATAAACTTAGAACTGCTTCTCAAATCATGCAATACCCCTTTGAATTCAATGTTAATAATATGGAATTGACACAAATTAGTGAATTTACTTAACTTGGACAGACATGATTTTGAAACTGACATCCTTTCTCTTCAAAGTAAAATCACTTCTTCTAAAAAAATAAGCTAGTTTTGTCAATGAGGATGCAAATATTAAAGGAAAATAATTTTTGCTACTCAATTCAGTTACAGGAAAACTTTTAGGTATGTTAAAACAACTTGGATATGTGAATCCACCTTTCTTCCAAATGCAAATTTTATGAAACCTAAATACAGATGAAGCACTTCCCGTGAAAATCTAGCATCTGAAGATGTGCTGTGAGTGTAAAATACTCATTGTATTTCAAAGGCTTAGGATGAAAAAGACAATCTAAAATATCTCATTAACAATGTTTTTACATATTGAAAGAATAATATTTTAAATACATTAGGTAAAATCTTATGCATTATTAACAGCAATCTATCTGGTTTCTTTTTTTCTTTTTCTTTTTTTTTTTTTTTTTGAGATGCAGTCTCACTCTGTCACCCAGGCTGGAGTGCAGTGACACGATTTCAACTCACTGCAACCTCCACCTCCCGGGTTCAACCAATTCTCCTGCCTCAGCCTCTTGAGTAGCTGGGATTACAAGCGTGCACCATCGCACCCAGCTAATTTTTGTGTTTTTAGTAGAGACGGGGTTTCACCGTGTTGGCAGGGCTGGTCTCAAACTCCTGACCTCAAGTGATCCACCTACCTCAGCCTCTCAAAGTGCTGGGATTACAGGTGTGAACCACCGCGGCTGGCCTTATCTGGCTTCTTTCTACCTATTTTTTAATGTGGCTACTAGTAAACTTAAAATTGTATCTGTGGCTCAATTGGACAGCACTGCTCTGCATTAGGCAGCGTAGATTTACTTTTTAAATAATACTCCAGCGGGACACAGAAAGACCAGAGAGTAATCTTTTTATTACTTAATATGTAATCTTATTTCTGAATTTTGGGTAACTTTTCTTAACATTATTAGCTCATGAAAGACCATGCTGGCCGGGCACAGTGGCTCACGCCTGTAATCCTAGCACTTTGGGAGGCCGAGGCAGGCGGATCACGAGGTCAGGAGTTTGAGACCAGCCTGGCCAAAATGGTGAAACCCCATCTCTACTAAAAATACAAAAAATTAGCCGGGCATGGTGGCAGGCACCTGTAATCCCAGCTACTCGGGAGGCTGAGGCAGGAGAATCGCTTGAACCCAGGAGGCGTAGGTTGCAGTGAGCCGAGACCGTGCCACTTGCACTCCAGCCTGGGCAACAGAGTGAGACTCCGTCTCAAAAAAAAGAGAAAGACCATGCTATGTCTAAGACTTACAGCAACTTAGCAAGTTTAGAGTCCTGTGTCTTTGGAGGAATAATAGGAGTTGAGTGACAAAAGGCAGGCTAAAGCTAGATCATGAGATGTCTTTAAGCCACATGTAGCATTTGATCTTTATTCTGTAGGCAACTGGCAGCCACTGAAGAGTTTTAACGAGGGAGTTGTTGCATTATTAGATTTGTATTCTGGAAAGGTAACAGTTAAAGAAAGCAAGGCATGAATTGCAAGGAGCCAATTATTATTGTACAGGATAGAAAGAATAAAGGCCCAAATTTAGATAATTAGAAAGAGGGCATGGGGGAAATGATGAGATGAATTTAAGGAAGATTTGGTGTGGGAAAGGAAGATTTGGTGATAGGGTGTGGGAAATGAAGGAAAGGAATCAAGAATGAGTCCAAAGTGTCTGATGTGGTCAGCTCCGTGGGCTGTGGTACAGAGTCTGTTCTTATTCGCTATTTATGAGCATGTAAATGTCTCAAGTTTGAGATTGCACAAGAAAGACCAAGCAGGGGAAGAAGGTAAAGAGTTCAATTTGGCCATTTGACTTTGAAATTGTAGAGGGTAAAGAGGAACAATAAATAGGTCCAAAGCTCAGGGGAAGGAATAGGAGCCAGGGATGGAGATTTGGGAATCTGCATACAGGTGGCTAGAACTGTAGGCATAGATGAAATCACCTGGAGAAAGAGGTTTTCCACCTTGCCGATACCTTAGAATCACTTGGAGGGATTTAAAAATAACCCAATGCCTGGGACATACCACAGATGAGACCCAAGCATGACAATCTTTTAAAGCTTTCCAGTTGATTCTAATATGCAGCCAGATTTGAGAACCATTGGTACAGGGAAAAGAGAGAAGATGTGCCAAGGATGGAAGCTGTGAGAAGCTCAACATTTACAGAAAAAACATGGAGACAGGAAGAAGTTGGTGAAGGCACCATCAAATTGAAGAAGCAGGGGGAACCAGAAGGTAGTGATGTCATGGAAGCCACAGGAAGAGGAGGTTTCAACAATCTATTATAAAAACAAAGATCAAGTAATGAAAGAACTGAGAAAAGGTCAACAAGGATTGCTGAATGGGATGAAAGCCCAATTGCATTGAAGAAAACACACACACACACACACACACACACAGAGTATATATGAGTCAGCACCAGTGTGAGGTTTTCCATTATCCTGAACAACAATTGAGAAGGACAGGAGAAGGCAAAAGGCTGGATTGGTCCAGGGTTGGGAGTTTGCAGTGTCAAAGGATGAGGGATTGAAGAGTTGAAGACATGATGTGACTGATGTGACCAACCATGGGGAGAGAACTAAAATGAGAAGGTGAGGGATCAAGTGAGGAGGAAATGAGGTGGTCAGGGGACTGAAGGTCCTGATGTGGTCACAGAATGGGTATAGCACACATATTGTGAGTGGCCTCATTCCCTTTACACCAGCTGCCTCCTCCTCCTAACTCCTCCACTTCCTCCCTCCCACCCTCGATCTCCTCACCCACAAGTGCATCCAGAATGATTGGTGCTGAGGAGGTCAAAGAATTGAAATAGGGCATTGGCTGCCTCATGCACAGAGAAGCCAAAACTCTACCCAGGATGAGGCAGGCATTGAGGTAACGGCTGCATCAAAGTCATCAGTGAAGGTGGGAGGGTGACCTAGAGGCCTGCTAGAGTGGCTGAATGGGGCATGAATCTCCCAAGGGAGGAATGTGTTAGTTTTTTGTTGTTATTTTTTAAACTGAGTCTGTGAACAATGGGCTGAAAGTATAAAAAAGGCAACCTTCCTTTTTTCTCCTCAACCCTGCACTTTAAAATGCAGAATGTTTCTCTTAAATCAAACTTGCCCATTAACAAAAGATTTAAACATGCCTTAGACTCCACTGTGTCATGTACATTTTAGGAGCATTGCTTTTTTTTTTTTCTTTTTCTTTTGTAATATTCTTTTATCTTCTATACATCTATTGTTTTTTGATAACCTTTAATTTTGATATAGTTTTAAATGCGTGCACAAAATGTTGCAAAAATAGTACAAAAAATTTTGTATATATACCTTTACCCAGCTTTGACAATTGTTGACATTTTGCTCCATTTGCATTATCAGTCTCTTTCTCTCTCTTTTTATTTGTACATGCATATTTTTCCCCCAAACCATGTGAAAGTAAATTGGAAACATATTGCCCCTTTATACAAAATGCTTCGGTGTGTAATTCCTAAGAACAGGGACATTCTCTTACATAACCACAGTACACTGATCAAAGTCAAGAAATTTAACATTGACACAATGCTCTTGTCTAATCCACAGTCCTTCCTCTGCTTTGGTCAACTGTCCCAATAATGGCTTTTATGGCTTTTATGGCTTTTTTTTTTTTTCTGGTCTAGGACATTGTGATTTAGTTGTCACATCTCTATAATCTCTTTTCATCTAGAACAGTTCCTTACCCTTTCTTTGTATTTTTTTACCTTGACATTTTGTGAAGAGCATAGACTATTAATTTTGTGGAAGTTCCCTTAGTTTGAATTTGTCTGATATTTTGCCATGATTAGATTCAGGTTATGCATTTTTGGCAAGAAGATTACAGAAAGGATGTTGAGTTCTCAGTGCATCACAGCAGAAGGCACATGGTGTCTGTTTGGCCCAACTGGTGATCATCACACCATTGCTTTGTCATAGCAAAGGAAAGTTCTTTTAGCTTTATTTTTTCAATTTGGAAGGCATCTTGCATTGCAGCAAAATTTTCTTTTTTACACAAGCATAACTAGAGGCTTTTAAATTATTTTTGATTAATTGCAAATAACCAAAGAGCAATAAGCTAGGTTGCTTTTTTTTTTTTGAAGAAGAAGCAAGTTTAAAAAACTTGGCCGGGCGCGGTGGCTCACGCCTGTAATCCCAGCACTTTGGGAGGCCGAGGCGGGCGGATCACGAGGTCAGGAGATCGAGACCATCCTGGCTAACACGGTGAAACCCCGTCTCTACTAAAAATACAAAAAATTAGCCGGGTGTGGTGGCGGGCGCCTGTAGTCCCAGCTACTCGGGAGGCTGAGGCAGGAGAATGGCGTGAACCCGGGAGGCGGAGCTTGCAGTGAGCCGAGATCGCGCCACTGCACTCCAGCCTGGGCGACAGAGCGAGACTCCGTCTCAAAAAAAAACAAAAAACAAAAAACAAAAACTTGTGGAGTTTTACTGTCAACAAGTATACTTACACTGAAACAAAATCTATTACTTTCAGAGAAAAATGAGAAAACTATACATTTGTAAATAAGCTTGATAAAATGCAATTTAAGATTATTAAAGGACAAAGTTCCAGACACAATGTACATATATATGTGTGTGTGTGTGTGTGTGTATATATATATATATGTCTTGAAACAGGGTCTCACTCTGTCACTGAGGCTGGAGTGCAGTCACACAATCATGGCTCACTGGAGCCTCCTGGGCTCAAGCAGTCCTCCCACTTCAACCTCCCAAGTAGCTGGGACTACAGGCCCATGCCACCACGCCTGGCTACTTTTTGTATTTTTTGTAGATGCCCGGTTTTTCTATGTTACCCAGGCTGGTCTCAAACTCAAGGGCTCAAGCAGTCCGTCCACCTTAGCCTCCCAAAGTGCTGGGCGTGAGCCACCGTGCCTGGCCAAATGAACATATTTTTAAAATACTGATATGAATATATCCTTAAAGTACAAGGCCTTTATAACTAACATTGTAATATGCCAGGCAATACAATATAACCAGAAGAGACATATGGCTTAGTAGAGAGGAGTGAATCCTAGCAGTGATCGCTACGTAATGATTTTAGGCAGATACTCAAGAGTCTGACAGAGGGCAGTCATGGGACTGGTTGTGCCACGGGGAAGAAGTTGAAAATGGAGTTTCAAAAGATTTGAAAATAAGAGTTGGGTCAACACGCATAAATTTACTTGCTTTGAAGACGTTGAAATGGGATCCAGGAACAGGAAAAAAGAATATTTATTGTTTTGCCTTTGCATGCCAAAATGTAATCTCTCTTTTTCTTCTAGACTTTCCTTAAAATAACAATTGTCTGCATGTAGAATGAGTGTGTTTTAAAAGAGCCATTCAGGGCTTTTTTCGGTGCTCATTTCCTGTACTGAGTAGCAACATGATGACAGACTAGAAATTCTACTGACTTTGAGTCAGACTGACCCTCAAGCCAAGCCTCACTCTGCCACAGACTGGCATGAGGCCTTGAGCAAGTCACTTGACCTCGGTGTCTCAATACTGTATTTAAATGAGAGAATGAACCTTGCGGGGTTTGGAAGGTTAGAAATAACACATATAAATAACTCATAATACTTTACAAATGCCGTGGTCTCTCCTAGGTATTCAATAACGGAATTTAGACGTGAGGACAATTTCATGAAAAGTTTAGTTTAATGAAAAGAGCTCTGGTCTGGGAACCAGGACACCAGGGTTCTGGTCCCTTTCTAGTTTATTTAACTAGTAAGCTCCTAACCTTGGCCTCAAACGTTTTGGACTGTAGTCCCATTAAGCAAGGAGTGTTGGCGAGAGAGAAACAGGTCAAGTTCTTGGGGAGCTGGCAGGGAGCTAACATGGAACCATTAATACAAGTTGGGCTGTTTTTCACTGGCAGGCTGAACACTGTGCTGTGGAAACACGGAGGTGAGTGAATGAGTGCGCAGCTCTGCCTGGGCCAGGGGGCGCCACTTGAACTGGGCCTGCTTGAATGCTCCTGTATGGATTTTTCCACTGGAGAAAGGAGGGTGTTCCAGGTACCCAAGATTTAGCAGGTGAAGAGACACGGTGCTGCCACCGTGCAAAATGGTGCTTCACATCAAATGCCACTGCAAGCAGCTTCTGAGACTGCCCCTGACTATTAAGTTGTATCAAATACATGTTAAGTAGGCCAGGTGCGGTAGCTCATGCCTGTAATCCCAAGCACTTTGGGAGGCTGAGGTGGGTGGATCACTTGAGGTCAGGAGTTCAAGACCAGCCTGGCCAACATGGTGAAAACCCATCTCTACCTAAAATACAAAAATTAGCCAGGCATGGTGGTGTGCATCTGTAATCCCAACTACTCTGGGGCTGAGGCCAGAGAATCGCTTGAACTCGGGAGGCGGAGGTTGCAGTGAGCCAAGATCATGCCACTACACTCTAGCCTGGGTGACAGAGGAGACTCTGTCTCAAGAAATAAACAAACAAAAAATAGAAATAAAGATACGTAAAAAGTAAGGAGTCCTGAAGGAGTGTGACACCTGCATAACAAAATCTTCAATGGAGCTGCTATTTAATGAATACTAGTCATGTGTCAGACACTGCCTTCAGTGTTTGCCAGGTATCTATTCATTTAATTCTCACAATAACTTGATGAGGTGTTTATTACCTCGATGAGGTAATTATTAGCTCCATTTTAGAGAGAGGGAAGGAAGCACAGAGAGGCTGATGAACCTGTACACTGTCACACAGCTAGTAATAGGTAGGGGTAGGAATTTCACCCCAGAAGTTGTTTGGTGGAATTAGGGAATAGCTTCAGAGAGCAGGGACAGAGGACACCCTCCTCCAATCGCACACACATTGATGGGGACGGGGGTGCCTACTGGTGGGAGGTAAGCAGACTCATACACCTGAGGTTCGTGGAGTCCTAAGAAAAGTGGAGACACTTTGGGACAACTAGGCAGGGCGATCAGAGTCAGCAAGGTGAGGGGGTAAACAGCCTGACTCCTGAGCCCCCCGCTTGGGTTCAAGTCCTGGGTCTCCAACTTTCTAGCTACCTAACCTCTTTGTGCCTCAGTTGACCCATATGTTAAATGAGGATAATTTCACCTACCTCTTAGAACTATTGTAAGCATGAAATAATTTTGTTTTGGAAGCTGAAGAAGCTATCAAAGCAGGTAAGTGTTAGGGGAGCTGGCCTCACCTTCCTTGTGGCCCAAGAAAGATATTTACCCCAGGGCATTCTATAGGCTTCACTGGTGAGATGTCTTTCCTCTTAGGCCATCAAATATTTGGAATTTTTTTACTTGCCCAGTCATGATAGCTCACATCTGTAATCCCAGCATTGTTGGGAGGCCAAGGTGGGAAGATCTCAAGCCTAGGAGTTCCAGACCAGCCTGGGCAAGATAGTGAGACTTCGTCTCTACAGAAAATAAACAAAATTAGCCTGGCATGATGGTGCGTGCTTGTAGTGCCAGCTACTTGGGAGGCTGAGGTGGGAGGATCAATTGAACTCAGGAGTTTGAGGCTGCAGTGAGCCAAGATCGCACCACTGCACTCCAGCCTGGGTGACAGAGCAAGATCCTGTCTCAAGAAAAAAAAAAAAAAAAAAAAAAAGAATTTTTTGACTTAAACTTTGTGGTGAAATGAGAGAAGACCTGAACTTAGGGGTAGTGGTGGTCTTGGGGCCAAGACAGAGAAAAACGTTTCTTTCAGTCTCTACAGGCACTTGTAACACTTGTAAAGTGCTAGGCCTCTGGGTTATAGGATTATCCCCACCTGTCCACACATCTCTGGGAAAACCACAACCAGGTAGCTGGTTTCCCAGCAGCCTTCATTTTTGCTTTTTTTTTGGCCAACACCTTACTTGAATTCCCTCCCATTAGGCATTTACCTGAAATTTTTGGGTGATGAAGTCTGCTTATTAAAAATTACTATACAGCTTTACCTTTCAAAGTTGGTGTGACTATAAGCTGCTTTTTTTTTTAATTGAGTTAAAATGAAATAACATCGAATTAGCCACTTGAAAGTGAACAATTCAGCGGCATTTAGCACATTCACAACGTTGTGCAACCATCACATTTAGTTCCGAGACATTATCGTCGCCCCAAAAGGAAACCCTTACCTATACAGCAGTCACTTCCCCTGTCCCCCCCGCTTCCTGTCTCTATGGATTTACCTATTCTGGACATTTCATATAAATGGAATCATACAACATATGGTTTTTTGTGTCTGGCTTCTTTACCTTGGCATGATGTTTCTGAGGTTCATCCATGTTGTAGTATACATCAGGACTTCATTTTTTTCATGGCTAGATAATATTCCATTGTATGGCTCTACTACATTTTGTTTATCCATTCATCTATTGATGGACATTTGGATTGTTTCCACCTTTGAGTGTTGTGAATGACGGAACAATGTTGCTATAAACATTCGTGTTTTTGTTTGAACACCTGTTTTCAAGTCTTTTGTGTATATACCCAAGAGTGGAGTTGCTAGATCATACAGTTACTCTGTTTCACCTTTCAGTAAACTGCCAAACTATTGTCCACAGCAGCTGCACCATTTTACATTCCCGCCAGCAATGTACGAGGGATCCAATTTCTCCGCATCCTTACCAACACTTATTTTCTGGCTTTTAAAATGTGTTTCTTTATTTACTCACATATAGCCATCCTTGTGGACGTGGAGTGAGATCTATTGTGATACAAACCGCTTTTTGATTTGGCAGTGGTTCTCTTGGCTTTACACTGGAATCTCCTGGGTATTTATTTATTTATTTATTTACAATCCCAATGCCCAGGCTGTACCTGGGGCCAATTTCATTAGACACTAGGGCTAGCCCCAGGCAGTGGCAGTATGTTTAAAGCTCCCAAGGTGATTCCAGTGTGCAGCTGAAATTGAGAATCGCTGTAAAGATCCTAGCCCCCTATTGCTTACATACTTTTTTTCTTTTTTTTTTTTTTGAGATGGAGTCTCACTCTGTCACCCAGGCTGGGGTGCAGTGGCCCGATCTTGGCTCACTGCAACCTGTGTCTCCCGGTTCAAGCGATCCTCCCATTTCAGCGTCCTGAGTAGCTGGGATTACAGGTGCCTGCCACCACGCCTGGCTAATTTTTGTGTTTTTAGTAGAGATGGGATTTCACCATGTTGGTCAGGCTGGTCTTGAACTCCTGACCTCAGATGATCTGCCCGCCTTGGCCTCCCAAAATGCTGGGATTACAGGCGTGAGCCACCACGCCTGGCCTTACATACTCTTTTTAATCAAAATCTTAAATAGTGTTAAAATAGCTGGGTGAGTCCCACATTCATCTGAAAAAATGGCTGGGAGTGATCCAGATCTTTGTCAGCCACTCTAACCCTAATAGCTAATGCCAAGTTTTTAAGAGGGGAAGTGATTTCACCACAGCGGCACACAGGGGCCAGGGAGGCAGAATGTCTCCAAGGGTCCCAAATGAACTGGTGAAAAAAAAATTATATTAAAAAAAAAAAAAGAAACAAAAGGCTTGATGACCAGGGCAGCTATTAAGGACTGCCAACCCCCATCAGCTCCCTCACCTGCCCTGCAATGAAAGTTTGGGACAGCAGCATGATGGGTAGCCTTACAGTGCAGGCCAATAGCCTATGGATATTTCCAATTAGCACCTCAGCTACCCATCCACTGCCACCACCACCACCACCACCACCTCCTCCTTTTTAACAGAGGGCTCTTTTCTGCTTTTGACTTCCTTCTTCCCAGTACACACTTGCTCACTGTGTAGGACAATGTGGCTCTTTCTCTGAATTTTTAGAAACTCTGTTGCTGATGTCCAGCTTGGCCTGTCTGCTCAGAAGCACGTGGGCCCATTTGAAAGGGAGGTAGGGATAGGACTAATACTTAGTACCAGCATTTTGCTAAGTGGGTCACCAAAGCTTTCACCCTAAGCCTGGACTTCATCTTGTTGTCTATATTGTCACTGCACTGTAGTCACACACTCCCAGGAACACACCTAGAGTTGAGCAAGCAGTTTTCTTCTCCTTGCAGGCGGGGGAAACACATACCATGGGAATAGGGGCAGTGATGGGGCAGGGGCTCTCAATAAGAGGGTGGGAGAAAGGATGACTTAGAGGATTTGCACCTGGTTATGTTAGAGGCACCTGACAGCAATAACCTGTCAGGTGAGAATGACCCTGTATGTCAAGTGCACCTGAATGTGTGTTTGGAGTTCCCAGCATGGCCAACCAGAGAGTCATTCCTTATCTATGGGGAACATCTGAGCCTCTGGCCTGGCCAAAGCAGTGTGGGTCCTGAAGCGGATTGAGGCCCTTAGTTTAGGGTAAATGAAGGTTGCCAGGTTGTTAGGGGGAGGGTGTTCTCCTGTTGAGCCCACTGCCACTGGATCGTCCCCGTATGTAAGTTACCAATAAACTCTATGTCTTTGAGTCTCTTCTTTGGCCGCTTGAACCTGGTGCCTTCCCTACTGAAGTTAATAGGCATCTGGCACGACACTGTGTCAGGTGGTTTTGGGGAGCGTTTAGGGAAGCCAGGTGTTGCTCTGGATTGGGAGCTGGTGCAGGGGGCTGGGGTGGGGGGAATTCTGTGATTGGATGGTTTAATAAATGTCCTCTAGAAGCAGAGAAAATTAGAGCCAGGCTACAGCTGTGGTTGGTAAAGAAGTAGCAGTCACTCATATTAGCCAGGACTGGGGGGAGAGGTGGTGTTTGGTCATATTTGTGGTTTGGACAAGGCTTATGTTTTCTCTATATTCAGACATGATTACAGAGTGGTCTTGTTTGTGTTTTGTCCCACCCTGGTCATAGAGTGGCCTTGCCTGATGTTGGTGTTTTCGGGAGTTGTTTCTGTTCAACAGGACATCCAGGCACAGCTGTGAGTGCCTGGCCAGCTCCGTGAAGGCAGGACTGCTTTACTCTTTCTCAGTCTTCCTTTTCGGGCAAGAGTAGTCAGCGGCAGGCTGCAGGACATGAATCCACGATATCCACATTTTCACCATTGGCAAGACTGTTTCAAGAATGCAGTCTCTAGTCGGACTAGGGTAAATCTAGTCTCTGCTGAGTCTTTTGTTGCAGGACGAGTTGCTGAAGTGTCTGATAACAGCTGTGCAGTATTTAAGACTGCACAGGATCCACTGGTCGACTATAACACAATTACCACAAACAAAATGATTATTAGTCCTGAAACAGGCCTGGAAGCCAAGGGCCTAGATTATAAAACTCAGGTAATGAGAACATGTTCCTGAATCCAAATAGGTACTCACAGCCCAATTGGAGGTGTTTAAAAGAGGCCTCGAGCAGGATTATGTTACTGGTAAGTAGGACGTGCATTGGGAACATCCTTGCAATAACTCCTAATGTTACCCCAACAATGTAGGTTCCATATTGAGGCCAATTTAACTCTGATGCTGTGCTAACATCATGAAGCATTTGTTGTGGTTTTTTATTTTTTGTTTTTTGAGACTGTCTCGCTCTGTTGCCCAGTCTGGAGTGCAGTGGCGTGATCGCGGCTCACTGCAACCTCCACTTCATAGGTTCAAGTGATTCTCATAGCTCAGCCTCCCGAGTAGTTGGGATTACAGGTGTGCACCACCAAGCCCAGCTAATTTTTGTATTTTAGGTAGAGACGGGATTTTGCCATGTTGACCAGGCTGGTCTCCAACTCCTGGCCTCAAGCAATCCGCCTACCTCGGCCTCCCGAAGTGTTGGGATTACAGGCATGAGCCGCCATGCCCAGCCAATGAAACATTTGTTAAACTCCACTTTTGCTATGGCTGTCTGATAAGTTAAGCAAAAGCATCTCAGGTTTTTCATCTCTGCTTTCTACCTTGCAGGAAACAAGGTGAGGCACAAGTGCTGGGGATGAGATTTCAAGCCCGAGGGCCACCTGTGCTGCCAGACACAAGCTGCAGAGCATAACCAGCTACGCAGTTTGCAGGCCAAGGGCAAAATAAAAACACGGGGCCCCTTGTTCGAGAGTTAAGAATTTCAAGATGGCAACAGCAGAGAATTAAACCAAGTGCAGGGCCCTTTTGATGTGAGGCCCACACTGGTGCTGAGTGGGGAAAGGCACACCTGAGGCCCATGGAGCCCTACTGCTCCTGCAACATGCAGGACAAAGACAACTCTATTGTCAGTGACCTGACTCCAGGGGAATGGCAAGAAGTGAAGAACATCCCAGGAAGAAAGAGGAGCTGCAGACTGACATAGCTAACTGAAGGATGAGAATTGCAATAGCCAACAAAATTGAGAATCTAGGACACAGGGAAGAATGGTAAGGCATGCAGAATAACAAACAGGTGGCCATGGGTAGACAAAAATTAATGCAGGTCCTAGAAAAAGATTCAGTTCTTAACAGAGAAAGGTCTGTTCAACAGACCCTTGTTAAACACTTGTGAAGACACTGCCCAGTTTTTGTAGAAAGGTGAAGAACTCAGCAAAACAGCCGTTGCCTGGGGGAAGAGGTGAGTTTAATATCCAGGTTCTTCGTTGCTTTTGTGGAGGTACATGAGTTCATTGATTTAAATTTTGTCTAACCATTACAGCAATTCCTGTGGCCGTGAGAGGCACAAAAGCCTGACACGATGATGGAGGCATTTGCCCAGGGATATTGTCAGTGCAGTAAAGAATAATTTTAGTTCAGACGCTCATGCTGTCTCCCCTTTGCCATCATTTTGTTGAACAGCAGCCATAACCCCAGTGTCAAAAATAAGCCCACCGCAAAGGCTATTGCCATTAATAGAGGCGCCAGTGATGGAGGAGTCCTGCTAGACAAGCAACTCCGGAGTCTGCAGTTTCCTAATTCAATATTAACAACAATGCTGTCCTCTTACTGGCTTCTCCCTCATTTTATTTTGCGTGAAACTGTAGATAACGTAAATGCCCAAGCGCTTTCTATTCAGTCCTCAAATGCAAAGCAGACCCTTGCTAATAATGGTAATAATCCGAATGAGTTTAACTGCAGCATTGTAAGAAAAGGCAGGCAGTACTCTTAGACTACAGGGGTGGATCTCATCATTTGATTTTCCCGACTCCGCCAGGAAATAAGAGGGGCCTTGGCTTGGGGAGAGGTGTGTGGGGAGGCGTAAGGGGTGGGCCCCCCGGAAATCCTGCTGCGCTGTTTAAACCTAAGGTGACCTAACGGATGGCGGGAGCGGCCGCGCGAGCCTTGGAGCAGGGCGCGGCCATTGGTGACGCACGCCGGGGAGCACGGCGCCCACGTTTCCACCATTAGCGAGGCCTCACACCCGGCGCTCCAAGTTCGGGGCTGGAGGCGTCCCGGCTTCCTCCCTCCCGGAGGCGGGACCGGCCCCGCCCCCGCGCCCCGGGTCGCTCCCGGCGGCCCCTCCCACCTCCTAGTCCTGGCCTCCCCGGGCGCAGCGCACTCCCAGCCGGCCGCAGCCTGACACGCCGCGCGGCCCCCCAGTCTCCCGCGGCCGCTCCCCCAGGCATGGCACAGGGCCTCGCCTCACTATGGCAGCAGCACGGCACAGCACGCTCGACTTCATGCTCGGCGCCAAAGGTGAGGGCGCCCGCCGCCACCTGCGCGGCCATCCCCGCCGCTCCCGCCGCCTGGCGGGCTGGGGCGGGGGTCGGGCGGGGCGTGAGCCGCGGGCCGAACAATGCGGGCGGCCCGCGCGGCGCCGCACTCTCCCGGACTGCCGCGCACAGCGCGCTGCGGGGCCGCGTGCACCGGCGGTCGGGCGGAGGCCGCGCTCCTGCTGGCTCCGCGCTCCATCTCGGCCGCAGCTCGGGGCCTGGAGGGGCAGTCCCGGGTGCCCGCCGGCCGCGCCGCCCTTCCGGGCCCCGGCCGTCCACCCGCGCTCCCACGCGGGCTCGCCGCCTTCGCGCTCCCGCTCGGGGAGTCCCCGGGCTGCCGGGCGCGGGCGGACCCCCCATGGGACGAGGGTTGCAGGGACTGCGGCGGAGCGAGGCGTGACCCGCGCGGCGAGCCCGGGCTGGGGGCGTGCGCCGAGCGGGGCTGCCCGCGCGACCTTTTCCTGTTCTTGCAGGCGGGTAAATTTCCCTCTTGGGGGCGGGGGTTTCCCCTCGTAGGGAGCTGGGGCTGGGGAAAGGTCTGCGGACGCGCAGCGCTTGCAGAATTCTCAGCCGACTGCGTAGGAGACGGATCCCCCGGAAAGGAACTGGGGGACGGGAAAAGGAAACGATTATTATTATTGGGGGTGGGGAGGCATGAGGTCTGGGCGCGGGAATCGTTTACACCCCGAATCGGGGAGCTATCAAAAGACAGCCGGCCGGGCGCGGTGGCTCACGCCTGTAATCCTAGCACTTTGGGAGGCCGAGGCGGGCGGATCACGAGGTCAGGAGTTCGAGACCAGCCTAGCCAACATGGTGAAACACCGTCTCTTCTAAAAATACAAAAATTAGCCGGGCGTGGTGGCACGCGCCTGTAATCCCAGCTACTCGGGAGGCTGAGGCAGGACAATCGCTTGAACCTGGGAGGCGGAGGTTGCAGTGAGCCAAGATCGCGCCATTGCACTCCAGCCTGGGCGACAGAGCAAGACCCTGTCTCAAAAAAAAAAAAAAAAAAAAAAAAAAACCCGACCAGAAGAGAGAGGCCTGCTAAAGTCGGAACTGTGTGCAGGAAATTTGAAGGGGAAGGATAATTTGCAGGCTTCTTTTCTCGGGGTGCCTCTGTCGTGGGGGGTGGGAGTCGCGGGAAGGATAGAACTGCCCTTTCTTTTTCTGGTGGCTTTTAAACCTGTGACTGCCGCAGACTTGAATCTGCACTTCCCATAGGTTCCACTTGGAGTGTCTCGCTCATACCTTGCTTTTCCCACTGTTTTCCTCGAATTGGATAGAGCAGGCTTTTCTCTTACCATTTTTAACACTGTTCCTTTCTTTCTTTCTGAATTTCTGAGTACTCACTTTGCATTTTCTCCCGCAAATTTAAAGGATCTCCGAAGGCACAAGATCTAGTGAAGACTGAGGATTTGGAGCAACACCTGGGTTTGAGTCTGGCTTCTTCCTGATGGGCTCTGCGTGTGGCCTTGGGTTTATGTTAACCTTTCTGAGCCTTCCCTGTCCATTAAAAAGAAAAAAAAAAGTGTACACCTCTTCGGGCTTTTACTCTTAAGGGGGTAGCTGTGGAGCACACTGTAGGGTTTTTAAGCAATGTCAGTGTATTTAGGTAGTCTGAAGTGACTTAGAGAAAACAAAGCATGTTAATTTTAGTTCCCACATTTCTTAGGTGAGGATGGTAGGGCATGGAGACTGCTAGAGATGAAATGGTGCTTGAGTGGTGGAGCTGAAGAGCCAAGGTTTCATTAATAACCCTGCCAGCCTTAGGGCTGAATGGTTAATGAAAGCTCTAGCATACTGAATTTAGCGGTGAGGAGAAATAGTGTATTAGGGTCACCCAGCTAGTAAGGGGTGAGTCTGGGAAGTGTCCCTGTTGTGAGCACCTTGTGAACACTCACCTGTATTTATCGTCCATGGATTTTCTTAACTTTTTTTTTTTTTTTTTTTTATTCTGAGATGGAGTCTCACTCTGTCGCCCAGGTTGGAGTGCAGTGGTGCGATCTCGGCTCACTGCAACTTCCATCTCCTGGGTTCAAACAATTCTTGTGTCTCAGCCTACCAAGTAGCCGGGATTACAGACTCGAGCCACCACGCCCAGCTAATTTTTTTTTGTTTTGTTTAAAGTAGAGACGGTTTCACCACGTTGGCCAGGCTGGTCTCAAACTCCTGGCCTCAAGCGATCCGCCTGCCTCAGCCTCCCGAAGGGCTGGGATTACAGGCATGAGCCACCGTGCCGGTGTGTTCATGGGTTTTCTTTTATGCTTTAAGGAGGGTGATCTCAGCATGGAGCCCAAAGACTCTGGCACTTCCCTTTGTCCTTAAACCTCCTTGGCCAAATTTAGATTTAGTCTCTTGAAGTGCTGGTTCACAATAGGATGTTTTTGTTGTTTTGTTAAAGTGGGAAAAGAGCGAATGAAGAAAAAGTGAGAGAATTTTAACACTTGGGGCTGACACTGTCCAGGAGAACCATGGATGTATCGTGTGGGAGGGAGGAGGAGAAACTGACGTTTTTGAAGTTGGAAAGGTGTGGAAGTGGCATCTTAATTTAGTTGTGCAAAGAGGAAGTAAAAAGATTGACGATAAAGACGTGTATAGATCAGAATAGAACGTTCTTAAGAGGGAAAGATGAAACATAAGCTGTTAATATTTTAATTCCCAGTCTGTTCTTAAAGATGAGAAAGCTTTGATGGCAAGGCGAACATTCTAGAAAGAACTGTTACGTGTGTGTGGGGGGGTGGGGAATGTGTGTATGTATGCATCTGTCAGACCTTGAGTCATTACAAGTGTTCTGGGCGTAAGAACTCCGATTCATATTGCATTCTCTTCCATCACTTTATTTGGGGTGAAGCACATCGTCCTGTCAGTATCCACATTTGAAAAATAAAGAGATCCTGGCTAGATTGGGATCTAAGTTCACTTAGTTTTTAGTAAGGGGAACTTGGTGAAAAATCGACTTGTGAGGTCTCCAAAAACACTTAATTGATAATGAGTCAAAAGGCATTACTCTTGGCATGTGAATATTGGATGTGACTCAAGGGTGAGTCAAATGCCTGTGGAGCCTGGATTCATGTTCTTTTCCCCGTTTGTCAGTAATCCTTTCTAATGTTCCAGTTCCATGATGTGATTTTAGTGGAATTAAACTTGAACCACTTAGTTATTATGTTGTTACTGTGTTGGGAACGCAGCAGCCACCAGACCACCAAGAGCAACTGTAGGTTGGGCTTGGTGGTGCTGGTTTAGTGTTCTGGCTGATGAGGTGTAACCCAGGAAATTTTTATTTTTGCTTTTAAAAAAACAACTCATCTGTGGTCATCTTGTAAGTGAAGTATTGGACTATAAGGACTCTTGAGCCCGAAAAACATTTTGTGACTTAGCCTGAGGCTAACAGGAATAAACTTGTCCCATGTTCAGATAGTTTAGGCATATCTGAGTTGGTGGAGGAAATGTGATCTGTTCCTAACCCTATGTGCTAGGCAGGATGCCTGGGTATCCAGAGAGTGAGTGAGAGGCCCGGCGCGATGCCGCATGCCTGTAATTCCAGCACTCTGGGAGGCGAAGCGCTTGAGCCCAAGAGTTCAAGACCAGCCTGGGCAACATGGGAAAAACCTGTCTCTACAAAAAAAAAAAAAAAAAAGAAAGAAAAAAAAATTAGCCAGGTGTGGTGGGTTTTCTGCACCTGTAGTCCCAGCTAGTTGAGAGGCTGAGGCGGGAGGATCCCCTGAGCCCAGGAAGTGGAGACTGCACTCCAGCCTGGACAGTGGCGGGAAACTCTCAAAAACAAAACAAGGGCCAGGCGTGGTGGCTCATGCCTGTAATCCCAGCACTTTGGGAGGCTGAGGTGGGCAGATGACCTGAGGACGGGAGTTTGAGATCAGCCTGGCCAACATGATGAAACCCTATCTCTACTAAAAATACAAAAATCAGCCGGGTGTTGGTGGCCTGTGTCTGTAGTCCCAGCTACTCTGGAGGCTGAGGCAAGAGAATGGCTTGAACGAGGGAGGTGGAGGTTACGCTGAGCCCAGATTGTGCCACTGCACTCCAGCCTGGGCGACAGAGAGACTGTGTGTCAAAAAAGCAAAACCCGCACACAAAAACAGTGGTGAGTGAGCTGCTGTAGCCTCTTCTTGCCATGTTGGAGTGGAAGGTCTCTAACAGGCCAGCCAGCTCTGAAAAGGTCTAGCAATCCTATGTCCATTTTTTTCCCCTGGGCTAGGCGTATCTTTTGAAGGCAGACCTCCACCAGGGTCTGTATCCTGGAGACAGCTCTGGTACATGGTAGATATTTGGTACACGCTGATTAAATAGACCAAGTTTATGTTATGGTAAAGGTGGAATGCTGGTTCATGTCCATTAGGGGAAAGTGAGACGCTCATTTACCTTGTAGAATTATGAGGATGGTCCAGAATTCAGAAACGTGGCAGATACTGTTAGGTCTGTCATTTGGACCATTGCTATATGATTTGTGCAGGGACACAAAGAGATTTGTGTCGCTCAAATTCACAAATTCTATAACCTTGTTTAATAATTTAAGAACAGAAGGCTACTTGGGAATTACGGGCTTAGCAGAGAAGGTTTGGGGCAGGGGGTTCTTTTGTACCCTTGACCCTCATCAGGGAAGCCTGTGCACCTCTTCTCAGAGTAAGAATTTTAGATGCGTGAAATAACCCAATCTTCAAAATACAAAACCCCCACCGTGTGGTATGGTAACATGTGCTTTGCTTCCCGTCCACCCCCCCCCCCCCACAGTCTCGCTCTGTCGCCCAGAGCTAGAGTGCAATGGCACGATCTCACTGTAACCTCTGCCTCCCAGGTTCAAGCTATTCTCCTGTCTCAGCCTCCAGAGTAGCTGGGATTACAGGCACGCGGCACCACAGCCGGCTAGTTTTTGTATTTTTGGTAGAGATGGGGTTTTGCCATGTTGGCCAGGCTGGTCTCGAACTCCTGACCTCATGATCCACCCGCATTGGCCTCTCAAAGTGCTGGGATTACAGGTGTGAGCCACCGCGCCCAGCTCATGTGCTTCTTTATTAACACATCAAATAACAAGATGTGGCAGCAAGGCTAATAAGTTTCATAAGTAGAGCTGAGCAAAATTGATATTTAACAAATTGTTAGGCAAGGAGAAAAACCTGATTTTTTGTGGCAATGACCAGGTGTAGTTGACAGTGTGTGATTTTTTGGCCTCCAAGCATAACTGAAGAAAGTGCTAAATTTCTATTAGTGAAAATAAGTCTGTGTGTTTTTTTTCCATTCAAGTTCACAGGCCCCCTGAATTGTATCCATTGGCCCCTTGGGCATCCATGGACCCCAGGTTGAGACCCCCAGGCTGGGGAGGGGGAGGACTGAGACAGCCCGTTCGTTTTAGGGGGTGTAGGTTTCCACCCAAGGCCAATGCTGGAGGCACATGTCCCTAGTTATTCTTCAAAAACAAAAGCGGCTCTTTGAACTATTTGAAAACATAAAAGTTGTACTTAGTAATTGCCACAGGGGCTAGGTGCCCTGAGTGCTTTGTGCATTATTTTAGGTAAATCCTCAAAATAACCCTAGGTAGGTCTTGTTATCCCCATTTTAAAGACAAATAAATAGGCCTAATCTTGAGGTTTTTTACTTTTTGAGTGGCAGAGCTGGAATTCAAAGCCATGTTTGTTTGATTGGAAGGCTGGTTCTGCTTCCACGATTCTGAAGCCTCTTAGTTTAAGGCGGTGATTCTCAATGTGGGTGCTTCCCTCCGTGGGTGACATCTGGCAATTTCTGGAGACATTTTTGGTTGTCACAACTGGGGAGATGCTACTAGCATCTAGTACGTCCTGCAGCGCACAGGACAACTCCCCTGCAGCATTGACAGCCCAAAATGTCCATAGTGCCCAGGCAGAGAAACCCTGGTTTAAATTCATACTAGACCATTTCAGTAATTTGGATGACAGATCATCAGCAATATTTCCCTGGTCCTTCTTGGAAGTGTCAATTATGCCCACAAATTGTTAGGCAGGGAAGGAGGATGGGCCCTGTCTTTCTCTAAGGTTGGCACTGGGCTCTGTTAGGAGCTTGGTCATTGCTTCCTACTGAACTGAGCCTGTGGTTTGAGGTGACCTTCCCTCCCTGATTTCCTGAACCATCGCTCTTTTTAACCAGCTCCCACGCTCCCCTGTATTTGAGCTGCCTTCTGGTGGAAGCATGTCTTCTTTGTGTGTTTTAAATAGCTGTAACTGTCTAAATAATAAAACCTAAACAATGTAGTTCAGATTGCATCTAGCTTTCTCAAGAGTAGAGAAAGCTTCCTTCCTCCCCCTCCTTCAGCATTATTATCCTGTCCCACTACACTTTAATCCCCCATTGTGATAACACCGCAGGCACAGACGCTGTTGCTTTAACAATGCAGCCTTTCAGGGCTGATGACTGGGAGTGGGGAATGCATGCTTGGGCCCTACTCTACACGGACTGAATCACAGTTGGTGGAGGGGGGTGAGTTCCTGGATTTTGCATTTTTAATCATCTGCCTCACAGTAATTCTGTTGCTGATTAAAGTATGAGAACTCCTCTAGTAGGTTCCTTATTTAAAACAACAACAACAAAAACTTGTCTGAAACCTTTGGCACACCTACCTCACTCAGCCCAACCAGTCAGCCTAGTCAGTCTCATTAAGTCCTGTGGCTTCTGCCTGCCAATGTTCTCAAATTTGTTGCTCATCACCTGTTCCTTACTTTAGTTTCCTGGCTACAGTCTCCCCATTTGTCTCCGTTTGGGGATGGGCCCGATCATTAGGAACTCAACAGGATCCCTGTCCCTTTTCCCATTTAAAAACTCTTCCGTGGGTCCCTATTACCCCATGGATGAAGTCTAAACTCTGTATCAACACATACAAGGTCAATTTCTACCCGGTTTTTCCTCTTCCCCCAGTATATTCCTTGTGCTTCCCGGTAGCCAGGAAGCACCTGGACTCAGGATTTGACAGCTTTGGAGAAGACTTTTTTGTGTGCTTTACATAGGAATTCTCATGCGTTAATTGTGTTTGAAAATATTTTATGGGCTGCTTCCGGGAGATCCCTTGTTGGCATTGCCTTCCTTTGGCATGTGCTTTTGCTTTGTGATTTTTTTTTAAATGCTTTTTTCCCAACTCTGCAAAAGATTCTTAATTGCACAGGTTATGCTCTATATGACTCCAGGCTGAATAACCTCATGTTGCCGGGAATTAGTTTTGTGGGCTTGCCATTAAAACATTGAGTAAACCATAATGATTCTTTTTAGATTGTAGTTTCCAAGTTATACCGATTTCCTTAAACCTATGGAGGTAGCATATGGTAAGATTTTAGTTTCTACTTTATATCTGTAATCCTCATCTAGTTCTCATTGGGTAATTCAGTATTTAAAATGCTTTGGAAGGGATGACAGCTGTTTAAGAAATTGACTCCATAATCAAGGCACTAGGAGTGACCCCCATCCTGGCTAACAAGAGAGGGGTACTTTTTCAAGTAATCTGAATCCCTGCATGAGACATTCTAATTTAATAACCAGTAGTCAGTCAATGTGTCTTTTTTTTTTTTTTTTTTTTTTTTTTTTTAGAAAGTCACTTTTGCATTTGCAGTGGAGGAGTTACCAATTGGGAATCTTCTCATCCCCTTAGTATGTAATTTACTCCGTTTTGTTTGAATTGGTAGTTTCAGGCCTTAGCTACCTTCTCAGGAGATAAAGATTAAAATGCTGTGTTCTCTAATAGCTTTAAAAAGTTAGAGCTTTTGATTTTGGATTTCATACCCAGAAGATTTGAGATTATGGGCTTTATAATTGCGATCACCATGGTTATGCTAATCTTTCACAGATAAGGATTAGTTATAAAGTTACTAGTATCTGTTTAAAAACGTCAATAAAGTTCTTAGTTTAGTTTTTGGAGTCTGCATATTCTAGGTGTTTTAATTCACTATTTCACTGCAGTTGTAACCTAAGCCTGCTGGTGTGCACTGTGGCTCCGACCACCATTTCATGGTATAGACTCAGTTCTTTTGAAAAGTCAGAAAACCTCCTCAATTGAATCTGCAAACCACGTATGTAAACCATGCACAAATGCTCTTTAAAACCCTTACAGCTAGGCACTTTTCCAGACCCCAGGAAAAACAACCCTGCGGCCCTGAGGTGTGGTGGGCCTGGGTTTCATTAAATTGACACTGTCATCTGTGTTCCGGAAGGAGCCACCGAGCTAGCTAGTGGTGATACTGGTGATAAATGTGTTTACGTGCTAAGCCACAGATTCAAAAGGAGCTGGTAAGAGCCAGTAGCATGTTCTAGATTCCTGAACTGACTTGACTCTGGGTAGTTTTACACACACCTTAATTTTTCCCTCTCCATGAAGGTGCTAATGATACTAAAATCCCACACACTGTGTCGTTGGGTGGAATGTCCAATAAAATGTTTGGAAGAGTATCAAATGATACATAAAATACCTAACACTAATTGCAATACTTAGGGCCGAGTACTTTGAAATTGTGCCAGTGGATAAAGATGCTCAGTTATAAAGAGGTGTGAATTTAACTTACTTGAAGGGTAACGAAAGCTCTGCTGGCAAGAGAAGAGGCAGAAAATAATGGGTTGCCCTGTGTTTTGAAGGTTGGTCTACTTTATTTAAAGGGCTTCCTCCCTAAGTGATTAAAGCAGAATTTTAAAAGGACACTTTGATTTAAGATATCAATTACTTGTGTTGCATGACTCCATTTTTTTTCATAAATGAAAATTTCTGCAGTGAGAATCCTGAGCAATTCCTAGAACACTGCTGTATTTAATTCTGAATTCTCCCTTCTAGAAGGACTGTAGATCACAGTGTTCAAACAAGACTTATGTGCCTGTGGGCATTCCAAATTCCTTTGCTGGCCTTAGAGTGCAGAGGTGAATATAGAACTGTTCCTCAATCCTTTTTCTTAGAGTACAGGTTGAGCATCCCTAATCCGAAATGCTCCAAAATCTGAAACTTTGAGCACCGACATAACACAAAAAAATGCTGATTCGGGATTTCCAGATTAGGGACTTTGAGTCAGTGAGTGTGATGCAGATATTCCAAAGTGGAAAAAAAAAAAAATCCAAAAACACTTTCGTTCCCAAGCATTTTGGATAAAGGATATTCAACATGTATTTTCAGGGCCAGTGCCTTGGATCATGCTTTGGAAAACAGTAGTGGCATAGTTTTTTGTTTTTGTTTTTCAAAGATGGGGTCTTGCTGTGTTGCTCAGACTGATTTCGAGCTCCTGGACTCAAGGGATCCTCCAGCCTGAGACTCCTGAGTCACTAATGTTACTGGTGCACACTGCAGTACCTGGCTGAAGTTTTATAAATGGCTTAACACTGAATCTTTTAACTGTATAAGGCAGTAGCTAAGCGGCCCAGTTGTATGTGGAATTTTGAGGAAGATGGTCATGGGTTTCTCAGTCCAAGTGTTTGTTCCTACGTGGGGGTTTGTCTAATTTGGAGCTGGAGGCTTGATGTTGAGAAGAGAGAGGAAAGAGCTTACTATTAACTCCCTTTGGTATGAAATGCAAGAATATGACAGGACTTTTTTTTTTTTTTTTTTTAATTTTAGTTCTGGGATGCAGTACAGAACGTGCAGGTTTGTTACATAGGTATACATGTGCCATGGTGGTCTGCTATACCTATCAACCTGTCATCTAGGTTTTAGACCCTGCATGCATTTGTCCTAATGCTCTCCCTCCCCTTGCCCCCCACCCCCTGACAGGCCCAGGTGTATGATGTTCCCTTCCCTGTGTCCATGTGTTCTCATTGTTCAGCTCCCACTTATGAGTGAGAACATGTGGTGTTTGGTTTTCTGTTCCTGTGTTAGTTTGCTGAGAATGATGGCTTCCAGCATCATCCATGTCCCTGCAAAGGACAGGAACTCATTCTTTTTTATGGTTGCATAGTATTCCATGGTGTATATGTGCCACATTTTCTTTATCCAGTCTATCATAGATGGGCATTTGGGTTGGTTCCAAGTCTTTGTTATTGTAAATAGTGCTTAGTAAACATACGTATGCATGTGTCTTTATAGTAGAATGATTTATAATCTTTTGGGTATATACCCAGTAATGGGATTGCTGGGTCAGATGGTTTTTCTGGTTCTAGATCCTTGAGGAATCACCACACTGTCTTCCACAATAGTTGAACTAATTTACATTCCCACCAACAGTGTAAAAGCATTCCTATTTCTCCACACTTCTCCAGCATTTGTTGTTTCCTGACTTTTTAATAAGGACCATTCTAACTGGCATGAGATGGTATCTCATTGTGGTTTTGATTTACATTTCTCTAATGACCAGTGATGATGAGCTTTTTTCCCATATGTTTGTTGGCTGCATAAATGTCTTCTTTTCAGAAGTGTCTGTTCATATCCTTCACCCACTTTTTGATGAGGTTATGTTTTTCTTATAAATTTAGTTCTTTGTGGATTCTGGATATTAGAGCTTTGTCAGATGGGTAGATTGCAAAAATGTTCTCCCATTCTGTAGGTTGCCTGTTCACTCTGATGATAGTTTCTTTAGCTGTGCAGAAGCTCTTTAGTTGAATTAAATCCCATTTGTCAATTTTGGCTTTTGTTGCAGTTGCTTTTGGTGTTTTTTTGTCATGAAGTCTTTGCCCTTGCCTATGTCCTGAATGGTATTGCCTAGGTTTTCTTCTAGGGTTTTTATGGTTTGGGGTTTTACATTTAAGTCTTTAATCCATCTTGAGTTAATTTTTTGTATAAGGTGTAAGGAAGGGGTCCAGTTTCTGTTTTCTGCATATGGCTAGCCAGTTTTCCCAGCACCGTTTATTAAATAGGGAATCCTTTCCCCATTGCTTGTTTTTGTCAGGTTTAGGGGCTTTTTTTTTTTTTAAGCATTTTGTGACTGCTAAATTTTTAGTGGAGTTCCTGTAATTTATTTCTTTGAACAAAGGGTCTGGCTTTGCTTCAGAAGGCTGCAGGAACTGTTCAAGCAGTGGTTTGTGCATTTGTCTTTTTACTACATCTGCTCATTTTACACTATGGGGTTAGGGAAATATAAAGAAAGAGGGGATACAACTGTGATACTGTCACAAGTAGATAACCACTTTGATGTGTGGTACAAATGGCTTGCTTATTCTTGTTGCATATATAACAATGTTGTACGTAAAAACACTGGATTTTGGAGCCCAGCTGTTGGGGTTTGAATCCTGGTTCCACTACTTACTAGTGTGTGTGACCTTGGGCAGGTTGTTAATCTATGTGCCTTACTGTGCTGGCTATACTTTGGTTACCCTTGAATAGCAGCTGTGAGAACAGACATCCTTGCCTTGTTTTTGGACCTTATGGGGAGAGCAGTCTTTTACCATTTTGACTATTATGCTAACTGTAGGTTTTTTGTAGATACCCTTTATCAAGTTGAGAAAGCTCTCCTCTATTCCCATTTTTGTGTGTTTATCTTGAATGAGTGTTGGAATTTGTCAGGTTCTTTTTTGCATAAATTAATATAAAATGTGGGTTTTTTTCTTTAACCTATTATGGTGGATCACTTTGTTTGTTTGTTTGTTTTTTTTTTTTTTTTGAATGTTGAACTAGCCTTGTATACCTGGAATAAATCTCACTTGGTCATGGCATATTTTTCTATATTGCTGAATCCTATTTGCTAATGATTTTGTCAAGGATTTTTGTGTCTATACTCATGAGGGATATTGGTCCATAGATTTCTTTTTTGGACTGTCTTGGTCTGGTTTTGGTATTAGCATAATACTGGCTTCATAAAATAGGGAGGCCTTCCCTTCTGGAAGAGATTGTGTAGAATTGGTGTTAATTCTTTAAATGTTTGGTAGAACTCTCCAGTGAAACCGTCTTTGTCTCAAGATCTCTTTTCTGGAGTGTTTTTTTTCTTGAGAGACGGTCTTGCTATGTCACCCAGGCTGAAATGCAGTGGTGTGATCTCAACTCACTGCAGCCTTGACCTCCAGGGCTCAGGCAATTTTCCTGCCTCACCCCCCTCCCCTCCCGCCCCGCAAGGTAGTTGGGACTACAGGTACGCACCATCATCACTGGCTAATTTTTGTATTTTTTTTTTAGAGACAGGGCTTCCTCATGTTGCCCAGGCTGGTCTCAAGCTCCTGACCTCAAGCAGTTGACGCACCTTGGCCTCCCAAAGTACTGGGATTACAGACATGAGCCACCATGCCTGGCCTCTTTCTGGAGTTTTTAAGCTATAAATTCAGTTTCCTTAACAGTTATAGGACTCTTCATGTTATTTCATATTCGGTGAGTTGTGGTAGTGTAGCGGGATTGATAAGGCATCAGAGAGACCAATGGGGTTCACGAGGATATTTATTATTTAGGTGCACCGGCCCAGTCAGATTAACATTCAAAGGACTGAGCCCTGAACAAAGAGTTAAGTTACCTTTTAAGCATTTCGTGGGGGCAGGGGGAGATCTGTGCAGGGGGGAGCATATTACAGAAGCAAGAAACAAAGACAGTTATTCAATTAATTGAGACATGCATTACATCATTTCTTACTTTTTAAGGAAAAACATGTTTTGCGACTTGAGTTTATCTGTCTAGTGACCTTGCAGCTGCACAGCTAGAGAAACAGGGTCTTCACAATGCCTGGGAAAGGAGGAGAGATAAGGCTCACTAGCCACAGAAAAACAAGCAGTTAATTTTTAAAGGACTCCAGCTCTTTCTCTTTCTCAGCGGGAATTGGGTTTTCTTGCATACAACTGAGTTTCTGCTTACACATTGTTTAATTTCTTTTAATTCCTATTTCATTAGTTTGTGTTTTTAGAGGAATTGCCCCATTTCATTCTTAAGTTGCCACATTTATGTGTGTAGAGTTGTAGTATTCCCTTATCCTGTTGGTGCTTGCAGAGTATCCACAGTGATATCTCCTGTTATTCCTAATATTGGCAATCTGGTTTTTTTTCTTTGTAAGTCTTGCTAGAGTTTATCTTAATAATCTTTTCAAAGAAATAGCTCTTTGCTTAATTTTTTTCTCCGCTAGTTTTTATCAATTTTATTGATTTTTTTTTTTTTTTTTTTTTTTTGCTGTTATCCTTTTCTTTTTGCTTTGGACTTTTCTCTTTTTCTAGGTTCTTGAAGTACTAGTGTGGATTAGGAATTTGAGATTTTAAAGTGGAATTCGGTACTCTTAAGTATTCTCATTCTCTAGTATGCGGTTTCTGTTGATACTAGTTGATAATGTTAGTTCGACGTATTCCTTAAAAAGCAAGACTCTTAGTTACGTTGGTTGTTAGCTGTTCTTTTTTCAACACAATAAATTGCTAACTTGAATATAGGAAATATTCCTCAGATTATTCTAGTTTCAAATGCTAAGAATGTTCTGAAGTCCTTGGACCAGATTCTGCTCATCTGGCCTGTTTTTGTGTGACCCTCCAGCTAAGAATGATCTTTACATCTTAAAAGGGTTGTAAAGCACACACACCAAAGAATATGTGACAGAAACCTGATTTAGCCAGAACGCTTTACCACGTGGCCCTTTACAGAAAAAGCTTGCCCGTTCCTGCCTTTAGACCATCTAGGTGCAATGATTTTGATTGCCTGTTTCAGAGCCATCTGGAAAAATTTGGAAGTACAGATTTCCAAGCCCTTCACATGGCTGCCTTCTCATCTGGAATCCATCATAGTGCACGGCCCTCTCTGTGTTTGAGTAGTTTTGACTTGTGTCCTCTGTCTTTCATCTTTATTCTCCAGTGGCACTTACTTGTCCAGCACCTCCTAGGTGCTGAGTAATCTCCTTGGGGGCCCAGTTGAATGTGGACTTGGCTAATAGTACTCTGGTAAAGCCACAGGAAGGGAAGGCAGAGGGACCTCCTCAGCGACATGTGTATCAAGGACGGTCTAATATAAATGTGATATATTTTTTTTGACATCACACAATTCCCAAAGTCCAGACTGTTTTATCTTTGGAAATGCTATTTCATTGTTGATACACAGCCTGGCATAGATGCTCAGACAGAACCCTTGAAGTATTGTTTTTTTTTTGAGACAGTCTTGCTCTGTTGCCCAGGCTGAAGTGCAGTGGCGTGATCTTGGCTCACGGCAACCCCTGCCTTCTGGGTTCAAGGGATTCCCTTGCCCCAGCCTCCCGAGTAGCTGGTATTACAGGCACCCACTACCACGGCTGGCTAATTTTTATATTTTAGCAGAGACGGAGTTTCACCATGTTTGTCAGGCTGGTCTTGAACTCCTGACCTCAAATGATCCGACCGCCTTGGCCTCCTAAAGTGCTGTGACTACAGGCGTGAGCCACTGCGCCCGGCCTTGAATTATTTTTAAACACAAAAATGGTATGACCTGTAAGGGATTCTGCCCGGTTAAGGTTAGTGAGAAGAAAGCTGGATGTTCATGATAGTGCTACAGTGCTCAGAAAGCATATTTCATCCTTCCCAGATAATAAAACTGGCAATCCCATGGTTTCTACTTTGGCAAAGAAATCTTGTTTCCCCTTCTGGACGGAGCTAAAGGAAACCATTGTCATTTGACCAGGGCCAACCTGTGTCCTCTGTTTCAGCCTGCCCCTCTGTGATGAGGGGGTGAATGTAGGTTGGTGGCTGGGGCCGTCTCCACACGTCACATGCCAATTTTGAACTAAAAGTAAGGGCTGGTCACTTTACCTGGTCCAGATGCATTCCTGAGTCATCTCCTGTTCCCTGACCTCAAACACTGCAAGTCCCCTCTCAAAACCTTCTTTTTGTTACTTCTCTAACTTCTCCTTTCTGTTGGGTTGTAGCATGACCCCCACCCCCTGCTTTTCTGTGGGTTCTGATCTCTTTTCCTAATCCTCTGCCTTGGTTCTCTTCCACAGCTCTGGGCCAGAGTTCCTTCCTCTTCTCAAAAAACATGGTCCTTAAGCTGACGGGGCCCACTGAAGAGCATCGTAGGATACCTTATGTTGTTTGCATGATTCCTTTCAGGAGAGGTCAAGTGGCCTGGTTATTCAGTGTCTCATAGCCACAAACTAATGGATAATATTCCTTCCAGATGAAAGGCAGGCTTTAGTATACTGTCTTTTGTCTGTGCCTTGTTTTCTGAGTCTTGACTCTCATACGGGTTAAATCAGAAGGGTGAGGATGGGTGAGTTTGAATCACTTGACAACCAGCAAGATGCTGCCCTCCCCAGTCCCAGTGTCTGTGGGAAATGCTCTCCCTTGCAGTGGGAATGACAAGGCAGGGCAGTGAAATAATTAGCAACACATTTAAGTTATGCTATAACTTAGCGCATTGAGTTTTAAGAAATAGTCATTGCGGCTGGTACTCTGTAAACATGCCCATATGGCTTCCCTTAGTGCATGTTTGCATGAAAAGAGCTTGGGTGTCATTTCTGTGTTGGTGTTGTGTTTTTCTTCTGTAGTTAATTTTTCTTGTCTGGTTGCTCTTCTCTGTGAACATCAGAAACCATTCTATGAAAAAGTCCTGTAAATTTTTCACGCCACTGTCTCTGTTCTGTCACCCAGGCAGGAGTGCAATGGCAAGATCTCAGCTCACTACAGCCTCTGCCTCCTGGGCTCAAGCAATTCTCCTGCCTCAGCCTCCCGAGTAGCTGGGACTACAGGCACGCACCACTGCACCTGGCTAATTTATTTTTATTTTTATTTTTATTTTTTATTTTTTGAGATGGAGTCTTGCTCTTGTCACCCAGACTGGAGTGCAGTGGCGCGATCTCGGCTCACTGCAACCTCCGCCTCCTGTGTTCAAGTGATTCTCCTGCCTCAGCCTCCTGAGTAGCTGGGATTACAGGCATGCGCCACCACGCCCGGCTAATTTTTGTGTTTTTAGTAGAGACGGGGTTTCATCATGTTGCTCAGGCTGGTCTCGAACTCCTGACCTTGTGATCTGCCCGCCTTGGCCTCCTAAAGTGCTGGGATTACAGGTGTGAGCCACCGTGCCTGGTGTATTTTTAGCAGAGACGGAGTTTCGCCATTTTGCCCAGGCTGGTCTCCAGTGATCCTCCAGCCTCAGCCTCCCAAAATGCTGGGAGTACAGGCGTGAACCACCACGCCTGGCCCCTGTCTGTATTTTGCAGCCATACCTCATGGAGGCCTGAGATTGGCTGCAGGCACTTTAGTGTTAGGAAAGCTGTGTGGGAGCTGGGCACCAGCCGCCTCACTGTGCAGTGACAGTGCCTACACACCGCAGCCACTCAGATACTTGGTAGTCTATGATAGATGGGGACAGGTAGAGAAGACCACTCCTTGCAGCCCCTTTACCTGATGCGTGTTGCATCTGAGCCCGTGCCTGGTGGGCAGCTTGTGGTGGAGGAGGAGGAGAAACCAACTACTTTTTTTTTTTTTTTTGCATAAGAATGTATGTATTAGTTTTCTATTGCTGTACAGTAAGTTACCACAAATTTAGTCACCTGACACATAATCACAGTTTATGTGGATTAATAATCTGAGAATGGCTCAGCTGGGTCCATTTTTATTTTATTTATTTATTTTGAGACAGAATCTCTTTATGTCACCCAGGCTGGAGTGCAGTGGCACCGTCTCGGCTCACTGCAACCTCCACCTCCTGAGTTCAAGCGATTCTCCTGCCTCACCCTCCCAAGTAGCCAGGGCTACAGGCGCCTGCCACCACACCCGGCTAGTTTTTTTGTATTTAGTTGGGACAGGGTTTCACCGTGTTGGGCAGGCTGGTCTCGAACTCCTGACCTCAAACCTTGGCTTCCCAAAGTGCTGGGATTACAGGTGTGAGCCACCGTGCCCGGCCTTCTTTTTCAAATAATGGCTTTTTTTCCTCTGGGTATATACCCAGTAATGGGACTGCTGGATGCAATGGTAATTCTACTTCTAGTTCTTTCAGGAATCTCCATGCTGTTTTCCATAGTGGTTGTACTAGTTGATATTCCCACCAGCAGTGCAGAAGTGTTTCCTTTCACCACATCCACGCCAACATCTATTATTTCTTTGACTTTTTAATTGTAGTCATTTTTGCAGGAGTAAGGTGGTATCTGATTGTGGTTTTAATTTGCATTTTCCTGACAACTAGTGATGTTGAGCATTTTTTCATGTTTGTTGGCTGTTTATCTTTTGAGAATTGTCTGTTGCCCATGTCCTTTGCCCACTTTTTGATGGGAATATTTGTTTTTTTTTTTTTTCTTGCTGATTTATTTGAGTTCCTTGTAGATTCTGGATATTAGCCCTTTGTCAGATGCATAGTTTGTAAATATTTTCTCCCACTCTATGGGTTATCTGTTTGATGATTATTTCTTTGGCTGTGCAGAAGCTTTTTAGTTTAATTAGGTCCTATTTATTTATTTTTGTTTTTGTTGCATTTGCTTTTGGGTTCTTGGTCATGAATTCTTTGCCTAAGCCAATGCCTAGAAGAGTTTTTCTGATGTTATCGTTATCTTCTAGAATTTTTATGGTTTCAGGTTTTAGATTTAAGTCTTTGATCCACCTTAAGTTGGTTTTTTGTATAAGGTGAGAGATGAGGATCCAGTTTTTTTCTTCTACGTGTGGCTTGCCGGTGGAGAAACCAACTTCTGAGTCTTCTCCGTTGCCTTGGCAACCTTGCAGTAAGTGGGATTCTGAAGGCTCAGCGTGTTAGTTTGGGATTTTTGGGGAACAGCTTTATTGAGATATGATTCATATGCTATATAACTCGTTTATCGAACATGTACAATTCAGTGGCTTTCAGGATATTTGCAGTTGCGTGACCATCATGACAATCAACTTTAGAACATTTTCATCACCTCAAAAACAAACCCTGTGCCCCTTAGCCATCACCCTTATTCCTCCCCGCATTCTTCCCAGCCTCTGGCAACCACTAATCTGCTTTACATCTCTATGAGTTTGCCTTTTCTGTTTTGTTTTTTGAGGTAAAGTTTCGCTCTTGTTGCCCAGGCTGGAGTGCAATTGCGCCATCTCGGCTCACCGCAACGTCCGCCTCTCGGGTTCAAGCGATTTTCCTGCCTCAGCCTCCCAAGTAGCTGGGATTACAAGCATGTGCCATCACACACGGCTAAGGATTTGCCTTTTCTGGACATAACAAATAGAATCACTTATTTCACTTAGCATAGTGTTTTTAAGGTCCTACCGTGTTGTATGGAGCGTGTATCAGTACTTCGTTCCTTTTATGCCTGAATAGTGCGTGGATAACCACAGTTTGCTTCTCCATCTATAACCTGATGGAAGTTTGGGTCGTTTCTACTTTCTGGCTATTACATATCATGCTACTGTGAACATCTGTGTCAGCGTGGGTTGTGTGTCATGAGCTTCATTTCATCATCATGCAGCTGTTGTAAAAAGGACTAGACATAGGGCTATAAAGCCAAGCTGTTAAGTAAGGCATGCCAAAGGACCACCTGCTTGACCTAGAAATTCATTAAGCTTCTAATATCTGAGAAGTCTAATAGGCAGATCCTTTTTTAAAATTAAGTTAAACTTTTAATTGTAAACTAAAATTTTCATTTGTGAAATTGAAGTCTTTTTTGCATATCACTTGATTTCTGTAATCTGGACCTGCTGCCTGTCAGTCTTTGTGCTTTTGATGGACTTAGCACATTCTGAGTTCAAAAGATGCTCTCAGACCCTTAGGCAGTGCTCAGCCATGGGCTTGGGTGAAAAGGAGACTTGAGGGATGCCGCGCTCTTTGTCATTCTTTTCAGAGGGGTTATGCCAGTGGTGTTGGTGACTTCTGAACAGATACTTCTTTAACTTGGTATAATTTATGTAAATTTTAGTGTACCAGTTCTGAGTTTTGACCAGTGCATACAGTTGTGTAACCACCACTAGTATCAAGATTAGAAACATCTGAACGTGGTTTTAAAGCAGCTACCTGATTTCAAATTGGATTGGAATCCAGTTTCCTTTCCTCTTTTAGGTTTAGGGGTCTATCAAGAAAAATCAGAAAGCTGCTTTATGTGTGAAGGGACATTGTGCACAACCTGAGCCTGGCTGTCAGGTTATCTGACGTTAGGATCTGGGGTTTAGGGGAAAGGATGCCTGCGTTTGTGCTTCCCCTTGCGTTGAGTTGCAAACTGGCTCTATTGCCAGCCAGCTCGCACACCATCTTCCCGTGGAGAGAGTGCAGATCCCTGAAAGGAGCAGGCAAGAAGGGGCTGGGTATAAGCCTGACCAAAGGTGGGCCCTTGGACTTAGGTGGCAAGTGGTAAGCATGGGCGGGGAAGGCGTGAGTGACTGTCTGTGTGTACATCTGTGTGTGTGTGTAGGGGCACTGAGAATAAAGTGTGAGTGAGGGCTTGGAGCTCTGGAAATTTCGGCAGTTCTTTGGTGGCTGGGGCTGCAGTTGCTGGAGCAGTAGGTGGGCTGGAGGTTCGGCTTTGGGTCTTATCACTTGGCATGATGCGATGATGGGGATGACTAAACACCCCTTGGAGCCAGTTCTGGGAGAGACCTAGGAGGGAAAGGGGCTTGATAGTGAGGTATGAAATTTTCAGCCTTCATAACTAAAAATATGCTTGGCGAGAATAGAAATTCATCTCCCAATTTCACAAGCCAGGTGCTCCTTGACCATGAGAGAGCTGAAAGGAATGTGAATGTAAATCTTCTGTTCCTTTTTTTTTAATGTATAGATCATGTATACAATAAGGTAGATTATCAAACATGTACAGCAGAAGGCTCATTTCAGATCAGACGTTCTACATTCAGTGAGGGTGGTAGAAATGAAAACATTTTATTCATTTTGCATGTTGCCTATATTTTCTAATTTTAAAAATACACATATTGCTTCTTTCTGTATTAATAAAAGCTTATTTTAAATGACCGTACTAATACAGTTTGTACTGTGGTTAAAATATACATGACCTTGACCATGAGAGAGCTAAATCTTCTGTTCCAACCGCCTCATTTTGCAGAGGACAATGTCAAGGCTCTGGCCTGTGGAATCTGATGGCTCTGCCTGAGGGGAGGGGTGTTGACAACACACAAGACAGTTGGAGTTGTGTAGCCTTCAGAAAGCCCCGTGTGCTCATGGCCTGAGTTTTCTTAGCTAAAGTTTTTGAAGTTGAAAAAACAGCCACAAGCCAAGGTCACAAGTAGAGAGAGGTTTTTTTGTTATTGTTTTTTATCTTTCTGGATGTGTGAGAATTGCATATTTCCTTAGGGCAGCCTCTAATGGAATTTAGTTTGTTAAGGAGGATGTTAGATTCTCAAAGCTGAAGGAGGAGCAGGAATATTATATGCATGTCTTTTTTTTTTTTTTTTTTTTGGTGCCAGGTTCGATTTTGATTCAGAGTGACTCCCTGGCCTAGTAAGGTTGGCTAGTACAGCTAATCTACTTTATGCACACGGGGCTGCATACCATGTGGATCAGTGATTAAATAGCAGTACAAGACCATGAGGGAAGGAAGGAACTGATGTTGATTCTGGGTTCTATATAGGAACCCTACAAAGTAGTGTTTCTACTTTATGAGGAAGTTAGGTCTGTAAGTGAAAAGTCCTGGCCAGCGAGTTTGGTTGGGGTAGGCTCTGGTGGGAGGCTTGAGGGGGAGCCTGTTATGGGGAATGTTAAGTGGCTGGTGATGTAACCATCGATGAGAGAAGGGAAGTAACAAGCCTGATTTTGATCCAAGACTTGTGATTGGAACAGTGCTGGGAGCAGTTGCACAGGAGGCAGGTTCCAGCTAGATACACAGATTTGTGCTTTGGGCATCTGGAGCTGATGCTCAGGGTCAGAAGAATGAGTTTCTCCAAGACGGGCCTGTAAATGGTTCCCTGGTAGAAAATGAGGCAGGAGGGTGAAGCTTAGGCCTTGATTCTTTTTTTTCCCTTCCTGTCTTCCCTTCCCTTCCTTTAGTAGTGGTGTATTTAATTTGGACCAGTTTATTCATTTTAAGTTGTTGTTGAACAAACACACAAAGTAGGCAGTGGGCTGGAAATGGGGACATTGCGTTGTTCAGTAGACAAAGGACACGTTTTGCCTTGGGAGAGGTCACTGTGTTTCTGAGCGCTTTGGAAGGCTGACTGATCTACTAGTTACAATATGTTGTTCTTGCCTGGCCATTGAAGTGAATTTTCTGAGAACTTCTGCCAAAGAAGAACATTTCATTGGCCTAATTTGGATGACTATGTCTCCTTCAAAGTAGTGTGATGAGCTCTGTTAGCATTTGAATCTGTCTTCACATTTTCTTCTGATTTGTGGACACTTACGACCTTGCTATCCTGTGTTCTCAAATTTGGGTGTATTCTGACCTCAGGCTCGTTTTCACCTGTGTATAGAGCATCTAGTAGTTCTCAAGGGATTGTATTGCCCCTCTCCTGCCCTTGGGGCAGTTGGGGTGTGGGGTCTTTTATTGACAAGCAAGGGCATTCCTGACATTTAGTGGGTATGGCTGGGGTTACCAAAGTCCTGTGAAAGACAGGGCAGCCTTTCTTACCACGTTGTTAACCTTACCCCTGATATCAAGGAACTCTGATAGAGCAAGTCTGATTTGTTTGGTCGTTTTACAAGTTCCATACTAGACAGGCATAAAGGTTGAAATTTGGAATAATTACAAAGCATTTTCTGGGGCATGTGACAGGTTACCCGTGGCTTCAGTTAGTAAAGAGTTCTAACTTTTTTCAGCCCCTCTGTTGAGCATTTTCTATAACTTTTTGGTGAGTTGAGTATAACTGGTATGGAAATGGTAGGGGGTTTCTTTTCCTTTTTTTGTGTTGGGTGATTTAGATTAGTGGTTCTCAACTGTGGCTGGACATTGGAATTTCCCAGGGAGCTTTTGAAAATACTCATGCCTGGGGCCCACCCCCACATTTCTACTTAATTGGCCTAATGTGTGGCATTGGAATTTTTAAAAACTCCTCAGGTGATGATTATTACTTATTTTTTTGAAATAGGGTCTCACTGTTGCCCAGGCTGAAGTGAGGTGGCACAATCACGGGTCACTGCAGCCTTCACCTCCCAGGCTAAGGTGTTCCTCCCATCTCAGCCTCCTGGGTAGCTGGGACTATAGGGGCATGCCACTATGTCCGGCTAATTTTTGTATTTTTGGTAGAGACAGATTTTACCACGTTGCCCAGGCTGGTCTCGAACTCCTGGGCTCAAGCGATCCTCCTGCCTTGACCTCCTAAAGTGTTGGGATTACAGGCGTGAAACACCATGCCTGGCCTCCCTGGGTGAATGAAAATGCACAGCTAGGATTGTAAACCACTGGTCTAGATGTTTTTGAACCTCTGCAAAGATACAGTAATAAAGGATGATGAATTCAGCCAAATAAAATAATTTTTTATTTGCCACCAAACATTTATTGAGCACCTGGGATCAAGATGACTAAGTGAGCCACCTCATGCTTTTGCTTTGTTTTCACTTTAAAAGCCCTGATTTGGAAAGAGATACTACTGCGGAGTTTTCAGCTCTAGCTCCCCTTCCTGGAGTGTCTTCCCCAAGGGCTGGGTGACAGGGAGGCCCCAAATCAGGAGGAAGGTGAGGATGAAGGGAGATGAATGGTGGGCAAAATGGTGGTGTCCCCATAAGGCCCTGCAGACACCTTCCTGGCAGGGCTAGCATACTCAGATGCCCACAGGGACCAGGCGGCCGCACAAATGAATAGGGCTTGTGGGTAAATGAGCTTCCAGAAACACGTTCAGCTTTGGCCTGTTTTTACTGAACTTGGCGGGTAAGCCTATAGTGTGGGAACAAGTAATACTTCAAATCGGATTTCTTGTGTAGTTTTTCCTTCAGTTTGAAACCTGGCCGGAGGACTTTCTGTAGCCCACACGGTGCCTTTCTGTTAATTGTGCCAGTTAGAAAAAGGGGATGGCCACTACACTGGGCTTGGCCAGCAGTCAAAGCCTTTGCATAGATCAGACAAAGACACCCCCTTTCCTTGGCCTAAGGGATGAGGTTCACCCCAGCTCAGCCACCCAGGCCAGGGTCCTCGTTCACTGCACAGCCTGGTCAATTACACGCAGGGTGGCCTTGTCTAGATTGTTCGTTCACCAGCATGGGGGTTCGGGTTCTGTTTTGTAATGTGCCAACAGAACCATCTTGAGGCCGTTTACCAGGAGTGATGATTTGTTTTATATGCTTTCAAAACAGAAAACATCTGTTCTAGCCAAAGAGGGATTGCTTAATTTCAGAATGGCTCTTCAGATTCAGGGAAAGTTCTGCCTGGCTCAGTACACTCAAGCCACCTCCACAGTGGGCTGGCCAACCACACGTCAGTGACAAACACAAACTGAACAAGGTTAGTTTATCTTACCAAGTTTGAAATCAGATTTTTTTTTTTTTTTTTTTTTGTGAAGTAGAATTCAGTCTTAAATGTTACAGTTCTGGGGATATAATTCAGACCTTCGCTTTTAATTTCCTGAAACCAATTTCAGAATAGCAAAGCAAGCTAGATTATTTTCTGCCAAACGACTTTCCCAAAGGCACAGTTTTGCTAGGAACAAATGAGAGCTTAAGGATTCATTGGGCCACCGCTGCTCGGTGTTTATAGATGCTTGTGCTGCTGTGGGAGTGTGACATGGATTCTGCGCTGGTAGTTTCTCCCTGATGTGGGACTTTTTCTTGGAGACTCTTTCATTTTGGCCATCTGTAGGGCTTGACCACCCTGACATCCAGCCCTACCCAAGTCCTTGCAAGTTTCAGCTGCATCCTCACTTTGGCTAGCCAGACCCCTGCATTCTGAGGGGGAGGAAACCACTTCTTTGGGGGTGAACACCTGTTGGTGACTTTTGGAAGGGGTTGCTCTAGTTCTTAGGTCTGTCTGAAGTCCCTTTGCTTTTTCTCTTCTTCCTATCTCAATTGCTGATACCCCACGGGTCTCAGGGCTGTGGCCCATTTATTTCTACCTATACCTGTTTGGGGATTTAGGGTTACACTCTGTCATCTAGTTTTGTTCCACATGTTGTCCATGAGTTTTGGCTGGGCTGTCAACTGCTCTGCTTGACAATTCCGAATATTAAATTATGTTTTCACTGCCACTTTTAGTATTCTGTTTGCTATTGTTAAAGTTGAAAACGAATTTTGGGCAGGTGTATTAGCTTGCTAGGGTTGCTGTAACAAAGTACTACAAATTGGATAGTTTACAATGGCAGAGATGTATTCTCTCACAGTTCTGGAGGCCAGAAGTTCCAGATCAAAACATGACAGGCCCATGCTTCCCCAGAAGGCCCTAGGGGAGAATCCATCCTTGCCTCTTCAGCTTCTGGTGCGCTTCTAGCTGTCCTGGGCTTGGCATGTTGCTCTTAATCACTCCAATCTCTGCCTCCGTCTTATGTCACCTGCCCCCTTTTCTCCCTGTATCTTCTCTTCTGTCTCTTATAAGGGCACTTGTCATTGGGTTTAGGGTCTGGGTACCTGGATAATCCAGATGCTTTTATCTCAAGATCCTTAACTTAATTACATCTACAAAGACCATTTTCCAAAGAAAGTCACATCCCCAGGTTCTGGAGATTAAGATGTGGATATATGTTTTTGGTGCTACCATTATACCCACTACAGTGGGAGAGAGTGAAATCTTCTGATTTTTAAATGGCAACTGATTTACACTTTTAAAAAGTCTGTGCAGGGACTGGGTGCGGTGGTCCACGCCTGTAATCCCAGCACTTCGGGAGGCTGTGGCAGGTGGATTGCTTGAGCTCAGGAGTTTGAGACCAGCCTGGGCAATATGGTGAAACCCCATCGCTACCAAAAATGTACAAAAATTAGTTGGACATGGGCTGGGCGCGGCGGATCACAAGGTCAGGAGATTGAGACCATCTTGGCTAACACAGTGAAACCCTGTCTCTACTACAAATACAAAAAAAAAAAAAAAAAGCCGGGCGTGGTGGCGGGCGCCTGTAGTCCTAGCTACTCGGGAGGCTGAGGCAGGAGAATGGTGTGAACCTGGAAGGCGGAGCTTGCAGTGAGCCAGGATCACACCACTGCACTCCAGCCTGGGCTACAGAGCCAGACTCTGTCTCAAAAAAAATAAAATAAAATAAAATAATAAATTAAAAAAAAACAAATAAATAAAAATTAGTTGGGCACGGTGGTTCGCACCTGTAGTCCCAGCTACTTGGGAGGCTGAAGCAAGAGGATCACTTAAGCCCAGGAAGCAGAGGTTGCATTGAGCCGAGATTGCGCCAATGCACTTCAACCTGGGCGACAGAGGGAGATCCTGTCTCAAAAAATAAAAAAAGTCTGTGCAGGCCAGAATAAGTCATATCTGTCCACTTTGGCCTCTAAACTTCCCGTTTGTAGCCTTCATTCAGTGGCCTTGGGAACACAGTTCTAAGTCACTAGAGATAGACTCTTTATGCACAGTGAAAAAATCCTTAACTTCCCAGTTCTAGTTTCGGCACTACTTAGTTTATGGCAGAAATTCTAATGTGATTTTCTTGGCAAATCACACTGCAATCAGCTGTGACTCTTTGTTTTTTTCTTTTACCTCTGTTCAGGTCACAGAGATGTTTCATTTTGATATTTACCAGGCTGTTTTTCCCCTCACAGGAGCCAGCCTTCAGAGGGCTGGTGGGAAAGTAAAGAGTAATTCCTCTTGTCATATCTTGGTTCTTTGTTTTACATTTATTAGGGAATGCCTGCTTTGTAGATAGAACTAGAGAAGAAAAAATTGCATTTACCCCTTATTCTAAGTATTGTAATGTTGGATGTTCTTGAAGATCCTGGCTTCAAGTGAACCTGCGGAGGTTAATGTACTTTACCTGGGAACACTGATTGCACTTTTGGGAGTAGGACACTGGGCAGGATGGGAGACAGGAGGATTGGCTTCTGCGACCATGGGGGTGGGGTGGGGAGACCGACAAGCCAGCAGGTTGTCCCATATGGAATCGTTGTCCAGTTTCTACCATTTAGAGCTATGTTACTGAGGATTACTGTTGGATATTTTTTTCCAGTTATAAAAGCAGCACATCCTTTTTGTAAAACATGGGGGAAAAAAAGCTTGTCATTTATATTACTCATCAGCAGTGGACAGGTATCCCCTTTCTAGTACCATGTGTCCTCATTAATTTATTTAACCTGAAGTGGAATCTCATTTGTTGTACTTGAATTTATTTGCATTTCTTTAATTTCTGCTTAGGGTGAATATTTTGTTATGCTGTCTCTAGGCTGAATATGTCTACATCCTTGGCGCAGCTATTTGTGGTCGGCTTTTTTGTTCTTACCATCGTGTAATCTGGTGGTCTGCGTTGCCTTTGCTTGCAGGGTGGAGAATGTTTATCGCTCATGTCATGACAAGGGATAAGTGACACTGACAACTTTGTTCAGGTTTTTTAATTTTTATTTATTTATTTATTTATTTATTTATTTTTAAGCTCAGTCCTCAAACTGTGCCTCATTGGCCTTCCTTCTGAACGTTTCTTTCTGACCATCTTGCCTTCTTCCCCTTGTTCTCCAGCTGATGGTGAGACCATTCTAAAAGGCCTCCAGTCCATTTTCCAGGAGCAGGGGATGGCGGAGTCGGTGCACACCTGGCAGGACCATGGCTATTTAGCAACCTACACAAACAAGAACGGCAGGTGAGCAGTGTCCAGTGCTGTTCTTCATATCTGGTCACTTATGAGCAGAGAGGGTGACAGAGTGGAGGATGGGGGTGGCATCCGGCATTTTTTTTTCTCCTTTGACATCTTTTAGGATGGGAATGGAACTTGGTGCTTCTCAACCGTAGCTGCACATCAGAATCTCCTGGTAGTGTTACCGACCACAGGTTCTTAAGCTCTCATGTATATAGAGATTGACAGGAGGCCAAACATGTTTCCCAGACAAGTTTTTTGTGAAGACTGATGCCCAGAGTGGGCATAAGGGAGGCAGCCCAGGAAAAGTTTTGTGGCTTACTCCCCCAAGGGCAGCTGCAGGTGATGTTTTGAAGGGAGTGACGTGAATAGTTCATGAGGTAGATGAGTGTCATTGCAGGTACGCACCCAGGGAGTGGTGTGCAGACTCAGTGAGGCCTCCTGCTAATGTATACACTCTGAAGTGGCTGGTGAGCCCCGCTCTTGGCGGGGACTTTAGCGTAATAGTAAGACGGGCAGGATCGCTCACTGGGCTCATGCAAGCGGTAGGTCAACTCCCTGGAGTAAAAAGTTTATGGTAGAACTCAGCCTCTTAAGTCCCTGGAGTAAGATTTACCATAGGAAGCTGCTTATCTTAGTGTTTTCCAGGTCTCTGGTCAGCAGAGATGATATCGGAGGGGCTGGGGTCCAGATGGATGGGTTGGTTGGGGTGCCCACCACCTGTGGGGACCCACTAGTTTGCAGCAGAGGCCCGTAGGGGGCATGCCGAGGCCTTCTCGCTGCAGGATGCTGAGCTGCAGATGCCCTTGCTCAGCTCGAAGTAGGGTGGGTGCAGGCTGAGGTTGCCTGCTCTAGGATGGCCAGCAGCAGTGCTGCAGGGCCCCAGGGGCAGCCCGCACAGAGCCTCAAGTAGCGCTTTGCCATCTTCCTGGCTCCTAGAGCCTGGTATTTCTGTAAGTAAGTGTGTTATTACGGTTGGGGGGAGCCCAGGTCCCTTCTCTACTCTGTTTCTGGAGAGCTTTCACGAAACACTCGTGCCTGGGCATTTCCCCCAGAAATTGAGGTCACAGGGCCTAGACATCTGGATTTCTCCAAAGCCCCAGTGGTTCTATGTGGCCAGGACCAAGAACCCCTGGTGGCATAAGCAGTTTTAAAAGGCAGGCAATGATCCCCTGGGCCCCTACCGTAAGAGTTCTTGAAGCAATAAGTGGATCTGCGGCAGGGCCCAGATTCCATTTCCAGGAAGCTCCCGGGGGATGCTGATGCTGCTGGACAGCTGACCACACTTGGAGTAGCACTGTTATGACTGATTATCAGCTACTGCAGACCATGGTAAAATGCAGAAGAAAACCTAAACTAAGAAATGACTGATGACAAGAAACCAGTGCGTTGAGCTCTTGGTATTTCCTTAAATCTTGGTTTGTATTATATCTGGACTGGCTTAGTATGTAAAACTACTAATTAAGATTCTTAGTAATTTGCACTATTAATTTAGAAATGTAATAGGGTACAGTATATACTGCTCAGGTGATGAGTGCACCAAAATCTCACGAATCAGCACTAAAGAATTTACTCATGTAACCAAACACCACCCGTTCCCCAATAACCTATGGAAATAAACATTAAAATAAATAAAAATGTGAACTCCAGGATGGGGTATTTTCGATGGCTTTTATTCTGTTACCTCAGTGGGTACCCAGTACTGGAATTCCACGTGGCTTCCTTAATGTCCCACTTTTTCTGTCTTTGTTTCTGTATTAAAGGAAAAAGTAGCCACCTCCATGATATTCCAGAGACCTAGAGATGAGGGAAACCTGTACTTTTTGAGCTCACTGCCCCTTCCACTATTCTCTCTATAAGTCTCCATGGCCCACCCCTGTGGCAATAATTGGTGTTCTCTATCCTGATACCTCTCAAAGACATCCTAACCCCTTCTTCCCCAAGCCCAGGCTTGTATTTCTAACTGTGTAGCAAACCTCCCTGTGTGTTTAGTAGATACCTCAAATGTATCTAAGATGATGATTTCTTCCTCATATGAACACCACCACCAAACCCTCCTCTCCCCTGTGTCCTTTGCTTCCTTGCTGTGACCCAGTTGATGGATGGTCTCTTGGAAGCAGAGGCTGTAGCTGTCCTAGAGCCCTCTGGCTCCTGCAGGATTACACTGAGCCCCTCCCTGTACCTGCTGCCTCTCACTGTTTTTACTGTGGTCCATCTTTTGGGGACTACAGCAAATTGGAACTCATCATCCACCGCCTCCGGTGGCAGGCTCCTCAGCCAGCACCAGGTGAAAAGTTGCACTTCTTATCTCCTAAAGGCCTTTGCAGCTGGGCCCTGCCTACCTCTGTATGACAGTTATTGAAGTTTCTACCATAGGCACCAATTCCAGTTGTACAGGAGACTTAGAATTCTTCCCAGAAGGGGTTTTTGAGTGACAAGAGCTGTTTGGAAACTGCTTCGAAAAGCCATAAACAAAAACCCCAAATGAACTGCTTAGGGTTTTTGTTGTTGTTGTTGTTTTTGAGACCGAATCTTGCTCTGTTGCCCAGGCTGGAGTGCAGTGGCACAATCTTGGCTTACTGCAACCTCTGCGTCCCGGGTTCAAACAGTTCTCCCACCTCAGCCTTCCAAGTGACTGGAATTACAGGCACTCACCACCACATCCAGATAATTTTGTGTTTTTAATAGAGACGGGGTTTCACCACGTTGCCCAGGCTGGTCTCGAACTCCTGGCTCAAGCCATCCACCTGCCTCGGCCTCCCAAAGTGTTGGGATTACAAGCATGAGCCACCGCACCTGGCCAGCTTAGTTTTTAAGAGTTTTCTACTTGGTCTCCTTCCTCTCTCACTTGGTCAACTGGTACCCACCCTGAGGTGCCTGTCCTGAAACCTCACCTCTCCTACCCATGCATGGGCTTGGGGAAAGGACCTGAGCCACCTTTATTCAGGTTCTCTATTCCCTGCCCCCCGAGCCCAGGCACACTTTCCCCCCTCTGTTTCTGGTTTTATCCCTACTAGCACCTTAATCCTTGACACTGCCTTCTAGCATTCTCTGTGTTCATGCTAGAACCACCCAAGTGGATAAAGGGGACCTTACTTCTCTATTGTTCCTTCCCCCTCTCCTCTGCTGCTGGTGAAGGAGGGAAAGGAAAGATGATCCTCTCATTCTGGTGTAGAAGAGTTTGTGGACTCTGGGGAAGAACTTGATTTCTGAGGTCACTTAAGGGCTGAAGGTGAAAAATTAACTAGTTTTGTTTTATTTTAAATTTTTTATAGAGACAGGGTCTCACTCTGTCGCCCAGGCTGGAGTGCAGTGGTGCGATCATGGCTCACTTTGGCCTTGACCTCCCGGGCTTAAGGAATCCTCCTGCCTCATCCTCCCAAGTAGCTGGGACTACAGGCGTGTGCCACCATGCTTAGCTAATTTTTTGTTTTTTTTGTTTTTATCCAAGCACACTGTCTGTATTCTCTGAACAGAATTGATCTTCTAATTTAGTATTTTTCAAACATTTCTTTACCTATAATTTATAGTAGGAGGTAATCATAACCCTGGAAATAACACATCTGTGTAAATGCAAAACAAATACATGCATAGGCCGGGCATGGTGGCTCACGCCTGTAGTCTCAACACTTCGGGAGGCCGAGGCAGGTGGATCACCTGAGGTCAGGAGTTCAAGACCCACCTGGCCAACATGGTGAAACTCCGTCTCTACTAAAAATACAAAATTAGCCAGGTGTGGTGGGACACGCCTGTGGTCCCAGCTACTCGGGAGGCTGAGACAGGAGAATCGCTTGAACCCAGGAGGTGGAGGCTGCAGTGAGCCGAGATCATGTCACTGCACTCCAGCCTGGGCAAGACAGAGCGCGACTCCATCTCAGAAAAAAAAAAAAAAAAAACCATGCATATAACTAAAACAAAAGTTTCATCAAATACATCTTGGTGCATGTGATACCCTCAAATATGTTTATTTCATTAAAAAAGAAAAAGGGCTGGTCAGAAAATTTTGTGTAAAGGTTGCTGTCACATTTTTTAAAATCTTTAAAAATGTAAACCATTCTTACTTAGCTTGCAGGCTTTACAAAAACATACTGTGGGATGGATTAGGTTTGCAGGCAGTTGGCCTGGATTTTCCAGAGTGCCTACTAAATTAATTTACCTACCACCAGCCTGCAGTTAGGAAAAAATGGCTCTGGTTTGAACTCTGAATGTTAACTGAGAAAAACCAGTTTACCCTTCTCCACACTCCCTTCCTCTTAAGGCAGTAGTTACTAAACCTGGCAAAATTACCTAGAGAACCTTTTTAAAAACCAGATTCACAGAACTGCTACTGAATCACTTTCTGGGCCCAAGAACCAGTTTTGAAAACCTTAATATTTGGTAATGCCCTCTAAACCTTCCACAAATGATTGGTAGTTTCTCCCCACAAGACGCAGCCCTAGGAAGAAAGCAAAAAGCTTAACTGTATACTTTTAGGGAAATAAAGAGCAGTGGTCTTTTAATTGGGTGACATCTCTCTCTCTCTCTCTTTTTTTTTTAATGCCCCGATACAATTCTTAAGCTTAAAATTATATTTTCCTTTGTAGCTTTGCCAATTTGAGAATTTACCCACATGGATTGGTGTTGCTGGACCTTCAGAGTTATGATGGTGATGCGCAAGGCAAAGAAGAGATCGACAGTGTCGGTTTTTCACTTTCATTTACTCAGTGTTTAAGGATCATAGTATCTGCTTAGCTTAGTGTTAAAATAATGTTCTCTTCATTGCTTACTTTCCAGTTAATTTTAAACTTTCCTCCCTCCACATAAGTGATTTTAGAATAGAAGTAGTTGTTTAGTTGTTTTTAGGAACCTGGGTGTCAGCGTTCCCTTTTAACTACCTTAGTATGAGTAATCTTATTTTCCACTGGAGGGAATAGAAAACCTTTAACCAGGATTTTTATAGCTGCAGTACCCTTTAGCCTTCCTCTTCCATGTTACTTTGTTGCTAACTTACGCTAAGATTAGGTCAGCAACATGAACGGATAGTTGGTATGGGAGAGTGGAATTGGGCCAGGTGTCTACAGGCTGCTAGAGGGTAGGAGGAGGGGCAGGTCAATCTCGCACAGCTCTGTCAACATGGCCTCAGTCGTTGGGTCTGTAATTTAGTTCTTCCATGCAGCTTATTCTACAAGCCCATTGATTTTTCTTTTAATTGTAGATTTTGAACAAAGTAGAGGAAAGAATGAAAGAATTGAGTCAGGACAGTACTGGGCGGGTGAAACGGTAAGTCCACTCTTGAATGTCCTTTTATATTTAATCGATTGAAACAATCATAGTTGGCTGGGCGCGGTAGCTCACACCTGTAATCCCAGCAATTTAGGAGGCCGAGGCAGGCGGATCACTTGAAGTCAGGAGTTTGAGACCAGCCTGGCCAACGTGGCAAAACACCGTCTCTACTAAAAATACAAAAATTAGCTGGGTGTGGTAGTGCATGCCTGTAATTCCAGCTACTTGAAAGGCTGACACATGCGAATGGCCTGAACCGAGGAGGCAGGAAGCAGAGGTTGCAGTGAGCCGAGATCGCACCGCTGCACTCCTGCCTGGGTGACACAATGAGACTGTCTCAAGAAAAAAAAAAAAAAACAAGTCAGAATGGCGGTGTGGTCCCCAGTAGTGTCTGCTTAAGATGTGGAAAAGATCAAACTCAGCACCTCCTTCTGGCAACATGGTGAACTGAACTACTGGGCCCCTCACACCAAAACAAGACAGTGTATGAACATTCATGTGCATGGATGCACACACACACATGCTAGGTAAAATGAAACTAAGGCAGAAAGGGGATATGGACCAACTCCAAGGAGTTGGAACTGCCTAAAGTGGAGACCCAGGTAGAGCTGCCACCTCATCAAAGGGAGCTAGAAAACTCCTGACTTCAGTTCGAGACCAGCCTGACCAACATGGGTGAAACCCCGTCTCTACTAAAAATAGAAAAAGTAGCCAGGCGTGGTGGTACGTGCTTGTAATCCCAGCTTCTCAGGAGGCTGAGGCAGGAGAATCGCTTGAACCCGGGAAGCGGAGGTTGCAGTGAGCTGAGATCGCACCACTGCACTCCATCCTGGGCAACAGAGTGAAACTCGCCTCAAAACAAAACAAAACAAATACCTGACTTCAACCTTTCCAGGAAAGAGAAAAGGTCACTTTTTCTCCTTCAGGCTCTAGGCCCCAGAGTGAAGTTAAGCAATTTTAAGAGACTTCCTACAGGGTGGGGTGATAAGAAAATTTGCCTCAAGGCTTTCAAAGAAGAAAACTTTCCAAGATACTAAGAATTGATAGGCCACCAACTTTAAGCTGCCATAGGCAGGTTATTTTCAAGTGATCATGAGGAAAATGAAGCTCTCCCTTTCCAGTGGGATGGGCACTAGCCCCACATGGCTATTTAAAGTTAATTAAAATACACAATTCAGTTCCTTAGTCACAATAGCTAGTGGTTAGTGTCTGCCATGTGGGACAGTACAACTACGGAACATTTTCATCATCCAAATTTCTGTCGGACACTGCCGAAGTGTTTGCCAGTGGTGTCAGATTTTAAAAGAATGCAATTCGGACATTGTGGGAAGGAACTAGTGTCTGGTACATCATGGGAATTAAGAAGTGCTTTGGATACACAGCATGCAAATGCAGGGCAATTTACTCTTGCCCTGCCTTGGTGGATCCTCATCAGGCCTTAAGGCATAGAAGGCCTGTCCCTTGCTCATAAAATTAACCTCAGTTGCAGAGACCAACACAGAGGGACTTCCTCATTGCTGAGCAACGGAAATACAGGTTTCTCCAGTTCATGGCACTTTCCAGAAGAAGGAATCCTTATTGGCAAGTGTTAGGATGTTTAAGTACTTAATTACTCAGCATGCTAAGTTTGATCAGCCCACAAGAAAGCTCCAGAGCAGATGTAAGATAACTAGGTAATTGTTTAACCTCCTGTAGTTAAAGAGGAAAGCAGGAAACTGAAAGTGAAAAGAAGACGCCACAGTATAGAACTATTTTTTTGAGATCTGTTAGAGCACTCAGGCTCTTTTGGAGCACCCAAGCTCAGTTTAGGGTCCCCAGCCATGTCTCTCACCCTTCACCTTCCTTTAAAAACACATCCACACCCATATACCCATACCACTTTTTGGACATTTCATCTTTTCCTGTTGGCAGGGTTTTCCTTATCTGCACCCATTTGGAACGAACAGGTTCCCCACTGTCAGAAAGGGTCTTAACTTTATGATAATGAATTGGTCCACATCAAAATGTGGTCTGATTTTTATCAGTTGCCTCTAGGAGTGAGTAAACAGAATACATTTATGGGCTTCAGCATTCATGAGAAGTCTGGTTCTTTTCCTTTTTTGGTATAGGAGTTTTCTAAGAGTGGAGTTAAGCTTTAGATCTTCAAAATACCTTGCTTATGCTTGTCACAGTTTTTATTATCTTTTCATGAAATAAGGTTGACGACAGCTAGAAATTGGGTATACCTTGTTGTAAACCCTTTGTTACTGGCCTCAAAAGGACAAGGATTGCTATCCTTTTTTTTTTTTTTTTTTTTTTAAATCTGGAGAATAAAGATCAGAGGTTAAATGTTAGAGATTAAATCATTAACAAATAACCCAGTAACATTATCTGAAATTATTCCCCTTTGATAAGTTAAGTCTGAATTTTCGACTAAGAAGCTATGGGGATGTACTTGAATTTATTTTTGTTTTCTACTTTCAAGTGAAAAAACAAAACAAGGTCACATAAATTAACTTTGATTTTAAAAGGTTCTTGCAATTTACACAGTATACCTAAGGCCTGGGCTATAATCTACCTGAATTGGTGTAGTCCAGTTTCATTTTTCAGCAGTGAAGGTTGAAACGAGTTTGGTAGGGTGCTCTATAGTACCTCCTGGTAGCCCGTTATAGGGCTACCAGCGAGATGCCCTTTAATGCTAGGTTGAGCACTTCATCAGGGTAGTGGCATTTACATCCTGTTAAGATCCTTCTTTCTTTGCTAGTCTTTAAAAAAACCATAGAGTTACAATGTAGGAAAGAGCTCTTCACCTTAGTCAAGGCACTATTGACACAATTGAGAACAGGCACTGTTTATTTTCAGTGGGTTTGTCTGTAGTGCAGTAATTGCCGATAGGTGGCTGGCTGTCAAGGAGAGGGTAGTCTTCCTCTCCTGGAAGTGAGTGACTTTGTCGTTCATCCAGTGCCATGGGTGGCTCACTCTCACCTCACTCCCCACCATCAGCCAGGGGTGGAAGAGGCTTCCTCCAAGTCCTGTTCGCCTGCTCTCTAGCAGTTGTCCTGATTGGTGCTTCACATTTTACAATTTACAAGAAAAACCCTCTAGAATGCCTCACATTCTGAAAGCTGAATTTGTTCACATGGAAGGTGAAGAAGTGGTTAAATGAAGAGTTGTCAGGATGACATGAATTTATGGGAGTTTGCCTTTTCAATCTCGGTGTTCTTTATAGATGTTAGTATTCCCTCATAGAAAGCCTTGTTAACTTGTAACAGGTTTAGACTGTACTCTTGGAAGCTGGTGAGCAGGGAAGGGAAAGAGACTCATAAGAGTATGTCAGGCCGCATATCCCAGCATTTTACATGTCTACAGCTGTACATCATGGCGTTTTAATGTTGAACACTACTGTGTTTGAGAACACATGACTCACGCAGTTGTGTTATGTATGCAGTGAGCTCTCCTTTTCTTTGTGTTTGGGTTAGACTTGCCAAGCCCCTTTTCCAGGTCTTTTTTTTCCTGTCATTTAGTGTCCTCTGCTGGTACCTTCTAGTACATTCATCCTGTGAAAAATACCGGGTATTTACAAAAGAATGAATGAAAAAATCATCATTTTGCAGCCTCTGTAGTAGTAACTGGTTCAGGCCAGAATCTTCTGCATGCTAAAACCACTGGTAAAGGTTTGTTGGGGGGTGAGGACTTTTACCTAGTTTCAGAGGACCACCCCACAGCCTGCTTAGTAATTTCAGAGGGTGAAAAGGTACCTTTGCAAATGGAGAGAGCCCATGAATACCACTTTAACCAAGTGATCACAGACTTAGCATCACCAATAATAGGACAGATACACATCTTGTGTTCCTGATGTGATGCCTGTGTAATATATGTCAACCTGATTCTAACCATGAAGAGTGAGAGATTATCAGGTAAACCCACGAGTCATTTTTCAGCAGAATAGCTGGTCTGTACTTGGAGATATCAGTGTCATGAAACATACCAGTAAAAAAAAAATTCTACGTTACATGAGGATAAAAAAGAAAAAAAATAGGGAAATGCAGTGTATGAGCCTTTATTCAAGAGCAGAACATCTATAAAGGATATAACTGGGGACACTTGAAGATGGACTCTGTACTAGATAACCATATCATACCCATGTGAGCTGGTGTAAATGTGGTCATGTCCATGTAGTTATGTAGATAGTCTTAAGAGACAGATGCTGCTGGAGCATTTGAAATATGAAGTGTGCAGTGGCCATCTTCTCCTTCAGCTTTTTGTTAGAGAAAATCTAAAGCATGACAGGATTTTTTAAAAAGTGAACTGTGTACAATAGTTGTCAACATTTGGTGGTGGCCGTGATTATATAAAACTAAAAGCCCAAGCTTTGGATTCGTTTTGTGCTTGTCAAAAGTCGGCAGTCATGTGGCTTTCTTTTGCACACTCTTCATCCTGGCTCCACTTGTAAGGCAGTGTTCTAGTAAGGTACATTTCTGTTTTTCTCTTTTTTCCAGATTACCACCCATAGTGCGAGGAGGAGCCATCGACAGATATTGGCCCACCGCCGATGGGCGCCTGGTTGAATATGACATAGATGAAGTGGTATATGACGAAGATTCACCTTATCAAAATATAAAAATTCTACACTCGAAGCAGTTTGGAAATATTCTCATCCTTAGTGGGGATGTTAGTAAGTATTCCATCCCTGCCCCGATCACGTAACAAAGTGGTGATGTGTTGAATGATGGTGTTTTCCTGACAATTACTACTGTTGTGGATTTGTTTGAGTTTGTTTTTGACACTGCTGGTTTTTGAGATGCACATTTATGTCATATTAACCTGTGGAGTGTCTGGGCTTTCACATAAACTTTGTCTTGACATTGCTTCCTTAGTGATGAGTATTTGGATTGTATTTCAAAAGAAAATGCATTTGCATATTAAAAAAAAACCTTTTTGTTACAGAACAATTCAAACCTAAGTAGACAAACTAGTGTGATGAACCCACATGTACTTACCATCGAGTGTGAACAATTACCACCTCCTAGCCAGTCTTATTTTACCTAAACCCCAGTCCACTTTGTCCCTGTCATATTATTTTGAAGCAGCTCACAGACATCATATTATTTCATTTGTAAAGATGTAATTGCTTTTAGTTATTCGGTATATTGACACATTTTTAAGGCTGGGTTTTCTTCCCACTGACTAATGTCCATTTGTATTAGGTGTCAGATGGTCAGGGTTGATGAAAAAGTCCTCAATGGAAAAAAAGCTTGCAAATTGTTCACAGTTTTAAAAAATTGAAAATGAAAAATTTACATTTTGGTCTAGATCCCAGCTCTTCAGTGTGGTGGGGCCAGGTGGTTTGTGTGTTAAGGTAGACTCACCATTTGGATCTGTTTCTCCTCCCTAGATTTGGCAGAGAGTGATTTGGCATATACCCGGGCCATCATGGGCAGTGGCAAAGAAGATTACACTGGCAAAGATGTACTCATTCTGGGAGGTGGAGACGGAGGCATATTGTGTGAAATAGTCAAACTAAAACCAAAGATGGTCACTATGGTAGAGATATCCTTTGTTGTATAAGAGAACAAGTTCAGTGGGCTTCTTTTGTTTCCTTCCTTCAGTGTCTCACAACTCAAATTAATGTTACCACAGACTAGAGGCAAATGTGTTACCTAGACTGCCTTGAACAGACAATTTAGTAACAGTACCCTTTTATGTGGCCATCAACAAAGAAATAATCAGCTGGGCACAGTGGCTCATGCCTGTAATCCTAGCACTTTGGGAGGCCGAGGCGGGTGGATCACCTGAGGTCAGGAGTTCAAGACCAGCCTGATCAACATGGCGAAACCCTATCTCTACTAAAATTACAAAAATTAGCCAGGCATGGTGGCGGGCACCTGTAATCCCAGCTACTCGGGAGGCTGAGACAGGAGAATTGCTTGAACCCTAGGTGGCAGAGGTTGCAGTAAGCCAAGATTGCGCAACTTCACTCCAGCCTGGGTGACAGTAAGACTCTGTCTCAAAAACAAACAAATAATCTACCTAGTTGAGGATTAAAGAGCAAAGGACTTTGATACTGTGTCTGCTGCCTAGCAGTTTCCAAAATGGCTTCTCTAAAGCCATCTCATGAGGAGAAAAGAAGATTAAGTTCCTTTTGAGTGTCCTTAGTGTGAAAATAAAGTCACTGCCTCATTCATCATTTTGTTAAATTTGTGATACCCAAGTTAGTATTATAAAACCTTTGTTTGTCTTAATCCTTTCTTTAAAGTATTACTATTTCAGAATTCTTTGATATACCCAAATTCTCCTTAACCTGTTGCGGACATTGACCAAATGGTGATTGATGGGTGTAAGAAATACATGCGAAAAACGTGTGGCGATGTCTTAGACAATCTTAAAGGAGACTGCTATCAGGTAATTGTTTTCTGGATAATGTAGTTTTAAGTGAACTAATAATATAAGTTATTGATCAGAATTGTGCCTTATTAAAACAGCTTTTAGTATAGTTGGTTGAGAAGATAAATACATCATCTGTCTCTTCATATGAGTTATATGTATATTTGTATTTAGGGTGCACACGTACCAATGATGGGAAAGCACCAACTCCAGATTCTCTGAATTAAATAAAATTAATTCTTTTTTTTTTTTATTATACTTTCAGTTCTACGGTACATGTGCAGAATGTACAGGTTTGTTACATAGGTATACACGTGCCATGGTGGTTTGCTGCACCTATGAACCCATCATCTAGGTTTTAAGCCCTGCATGCGTTAGGTATTTCTTCTAATGCTATCCTTCCCCTAGCCCCCTACCTCCGATCGGCCCCGGTGTGTGATGTTCCCCTCCCTGTGTCCATGTGTTCTCATTGTTCAGCTTACATTTAGGAGTGAGAACATGCGGTGTTTGGTTTTCCGTTCTTGTGTTAGTTTGCTGAGAATGATGGTTTCCAGCTTCATCCATGTCCCTGCAGAGGACATGAACTCATTCTTTTTTATGGCTGCATAGTATTCCATGGCATATATGTGCCACGTTTTCTTTATCCAGCCTATCCTTAATGGGCATTTGGGTTGGTTCCAAGTCTTTGCTATTGTGAATAGTGCCGCAATAAATATACGTGTGCATGTGTCTTTATAGTAGAATGACTTATAATCCTTTGTATGTATACCCAGTAATGTGATCGCTGGGTCAAATGGTATTTCTAGTCCTAGATCCTTGAGGAATCGCTACGCTGTCTTCTACAATGGTTGAACTAATTTACACTCCCACCAACAGTATAAAAGTGTTCCTATTTCTCCACATCCTCTCCAGCATCTGTTGCTTCCTGACTTTTTAATGATCGCCATTCTAACTCCAGCTTGGGCTGCAGAGCGAGAATGTCTCAAAAAAAAAAAACCTTATAATAATAATAAAAAAGAAACCTTAGTAAAAATCAAGTAGTACACAAAGCTAAAGATTGCTTTTACATATGTACAAAATTTCCAAGTAAAATAATAAGCTAAATCTGGCAAATTAAGTCTATATTATGCTCAAGTAGGATTTAGTTAGAAGTGTAAAGATTTCAATTTTAAGAAATCTGTCAACTTAATTCGTTAGGTGAATAATTTAAAGGAGGAAAATAACAGATGACAAAGAATTTGAGAATATTTAGCAGTCATTTTAAATAAAAACTAATGCAGTATAGCCATGTAAAATTAGCCAGGTGTGGCGGTGTGTGCCTGTAATTCCAGCTACATGGAAGGCTGAGGCAGGAGAATCGCTTGAACCCGGAAGGTGGAGGTTGCAGTTAGCTGGGATTGCACCACTGCACTCCAGCCTGGGCAACAGAGGGAGACTGTCTCCAAAAAAAAAAAAAAATATATATATATATATATATATATACACACACACACATATATATATATACACACACACATATATATATATACACACATATATATATACACATATATATATTTCCATCTAACAAATCTGTACATGTACTTCCTGAATCTAAAATAAAAGTTAAATTATAAATTACTTGAATAAAATAAAATTGCAATAGAGATGAAACTACCTGAACGTTGATAGAAACTTAGGTTGTGGTAAATAGAAAAATAGAAAATATAATAGATAGCAAAAGCCATTTCCACTGAAAATAGGAAGAAGATGAGGATGCCTATTATCTTTTTCAACATTATTTTTTGAGGTAGCTGAGATAGTAAAGTAGATGAAAACAGTATAAATCTAATTATTTGTAGATGATGTGAATACTAGAAAATCCAGGAAACTTACATAGGAAATTATTTGAATTAATGGGAATTTGATGAAGTGATTGGATAAAGCCAGCCTAGATTTTTTCTCTATACTAAATGCTAACTCATTTAAATAGGATTTCCTTCCCACCCATTTCCTTTCAAAGTAATCAAGTGTTAAATTCCTAGGAATATATTTAACAAGAATGGTATTGTGAGACTGGTATGAATTATGTTAAGATGTTATTGAAAGACATCAAAGTCTGAATATGTGGAGAGGCATGCTGTATTTCTTGTATTGAAAGAACAGGCCGGGCGTGGTGGCTCACCTGTAATCCCAGCACTTTGGGAGGCCGAGGTGGGTGGATCACTTGAAGTCAGGAGTTGGAGAACAGCCTGGTCAACATGGTGGAATCCCGTGTCTACTAAAAATACAAAAATTAGCCCGCCGTGGTGGTGGGTGCTTATAATCTAGCTACTCTGGAGGCTGAGGCAGGAGAATTGCTTGAACCCGGGAGGTGGAGGTTGCAGTGAGCCAAGATTGCACCACTGCACTCCAGCCTGGGTGGCAGAGCAAGATTCCGTCTCAAAAAAAAAAAAAGGAACAATGTCTATTCTTCCCAATTTATTATGAGTAATCCCAAGGAGGGGGTAGGGGTTTAAAAGTAGACCAACTGATTTTGAAGTTGATTTGTAAAAATAAGTATCTAAGAATACCCAAGAAAACTTGAAAAAAGAATCATAGTGTGAAGCGAAATATGTCCTATTTGTTGTTAATGTACTATAAGGCACGATAATCAAATAGGAAGTATGAAAGGAATACACAAGGACCTAGGAATGTCAGAGGAACTTGAACAGGTCTGAGTATGTATTCCTACACACTGCTAATATGGTCTAAGATACATTTCAGTTGACTTGGGAAAAGCTTTAGTTGAGTTAGTGTGTGATGCCGGTATAAGAAGTTATCCATCTGCATGAGAACCAAGTTAGCTAACAATAGAAATAGGAATTTTGGTGACTTAGGCTCTAAATGTAAAAACTAATACATTTAAGACAATTTAGAGTACTTAACCTTGGAGTTCAGAAATCTCTTAAAGATAGGACACTCAAACTGTTAATGGTATTATAATGTTGTCATTACCAAGCCAAAAGTCAGACTAGAAGAAAGACTAGTAACAAGCATGACAGGGAATTGATCCCTTGAATAATGCAGAGTCCCTACAACTTAGAAATGAAGTTAGCTAAATTTTAAAAGGTATAGAGGATATTTACTGGTACTTCTCAGAATAAGTCAAATAACCTGTAAAAAGTACCACAAGACAGGCCGGGCGCAGTGGCTCACGCCTGTAATCCCAGCACTTTGGGAGGCTGAGGTGGGCGGATCACGAGGTCAGGAGATTGAGACCATCCTGGCTAACATAGTGAAACCCCGTCTCCACTAAAAACAAAAAAAAATTAGCTGGGCGTGGTGGCGGGCACCTGTAGTCTCAGCTACTCGGGAGGCTGAGGCAGGAGAATGGCGTGAACCCGGGAGGCAGAGCTTGCAGTGAGCCCAGATCGCATCACTGCACTCCAGCCTGGGCGACAGAGCAAGACTTGTCTCAAAAAAAAAAAAAAAGTACCACAAGACGGTCAACCCTGTTGGTGGCCCAGGAAGTTCTTGTGAAAACATTAGCAACAGACTTCACAAAATTTAGTAGAGGGGCAATATCCCATGCCGGGGAGGTTGTGGGGAGACAGGTGCTCATATGCATTGCTGGTTGGCGTGTGAATTGCTATCAAAACCGGAACACATGGCTTCTACCCGGTGTTTGAGCACACAGCCCACAGTTAAAAAGGTGTCACTACAAGGTTTTATTATAGCTGTGCTTGTAGTGACCAAGGCTTGGCAATGACAACAGAAAGAATGCTTTTAGTGGAATGGTGTATTTTTTAAAATTTGTGTTATTACCTGGAGAGATGTTGGGTGAAATGTTCAAGTTCCAAATGATGTGTGGGATTCAAATTTTACAAAAGAGAACATACATTGGTGTTTGTGTGCAAGTATTTGTAAGAATCTGTGTGAACGTATGGAAAAAATATGAGCATATCAAACAGGATGAATACATGGATTGAAAGCAACGGTGGTGTTAGTACCTCCTATATTTTTCCATAGTTGGACTTGTATGATGCATTGAGGCAAGTTATAAAACAATAGGACAGAAAAGTCCCAGTTTCTTAAAATTATAACTGTGAGGCTATAAGAGGAATGATGAGAAATAACATGGGATAGGTTATCTTAGGGAATTGTGGTGAACTTTTTTTTTTTTTTTTTTTTTTGAGACAAGGTCTTGCTCTGTCACTCAGGCTGGAGCACAGTGGTGCGCGATGATCATGGCTCACTACAGCCTCGAACTCCCGGGCTCAAGCGATCCTCCCACCTCAACTTCCTGAGTAGCCGGGACTACAGGCAGATAACCACTAGGCCAAGCTGATTTTTCTTTTTTTTTCTAGAGACGGGCTTTCACCATGTTGCCCAGGCTGCTCTAGTACTCCTGGGCTCCAGCGTTCCGCCCACCTCAACTTCCCAAAGTACTGGGATTACAGGTGTTGGGCCACTGACCCCAGCCTGGCAAACTCTTAAACTCTTGGTTTCTGACTATTATATTTAATTTTTCTTTTACTTAATGTATTTTTTTTTGAATTAGAAAACTAAAAGATGACAGTAACTCCTGTTTAGTTCAGGATGTTGCTTAGATCCAGATGTGTCCCCAGCATAGAGCCTCAGTACTTCAAAGATACAGCCAACCTCAAACTTCTTTCCTGTGTTAACTATATATGATCTGTATGGGAATTCCAGCTGGTCTCTTTATTGACTCTGATGGTGGGAGCTGTTATATATAGCTTTATTAGCAGTAGCCCAAGCGTTAGAGAAAAATTGAGAAATAACATGTTAATAGTTTGAGTAAGATGCAAAAGTGAATCCATAAACAATGAAGTCATTCAGTGCTTAGTATAGAAGAAAAATTAGGCTGGGTACGGTGGCTCATGCCTCTAATCCCAGCACTATGAGAGTCTGAGGTGGGCAGATTGCTTGAGTCCAGGAGTTCAAGACCAGCCTGGGCAACGTAGTGAGACCCTGTCTCTAGAAAAACTTTTTAAAAATAGTTTATTAATTAAAAAAATAAAAATTAAAAGAAGATGATACAAATAGTGATAGGAGAGGCAGTATAGATTAGAGATGAAAGTATGAAGTTGGCTTTCAGATAGTAATAGGTATACTTCGTGGATCTGTGGGCAAGCTGGATAACACCTCAAGTTTGTTTCTGCATTGGTAAAATGGGATGATAATAGTGCCTCTAGGATTGTTGTTTTATTGAAATGAGAAGGCATATAAAGCATATATGGTAAGCACTTAATTTTTGCTGTTAACAGACATAGATGAAAGTTTTTTGGTTCCTGTAGCAGATGCTGTGGATATAAGCCCATACTTGGCGCTTTTTTCCTCCTTCCTTTACTATTGTTTTTTGTTTAACTACATCCACATGTTGGCTCACTCATCTATTCCTGTTCTTTCTGGAAGGTTCTAATAGAAGACTGTATCCCGGTACTGAAGAGGTACGCCAAAGAAGGGAGAGAATTTGATTATGTGATTAATGATTTGACAGCTGTTCCAATCTCCACGTCTCCAGAAGAAGGTAGATTTTTTTAACCAAGATATTTATGATGGAAATGTTTCTCTTGGCACCATGTGAGGGTGAAAGGATCCTAGAGATTGTGTAGTTCTCTCACGTTTTTGAAAAAGGGAGTTAAATTGAGGTCCATGGTGGAAAGATGACTGGATTTGGCTTCAATTCCTGTTCTGCCACTAAATGAGTGAACTAATTCAGTCATTTGAAACAAAAATGAAGTAAAATGACTCATTACCTTAATGAGACAGTAAATCATTTGACAATTTATTTAAATTATGTGATTTTCAACCTGTATTGGTACAAACTGGTCACTTATCTAAGCAACAACATAGATAATTCCCTTTCTCAAACCAGATGTTTGTTCCAAATCACAGCTAGTTCGTGTTTTTTCTATAAACTCAAGTTCCTGCTGAGTTTGCAGGCTCTGAATTTCTCTCAGGATTTTGCTGCTTGCCCCCTTATTTAAAGCAGTTTTCTTTCACGTTTCAGCCACTGCCTTTGTGTCAAATCTGTTGGTATTTTGAGAGCGAGCAGTGCTAGGTGGATGTGATTTTGGCATCCAAAATCAATTTCATTATCGTTCATGAACAAGCTCTTTGAATAGTGGGTCTTACACTCGTGGCTCTTTTTCTTTTTCCTCTTTTGGTATTGAGTATTCGAATATTTTACTTCAGATGTTGTGGATACATACAAACCCATATTTATGAAACTTGTTCTTTTAAACATTCAGATTCCACATGGGAGTTTCTCAGACTGATTCTTGACCTCTCAATGAAAGTGTTGAAACAGGATGGGAAATATTTTACACAGGTAGGCTACTTAACAGTTTTTTCCCTCAAAACGCTCTAAGACTTTCCTGTTTTGAAATCTGAATGCACATTTTTGAAATGTATATCTATTAAGGATAGAGCGGCATCATCGGTTTATGTTCTTTCAAACAGTAAGCTTCTAAGTTGACCTGTTGTCTGTTGGGAATTAATGAGTTATCAGCCCTGGTCTTTCGCTGTAGTATGAGCTGCTGCCACCAGATGGAGACACAGACTGATTTTCTTTTTTCCCCTCCCCTCATCAACATACACTTGATGACAAAGCTCTGGCTGTACTGTGAACTCCTGCCACCAGATGGAAGCAGATTGTGGTGTTTTTCTCATTCTCTAGGGGATTCTAAACTTAAACTTTAAAGATTACATTAATTGGGGTTAAAAATATACATATATATCTCCTATTGAAATCCTTAACAAAATTTTGAAAATGACAGCAAAGACAGCTAATTGATAATCCAGTCTCTTGGTACAAAATTCCTTGATGCATAAACATAAGATAAGCACTTATGTAGCATTGCACTCTGGATCTCTGAATTATTCTGAGTTTACAGGAAAATCCCCTCCTCCATTTAAAAAAAAAAAAGTACTGACAGCCTGGACAACATAGTAAGACTCCATCTCTACAAAAAGTTTAAAAAATTAGCTGGGTATGGTGGTGCATGCCTGTAGTCCTAACTCTGGAGGCTGAGGTGGGAGGATTGTTTGAGCCTGGGAGGTTGAAGCTGTAGTGAGCTGTGATCGTGCCACTGCCCTCCAGCCTGGGTGACAGAGTGAGACCTTGACTCAAAAATAAACACAGTATTAGTATACTGTATTTAAATGTCAGGAACAGGCCAGGTGTGGTGGCTTACGCCTGTAATCCTAGCACTTTGGGAGGCCGAGGCAGTTGGATTATCTGAGGTCAGGAGTTCGAGACCAGCCTGGCCAACATGGTGAAATCCCATCTCTACTAAAAATACAAAAATTAGCCAGGCATGGTGGCAGCAGCCTGTAATCCCAGCTACTCAGGAGGCTGAGGCAGGAAATTGCTTGAACCTGGGAGGCGGAGGTTGCAGTGAGCCGAGATTGCACCACTATACTCCAGCCTGGGCCATAGAGCAAGACTCCATCTCAAAAAAAAAAAAAAAAAGTCAGGAACAGGTAGAGGTTTTAACTTTAACCTTCTGAGGAGGTGTCTGCCAGCAGACCCTATCCTGGACATTTTATGGAATCTGAGATTACTAATGCTGAAAACAACTTAGCATTTCTGAGAGACATCTTGATTCAGGCTCCAGCCTATCCTGTTGTTCCCCTCTTCCCTCTGCGTGCAAGACCTGCAAGCACATTGTGCTTAATCTTGGACTTTGCGCTTGGCGAAATTGTTCAGAGGCTTTGAGGAGAGCAAAGCACTATCAATGAATGGAGTGTCTCTGCCCCCCACAACATTTAGAAATGATTTTTACAGACATGCTGTAGATGGATATAACTATTTAAAGCAGGAGTCTGCAAACATTGGGCCAAATCTGGCCTCCTGCTTGCATGTTTGTAAAGTTTTCTTGGCATGCAGACACGCCCATTTATTACATAGTGTCTGTGGCTGCTTTTGTACTGAGTAGTTGTGGTAGATACTGTATGATCTGCACAGCCTAAAATATTTTCTATCAGACCTTTTACAGAGAAAGTTTGCTGATCCCTGTCTTATAGGAAAGCAGTGAAACCTGCTCAAATGAAGCTTTCTTATTGTAAAGAAGCAAGTTGGACTTATGATGGTTTTTTTTTTTTTTTTTTTTGAGATGGAGTTGCGCTCTTGTTTCCCAGGCTGGAGTGCAATGGCGTGATCTCAGCTCACCGCACCTCCACCTCCTGGGTTCAAGCGATTCTCCTGCCTCAGCCTCCTGAGTAGCTGGGATTATAGGCATGTGCCACCACGCCCGGCTGATTTTTTGTATTTTTAGTAGAGATGGAGTTTCTCTATGTTGGTCAGGCTGGTCTCGAACTCCCAACCTCAGGTGATACGCCCCCCTCGGCCTCCCAAAGTGCTGGGATTACAGGCGTGAGCCACTGCGCCCAGCCATGATGGGTACTTTTTAAGCAGAGCATATGGAAATTTTTTCTTTTCATTTTTTTGAGGTAAGTTCTTGGTCTGTAGCCTAGGCTGGAGTGCAGTGGCACAGTGGCACTCATTGCAGCCTCAACCTCCCAGACTGAAGTGATCATCCTGCTTTGCCCTCGCAAAGTGCTGGGATTTCAGGCATCCATTGCCATGCCTGGCTAATTTTTGTAGAGATGAGGTCTCACTATGTTGCCCAGGTTGGCCTTAAACTCCTAGATTCGAGTAATCCTCCTCCATCAGCCTCCTGAAGTGTTGAGATTACTGCCATGAGTGACCGTGCCCAGGCAGAATTTTTTCTTTTAGGTTTCTGCAAATACATAAAAGGAAATCTCAAGCAGCTTATATTAATCAAGGAAAAATGTGAGGCTCTGGGATCTTGAACAAAAAGAGACTGAAAAAAATTTGGATCCACTACAAACTAGTCAGTCTGTGGTACAAAAGGCAGGACAAAAGAAGACAGCCACACTAAGTCCACCTGTTGTCTACTACAGCCGAGTGGCTGTTCTTCTTTTGTTCTGAATATTGGCATGGCAGGCTGCCTCCTATGGAGAGCTGGTATCTTAGTATGAAAGGCTAATAGAATACTTGCTTAGAATACTACCACAGCCCATTTGTGAATATTAATGACCCAGGCTTTGATATCTTGCCTTTGTCAATAGACTTTTTACCAAAATCAAAAGGATTGTATGCCCAGGGCTGTCTTGGTTTCTAAGAATTGTCCAAAAGACATATGACATGTTTTTTGTCCCCATGTTCATTACAGTTGGAACCACAAAACAGTCTCATTATGTAACTCCTGGGGTTCATTCAGTACATTTGGTGATTGACACTGTCACATGGTAAGATTTATGTGGACCGGCATGTATAGCCCTTTCAAGAAGTAGTAATTAAGTCAAAAAGCAAGTGATTTGACTCAGGATGTATTGATGTAGTTGCCACAGTGCAGTTTTTTTTTAACTGCCAGGTGACACGCTTAGGAGGTAACCCAGATTCTTGGCATGCCCACCCGCTTTGCCCAAGTGTGCAGCTTAGAACTGGAGTCAGGTTGGCCGGGTGCGGTGGCTCACGCCTGTAATCCCAGCACTTTGGGAGGCCGAGGCAGGAGGATCACGAGATCAGGAGATAAAGATCATCCTGGCTAACATGGTGAAACCCCGTCTCTACTAAAAATACAAAAAATTAGCCGGGCGCGGTGGCAGACGCCTGTAGTCCCAGCTACTCGGGAGGCTGAGGCAGGAGAATGGCGTGAACCCAGGAGGCGGAGCTTGCAGTGAGCCGAGATCACGCCACTGCAGTCCAGCCTGGGCGACAGAGGGAGACTCCGTCTCAAAAAAAAAAAAAAAAAAAAAGGAGTCAGGTTAAGGGTGGGATGAAAATGTTGTGTTTTACAAAAGCTAAATGTTCCCACCCAAAACTGCTAGCTGTGAGTTCGTGATGTCATTGGTGTTACTGTGGCTGCCTGAAGGCAGCCTTGTCAGCATCCCAGGAAGCTGGGGAATGCATCGTGGAGGGACGTGGGAATCAAGGTGGGCCAATAGAATTTGAATTGGGGAGGAAGTGTTTTCATGGAACCTAGGAGGCAGATCCTGGGACTTGACCTTCCTCTCTTGTCTCCCCACAGCCCCATTTAAAAAAAACTGTAAGTTATATTTCTCTCTCCTTTCTGCTTGCCTTCTAGAAGCAACCCATCTTTGGTCTCACTTTTTTCCATTTCTGCATTTTATAGATGGTTCTTATATGTATGATTTCCTAAATCATTATACTATTTAATTTTACTTGCTTTTGAACTGGATAAAAGTTGCTAAGGATGTATTCTTCTGTACCTGTCACTGAGGTGTCATGTGCCTGTAATCCTAACTACTCAGGAGGATTGCTTGAGCCCAGGAGTTCGAGGACAGCCTGGGCAACATAGTGAAGACCCCACCTCTAAAATAAACAAAAGCAAATGTCACCTGTCCACACCTAACATGGGGAAAAGAACTTTCTAGAACTGAAGCTATCGAATTTGGATTTAATCCCATAGTGAAGCCTCAAAGGGTTAAAGAAACCAATGACTAATAAAATCTTGACTTTGCAGGATTACGGGTAAAAAAAGAAACAGCTTGCTGAAACACTGAAGCTCCCTCCACTTAAGAGAGAAAATCATTGGCTAAAATCTGTTAAAACCAATATGGCCAATTAGAATTTGCACAGAACAAGCTTGCTGATGTCACAGCCTAAGTTTCCACCACTTGCTTCATGCTAACCACTTCCCCGCCCTCAAGTTTGCACACAAGACCCATTAGTGGGCATAAAGAGATAACTATACACGCCTGAGGATTTTCCAGATCTACCCTTTGCTTTCCATCCACGAATCAATCACCTGCACATCTCAGAACCTACCCTTTAAACTTTTTGTTGTTGTTGTTGTTGAGACAGAGATGGAGTCTCACTCTGTGGCCCAGGCTAGAGTACAGTGGCTTGATCACTGCTCACTGCAACCTTTGCCTCCCGGGTTCAAGCACCTCTCCTGCCTCAGCCTTCCGAGTAGCTGGGATTACAGGTGTGAGCCACCTCACCTGGCTAATTTTTGTATTTTTAGAAGAGATGGGATTTCACCATGTTGGCCATGCTGCTCTCGAACTCCTGACCTGAAGTGATCTGCCTGCCTCGGCCTCCAAAGTGTTAGGATTATAGGTGTGAGCCGCCACACCTGGCCCCTTAAACCTTTTCTAATAAAAGGACTGCCTGTAAGCCCAACACAGGGAGACATATTTAAGCTGGACTCCTGTCTCCTTGTTAGTTGACTTACAATAAAAAGCTTTTCTTAGGCCAGGCACGGTGGCTTACGCTTGTAATCCCAGCATTTGGGGAGGCTAAGGCGGGAGGATTGCTTGAGGCCAGGAGTTTGAGGCTGCACTGAGCTATGTTCACAGCACTGTACTTCAGCCTGGGCAACACAGCAAGACCCTGTCTCTGAAAAGAAATTAAAATAAGCTTTGCTTTTCTTAAAACCCCGGTGTCCTAATATTGACTTCAAGCACATTGGGCAGTGAGCCCCTTTTTCTTCGATAGTGCCAGGTGTGACCCCACCCCTTGTTCCATCCCTTCTTCTTATCCTTAATGAGTGCTTAATTCTTTGCTATTAGATTTTTATTCTGCATCTCCCATTTGTTTCTCTTAAAAAGAAAAAATGTCATTCCATTTAAATAGACAGGAAAGTGAAATGTATCATGTTACTTTTTTGGGGTAGGTGTCTATTTGTGGTGTGTGTTTTCTTCTTCTTTGAAACTTCTTGACAATGTTGGGAAAGAACAAATGGAAACTTTCCTATTTTCTTACCACAGTCTGTGTAAGGAAGTCTTCCCATATAACCTCTATAAAGAGAGAGTGTGGTGTCAATTTTAAGATGGCAAAGCCATTTACTGTGCACCTTGGTGGCATTTTCATTCTATAGCTTCCCCAGTGGTGATGTGTTCTAAAAACAACTGGGCAGTTTTCTATTTGTGAATCTTAAATTACACGTGTGGTGTTTATATGCTCTTATGGTGAACTTGATGTTGAAACCAAATTACATGCTGGCGAAGGGCACTTTGGCCATGGCCATATCCCACTGCAGGACCCTAGATGATGGGTTACTAAACAGGCTGGCACTGAAGGATGACGTCACATTGAGTGAATGTGCTAAGTTAAAACCACCAAGGCCAGCTCTCAGAATAGTTCTAACCTCTTGCCTGTGACTAGCTGGCTGGTTGGTTTTGAAAGCCATTCTCAGGAGTTCTTACATCACAGGCTGCCTTTATTTGTAAATAATTTTCATCTTGCATTATACTTGGCTATTTTGAGGCAAATTAATAGTAACTTTTTTTTTTCTGAATTGGAGTTTCGCTCTTGTTGCCCCGGCTGGAGTGCAATGGCGCCATCTCGGCTCACTGCAACCTCCACCTCCTGGGTTCAAGCAGTTCTTCTGCCTCAGCCTCCCGAGTAGCTGGGGTTACAGGCGCATGCCACCACGCCTGGCTAACTTTTGTATTTTTTAGTAGAGACAGGGTTTCACTATGTTGGCCAGGCCGGTCTCAAACTCATGACCTCAGGTGATCCACCTGCCTCAGCCTCCCAAAGTTCTGGGATTACAGGCCTGAGCTAGCATGCCCAGCGAACAGTAACTTTCTTAAGAAATGGAATCAGCCACCTGGATTCAGTAGTCTTGTGAATACCAACTTCAGAGATTAAAAGGAAATAGGCGGTATTAAATACCACTTTTGTTTTCTAAATTCATAATGAAAAGCATTTGGGGAAAATTGTGCTAAGAGGATGATAAATGCTTCCCTAGACTTAATCCAAATCTACATTTTAACAAGATCCCCTATGATATCATATGTACATTAAGGTGTAAGAAGCATTGCTCTAGAGTTAGGCAAATACTGTATCCATTCAGCAGCTCTGCTATACCTTGGCTGGCATCTCTTGATTATCTTCACCTTTTTTTCCCTTGTGGTCACAGGATGGCTGCTGCAGCTCCAAATATCACATCTAGGTTATAGCTTGGAAGAAAGTTGAAGAGGCCGGTGGCTCTTTCTTTGTTCAGAATCAAAAGCTTTTCCAGCAGCTACCAGCAGACTTCCAGTATATCTCATTGACTACCCCTAGCTGCTGGAGATGCTGAAAATGGGGTGACTGGGAAGGGAGAAATGTTAGAATAATGAAGTTAAGAGAAAGTTTTTGATAAGGTGTGCAACTAGGGGATATCCCTATCGTATATATCCTGAATAAACTTCTGTTCTCTTATACACAGATTCTAGGAAAAAAATGGGGGTGAATATAGTTCTGTGTCAACATTTTAGACTCTTAGGAGAATTGTAGTTTAAACCATTGTGGAAATCAAGAACACTGTATTTTTGATACTTCATTTGTAATATAATGGTGACCGTTATTGAGAAAATTTCCTTTGAATGAGTTATTTGTATGAATCTTTGCAAATTGCATGGTTTTAATTCAGTGAGTGTCACTAATAAGAAATTGGTTTCACTGCTTTCTATCATTTCATATTCTAATAATTTGAAATGGCTTGGTAAATGAGGTAGAAGGATAACGAGCTCTAATGGGTCTATAAATAGAATGCAGTGTGATTTGTGAAAATACAGAAGCCTTATCTTGTTTTTAAAGATGAACTTTTATCTAAAGCTAGAATTGTTCTCCTTTATTAAAGACCTTCAGTTGAGTGGGGCCCTTGGAAGGACTCAAGAATCTCATTTGCTTATCTCTCTTTGATTTAGGGGAACTGTGTCAATCTGACAGAAGCACTGTCGCTCTATGAAGAACAGCTGGGGCGCCTGTATTGTCCTGTGGAATTTTCAAAGGAGATCGTCTGTGTCCCTTCATACTTGGAATTGTATCCTTTGACCATGACATTCTGTTGCCAGATCAAAGCACCCAAGTAAATCATATGCCAATGAAAAAATTTAAATCACAATAATAAACAATTAGCTTAGCCATAGAGTATATAAAGCCCTGGTTCTCCAGCTTAGGTGCACATTGGAATCCCCTGAGAAGCTTTAAATAAAATCTGAGATTCTAGACTTCCATTCTCAAAAGTTTTGGGGTCTGGCTTGCCACAGCTTTCCAGGTGCTTTTAATGATCAAGCACTACTGGTCTAAAGCATTGGTTCTCAAAGGTGTTGCCAGACCTGCAGCATCGCTCAAGAACTAGTTAGACATGGACATTCTCCAGCCCCACCCCAACCTGCTGCCCAATCAGAGGAATTCTGGAGGTGTGGGGGCCCAGTGACCTGTTCTACCAGCCCTCCCAGGGATTTATGTGCACCTGAAAAGTTTGAGAAGCCCTAGTCTAAAATAACCACCCTACCTGTGGCAGGTAAAATGTCTAAAGACACTCATTCTACTCTTACATTAAAATAACCTGACATTAATACTAGTTTCTACACTTGATGCTAATTTGCAACAGAAATCGAGAACTAGAATGATGTTGGGGACTGCACGGTTAACATTGGTGTTCTCTGTTAGTTCCGCTTAGTAAAGTTAGTCTAGAGAAGTAAAACACAGAAAGAAAAAAGGAAATGAGCATTATCATTGGAAATTTGTGCCGCAACACAGCTGTGGGCTGTAGTCTGCAGATGACAGCTTCCTTATCTGCTGTTGCCAAGTCCAGGTTCCTGTGACGGCAGGGTTTTTTTTGCTGTCAAGGGAGCAACTGCTGCTGACCTCCAGTGAGGCCTGGTCCCATCAGGCTGGGGCAGAGCCCGACGGGGCAAACTGCCTGCTGAGACCAGATGGCCAGCAAGAGGCAATGAGAACCCTCTAGATCCTCCATGTGAGGAGGGGAGTACTCCGCCTGCTGGGTGGCCGTGTCCCTCCACAGCCTGTACAGAGCTTCAGCATCTCCTACCAACTGTCCACCTTTGTTTAGGGTTCCCCTCAGCATTTTTGTCAGGCCTGTGTTTGCATGTTGGGAGATTTGAGAAATCAGTTGATAACATTTGAGGCAAAGGCTTCCACCTGCTAGTTCTCTCTCCCTCCTTCCTTCCCTCTCCTTTCCTCCTCTGACCTTTTTTCCCTCTCCTCCTCCTTCCCTCTCTTCCCTCCCCCTTCTCTCCCTTGTATCTCCCGCTACCCCAACTTTCCCTCCCTCCCTCCTTTCCCCCTTACTTCCTTTCCTTCTCATACTAATTCCCTAAAACTTGTGAGACTTTGGAAGCAGTAGTGTTACCTGAGAGAATATTTGTGTTCCTTTAGCCTTCTGTTGTCTACTCAGTACCTCCTTCAGACCTCCCAGGTGGTGAGGATGTCCCCAGGCTGCAGAGTGGCCTTATTCAAAGTCCTTCGTTCTCATTCCCACAGTGCTCTAAGCCATGAAGCTTTTCATCCATCTTTCAATTTGTAGGCCAGCAAACGAATTACAAGTGATGTCTTTTCTTCCTTGAATTACCTGCTTTTATTCCTTGACTCCCTGTCCAGGTGGGTATTTTACACTGTTTGGAAGAAAGCTAAACCCTGAAGATCAGTAGCCCCTAATCACATGTGCTGCAAATAGCCTTCCTGACCTCCATATGCTGTACATGACATCAAAATGAGTCAGGCAATTGATTGTGAATTCCTTAAAGTTTTCCTTTTTTTAATAATTATTTTTAATTTAAAAAAGCAAATGGAAAATGTATATTTTGATGAGCGTAGGGTGTTTTTTTTTTTGAAAGTCAGCTGAAGGATGGTTAGACAGCACAGCGAAGACTGCTAAATGCACTGACGCCCCCCATTAGAATGTGATTTTTGTTACTTTTTATTTCTCTGTGGGCTTTTGTTTTTGTTTTTGTTTTGGTAGATCTTCAATTTGGATATTTGGAGGAGTGAACATCGTTGTTTTGCTGGAGGGAAGATCTTGATGGTGTTTCTTTCCCCAAAAATTGACTTAGATATTAAAATTTGGTGCTTATAAGAGAGAGTTAAAAAAATAGGATTGCTTCAATTAAAATTACAAAAGAGACATTTTGTGTGTTCTGTCGTTTTATTTCAGCCCAGTCCCCTCTTTCTGACTTGTGATCTCATAGAGCAACGGTATCTCCTGGTCTGTTTTTAGTTCTGTCACTCGATGTCATTTATCTCTTTATAATAGGATGGCCCTGGGGCCTTTTTTGAACAGTAGTAATGACTTCATTTGCCACCGTGCTAAATGATACACAACCTATTACATTCACCAGTCCTTCATTATACCATTGACCTGAGGCTAGCAAGAGATTTTGTCTGACTGTAAAGTTGAAAGTCAAAAGCTTATTTCTGTTCCCACTCTTAGCAGTGTATTAGATGTGGAAATAAAAAGTCATTTTGGGTAGCTGCTATGAAACTTTCTGAGCAGATTCTTGGCTGCACCGATGTATGACAGAATTTATGGAGAGGCCTATGGCAATATGAGCAACTTGAAAACTCCTAAGGAAGTGCAGGTAGCTAACAGCTTGGTGTGGTGTTTGTGGGTAACAATCCACATCAAAAGTGAGCTTTACATTGACTTGGATTGTTAGACATCAGTGGGTTATTCTGTTGTTTTTATAAAAGGTTTATACTTTATCAATGGAATGAGTCATTTATGATGAATTTGCAATAAGCAAAGCATTAAAAATGAAATATTCAGTGTCCATTTTGAGATAGAATTGGTGTCAACACAACATTCTTCCTCTCAAGGTAGGAATCAATAGTAAGGTATGTAAAAAAAAAAAAAAAAAAAAAAAATTTTTTTTGAGACAGAGTCTTGGTCTGTCACCCAGGCTGGAGCGTAGTAGCCTGACATTTTTTTCTTAAATGAGTGAATGTCTACTTTTTCTTTTTCTTTCTTTCTTTCTTTTTTTTTTTTTTTTTTGAGACAGTCTTGCTCTGTTGCCCAGGCTGGAGCGTAGTGGTACGATCTCTGCTCACTGCAACCTCTGCCTCCTAGGTTCAAGCAATTCTCCTGCCTCAGGCTCCCAGGTAGCTGGGATTACAGGCGCCGGCCACCATACCCGGCTAATTTTTGTATTTTTTAGTAGAGACGGGGTTTTGCCATATTGGCCAAGCTGGTCTTGAACTCCTGACCTCAGGCGATTGGCCCATGTCAGCCTCCCAAAGTGCTAGGATTACAGGTGTGAGCCACCACACCCGGCCGCCTACTTTTTCTTTGTATTAGATTGGCATGGAAGAAGATGAAGAAGAAAGGAGTTAGTCATGTTGTAATTAGATAGACTTAACTTAAATTTTTCTTGTGCACATAGGTTAAAAATAGCATTAGTAGACATTCTCCCCATCCCCTCCAACTCTACTATAGTGCTTTGCAAAGCTCTGTGTACTGTGTAAGATATAAAATGATGGTACTGTTACTGTAGAACACTGTTTGGGAGTCAATAGAATTGGATTTTTTTCTACTTTATAAAAGAAACCAGGTATATGTACCTGCTGTCTGGATATCGTGTTTTTAGTAACTGGGCATGACTTTGTACTTGAAGACTAGCTTGAGGCTGGGGCAGCAGATCCACTGATAAATCTGTTGACACAAGTCCTGCAAAGACCTGAGAGGTGGAAATGAGTGGATCAGGTTGTGCCAGGCCATGGGAGATAGATTCAGGAGACAGTAAGGGATGTGGAATAGGAAAGAAAGGAATGGAAATCTCTGTCTTTTTATTTAGGGTGATAATAGTGAATTTTGACCCAACTCACTTCTTTGTGTTGGAGAAAGGATGATGTATGTTGTGAACATCTTTGTTACTGTTTTAAAACAAAAGCATGCAAACTGAACTCTGAAAACTGAAAATCCCCTCTGCTTTTGCTGACTTTTAAAGAAATGTTATAAGATCTAGCATTGTTGTTTTACTTTAATGGCTGTAGTGTTATATAGTATTACAGTCTCCTTTATAACTTAAACTGGAATATACTGTAGTATCCTATAGCTGCTTTTTAGTTAGAGACAAGACAAATATGACTGTTTAAAATTCCATTTAACACATCAGCAGATGTCAATAATTTATTTAAAAAGTGAAATGCTGCTTTCTCGTAGAAGTGTGATTGATTGAATATTTTAGAGACTTGACTAATAATGGTGATCCAGCGGGGCTAGAGGAAGGCTGGGTTGACAGTGTTTTTAATGGGCTGGAGCAGTGCTGATGTCTAAATAAAAATGTGCTAGTACTTCCTGTACAGTCTGCATAGTCACTTCCTTGCTTGCATTAACTATTGCTGACGCAAGACTTTGCATTTCTACCATCTGTCTCAGTAGATACATCAATTTCATTCTGGTCCCATGACTCCTGGGATAGGGTGGGGAATTGTGGGGGTGTGGGTTTTATGTTAAATATCACTGGCCTGTGTTCAAGGCTCTAGAGCAGGACCAGTCAAAAGTGTAGTTTGTCAACCAGCTCTTTGTTTTCTAAGCGCTGCACTTCAGCTGACCTGTTTTTCACAGCAAGGCTCTCATTGAAAGAAGCAGTGTGCTGATTTTTCCCCGTGGCACAAGCTCCTTACCACATCTTGGAGCAGCATTTTTTTGAGACCGAGTTTTACTCTGTCACCCAGGCTGGAGTGCAGTGGCGCGATCTTGGCTCACTGCAACCTCCGCTAGGGTTCAAGCAAATTCTCGTGCCTCAGCTTCCCGAGTAGCTGGGATTATAGGCGTGCGCTACCACACCTGACTATTTTTTTTTATTTTTAGTAGATACGGGGTTTCACTATCTTGGCCAGGCTGGTCTCCAACTCCTGGCCTCAAGTGATCTGCCCGCCTTAGCCTCCCAAAGTCCTGGGATTACAGGTGTCAGCCACTACGTCTGGCCTTGGAGCAGCAATATGAGTACTATTCTTCCAGAAGCCAGTTGGGCCGCATTGTTGAATACCTAGTTCATAGATAAGAGCTGTTATGTGACCTTGAAGAAGTACTCTATCTCCTTCAATTACCTTCTTGCCGCGTGTCTTTGTACTAAATCTTTAACCTTGCTGTTCTTTTGGCTAATAAACCACTTTCATTTACATTATCCTGCTCTGTCTTAAAACAGCTTTGTGAAGGAGATGTTAATAACACTAGGCAGGCTAGCAGTCCAAGTTTGGAATGTGCCTGAGGGTCCCGTGAATCTGGGTTCCAGCATTCTTAATTTCTAACATGGATGCTTCCATCAGAGGTGCTTAACTGTTTTTGTACCTTGGACTCATTCAGCAGCTGCCTGGTGAAACCTGTGAACCCCTTCTCAGAAACATTTTAAATACATAAAATAGGATTCCAAGAAACAAGTTAAATTTTCCAAAAACTTACGATAGAATATTTGTGCTGCTTTATTTGTTACATAGCTAGATCAAGTGGTGGGTCACATACCATAATTGTGAAGTAGTAATACGCATAAGATCTGTAGCAACTGAAATGTGATGAAAACACATTTGATTTGTTGACAAAGTTACAGGAACTGCTGTGTACTAACGTGGTTTGTCACCCGTGTTCATGCTTAAAGGAAATGCTAAATTTCAGTGGGAGTTAGTAAAGATAAAGATAGAAACATTTTCCCATCCAAGTTTATGGGGTCACAGAATTCTGTCCATAGGCCCCAGGTTAAGAAATCCTGACCTACAGTTTTTGCTTCCATTGTTTTCATTGTATTTGAGCGGTGGGGAAGGGTAGGTGGGATCCCTTCACCCTTCTGTCAGAACCTGAAATCAACACTGGCAGATCAGTTCTCCTCAGCCAGAACCATTTAAAATCTCAATTACCTCATGTAGTCATCCTACTGATTTCTGCTTTACTCATTATTTCAAAAATGAAAAATAGAACATGGGCAAGAAATAGCCCAGTGCTTTTGGAAAGCTATTTGAATCCTCTTGGATGTGATTTCCCTGGGAAATTGGATGATAAATGTGACTGGACAGGTAGACTTAGATCCTGTATCTGGGGGTCCTGGGATGCTCAGGCCAACTAATTAATGCAGACAGTTTTCCCATGTACCAACCAACCATGTGATCATTTCAGTGAGCAATTTTTTTATGATGAAGCATCAGGGAATAGACCCTTCTCTGTGCAACTTTGCACAGGAATGTAAAAATAAGTGAATTAGGCAGCCTTTCTAGGAAAGAAGCAGGCCAGGTATATTTTAATGGAAGGCCTCCAATATCCAGAGAAGGGAGGGTTGGGGGTTGCTCCACCCCATTTCCTAAAAAAGACTGGCAGGAGGTCAGTCTCTGTAGCCCTTGGCTTTGACCATAGAGTTACTTATTAGAGATCATTCCTAGTTCCACCTATTAGGGAATACTTTTTTCTTGACTTTGTTCTAAAATAGTCTTAATCTTGGTAAGTGATTATGATGGTAGCTTAGGTTCTTGCTAAGTGATTCAGACTGCTCCTGTCTGTTCATTGCTAAGGGACAGAAACACTCCTTGGACTTGGTCACGCACACAGCTCTACACTACATTCCATGTCCTCTTATACTTTCTAGATGTTCTGTCTTTCTCCAGTTTAAATTTGGCACCTGAAATTCCCCCTCTGTCCATCTTCCCAATGCTAAGGGGGAGCTTTTGCCAACATGTCCCATGCATTGCATGTTCCCTTCAGTGTTTATATTTTATAATCCTCATCCCATATCTACTGACCATGTATGTTTACTTTTTATTATTATACTTTTTAAGTTTCAGGGTACATGTGCACAACCTGCAGGTTTGATATATAGGTATACATGTACCATGTTGGTTTGCTGCACCCATCAACTTGTCATTTACATTAGTTATTTCTCTTAATGCTATCCCTCCCCCAGTCCCCCACCTCATGACAGGCCCCAGTGTGTCATGTTCCCCGCCCTGTGTCCAAGTGTTCTCATTGTTCAGTTCCCACCTATGAGTGAGAACATGGGGTGTTGGGTTTTCTGTTTTTGTGATAGTTTGCTGAGAATGATGGTTTCCAGCTTCATCCATGTCCCTACAAAGGACATGAACTCATCATTTTCTATGGCTGCATAGTATTGCATGGTGTATATGTGCCACATTTTATTAATCCAGTCTATCATCAATGGACATTTGGGTTGGTTCCAAGTCGTTGCTATTGTAAATAGTGCCGCAGTAAACATACGTGTGCATGTGTCTTTACAGTAGCATGATTTATAATCCTTTGGGTATATACCCAGTAATGGGATTCCTGAGTCAAACAGTATTTCCAGTTCTAGATCCTTGAGGAATCGCCACACTGTATTCCACAATAGTTGAACTAATTTACACTCTTACCAACAGTGTAAAAGTATTCCTGTTTCTCCATATACTCTCCAGCATCTGTTGTTTCCTGACTTTTTAATGATCGCCATTCTAATTGGCATGAGATGGTATCTCATTGTGGTTTTGATTTGCATTTCTCTGATGACCAGTGATGATCATTTTTTCGTGTGTCTGTTGGCTGCATAAATGTCTTCTTTTGAGAAGTGTCTGTTCAAATCCTTTGCCCACCTTTTGATGGGCTTGTTTGGTTTTTTTCTTGTAAATTTGTTTGAATTCTTTGTGGATTCTGGATATTAGCCCTTTGTCAGTTGGGTAGATTGCAAAAATTTTCTCCCATTCTGTAGGTTGGCTGTTCACTCTGATGGTAGTTTCTTTTGCTGTGCAGAAGCCCTTTAGTTTAATTAGATCTCATTTGTCTTTTTTGGCTTTTGTTGCCATTGCTTTTGGTGTTTTAGACATGAAGTCCTTGCCCATGCCTATGTCCTGAATGGTATTGCCTAGGTTTTCTTCTAGCGTTTTTATGGTTTTAGGTCTACCATTTAAGTCTTTAATCCATCTTGAATTAATTTTTGTATGAGCTGTAAGGAAGGGATCCAGTTTCAACTTTCTACATATGGCTAGCCAGTTTTCCCAACACCATTTATTAAATAGGGAATCTTTTCCCCATTGCTTGTTTTTGGCAGGTTTGTCAAAGATCAAATGGTTATAGATGTGTGTTATTATTTCTGAGGCCTCTTTTCTGTTCCATTGGTGTATATATCTGTTTTGGTACCAGTACCATGCTGTTTTGGTTACTATAGCCTTGTAGTATAATTTGAAGTCAGGTAGCGTGGTGCCTCCAGCTTTGTTCTTTTTGCTTAGGATTGACTTGGCAATGTGGGCTCTTTTTTGGTTCCTTATGAGCTTTAGTTTTTTCCAATTCTGTGAAGAAAGTCATTGGTAGCTTGATGGGGATGGCATTGAATCTATAAATTACCTTGGGCAGTATGGCCATTTTCACGGTATTGATTCTTCCTATCCCTGAGCATGGAATGTTCTTCCATTTGTTTGTATCCTCTTTTATTTCGTTGAGCAGTGGTTTGTAGTTCTCCTTGAAGAGGTCCTTCACATCCCTTGTAAGTTGGATTCCTAGGTATTTTATTCTCTTTGTAGCAATTGTGAATGGGAGTTCACTCATGATTTGGCTGTTTGTCTATTATTCGTGTATAGGAATGCTTGTGATTTTTGCACATTGATTTTGTATCCTGAGACTTTGCTGAAGTTGCTTATCAGCTTAAGGAGATTTTGGGCTGAGATGATGGGGTTTTCTAAATATACAGTCATGTCATCTGCAAACAGGGACAATTTGAGTTCTTCTTTTCCTAATTGAATACCCTTTATTTCTTTCTCTTGCCTGATTGCCCTGGCCAGAACTTCTAACACTATGTTGAGTAGGAGTGGTGAGAGAGAGGCATCCCTGTCTTGTGCCAGTTTTCAAAGGGAATGCTTCCAGTTTTTGGCCATTCAGTATGATATTGGCTGTGGGTTTGTCATAAATAGCTCTTATTATTTTGAGATATTTCGCATCAATACCTGGTTGATTGAGAGCTTTTAGCATGAAGGGCTGTTGAATTTTGTCAAAGGCCTTTTCTGTATCTATTGAGATAATCGTGATTTTTGTCGTTGGTTCTGTTTATGTGATGGATTACATTTATTGATTTGCGTGTGTTGAACCAGCCTTGCATCCCAGGGATGAAGCCAACTTGATGGTGGTGGATAAGCTTTTTGATGTGCTGCTGGTTTCAGTTTGCCAGTATTTTATTGAGGATTTTTGCATCAATGTTCATCAGGGATATTGGTCTAAAATTCTCTTTTTTTTGTTGTGTCTCTGCCAGGCTTTGGTATCAGGATGATGCTGGCCTCTTAAAATGAGTTAGGGAGGATTCCCTCTTTTTCTGTTGTTTGGAATAGTTTCAGAAGGAATGGTACCAACTCCTCTTTGTACCTCTGGTAGAATTCAGCTGTGAGTCCGTCTGGTCCTGGACTTTTTTTGGTTGGTAGGCTATTAATTATTGCCTCAATTTCAGAGCCTGTTATTGGTCTATTCAGAGATTCAACTTCTTCCTGGTTTAGTCTTGGGAGGGTATATGTGTCCAGGAATTTATCGATTTCCTCTAGATTTTCTAGTTTATTTGCATAGAGGTGTTTATAGTATTCTCTGATGGTAGTTTGTATTTCTGTGGGATCAGTGGTATCCCCTTTATCATTTTTTATTGCTTCTATTTGATTCTTCTCTCTTTTCTTCTTTATTAGTCTTGCCTAGCAGTCTATCAATTTTGTTGATCCTTTCAAAAAACCAGCTCCTGGATTCATTGGTTTTTTTTTTTTTTTTTTGAAGGATTTTTTGTTTCTCTATTTCCTTCAGTTCTGCTCTGATTTTAGTTATTTCTTGCCTTCTGCTAGCTTTTGAATTTGTTTGCTCTTACTTCTTTAGTTATTTTAATTGTGATGTTAGGGTGTTGATTTTAGATCTTTCCTGCTTTCTTTTGTGGGCATTTAGTGCTATAAATTTCCCTCCACACTGCTTTAAATGTGTCCCATAGATTCTGGTGTGTTGTGTCTTTGTTCTCATTGGTTTCAAAGAACATCTTTATTTCTGCCTTCATTTTGTTATTTACTCAGTAGTCATTCAGGAGCGGGTTATTCAGTTTCCATGTAGTTGAGTGGTTTTGAGTGAGTTTCTTAATCCTGAGTTCTAATTTGATTGCACTGTAGTCTGAGAGATAGTTTGTTGTGATTTCTATTCTTTCACATTTGCTGAGGAGTGCTTTACTTCCAACTATTTGGTTAGTTTTGGAATAAGTGCGATGTGGTGCTGAGAAGAACGTATATTCTGTTGATTTGGGGTGGAGAGTTCTGTAGATGTCTATTAGGTCTGCTTGGTGCAGAGCTGAGTTCAAGTCCTGGATATCCTTGTTAACCTTCTGTCTCATTGATCTGTCTAATATTGGCAGTGGGGTGTTAAAGCCTCCCATTATTATTGTGCGGGGGTCTAAGTCTCTTTGTAGGTCTCTAAGGACTTGCTTTATGAATCTGGGTGCTCCTGTACTGGGTGCATATATATTTAGGATAGTTAGCTCTTCTTGTTGAATTTATCCCTGTACCATTATGTAATGGCCTTCTTTGTCTCTTTTGATCTTTGTTGGTTTAAAGTCTGTTTTATCAGAGACTAGGATTGCAACCCCTGCCTTTTTTTTGTTTTCCATTTGCTTGGTAGATCTTCCTCCATCCCTTTATTTTGAGCCTACGTGTATCTCTGCACATGAGATGGGTCTCCTGAGTACAGCACACTGATGGGTCTTGACTCTTTATCCAATTTGCCAGTCTGTGTCTTTTAATTGGGGCATTTAGCCCATTTATATTTAAGGTTAATATTGTTATGTGTGAATTTGATCCTGTCATTATGATGTTAGCTGGTTATTTTGCCCGTTAGTTGATGCAGTTTCTTCCTAGCAGCGATCGTCTTAACAATTTGGCATGTTTTTGCAGTGGCTGGTACCAGTTGTTCTTTTCCATGTTTAGTGCTTCCTTCAGGAGCTCTTGTAAGACAGCCTTGGTGGTGACAAAATCTCTCAGGATTTGCTCATCTGTAAAGGATTTTATTTCTCCTTCACTTACGAAGCTTATTTTGGCTGGATATGAAATTCTGGTTTGAAAATTCTTTTCTTTAAGAATGTTGAATATTGGCCCCCACTCTCTTCTGGCTTGTAGGGTTTCTGCTGAGATACCCGCTGTTAGTCTGATGGGCTTCCTTTTGTGGGTAACCCGACCTTTCTCTCTGGCTGCCCTTAACATTTTTTCCTTCATTTCAACCTTGGTGAATCTGACAGTTGTGTTTCTTGGGGTTGCTCTTCTTGAGGAGTATCTTTGTGGTGTTCTCTGTATTTCCTGAATTTGAATGTTGGCCTGCCTTGCTAGGTTGGGGAAGTTCTCCTAGATAATATCCTGCAGAGTGTTTTCCAACTTGGTTCCATTTTCCCTGTCCCTTTCAGGTACACCTATCAAACCTAGATTTGGTCTTTTCCCATAGTCCCATATTTCTTGGAAGCTTTGTTTACTTCTTTTTACTCTGTTTTCTCTAACCTTGTCTTCTCGCTTTATTTCATTCATTTGATCTTCAATCACTGATACTCTTTCTTCCACTTGATCGAATCAGCTATTGAAGCTTGTGCATGCATCACGAAGTTCCTGTGCCATGGTTTTCAGCTCCATCAGGTCATTTAAGGTCTTCTCTACACTGTTTATTCTAGTTAGCCATTCGTCTAACCATTTTTCATGGTTTTTAGCTTCCTTGTGATCGGTTTGAACATGTTCCTTTAGCTCGGAGAAGTTTGTAATTACCGACCTTCTGAAGTCTATGTCTGTCAGCTCGTCAAAGTTGTTCTCCGTCCAGCTTTGTTCTGTTGCTGGCAAGGAGCTGCGATCCTTTGGAGGAGAAGAGGTGCTCTGGTTTTTAGAATTTTCAGTTTTTCTCCTCTGATTTCTCCCCATCCTTGTGGTTTTATCTACCTTTGGTCTTTGATGTCGGTGACCTACAGATGGGGTATTGGTGTAGACGTCCTTCATGTTGATGATGGTGCTATTCCTTTCTGTTTGTTAGTTTTCCTTCTAAGAGTCAGGTTGCTCAGCTGCAGGTCTGTTGGAGTTTGCTGGAGGTCCACTCCAGACCCTGTTTGCCTGGGTATCACCAGTGGAGGCTGCAGAACAGCAAATATTGCTGCCTGTTCCTTCTTCTGGAAGCTTTGTCCTAGAGGGGCACCTGCCTATATGAGGTGTCTGTAGGCCCGTACTGGGAGCTGTCTCCCTGTTAGGCTATACGGGGGTCAGGGATCCACTTGAGGAGGCAGTCTGTCTGTTTTCAGAGCTCAAACGCTGTGCTGGGGGAACAACTGCTCTCTTCAGAGCTGTCAGACAGGGACGTTTAAATCTGCAAAAGCTGTCTGCTGCTGTTTGTTCAGCTATGCCCTGCCCACAGAGGTGGAGTCTATAGAAGCAGTAGGCCTTGCTGAGCTGTGGTGGGCTCCACCCAGTTTGAGCTTCCTGGGCTGCTTTGTTTACCTACTCAAGCTTCAGCAATGGTGGACACCCGTCCGCCAGCCAGGCTGCTGCCTCGCAGTTCTATCTCAGACTGCTGCGCTAGCAGTGAGCAAGGCTCCGTGAGTGTGGGGCCTGCCGAGCCAGGCATGGGAGAGTATCTCCTTGTCTGCTGGTTGCTAAGACCTTCGGAACAGCACAGTATTTGGGTGGGAGTGTCCACTTTTTCCAGGTACAGTCTGTCCTGGCTTCCCTTGGCTAGGAAAGGGAAATCCCCCGACCCCTGGTGCTTCCCGGGTGAGGTGATGCCCCACCCTGCTTCGGCTCGCCCTCCTTGGGCTGCACCCACTGTCCAACCAGTCCCAATGAGATGAACCAGGTACCTCAGTTGGAAATGCAGAAATCACCTGTCTTCTGCATCAGTCACGCTGGGAGCTGCACACCAGAGCTGTTCCTATTTGGCCATCTTGGAACAGAAGAGCGTATGTTTAATTTTTTAATGTCTGAAGAAGATGGTGTGCCTTGGGAAGAATACAGACACCTGGGTTTGGGTTCTGACAGCCACTTAAGAACTGGAGGTTTTTAACTTAAGTGTAGTGAGGGCAGGAGCAGCAAGAACTTCAGCCCAAGTCCAGTTGGCATGAGCTAAAATGGAAGCTCTGAAAGCCACTGGGTCCTTCTTTTGCCTTTGATGCTTCATGCATGTAGTAGGCACTTAGTCAGTATTTCCAACCTTGGGAGATTGAAGCGTACCGTAAAAGGGAATTCTTAGAATTGCATTTTCCATGTAGAACATGGAGGAAACAGGTTGGCTGGAAGAAGTTACCCATAGCTGGGCTTGCTGAAGAAGAAAAGCAGTCTGTGATGATAAAGGGAGAAGTCCCCGCAAATTCATTTTGCTCAAAGGAGCAAAAATGTCTACTTGACACTACCAAAGGTGCAGTCCCAGTAATGGTGAAAGTGCTGTGTTGGCGAAAGGGGTCCTCAAAGTCCAGCTCCTTCCTGGTTCTCCTAAGGGCTGAAGAGGAGCAGAAACTAGAAGATGTACAGTGGTCAGACTGGAAAATGGAAAAAGTGGAGGATCTGTAGCCATTTTGACTGTCAGCCATTTCTGTGACTGAGTCTTCTCTCTTTTCTCCTTGTTTGATCTTCACTGACCTGAGTCTTGAATATCTTTATTCCCCACCCATTTGGATGGAGTTTCTGCACCAGGCCTCCACTTTGATCCGGGCCAGCCCACAGAGGACTGTCTTTGGCTCAGGTGCCGACACCATTCTGCAGAGGCCAGGGTTCAAGGCCACACAACTCTGATTTTGGTTGCCTGTGTTTAGTTTGAGCCTGGCCCTTGGCTCTCACTTGATGAATCTACTAAGGATTTGTGCATCAAAATAATTAGGCATAGTGATGAATTATAAACGTTTTAAAAATTGGAAATCATGGCCGGGCACGGTAGCTCACGCCTGTAATCCCAGCACTTTGGGAGGCCAAGGCGGGCAGATCATGAGTTCAGGAGATTGAGACCATCCTGGCTATCACAGTGAAACCCCCTCTCTACTAAAAATACAAAAAATTCGCCAGGCATGGTGGTGGGCGCCTGTAATCCCAGCTACTCAGGAGGCTGAGGCAGGAGAATTGCTTGAACCCAGGAGGTGGAGGTTGCAGTGAGCCGAGATCGCGCCACTGCACTCCAGCCTGGGCAACAGAACGAGACTCTGTCTAAAAAAAAAAAAAAAAAAAAGAAATCATGAGTATGTATGGATAATAAGTAGGACACAAAGGGGGCTCTTTTTTACTGTTTAGTGGCAAGTGGCTATGGGAGAGGGAGTGCTGAAATTGAAAAACTAGTATTTGATAATCATAATGAAGGCTGAATCAGGCAAGAATCATCCATTGGTGTTAGATCTTAAGGGAAATCTCAGCAAGGATCATATTTACATGGCTTTAAAGTATCTCCCATAGATTGCTTATGAGTTGTGTATCAATTCCCTATTGCCCCTTTAACAAATTACCAAAACCTTATTTCCTTAAAATAACACAGATTTCTCTTACAGTTCTGGAGAGTCAGAAGTTCAAAATGCGCCTTAGAGGGCTAAAATGAAGGTGTTGGCAGGGTAGGTTCCTTCTGGAGGCTCCTGGGAAAATCTGTGTTCTTTCTTTAATTTCAGTCTCAAAGCCAGCAGTGGAACAGTTTCAAGTCTCTCTGCTCCTGTTGTCACATTGCCTTCCATCTCTGTCTCCTGTGTCCCTCTTGTAAGGCCACTTGTGATTACAAGTCCTACCTAGATGATCCAGGATTCTCTTCCTGCTTCGAAATCCTTAACCACTTCTTCAAAATCCTTTTGCCATATAAAGTAACATTCTTATAAGGCTCTGGAGATTACATGGGGTGGGGCAGGGTGGCAGGGTGGGGGCATTTATTTCACCTACTGCATGTTGCAAGATAAAAGTAACTTTACAGTGCAGAAATTGGACAACATCTTGACCAGGTAATGAAAATCAACATCCACAAGGGCAGGTGGACATCCTGTGCCTCCAGAGGTGACACTCTGAGAAGGGTCTGTCACCACCTATGCAGTATTTGGCTTAGGATCCATTACCTGAATCAAATCATGAAACCTGAGATCCCCAAAGGAAGAATGTTCTATTAAGAAAGAGGTCTGGTACAAAAGTATTAATGTCAAAAAAGACAAAGGCTGTGAAAAGATTCCAGATTAAAGGAGGCTAAAGAGACATAGCAACTAAGTGTAATACCTGACCCTATCCTAGATACTGTATTGGAGGAAAAAAAAAATGCTGTAAAGGACATTGTCAGTTGACAAGTTAGAATGTAGTTTAATACAAATATTGTATCCTATTTATTGAAGTTCTTATTGCAACCCTGAGCTTGAAGTTATTTCCAAGTAAAATGTTAAACATTTTAAAATAGGGGGAGGAATTCTTTTGGCACAGTTTATCTCCCATCTGCCTGAGGGCCATGCTAGCAAGACTTCTGGACACAGAATTGAAGACCTAAGAGCAATAAGGCTCAAGGGACCCGCGTAACACCCAAAGGAGCATTCTTCTGCTTTACAGTGTAGCCCAGGAGGCAGTAAGTTGGCAAGCTCCTCAGGCAGCAGAAGTCCTAGTGGTTAAATTATGTCTTTGAGGCTTTCTGTCTGCTACGCAAGAAACCAAAGCTGCATGGGCTCCCACCAGAGACTACGGAAGCCAGAGGAGCAGGGTCTGCCCATGATGTCTGCGGTAGGAGAAACAAAAAAGGGAGATATGAGCAAGAGGATGGTGTGGCAGCTGGCTGTACAGCCGCACTCCAGTCCTGCTGGCTTAGAAATAAAAGGCCCCAGGGAAAGAACCTGCTTTAAAGACTTCCTGAGCCCGAGCTGCTGCTAAGACACTGCAGACGTTGAAGAGTTTTCTTTTTTTTTTTTCTTTCCCTGATGTGTGTGGCAGAAGGGAGGGATGAGAGTGGGTTCAAAGACTTGACTTAAGGCAAAGAGCCCCACATTGTAATATTTCAAATTTGAAAATACGATCTGATTAAAAAGTTGTCCAATTAGTTTTACAAGGAAAGTGACCGAGGACTTCAAGAGGTTCTGTTGGAACAGTAGTTATCCTGCTTTCTAGAAGTAGGACTTGGCCGGGCATGGTGGCTCAGGCCTGTAATCCCAGCACTTTGGGAGGCCGAGGCGGGCAGATCACTTGAGGTCAGGAGTTCGAGACCAGCCTGACCAACATGGTGAAACGCTATCTCTACTCAAAATACAAAAAAATTAGCCAGGCTTGGTGGTGGGTGCCTGTAATCCCAGCTACTCAGGAGGCTGAGGCAAGAGAATCGCTTGAACCCGGGAGACAGAGGTTGCAGTGAGCTGAGATCACGCCACTGCACTCCAGCCTGGGCAACAGAGTGAGACTCTGTCTCAAAAAAAAAAAAAAAAATAGAAGTAGGACTAGAAAAACTAGGGCAGTGCTTCTGAAACTTGAGTGCACGTGAAAATCACATGAGGATCTTGTTAAAACAGTCTGATTCAGTAGTTCGGGAGTAGGGCCCAAGAGGCAGCATTTCTCACAGTCTAATTAGTAGATGTTGATGCTGCCAGTATGTGGACCACACTTTGAGTAGTACTGAGCTAGAGTAATGGTCAAATGGAAAATTGGATGGGTCACATTGCAGAAAAATGAAGACAGCTGTTGCATGAACCACTGCTGAATTTAAATGTAAATATCAATGTACTGCTCTAAGTGGCCTTGAAAGCAATAGGTGTTGCCATAGTAATTGCTAAAATGTGTGTCTGATTTCCAAGGGTTGGAAATTTTCTCATGTATATGATTAAAAAGCCAATTTGATACCACCCAAAGCAATGTATAGATTCAATCCAATCACTACCAAAATACCAATGACATTCTCAACAGAAATAGGAAAAACGATCCTAAAATTTATATGGAACCACAAAGGACCCCAAATAGTCAAAGCAATCCTGAGCAAAAAGAACAAAGCTGGAGGCATCATACTACTGGACTTCAAAATATACTACAAAGCTGTAGTAGCCAAAACAGCATGGTACTGACATAAAAACAGACATCAACCAGTGGAACAGAATAGAGAACCCAGATGGCCAGGCACAGTGGCTCATGCCTGTAATCCCAGCACTTTGGGAGGCTGAGGCAGGCAGATCACGAGGTCAGGAGATCGAGACCATCCTGGCTAACACGGTGAAACCCCATCTCTATTGAAAATACAAAAACTTAGCCGGATGCGGTGGCGGGTGCCTGTAGTCCCAGCTACTCAGGAGGCTGAGGCAGGAGAATGGCGTGAACCCAGGAGGCGGAGCTTGCAGTGAGCCGAGATCGTGCCACTGCACTCCAGCCTGGGCGAAAGAGCAAGACTCCGTCTCAAAAAAAAAAAAAAAAAAAAAAGAGAACCCAGATATACATCCACACACTGCAAACTCATTTTCAACCAAGGTCCCAAGAACATGCAATAGGGAAAGGACAGTCTCTTCAATACATGGTGCTGGGAAAACTGGATAAACATATGCAAAAGAATGAAAGTAGACCCCATCTCCAAATCAAATCAAAATGGGTTACAGACTTAAGTATAAGATCTGAAACTATGGAACATCTAGAAGAAAACGTTGGGTAAATGGTCAGGATGTTGGTCTGGGCAAAGAGTTTTTGTGTAAGACCTCAAAAGCACAGGCAACTGAAGCAAAAATAGAGAAAAGGGATTACATCAAACTAAAAAGCTTCACAGCAAAGGAAACAGAAAAGAGACAACCCACAGAATGGGAGAATATATTTGCAAACTAATGATCTGACAAGGGGTGGATAACTAGACTATATAAGGGGCTCGAACAACTCAGCAAAAAAATCCATTCAAAAGTGGGCAAAGGACATATCCTCAAAAGAAGACATACAGATGGCCAATAGGCATATGAAAAAATGCTCACTAGCACTAATCATCAGAGAAATGCAAATCAAAACCACAATGAGATATCATCTCACCCTAGTTAAAATGGCTCTTATAAAAAAGGGAATAATGGGTGCTGGTGAGGATGTGGAGAAGGGGAACCCTCCTATGCTGTTGGTGGGAATGTAAATTACAACAGCTGCAATGGAAAAGTATGGAGGTTCCTCAAAAAACTATAGATATATCTATATCTATATGGATATACCATACATCTATATATATATCATACATCTATATCTATATAGATATATATCTCTATATAGATATACCATACATCTATATCTGTATCTACTCCCTATCTCCAAGAGAGCTACCTTTTTAGCTCCCACTTTGATACTTCTCTTACTGTGCTTGGCATGTTTCATTTAACGTGACCTCCAGTTCCATCCACATTTCTGCAAATGACAGGATTTCCTTTTTATGGCTGAATAATATTCCATACTATATAATACATATAGATATAGATGTATGGTATATCTATATAGATATATAGTATATATCCAAAAGTAAGGAAATCAGTATATTTAAGAGAGATTTGCACTCCCATGTTTATTGCAGCACTATTCACAATAGCCAAAATACGGAATCAACCCAAGTGTCCATCAATAGATGAGTGGATTAAATGAATTTGTACACAGTGGAATGTTATTCAGCCATAAAAAGGAAATCCTGTCATTTGCAGAAATGTGGATGGAACTGGAGGTCACGTTAAATGAAACATGCAAAGCACAGTAAGAGAAGTATCAAAGTGGGAGCTAAAAAGGTAGATCTCTTGGAGATAGGGAGTAGATTGGTGGTTATTGGAGGCCAGGAAGGGTGACGGGAGGGGATGGAGAGAGGCTGATTAATGGGTACAAATATACAGTGTGATAGAAGAAATGAAACCTAGTGTTTGATCAGTAGGGTCAGTAGGGTGTCTGGTTTATAATTATTGTATATTTCAAAATAGAAAATAGTTCTAATGTTTCTAGCATAAATAAAAGATAAATATTAAGGTGATGGGTATACCAGTGACAGTGATTTGATCTTTACAAGTCATATGGACTTACGAAATTATCACATGTACCCCCAAAATATATTATGTATCAATAAAAATAAGCACTAAAGAAAGGTAATTTGATAAACCATTAATCTGGGGCTTCTTTTTAAGCTCTCCCCAAAAGGCATGGAGACCCCCAGCCCTTGAAAAATTACAAAACAGTGCTGGTGGATAGAGGCCCATTAGGAGAGACTTTGAAGCAACAAGCAGTGCAAAAATGATCAAGGATTCTGAAAGGGTATGGACTGTTCATTTGCAGACACTGCCCTGACAGCTAGAAGGTTCTAAACACAAGGATAAGGGATTATACCCTTTATTCACCTAAGCATGCAACTTACTGAAGTCTGGATTGTGCTTTGATTTCATGGCTTTAGGTAAGTTTATTTCTGTGGAGAGTAAAACTGGAACAAACTTCACTTTGTGCTTGCGTCTTTTGCAAGTTTATTGAAAATACAAAGAATAATAAGGGGAAGAATTAGAGGTTATATGATTCTGTCCTGATGCTGTACTAGAACAGCTTTTGGCAGCGCTTATAGACCACTTTTGCTGTAGCCTCTGTGTAAAGGGTCATAGACAACGTGTGGGATATATCCACGGCAATGTGTAGAGGAAAGAACACGTGGGCAGCCTCTTTAGCAGCAAAGAAAAATAAAAGCCACAGGGCACTAGGAGGGCTGCTGGAAACAGAAGCATGAAGGGGAAATTAAGACTTTATAAGGTGAAGGCTGTAAAGAAAGTGCACAAGTTTTAGTTTAAGGGAGGGCAGGGCTGGAGGTGATTTATTACAAGTACTTTATAAAACACTGAACGTTTAGAAGACACTGCAAAGCCTAATACTATTTAGCCCTGCTATAGCTATATAAAAAATAAACTCTTAGGTTTCTCCATAACCAAAAAGCCATCAGGCCCTTCCAATCTTATTCCCTCCCCTAGCTCCCCAAGCTAGAAAGATATCTGGGCTGGTGTTAGAGATTGAATTGTCTTCCTCAAAAAGACGTTGAAGTCCCAATCCCCAGTACCTATGAATGTGACCTTATTTGGAAATAGGGTCTGTGCAGATGGTAAGATGGGGTCCTTAGGTTGAGACCTTATCCAATGACTGATGTCCTTATATTAATGGCAAAACAGCAGTTACTTTTGCACCAACCTGATAAAGGAAATTTGGACACAGAGACATGTGCAGAGGGAAGATGATACGAAGACACCGGGAGAATACCATCTACAAGCCAAAGAACAGCTGAGGCTACCAGAAGCTAGGAGAGAGGGATGAAACTGAGTCTCCCTCACAGCCCTCATAAGAAACCAACCTTGCTGATGCCTTCATCTGGGACTTCCTAGCCTTTAGAACTGAGACAATTTCTGTTGTTTAAGCCACCCAGTTTATGGTACTTTGTTACAGCATCACCAGGAAACTAGTTCAAATGGTCTACAGAATAATTAGACAGCAGATGGAGGAAGGTTTGTGTATCAGTCAGCTGTCACTGCGATAATACCGCATAGCAAGCAAACTTGAAATGTCAACAGCTTCTAGCAACAAGTGTTGATTTTTCTCCTCAGCCATCTGCAGGTTGGCTGGGGGTTCAGCTGATCTAGGCTGGGCCCTATTTCAAACTGTGTTAGGTCCACGTTTGCTCCACATGTCTCTCATCATCCTTGGATCGTTGGCTACCTGAGACATGTTCTCACAGCAAAAGGCACGGAGCACAAGAGGACGGGCACAATGACACAAGCACATGTCAAGCCTCTGTGTGTGCCATGTCTGTCAGTATTCCATTGGCCATAGCACACCGCATAGCCAAACCCAGGGCGAAGAGACCGGGCAGTACCCTTTGCCAATCATGAGGCAAGGAGATGGATGATAGGGGAGTGAATAATTGGCAAAGAGATTTCAATCTACCCCATTTGACTCCTGAATTTATTGTAAGAGGCCAGGAGTTCAAGACTAGCCTGGCCAAATGGTGAAATCCCATCTCTACTAAAAGTGTAGAAGTTAGCCAGGCGGGTTGGAGCACTCCTGTAATCCCGGCTACTTGGGAGGATGAGGCATGAGAATCACTTGAACCCAGGAAGCAGAGAGTGCAGTGAGCTGAGATCCCGCCACTGCACTCCAGCCTGGGAGACAGAGTGAGACTCCATCTCAAAAAAAAAAAAAAAAAAAAAAAAAAAGGTGTTTTAGGAACTAGGAAAGTTCCTTTCTCAGGGATAGCAGCAGTCTAGCTTGACTCTGACAAACGTGGTGAAGACTAAATCCTATAGCCTGGTATCACACTTTAAGTGAAGCATTCAACAGATGACCTTTTATTAGCAAAGATGTTAAAACCTTTGCAGGAAATAACCAAAAGCACTAATGGGCATCTTATATGTAAAATAATACTGTGAAGTGCACAGACATCCTACATTGTATGAGATGCTAACATTTGTGGTTTCCTGGAAAGAACATTGTTCTGAAAAATGAGGAAAGGTGCCCTCTGGTGAACATATTCTTTTGGTAGTTAGAGAACCTGAAACACAGGCTAAATTGTATTCCATCCTTTGACATGAAAGTTGAGAGTTACAAGGCAGTGTTGTTCCTTCTCTCCACTCCTTGCTTTTAGTAGTAGAATCAAGACCCACTTGAGAAATCATCCTAAATTTCCAGGACTAAAAGTCAATAGTGTTGTCTCTTTACTCTGTTGTTTTTTTGGTTTTCTGTCTGTGTGTGTGTGTGTGTGTGTGTGTGTGTGTGTGTGTGTGTGTGTATTGAGATGGAGTTTCACTCTTGTTGCCCAGGCTGGGGTACAATGGCATCATCTCGGCTCACTGCAACCTCCACCTCCCGGGTTTAAGTGGTTTTCCTGACTCAGTCTCCCAAGTAACTGGCTAATTTTGTATTTTTAGTAGAGATGGGGTTTCACTATGTTGGTCAGGCTGATCTCGAACTCCTGCCCACAGGTGATCCACCCGCCTCGGCCTCCCAAAGTGATGGGATTACAGGCGTGAGCCTCCATGTCCGGCCAAGTATCAGGTTTCAAAAGTTAGTGGGCAAGCTCAGAATTTATACCAGCGCAGCCAGTCTGCCTACTATGTTGTGCCACTGCTGCCTTTAAAAGAAATCAGAGGCCAGGCGCGGTAGCTCACGCCTGTAATCCCAGCACTCTGGGAGGCCGAGGTGGGCAGATCACGAGGTCAGGAGTTCGAGACCAGCCTGGCCAATATAGTGAATCCCCGTCTCAACTAAAAATACAAAAAATTAGCCAGGCATAGTGGTGCACACCTGTAGTCCCAGTTACTCAGGAGGCTGAGGCAGGAGAATCTCTTGAACCTGGGAGGCAGAGGTTGCGGTGAGCCGAGATCAGGCCACTGCACTCCAGCCTGGGCAACAGAGTGAGACTCTGTCTCAAAAAAAAAAAAAAAAAAATCAGATGGCAGAATCTGGAAAAATATTAATGGCCACACCTGCTTTAGTATTTACATTTACAAAAAACAGTTGTACAAAACTGGTTTCATTTTTAAGACCTATTACTTTAATTTCCCCAAATGCTCAATTTTTCCCTCCAGTTCCTCCATGTGTCTCCAAATTCACTGGGTATGTTAGATGATAATTAAATGAGGGCAGTAAAGATGTTAGATGTCCTCGATGTATCCTGGAAGGACTCATTTAAGGGAGGATAGGGTGATCTTCCATTTGTATGTTAAAAAGGGTTAAGGTTAGATATTTACTTTAAGTAGCTCTGTAAGCTCTGGAAGTCACAGGGCCCATGCCCTGTTGAGCTTTGCACCCCAGGGTTGGGCAG